>NW_028255202.1:0-692396 GCF_964263255.1 Lissotriton vulgaris
TGGCTGCATGGGTGAGTTAGTGGCTATGTTGAGTGGCTGCATGAGGTATGTGAGTGCTGTGCGGATGACTTAGTGGCTGTGTAAGTGGCTGTATGGGCGAGTATCTATTTGAGTGTGTGTATAGATAAGTGAGTGGGTGTCAGTGGCTTTATAGGTGAGTCAGCGGCTGTGCCAGTGGCTGTATGGTGTAAGTGGGCATGTGTGTGTGGCTGTATGGGTAAGTGGGCGTGTGTGTGTGACTGTATGGGTAAATAAGTGGTTTGTGAGTAGCAGTACTCGGTGAGAGAGTGGCAATGTGAGTTTTCTGTATGGAAGATTTGAGTGGGTATGTTAGTGGCTAAAAAAAAGGAAAAATACAAAATGGAACATAATTACAAAAAAAGTTCTTTAAAAGTTCTGTCCAAAAACAATAAAAGGTTCTCATAAGAACCAGCTTTCATGGTTAAAAAAAGTTACATTGTAAGCGTGTATGTATAAGAAAGAGTGTGTGTGTCCCGTATGGGTGACTGAGTGGGTGTGTTAGTGGCTGTATGAGTGAGTAACTTGGTTGGTGAGTGTCTGTAGAATTGTGTGACTAGGTGTGCGAATGGCTATATGGGTGTCTGACTGGGTATGTGAGTGGCTGTATGAGTGAGTGACTGGGTGACTGCATGGCTCTATAGGTGAGTGTGTGAGTGGCTATCAGTGATTGTGTGCTGTGTCAGTAGTTGCATGAGTAAGTCACTGACTATGTGAGTGAGTGTATGGTTGACCGACTGAGGGTGCAAGCAGCTGTATGAGTGTGATACTGGGTATATGAGTGGCTGTATGGGTGACAGAATAGCTGTGTTAATGCCTGTATGAGTTAGTGACTGTGTGAGTGATTTGCTGTATGAGTGAGACACTGGGTGTGAGTTGCTCCATGGGCGATTGATGGCTGTGTGTGAGGTTGTAGAGTGATTAAGTGGCTCTGTGAGCAACTGTAGGGAGAGAGCACTATCTCTGATGCCTAAGGAGGTAGGACGATTGATAAGTAGGTCATGGTCGACCATGTTCAGATGCAGCCCAGAGGTCTAGTAAAATCAAGGCTGCATTCCCTCCAGCATCGAGTGTCAGTCTGATTCCTAAAGTGGCGATAATCAAAGCCAGTTCCATGCTATGATGGCTTCTGAAGCCAAACTGAGTTGAATCTAACAGATGGTTGTAGTTAATGAATGAGGTTAATTCACAGTTAATTGCTTTTTCAACATTTTTTGCTTGAAATGGTAAGGGTGAGATTGGCCTAGTTATTAGGAAACATGGCTTTTAGGTTGGCCTTTTTAAGGAGCGGCAGAATAGAGTCTTTCTTACGATTTTTCGGGGGGTGGGGGGGGAATAGCCTGTATTGAACATCAAATTGAACATGCTTGTGAGATAGGCTGCGGTGATCTCAGGTATCAGATGCATGATCTTAGGGGGACATGGGACCCATGGGGAACCTGCTTTTAATTGAAGAAGTACACTTATAGTCTGATCTGTGGTCAGTGGCAAAAAAAGAGGAGAGGATACTAGATTTGTTACTGCAGGATAGGCCTGCAGAAGTACTGAGGTTAGTATATGTCAATCTATCAGGTTTCTTAAAAGATGTAATTCTTTCTGAAAAGAATAGACAGTCTTCAAACATTCAGGCTGTGAAGTGCCTTCTTGCCCAAAGACAAGATTTTTAATTTTAAAAGACCAGAAGAGCTTGTTCATGCTCTATGTTCCATTTAAGCTTTCAGACAAAAAGAGGAGACCTATAGAATATCAACTATGGCTAGTCTCAAGAAAGTGCTCAGACCTCTCTCACACCTCTTGCCCTAGCAATAACTCACAAGATGATTGTTTCACACGGTGTAAGAGCAATCGCATCAGATAGCATGAACACAAATAGTTTATGCAAAGACCGACTTGAAATCCTTCAGGGAAGCTAGATCTCTGAAAGAAGCATGCAAATGGAGAAGACTCTCAAAGTGTCTTAATACCATTCTTTTTTTTTTATTCTCTTTTTTATTAAACAATCGTGGCGGTACAGTGGTAGGCCATAAAACTACTCAGCAATGACATAGCAAGAGAGGGTATCTATACATGATTCACAACTTACATCGCAGTGAAATACAGCACTAGACAGGAAAATCATCAATATCAATGGCATTCTTGCGCAATTCAACTGAGGGAGAGATACAAATTACACCTCGGGATATATTTCACTTTGCCCATTTATGATCCCCCATAGAACAACATCTATGTTTAAAAACATCCTTCTCCGCAATCATGCCATTGTTTATATCAGTGGCCTATTTTGAGTGTTTCGGTAAAATTCCGGTCCCCCATACCTGGGCTATATTTCTTTTGGCCAAAGCAAATCCCAGAGACGCCCATGTGCGTTCTGTTTGAGTCAGGTCTGTGGCTTCCCATACATTCAATAAACAAAGCCGTGGGGAGATGGCGATAGCTTTCCCACTCACCCTTGTTAATACAAAGACAATTTTCTCCCAGTAGGGCTGTAACTGCGGGCACTCCCAGATTAAATGAAAGAAGGTTCCCTTAGAGGCACACCCCATGAGACAGCTAGAATCTGGTCGGCAGCCCATCCTCACCAGTACTTGTGTGGCTAGGTAGGTTCTATGTAGAATTTTGAGCTGGATGAGCCGGAGACGCATGGGGATGGCAACCTCCAGAGGGGAGGAAAGAGCTTCCTGCCCGTCATCATCCTCTAAGTAACCAAGGTCCGTTTCTCACAATTGCCGTAGTCGGATCAATGGATCAAGTTCATTGTTCAGCAGTTTGCGGTAAGTGAGTGAAATTGCCTTACTTGTCAGGGGGTCGGCCAATAGTCAATCTTCCAGTGGGGAGGCCTTCGGCAAGGTCTCATCACTAGTGACAACAGAGGTAATGGCATGTCGGATCTGAAGGTAACAGAATGTCTCCGACCCGGCCAGTTGGGATTCTCGTTGGAGATCGGCGAATGATATCATGGCATTTCGTTTCCAAAGGTTTAAATACCCTTCTTCCTTCACAGAACTTGCAAGGATAAATTCAGCTTTTTTTTTCTTGGAGTGTTTGTTATAATGTGTCCGCTGTCTTTGCTATCAGCCACTGAGCCAAAAAGAAGATAGCGACTCATCTTTTGATGTATCTTGAATCTGTCCCCCAAATCAAAGGTAGGTGCAAAAGCTGAGGTAAATGTCTACAGGATCTTTGGACCTGCTAGAAAGTTAAGAAATCATCTATAAGGCAAGAGTACAGTAACTACTGATGCTCAGTAGGTTCTTTACTTGCTGCTATCAGGGTCACAATATTATGCCTGACAAGCCCAGATGTGCATCCACTCACCTTTTAGACACTAGCTCTCAAGATCAGTAAAAAGTGTGTTGGGGGGTGAAAAATCATCAGATGACTTAACATGAATTAGTAACTCCAGAAAGAAACTGGAGAACAGAATAAGGTATGGAATACATTCCAGTAGTATCACTGCTTTCACTAAAACTAGTGTCCTCCAGCTAGGATTTTTATTCCGTCCCTTTTCTTACCCTTCCTTTACCTTTAATATTGTGCTTTATATGGTGCACAGTTGAGAATCATTCAATGAACAGAAACCTGTACCAGAGATTTAAAAGATCAGTAATCGTTAGGGTATATTTATTGTGTCCTCTTGAGTGGATTTGATTATTTTCAGCTACCTAGTGCATCAGCAGTGGATTCAGTTCTTAACGGTATAAAAGTAGCAAACCATGAATAAGAAGGCCTACACCTTTGATGAAAGGAATTTTGCAATTTGGCTTTTAAGAGGAAATGAGCATTTAAGGGATCAATCAACATAGAGTGCTCAGAGACTGTTTGGTGGTGTTCCAAGGTAGAAGCACTCACCTATGCTTTTTATCTGTCCTTATGAGATCAGACAGTAGTGTGTGATCTTAAATCTTGAGACTGTGTATACAAGAAGGTACTCACAAATGTGTGCACCAAGAGAGTCTGCCTCCTGAACAGCCAGCTGAGGACGCTGGCATGTGGGAGATGGCACTCATACAACTGCTAGCAGGTAATACCGAAACAGGTGCCACTCCTGAAACAATCTCCAACATGAGATGGGCAACTTCATGCCTCAAAGTTGCAGGTCTTCTCTGGTACCAGTGACAGAAGCCTCATTCTAACACACCTCGTGGGATTCTGGATAAGCAGAATAGACCTGATAAAATTTCCGCATACGAGAAAGCAAGACTTGTGAGAACAGCAGCTGAAAGAAAACGCCATATCCTATGCGCTGCTTGAATCCGGTTTTCAAATTCTTGCACAAAAGAGGATGACACATCTTTACGCATCTAAAAGTAGAATGGGCAAAAATAGTTACTTTTTAGAAAGGGGGAAAAGTGGACAGTAAAAATAACTATAACTTCTAAAGAAGACTGAGCGTTAAGAAGCATAGTAGAGCATCCTGCCAGTAAGCAGAAACAAAACTGGGCAGTCATTGGTGATGCAGGAGTAGAAATAAGGTGTCGAGTGAATATCACAAAAAGTCTGTATGTAGAATTTTTAAAGGGCCAGCATCTTTTGAGGAAACATTTATTCTGGTCATGGCGGACATACAAAATCATGAAAGTATTTTTTTTCTCAGACATCGCTCTGATACCCGAAAGGGTCAAGTTTGCACTATATAAAACTTAATAAGGAAAAATAAAATCAAATACATAAAAAGTGAATTTTATAATAACACTGACAGTAGCAAACATCATAAATTCAATCTTACCGGATTCTATCATCTCATTGGTACCTTGTTGAGCCGTAGATATCAAAGATTGTACCACTTGCTGTTCTTGTAAGTTTTGAGTGTCAATGGTAGACTCCAACGAATCAAGCAGCAACACTAACAAAATAAAGAATAATGAAAGAAGAATATTGAACTTGCAACTGTGATTGAACCAAAAGTGCAGACAAATTGACATCAGTTCAAAGAAAAAAACATTTCAATTTAGCCTGGAATAACAAACATAGTACTAATGTCTGTTTGCGTCGTTTAGTATTCAATTCTCTCTCTCCATAACTCTGTGCCATTAAGCAACTCCAACGGCTAACATGCTTTTGTACTTAGATGCAGAAGATTTAATACTATGACTTTGTCAGTTTCTTAACGGATTACCACTTCCCTCATAACTATCTTGCATCCTCTCACTCTTTGTCCCCATCAGAAACATTTTCCCCCATAGCGCCCTGAAGTATCCAGAGACCAAATTGAGTGTTATGTAAAAATATTAAAACGAAAATACCAAACATTTAATAGTGCACAAAAGTAATAAATATTGTGAACATAAATGATGGTCAATGACTCAAGTTTTTTCACTCCTCGTTTAAAGTGAAAAAAGCACAACCTTGTTATAACAAAAGTTGATTCATTTTAAATATATATGACATATTGAACAATGGTACAATCAGAAATACCAGAAATATTTTGAGCACACGTTGTGGACCTTGTGAGTAAACAGAATTGTTTAACCTACAAAGCAGTATAAGACGGATAATATTTCTGATTTCAGGTAACTTCGAACCACGATAAAAAAATTATTTTTCCATTAAGAAACTTTCTCATCTAAGAAAAAAAAATCAGTTGTCCTATCCCCTTTCTCATCTGAAGCCAAAACTTTTGCCCAAGGTGAACAATTATCTTCCCCTTTTTGAACAATCTATACATGCAACTCTTAGCTACCTTACTTCATCAGGTAGGAGCCTGATTTTACATGTCTGCGGATGATACCCATATTTCCAGAACTCTGGCACCCTAGTAGGCCATCATGTGTTGGTGGATGACCACCCACTTTCTCAAACTGCACCCTTAAAAAAAAGAGGAAGAATCTGATCACTTCTCCTGAATGCGCCCTCGGGAAAAGCATGGGAAAAAATGATGGAACCACCTTATGCACTCATTTTTCAGGTAGTGAGCCTGGCAAGTATTGACTTCGGCCAGTTCCCCATCCACAAAAAGATCCCCCTTCCATCAATATCAATCGTCATATCGCAGTTGAAAGTCTTAACTACAATCTGAGCTAGATTGTGCCAACTCTATATATCTGCTTGCCTAGTTTCAGGGACAACCTAACAACCCAATGTGAGCATATATCACCTATAGCAAGGCCGACACCCCATAGGGTCTAATGTAAAGTTTTGATCATTGCTCTCCAAGTGATAAATCAGAGCTCCGCTGTTAATCTGGTCACAAAGAATAATTTACTTACCTTTGCTAACACTCTCTCTAATTACAGATTCCTCACCTTGGGAACATTCCCCAGGCTCCAGACTGGATCTGGAAACTTTAAACAGCATTTCTGCGCACAGGTAGGTAGCATTGTGTGACTCAGCGCAGGCACAGTTTCGATTTGGAAGTGACAAACAGAGCCGCATATAAGCTCCACAAATGCATGCTAATGTCAGTTTCTTTTTAAGCTGGCCATGCCCTCAGACACAGAGCTTGTTGACAAATTGGAATGATCAGTGTGCAGATTCCTAAACTGGGACCTTTTTAGATGGAAAAAGAGTCCAGTTCACAGTACAGTACGAAGTGATCAATTTTGAGAGAAATAAAGCACAGGTAGTTAACAACTTATCAGAAAAGAATGGGTGAAAGGTGGGTTGACAGAAAGTCCCTGCAGCTCACTTACATGACTAACAAATGTTATGGCATTGAGAAAGATCGTTTTTAATAACAGAAGTCTTAATGGACAACTGTATAGCGGCTCAAAAGGGGGGCATATCAAAAAAGTGAGAACTAAGTTCAAGTCCCACTGTGGCATCACATAAGCTTCTTGGTGGGAGTAAATGTTGCAAACCTTTCAAAAATCTCAATACAACAGATGTTTAATTAAAAGAGGCTGATTGGCAACTGAAAAAAAGCTGAAAGGTCCAACAAATAGGCCTTAATAGTGCCTAAGCAAGCCTTGCTGGGCAAGGCACAAAATAAACCTCAAGACTTCAGACAACTTGAGAGTTTAAGGAGTCAATTTGTCGGATGCTGCACCAAGCCACAAGTTTGTCCTAATAACCCGCATACACTGATTTTGTGGAGGGATAACTCACCACCAAAATGACACCAAAGAACTCGGGAAGAAGGTCGAAAAAGATCAACTGCCACAGCTCAACCTCCAGGCATGCAGATGCAAACTGTACCCTAATGCTACAACAGAAGACCCTCCCAAAGCGGCAGCTAGATCAGAAGACAGATTTTCACGGCCAGGAGTTCTGGGTACCACACTCTCCTGGCCCGATACGGCACCACTAGGATAATTTGAGCCCAATATTGCTGATCTTGTTCAGAACTCAGGGCAGGAGTGGCAGTGCATGAAGGCATACAGGAATCCTGAGCTGCACTCTAAATGGAAAGCATCTATAAGAGCGAGCTGCCTTGGAAACTCCAACATGTAAAAAGGAGCTGCCATGGAGTGTTCTCTGGAGTGACGAAAAGACAAAGCCAGGGTTCTCCCCACTGATAGATGATGCCCTGAGCCATCTCTGATACAACTGCCATTTGTGATCAGCTAAGCATTGATGGCAGAGTTTGTCCACCCTGGCACTTAGAGATTCCCACGAGATGATTTATCACCAAGGAAATACCCTGGATGTTCAGCCCTTTTCCACAGGAGAAGAGCCTCTTACATAGAGTCCAGGACCCCACTCCGCTCGGCTTGTTGCTGTACCACATGGCAGTGCTATTGTCCGTGAGAACCTGCACAAGCCTTCCTTTGAATGTAGAGGGGAAGGCCTTCAACATCAAGTTAATAGCTCTAAACTGCAACATTTATGTGAAGTCAAATCTCCACTGGGGACCAGCAGCCTCTGACCTCCACCTCTCCGAGAGGGTCTCCTTAACCCAAGAGTGATGCATCAGTGACCACTAACAGCTCTGCGTGGGGTAAGGAGAGCGATTGGCACCGCCCCAATCGGGATCCAGTATGTACCACTGCAGGTTTTTGGCAGTCTTTTCCAAAACCTGGATACAAATTTGACTGATTGCACTGATGCACAAGTTACTACTTGTGTAACGATATATCTTTAAGAGACATTAGTTAGTGATAGATTCCTTACCTTAGAATATCCCCAGGCGTCAGACTGGATCCGGAAATTTTTGCGTAGCAGTACCCTTGCGTGTCGGTAGGCGTCGTCTGCGGCTCCGCGTCCGTCGTCGGCGCCGTGATGATGTCGTCGGAGTACTTAGACGCCGCCTCCGCGTGCTGACGTCAGTTCTTAGACACAGCTTTTCCGCGCCAGAAACGCAGAGCTATGCTAAAAACCAACACTGGTGCCTTGAAACTAGGGCCCTGAAAGGGGATGACCTTAACCCTAGATATCGGTTCGCAGAAAGGGGAGGATGGGTGGGTCGGTAAGGAATCTATTACTAACTAATGTCTCTTACAGATATAGTGTTACATAAGTAGTAACTTGTGCATCTGAAAGAGATGTTAGTGATAGATTCCTTACCTTAGAATAGATACCCCAGCAATACCAACCCCGGTGGTGGGTCTGCGAACCAATAATCACACCAGAAAGTCCTGGAGGACGGAACGGCCAAAGAAGCCATCCCTCCGGACTTAGCTGTCCAGGCAATAATGTCTTGCAAACGTGTGCAGCGAGGCCCACGTAGCTGCCTGGCAAATGTCCTGCAAGGGCACGCCTCGGCCCAAGGCAGTAGTAGTAGCCGTGGCTCGAGTGGAATGAGCCCTCAGCCCAACAGGGGGTTCCTTCTTAGCCAAGGAGTAGCACGCCTGGATACACAATATGATCCACCACGAGATGGTCCGCTTGTGTACCGCTTTCCCCTTTTTAGCGCCCACGTAACAAACAAAGAGTTGGTCATCCACCCGGAACTGGCGTGTGCGATCCAGATAGAAAGAGAGCGCACGTTTTGGGTCCAGACGGTGGAGCCTCTCTTCCTCTCTTGAGGGATGCGGCGGCGGAAAGAAGGTGGGCAAGGTGATGGATTGCTCTATGTGGAAGGCTGTGACTACATTGGGCAGGAAAGAGGGCCTTGTCCGCATCACAACCTTGTCCGGATGGACCGAAAGGAAAGGAGGCTTACAGGATAGAGCCTGGAGCTCACTCACTCTCCTGGCAGAGGTGATGGCTACCAGGAAGGCAGTCTTCAAAGTAAGACGGCGAAGAGGACAGTTGTGAAGTGGCTCGAAGGGAGCGAAGATCAGAAAAGTAAAAACCAGGTTCAAGTCCCACTGAGGCATCACAAAGGGAACAGGAGGGAACGTATGAGTGATGCCTTTCAAGAATCGATTAACAATAGGGGACTTGAACAAAGAAGGTTGATCAGGCAGCCTCAAAAAGGCTGAAAGAGCAGAAAGGTAGCCCTTGAAAGTGCCCAGAGCAGAGCCCGGCTGGGCAAGAGAAAGAAGGAAGAGAAGAACCTCAGAAAGAGTGGCAGGAAGAGGATCCACAGCCTTTGCTGTGCACCATGCCACAAATCTGTTCCACCTGCAGGCGTATACCGACTTTGTGGAGGGACGCCTGGCTGCCAGAATGAGGTTACAAACTTCAGGAGGCAAGTCAAATGGCCTCAACTGACGCTGCTCAATTTCCAAGCATGGAGGTGGAGACTGGACAGGTTTGGGTGGAGGACCGTCCCCTGCTGCTGCGACAGAAGGTCCTCCTGAAGAGGCAGACGAACCAGGGGATCGACTGACATACTGAGTAGCTCGGGATACCAGTACCTTCGTGCCCAGTCCGGAGCCATGAGGATGACTTGTGCCCGGTCGCGCCTGATCTTCTTCAGCACTCTGGGCAGAAGTGGTATAGGCGGAAAGGCGGACAACAGACCGCAACTCCACTCGCGCCGAAAAGCGTCTCCGAGCGAGTGCCGCCTTGGAAGTTCCAACGCGCAGAACTGATGACATTGCGCGTTCTCTTCGGTGGCGAATAGATCTAACCAAGGCTCTCCCCACTGCTGAAAGAGGCCTTGCGCCACGTCCGAGTTCAGACGCCATTCGTGATCCATCATGCACCGGCGGCTGAGTTTGTCCGCCCTGGCGTTCAGAGAACCTGCCAGGTGTTGAACCACCAGGGTCACGCCCTGATGTTCCAGCCATTGCCAGAGGCGCATAGCCTCCTGGCAGAGGGTCCACGACCCCACCCCGCCCTGTTTGTTGCAGTACCACATGGCGGTGGTGTTGTCCTTGAACACCTGCACTACACTCTCTCGGACAGAGGGGAGGAATGCCTTCAGTGCTAGATGAATCGCCCGCAGCTCCAAAAGGTTGATATGAAGCCGGGACTCCGCCAGAGACCAGAGGCCTCTGATCTCCGCCTCTCCCATGTGGCCTCCCCAGCCCTGGAGGGACGCGTCCGTCACAACTACGTGCTCCGGTTGGGGAAGGGAGAGGGATCTGCCGCTGACCCAATCGCGGTCCGTGAGCCACCACTACAGCTGTCTCGCAGTGCCCTCCGAGATCAGGACATGGTCGGACAGGTTGCCCTGATGCTGGGCCCACTGAAACTTCAGGTCCCACTGCAGAGCTCGCATCCACCAACGGGCGTGATGCACCAGAAGGATGCAGGAAGCCATCAGCCCCAGAAGCCGCAGCGTCAACCTGACCGAAACTCGGGATAAAGGCTAAAAGATTGGAATCAGAGCCTGTATACCGCTCTGATGAAAAGGAGCTTCTGAGAGGGGCACAGGTGTGACTTTGGCACATTGATGGAGAACCTCAGCTGGTGCAAGAGGTCTGCCGTCGTCTGGAGGTGGCTGACGACTGTCTGGGGCGAGCCCGCTTTCAACAACCAGTCGTCGAGGTAGGGGAAGACTGAAACCCTTAGCCTGCGCAGATGAGCTGCGACCACTGCCATCACTTTCGTGAACACCCGTGGGGTGCTTGTAAGGCCGAAGGGGAGCACGGTAAAATGAAAGTGCTTGTGGCCTACCGTGAACCGCAGGTAACGCCGGTGGGCAGGCAGGACGGGGATGTGGAAATAAGCGTCCTGCAAGTCCAACGCTACCATCCAGCCTCCAGGGTCCAGGGCAGCTAAGACCTGAGCCAGAGTCAGCATCTTGAACTTCTCCTTCCGGAGGACGCCGTTGACGTTCCGTAGGTCCAAGATAGGGCGTAGGCCCCCTTTGCCCTTCTTGGGTACCAGAAAGTAGTGGGAGTAGCAACCACGTCCTACTTCTGGCCCAGGAACGCGCTCGATGGCCCCCTTGGCCAAGAGGGCCGAAAATTCCTCCTGCAGAAGCCGCAAATGATCCCCCGATACGCGGTGGTGTTGCGGTGGCATGGCTTGGGGGGGTCGTCTCGAAGGGGAGGGAGTAGGCCCTTCGGACGATCACAGAAGCACCCACCTGTCCGAAAGTGACAATGCGCCAGTGAGAGTGGTGATGGCGAACCCTGCCCCCCACTGGCGTCACGTGGGCCGAAAAGCACGGACTAGGAGGGTTTAGAGGCGGATGCTGCGGGGAGGGTGTGGACTGGCCTCGACGTTGTCCCCGACCGCCTCCGCGGCGTTTTCCACGGCCGCCACCGCGCTGGATGTTAGTCTGCGGCGTGTGGCTGGCGGCACGTGTGGAGGCGCCTCTTCCTTGGCCGCCACGAAAGGAGCGAAAGGCACCCGTTTGCTGGCGCGGGGCCGAGAGGCCCAAGGACTTGGCCGTAGCCCTGGAGTCCTTAAAGCTCTCAAGCGCATGGTCTGCCTTGTCGCCAAAAAGGCGACGGCCATCAAACGGCATGTCCATCAGTGTGTTTTGGACATCGGCTGAAAAGTTGGCGGACCTCAACCAGGCGTGGCGTCTAATCGCCACCGTCGTTGCAATCGCTCTACCTAGTGAGTCGGTGGTATCCAGCCCACACCAGATAGAATATCTGGCTGCATCCCAGTCCTCCACAAGGGCTTGGCCAAGTTTGGCCCGTACCTCCAACGGACACTCTGGCAGCAATTCTGCGACCGTATCCCACAGAGAGTGGGTGTAGCGGCCCAAGAGGCATGCGGTGTTGGAAGACCGCAGTCAGAGACTAAGGGAGGAGAAGATCTTTTTACCGTACTGCTCGTACCTCTTGGATTCCCTGTCCGGCGGAGCCGACGGGAATGCAGACTGGGAAGTGGATGCCTGGATGACCAGGCTCTCGGGGGTGAGGTGGGTAGACAGGAAAACTGGGTCGCCAGGGGCCGGGTGGTGGCATCTGGCCACGTTCCTATCTACGTGCGAACCCGTAGCGGGCCTGGACCAAGTTCCCAAAAAGAACGTCGGACAAGGCCTCATTAAACGGCAGCAGAGGCTCTGTCGGGCATGACTGCGGTTTAAGGACCTCAATGAGGAGGTTCGTCCTCACGGCTGCGACGGGGAGCTCAAGGCCCAAGGCCTTGGCAGCCCTCATCAACACCATACTGTAGGTTGCCCCCTCCTCCGAAGCCACGGTAGGAGGTGAGACAAAACCAGTGTCTGGTGAGGTGTCCAGACCACTGGCATCCCCAAGTCCACCTGTCCAGTCCTCTTGAGACTGACACTTTCTGGTCAGAGGGTCCTCAGACCCCTTCCAATACTCCTCGTCACCAATCCCCTGATAGTCAGGGTCATCAAAAGATGAGGCCGGTTCATAGAAGGTAAACTCTCCAAGCGGTGTCGAAAGCGGCGCCATTCCGACGCCGGAATCGGAGTGAGGGAGGCATCGGGGACGGCGCCGCCCGAGGACGGCGCCGGAGGTGACACCTGGCGGACCGACGCCATGGGGGTCGTAAGGTCCACCGGCGACGACCCGGATCCCGAAGCGGGTCCAGTGTGGTCCTGCGGCGCCGGGCCCGAAGGCGCTGGCGGCGTCGGGACCGTGGAGCCCTGCGGCGCCGGCGGCGCCGGGGCTGAAGCCCCCGACCCGCTAGGGGCCCCAGACGGGTCCGCTGGGCCCGAAGGCCCTGCGGAACCCGTCGGAGAGAGGTTCTTCATGGCCATGAGGAATCGTTCGATCTCCCCCGGCGTCGCGTCGTGCCCAGGGACTGGAGTGTGTGGAGCAGGCCGCGGAGCCGCGTGGGCGGGTTCACCCGAACCCCCGGCCGCGTCGGGGGGAGTCGGTAGCGATGACGTCTCTTCGACTTCTTGTGTTTCTTACCTGACGACGACTTCGAACCGGAGGAGTGGTGCCGACTCTCGGAGCTGTGGTGACTCCGACCCCGCGACCTGTCCCTCGACCTCCCGTGGGACCGGGACCTCTCGCGGCGCGGGGCCAACTGCCGGAGTTCGAGTCGCCTGCGGGACCGCTCCCGCCTGGCTTTCAAAGACAGGGCCCCAGCAGTCGGGGCAGGTCTTGTCGTCGTGGTAGACGCCGAGAAAGAGTAGACACCGACGGTGAGGATCCGTGACCAACATCGTGCGGTCGCAATCCTCGCAGTGCTTAAATCCAGGCATCCCTCTGGCACCGATTGGAGTCGTTCGACTTCGAAAATATGATCAAAAATGAGCCAAAAAATTAGTCAAAAAGTGACTAGAAGTACTGCTTTTTCCAGATCTGAGCTTGCTGGCGCGGAAAAAAGAAGAACTGATGTCAGCACGCGGAGGCGGCGTCTAAGTACTCCGACGACGTCATTATGGCGCCCTCGACGACGACGCCTACCGACGCGCAAGGGTACTGCTACACAAAAATTTCCAGATCCAGTCTGACGCCTGGGGATATTCTAAGATAAGGAATCTATCACTAACGTGTCTCTTTCAGATGTTGTCCATATTGGGATTTGAGGTCCCACTACATAGCCTGCATATGTCACATGGTTTGTTTGGCATGGAGGAGGCCAACGATCCTAGCAGCCTCAGTGTCATCCGCACTGAGAACCTGGACAGAGGCTTAAACATTAGGATCATATCTCTAAAGTCCGGGACCCCCCGCTTTGGAGGAAAGGCATGGAAGTGTACCATATCCAGAACAGGAGGGTAGGCAAAGTAGTCAGGTGTGACTTCGGCACGTTGACAGTGAGCTTTAACAATGTTAATAGGTTTGCCACCATCTGGAGGTGGTTTGCGAAAGCTAATCGTCCAGGTAGGGGCAGACTGGAGCCCCAGAGCTCCGAAGGTGTGCTTCAACATCGGCCATCGCCAAATGAAAGTCAATAACACATATTGGTTTCTGAACCATCCACTCCCATAGCTAAGCAGCACTCAACATAAGGAATAAAGATGCTTTTCCTACTGCTTTTTCAAAGGAAAGAAGGTTACTGCATGGTCTGCGAGGACTTGGGCCATCTTTCCCTGCAAAACAGGAAGAAATTAGTTCAGTACCAGGAAATAACCGTTAATTTCCTGGGCCAACAATTTGTGAATTCAACTCTTAGAAATGAAATAAGCAGCCAGATTTCGAGGATTTGGTTGCTATTATCATTTGTGGAAGTGGTGGCAGAAATATTTGTCCTTTAATGAGTTTAGATTCCCATAGCTTTCAAGAAGGTGACTCCTGAATTTCCTTTGAAATGACTATGTTCTTCTAATAAGGCACTTTGAACTGTTTTAAATGAAGAGACAGATGAAGTTGTAAGGCCCTGATTTTTAGATAGGTTGGTGGAGCTGCCTAGAAGCAGGAGAATAGAGTACAGGTAAATTCATGAGCTACAGTCTAAGGTCCCATAAGAAATAGATAATTAATAGGTTCACAACTATCAATCTCTCTGGTGAAGAATGGCCTGTTCCCTTAGATGTTTTGAGCACATCCCTAATAATCTGAAGTCAATAGAAAGTGATGAACTGAAACCTTTGAGATATGGTTGATTTTCTGTCTCTAGAGAATGCAAAAGCGAGCATTTGGGTGTTTCTGCTAAGCTGTCCCTTATTGAAACATCTCTAAAGATTGTGCCTGAGTTCCCATGTCAAAGGGTCAACAAGCAAAAAGAAACAGGTTCAGAACTCACAGGTCTATGATGAGCCTAATACCCTGGCCTTCAATGGTATGCCTGTAAGAGGAAGATGTTTTAACGCCTGTGATGACTAGGTGGTGGTACTACACACCAGGACAGAATGATAAAGCTAGGATTATTAATAAAAATCTTTAAGTGATCAAATCTTTGCAGGGGACTTGTCCTAGCTCTGTCTACGCTGTAGAGTTTTCACTACTAGTTGGAAAGGATGAAGAGCCATGAACGACAGAGTAAATGGGAGAAACAGCTGAGTCCCTTAATGGGGCATAGGTAACCCCAATATTCCCAAAAGATACACACAAAAGGTGACTGGAAGCTGCTTGCAATAAGTCTAACCACTGGTATTAGCTCGGGTTAGCACCTCCACCCATCATTCTTTGCTCACCATACCACTTCAGTTTGGACCCAGCTAAATGCAAATCAGTCTTGACCCTGTTACAATGGGAACAGTCCAGCCCAAACTGCCAAGCCAGGTCCTCCCTGAACCAGAGCACAACCAACCGAAGACCGGTTGTGACCTAGTTTTGGGCTCATCAGCTTGGAACAGCTTCATTCCTGTAACAAAGTGAACATGGGACCTACATCTGGGCATACTCATGCAGTGCTCCCTCACACTATTGCCAGTGGTTAGACTTCTAGCAAGCAGCCTCCAATCACTTTTTGTAGGTTTTATGTACCACCCTAAGTGGCATGGATATGCTCAAATGGGAAATTATAACACAAGCATTAAAGCAGTACTTAAACACAACCTTGTCTGAGGATGTTGGGAGTAGGAATTTGCAAGGTAAATCAGCGATCCAGCTCTATAAGAGCCTGTGTCAAAGTTTCAGACTACAGTGACATTATTGCATTTAGGAAAATGATAGTTAAATATAGGGAAGCCAACTTCCACCATAAGATGTTACTGTCTACTTTACCAAGGCAGCAGTTAAGTCAATAAAAGCGACATATACTAGCTATGTTTTCCTTACCTCACCTCATCTGCCCCCTTTACTTGGACAAGTGTAAGTGGAGTGAAAATCACATTTTACCTGCCCATTCAAATGTATATAACAAACTGAGGTTAAAGTGGAGACTACGGATTTCTCCTTCAAGTCTGCTTAACTCTTTCTAATAGCAGGCTCTGGGATTCTAAGGTCCTACATGTGATGTTAAGTCATTGTATCAATGAAGTTATCATTGAAGTTACCTATTTTCATTAGTTGTATCTTGTGAGACTAACTTCACTACTTTTGTCACATATTTCTGATAATAACAATCCTGTTTCTTTCCCAGAGGTCAATAGATATTCTATAATAAATTATCAGAATTGTCAATGTGTGACAAATTTAATGTCACAATGATGCACTGCAGGAAGTTAGAGTGTCTTGATAGAGATGTGAAGTCACAGTTACATTTGTTATTCAGACATATACAAAAACCCTCACTTGGATGACCTTTCTTAGAAGGGAAATCATGCTTTCGAAAAATAAAATAATCTGAAAGAACCCATTGACCCAGTGTCCATATTTCTTGTAAAAATATTAGTGCAAGATTTAAAGTGTTCCAGAGACATTTCTTCTTTAAATTTTGAAGACTCCAGCTCGATACGTACGTTGCTGCCTAAACATAATTTTTGCCTTGCTACTATCATAGGTTGAACTTTAAATACCAGCGAAACAATCTCTGGTCACATATCCGCTTTCTCATGACTATTTCAGACAGATGTCAAAGAAAAAAGCCTGACTCTTCCACCTAAATTAGATAAGATATTCGCAGAAATAGATGATTTAGAAACACTGTCTCAGTTGCTTTTACATTTGTGTACAGTGTTTTATAATATGTTAATTCTTTGGCGCTGAATTTGCATGTTTTTTTTACCAACTATTCAAACAAAAGTAGTGCAACTTCGCAATTATTTAGTCTGCCTTAGCTTTATTTGCCAGAATCACCACAGATAATTGAACATTTTCTGACTCTAATAGGGGTACGCTGCATAAGCCTCAGATGTTCTTTACTCTACACCGAGGTACTGCAAAAAATAACAGCTGAAAACGTTTTAAGTAGCGGTTTGATGCCAGGAAAATGTTGCAATGAGGGTAAGCACGTCTATAGCAATGTACCAAAGGTTAATATCCAATTGAGGTGCTCCCTGCAACAGTTTTCGATGTCTGGATACAATATATAAAAGTGTTAATAAAAACTATTTAAAAAAAAGTATATGCATAACATGTCATTAAATTGAAAAACAGCATTTCACTCTCTTTACATTATAGTATGTATATATTCTGTCTAATAATCTCCAATTATCAACTACTTCTTATAGTGTTGATAATACATAATGTGTTTTCGTGTGTAGTGAAAGTTACAATTCGGCCCAATGGATTTAAATTTGTAAACGTATTAACCTCTACTTTCGGTGTTCAATTTACAGTAGATGCAGTTTGCACACGAGAAATCACTGATTCTTCTGGCTGAATTTAATAAATTTGAGAGAAAAATCCTCCTGTAAAGGGAATAAATTATAAGCCGTTTGAAATCCGAGCATCCTTTTTGAGATGCACCATTTTTTGTGCATTTTTTATGCTTAGTTATCAATATGTTCAAAATGTGCTTAGTGCATTTAAATACTGGAAACACGTCACTTTTACGTAAGACCTCCTGTTCTTGTTGGGAACTATATATATATATTTTTTTTTTTTTTAGAAGAGAGGAATTCATAACAAAGTTTTTTGAGGGAAAATAGTTTGCCTTTCTCCTGTGTAGGTGATGTTATTACTACACTTCACCTTCCTATGCTTTGATATGTCAGAGTCAAATATTTGAATTTCCCACTTTTGCAAATAAGTTTATCCAAACCTGTTTGACTAGAAATATCAATTGACTGATGAGAGAATTGTGTACCTGTAAATCTGATGGCCTTGTCTGTTCATTTGAAAACACCAGTAACTTACCTCAGTAAATCAGTAACCATGTTTAAGGTGTGATCAGAATATATTGACTGTTTTCTCTAGCAATGCTAGTATTGACGAGAGAGCGTGGTACAAAGCATGCAAAGATTCCAATATTATAATTGATTCCCCAACCAGATGAAATGAGATAGGCATCGCTAGAGATGGCAGTAGGCTAATCCAGGTCAGGGCTTTTACAATAATTAATTAGTGCTCCTTCCACTGATGTTGCTCTAGCTTTACTTTGTAAGTAGTTATTTGTCTCCATACTCGTAAAGGGAAATGTATGTGTAATAGAAGCTTGCTTCCAACCAACCATGTGTAGCGAGCGGTGTGTCAGGTAATGTTAGTCATAAGAAGAGATATTTTTCAGGTTTTCCTCTTTTAGATTATAAATGCTAATGTGAATGTTATTTGTTAAGGGAGAGGTCTGAAAAGACTTTGAGGAGTACTTTAGTATGTGGGCACCATTACCATATGATTAGCAATATTCATTGCTAAATGATTGCGAAATTTTCAATTTGTACAGGCACTGTTATTTGAGATATTTTGTTAGCTTTCATTTTGTCACCAATCCCCTGATAGTCAGGGTCATCAAAAGATGAGGCCGGTTCATAGAAGGTAAACTCTCCAAGCGGTGTCGAAAGCGGCGCCATTCCGACGCCGGAATCGGAGTGAGGGAGGCATCGGGGACGGCGCCGCCCGAGGACGGCGCCGGAGGTGACACCTGGCGGACCGACGCCATGGGGGTCGTAAGGTCCACCGGCGACGACCCGGATCCCGAAGCGGGTCCAGTGTGGTCCTGCGGCGCCGGGCCCGAAGGCGCTGGCGGCGTCGGGACCGTGGAGCCCTGCGGCGCCGGCGGCGCCGGGGCTGAAGCCCCCGACCCGCTAGGGGCCCCAGACGGGTCCGCTGGGCCCGAAGGCCCTGCGGAACCCGTCGGAGAGAGGTTCTTCATGGCCATGAGGAATCGTTCGATCTCCCCCGGCGTCGCGTCGTGCCCAGGGACTGGAGTGTGTGGAGCAGGCCGCGGAGCCGCGTGGGCGGGTTCACCCGAACCCCCGGCCGCGTCGGGGGGAGTCGGTAGCGATGACGTCTCTTCGACTTCTTGTGTTTCTTACCTGACGACGACTTCGAACCGGAGGAGTGGTGCCGACTCTCGGAGCTGTGGTGACTCCGACCCCGCGACCTGTCCCTCGACCTCCCGTGGGACCGGGACCTCTCGCGGCGCGGGGCCAACTGCCGGAGTTCGAGTCGCCTGCGGGACCGCTCCCGCCTGGCTTTCAAAGACAGGGCCCCAGCAGTCGGGGCAGGTCTTGTCGTCGTGGTAGACGCCGAGAAAGAGTAGACACCGACGGTGAGGATCCGTGACCAACATCGTGCGGTCGCAATCCTCGCAGTGCTTAAATCCAGGCATCCCTCTGGCACCGATTGGAGTCGTTCGACTTCGAAAATATGATCAAAAATGAGCCAAAAAATTAGTCAAAAAGTGACTAGAAGTACTGCTTTTTCCAGATCTGAGCTTGCTGGCGCGGAAAAAAGAAGAACTGATGTCAGCACGCGGAGGCGGCGTCTAAGTACTCCGACGACGTCATTATGGCGCCCTCGACGACGACGCCTACCGACGCGCAAGGGTACTGCTACACAAAAATTTCCAGATCCAGTCTGACGCCTGGGGATATTCTAAGATAAGGAATCTATCACTAACGTGTCTCTTTCAGATGTTGTCCATATTGGGATTTGAGGTCCCACTACATAGCCTGCATATGTCACATGGTTTGTTTGGCATGGAGGAGGCCAACGATCCTAGCAGCCTCAGTGTCATCCGCACTGAGAACCTGGACAGAGGCTTAAACATTAGGATCATATCTCTAAAGTCCGGGACCCCCCGCTTTGGAGGAAAGGCATGGAAGTGTACCATATCCAGAACAGGAGGGTAGGCAAAGTAGTCAGGTGTGACTTCGGCACGTTGACAGTGAGCTTTAACAATGTTAATAGGTTTGCCACCATCTGGAGGTGGTTTGCGAAAGCTAATCGTCCAGGTAGGGGCAGACTGGAGCCCCAGAGCTCCGAAGGTGTGCTTCAACATCGGCCATCGCCAAATGAAAGTCAATAACACATATTGGTTTCTGAACCATCCACTCCCATAGCTAAGCAGCACTCAACATAAGGAATAAAGATGCTTTTCCTACTGCTTTTTCAAAGGAAAGAAGGTTACTGCATGGTCTGCGAGGACTTGGGCCATCTTTCCCTGCAAAACAGGAAGAAATTAGTTCAGTACCAGGAAATAACCGTTAATTTCCTGGGCCAACAATTTGTGAATTCAACTCTTAGAAATGAAATAAGCAGCCAGATTTCGAGGATTTGGTTGCTATTATCATTTGTGGAAGTGGTGGCAGAAATATTTGTCCTTTAATGAGTTTAGATTCCCATAGCTTTCAAGAAGGTGACTCCTGAATTTCCTTTGAAATGACTATGTTCTTCTAATAAGGCACTTTGAACTGTTTTAAATGAAGAGACAGATGAAGTTGTAAGGCCCTGATTTTTAGATAGGTTGGTGGAGCTGCCTAGAAGCAGGAGAATAGAGTACAGGTAAATTCATGAGCTACAGTCTAAGGTCCCATAAGAAATAGATAATTAATAGGTTCACAACTATCAATCTCTCTGGTGAAGAATGGCCTGTTCCCTCAGATGTTTTGAGCACATCCCTAATAATCTGAAGTCAATAGAAAGTGATGAACTGAAACCTTTGAGATATGGTTGATTTTCTGTCTCTAGAGAATGCAAAAGCGAGCATTTGGGTGTTTCTGCTAAGCTGTCCCTTATTGAAACATCTCTAAAGATTGTGCCTGAGTTCCCATGTCAAAGGGTCAACAAGCAAAAAGAAACAGGTTCAGAACTCACAGGTCTATGATGAGCCTAATACCCTGGCCTTCAATGGTATGCCTGTAAGAGGAAGATGTTTTAACGCCTGTGATGACTAGGTGGTGGTACTACACACCAGGACAGAATGATAAAGCTAGGATTATTAATAAAAATCTTTAAGTGATCAAATCTTTGCAGGGGACTTGTCCTAGCTCTGTCTACGCTGTAGAGTTTTCACTACTAGTTGGAAAGGATGAAGAGCCATGAACGACAGAGTAAATGGGAGAAACAGCTGAGTCCCTTAATGGGGCATAGGTAACCCCAATATTCCCAAAAGATACACACAAAAGGTGACTGGAAGCTGCTTGCAATAAGTCTAACCACTGGTATTAGCTCGGGTTAGCACCTCCACCCATCATTCTTTGCTCACCATACCACTTCAGTTTGGACCCAGCTAAATGCAAATCAGTCTTGACCCTGTTACAATGGGAACAGTCCAGCCCAAACTGCCAAGCCAGGTCCTCCCTGAACCAGAGCACAACCAACCGAAGACCGGTTGTGACCTAGTTTTGGGCTCATCAGCTTGGAACAGCTTCATTCCTGTAACAAAGTGAACATGGGACCTACATCTGGGCATACTCATGCAGTGCTCCCTCACACTATTGCCAGTGGTTAGACTTCTAGCAAGCAGCCTCCAATCACTTTTTGTAGGTTTTATGTACCACCCTAAGTGGCATGGATATGCTCAAATGGGAAATTATAACACAAGCATTAAAGCAGTACTTAAACACAACCTTGTCTGAGGATGTTGGGAGTAGGAATTTGCAAGGTAAATCAGCGATCCAGCTCTATAAGAGCCTGTGTCAAAGTTTCAGACTACAGTGACATTATTGCATTTAGGAAAATGATAGTTAAATATAGGGAAGCCAACTTCCACCATAAGATGTTACTGTCTACTTTACCAAGGCAGCAGTTAAGTCAATAAAAGCGACATATACTAGCTATGTTTTCCTTACCTCACCTCATCTGCCCCCTTTACTTGGACAAGTGTAAGTGGAGTGAAAATCACATTTTACCTGCCCATTCAAATGTATATAACAAACTGAGGTTAAAGTGGAGACTACGGATTTCTCCTTCAAGTCTGCTTAACTCTTTCTAATAGCAGGCTCTGGGATTCTAAGGTCCTACATGTGATGTTAAGTCATTGTATCAATGAAGTTATCATTGAAGTTACCTATTTTCATTAGTTGTATCTTGTGAGACTAACTTCACTACTTTTGTCACATATTTCTGATAATAACAATCCTGTTTCTTTCCCAGAGGTCAATAGATATTCTATAATAAATTATCAGAATTGTCAATGTGTGACAAATTTAATGTCACAATGATGCACTGCAGGAAGTTAGAGTGTCTTGATAGAGATGTGAAGTCACAGTTACATTTGTTATTCAGACATATACAAAAACCCTCACTTGGATGACCTTTCTTAGAAGGGAAATCATGCTTTCGAAAAATAAAATAATCTGAAAGAACCCATTGACCCAGTGTCCATATTTCTTGTAAAAATATTAGTGCAAGATTTAAAGTGTTCCAGAGACATTTCTTCTTTAAATTTTGAAGACTCCAGCTCGATACGTACGTTGCTGCCTAAACATAATTTTTGCCTTGCTACTATCATAGGTTGAACTTTAAATACCAGCGAAACAATCTCTGGTCACATATCCGCTTTCTCATGACTATTTCAGACAGATGTCAAAGAAAAAAGCCTGACTCTTCCACCTAAATTAGATAAGATATTCGCAGAAATAGATGATTTAGAAACACTGTCTCAGTTGCTTTTACATTTGTGTACAGTGTTTTATAATATGTTAATTCTTTGGCGCTGAATTTGCATGTTTTTTTTACCAACTATTCAAACAAAAGTAGTGCAACTTCGCAATTATTTAGTCTGCCTTAGCTTTATTTGCCAGAATCACCACAGATAATTGAACATTTTCTGACTCTAATAGGGGTACGCTGCATAAGCCTCAGATGTTCTTTACTCTACACCGAGGTACTGCAAAAAATAACAGCTGAAAACGTTTTAAGTAGCGGTTTGATGCCAGGAAAATGTTGCAATGAGGGTAAGCACGTCTATAGCAATGTACCAAAGGTTAATATCCAATTGAGGTGCTCCCTGCAACAGTTTTCGATGTCTGGATACAATATATAAAAGTGTTAATAAAAACTATTTAAAAAAAAGTATATGCATAACATGTCATTAAATTGAAAAACAGCATTTCACTCTCTTTACATTATAGTATGTATATATTCTGTCTAATAATCTCCAATTATCAACTACTTCTTATAGTGTTGATAATACATAATGTGTTTTCGTGTGTAGTGAAAGTTACAATTCGGCCCAATGGATTTAAATTTGTAAACGTATTAACCTCTACTTTCGGTGTTCAATTTACAGTAGATGCAGTTTGCACACGAGAAATCACTGATTCTTCTGGCTGAATTTAATAAATTTGAGAGAAAAATCCTCCTGTAAAGGGAATAAATTATAAGCCGTTTGAAATCCGAGCATCCTTTTTGAGATGCACCATTTTTTGTGCATTTTTTATGCTTAGTTATCAATATGTTCAAAATGTGCTTAGTGCATTTAAATACTGGAAACACGTCACTTTTACGTAAGACCTCCTGTTCTTGTTGGGAACTATATATATATATTTTTTTTTTTTTTAGAAGAGAGGAATTCATAACAAAGTTTTTTGAGGGAAAATAGTTTGCCTTTCTCCTGTGTAGGTGATGTTATTACTACACTTCACCTTCCTATGCTTTGATATGTCAGAGTCAAATATTTGAATTTCCCACTTTTGCAAATAAGTTTATCCAAACCTGTTTGACTAGAAATATCAATTGACTGATGAGAGAATTGTGTACCTGTAAATCTGATGGCCTTGTCTGTTCATTTGAAAACACCAGTAACTTACCTCAGTAAATCAGTAACCATGTTTAAGGTGTGATCAGAATATATTGACTGTTTTCTCTAGCAATGCTAGTATTGACGAGAGAGCGTGGTACAAAGCATGCAAAGATTCCAATATTATAATTGATTCCCCAACCAGATGAAATGAGATAGGCATCGCTAGAGATGGCAGTAGGCTAATCCAGGTCAGGGCTTTTACAATAATTAATTAGTGCTCCTTCCACTGATGTTGCTCTAGCTTTACTTTGTAAGTAGTTATTTGTCTCCATACTCGTAAAGGGAAATGTATGTGTAATAGAAGCTTGCTTCCAACCAACCATGTGTAGCGAGCGGTGTGTCAGGTAATGTTAGTCATAAGAAGAGATATTTTTCAGGTTTTCCTCTTTTAGATTATAAATGCTAATGTGAATGTTATTTGTTAAGGGAGAGGTCTGAAAAGACTTTGAGGAGTACTTTAGTATGTGGGCACCATTACCATATGATTAGCAATATTCATTGCTAAATGATTGCGAAATTTTCAATTTGTACAGGCACTGTTATTTGAGATATTTTGTTAGCTTTCACTCGAGTTAGGCTATTAATATAATCTATTGTAGATTGTGATTTCTTGCCCCGATCTAAAGAAGGTGCAATAGATCCTTTGTCTGGTACAGATTTTGAAAGTTAGGTGCTTATGTTTCTAAGCATGGTACATACATACCGAATAATTTTACCATGTAGTTTTTGGATAATCAAGTCAATAGAAGAAAATTCTCCACTCACCCACAAAAGAAAAAACTGTGTGTAGTATCTTGGTATTCTCTATGCTATCCCTCTCTACCTCTATTGGAATGTTGATGTGATGCATCTATCAGAATGTTGGTGATCTGCCTGACAGATTGCAGTTGGCTGGGCTGAACACCATGCTGGATGCTCCTGGTGGGGTCTCTCTGACTTCTCATTACACAGTGTTATAAGTACTAGAGAGTGTCCTAATTCCTCAAGCCATTGGCCTCTTTTTTCTGGATCACTGAATAATGATGTCAGAGAATCAAAAAATTCCACGGATCAGCAATATTAGTTAAAAAAAGACTCCCAAGCAGAAAGATCAAAAGCACCTCTTCACTGGACTACAGATATATAAGGAAGAAAAGTCCAGTTTCAAAATGACCAACATATTACAAAATATTTATGTGGTGTCATCTCACCTCCACACTTTTATACTGTTCGCACCAGATGAAAATCCAGCCGCCATTCATCCGCATTTGTTAGCAAAATTCTTGATGTTCCTACTAACCAACTTTACAGCTTGTCTACTGCAGGTTCCATTCGTCCATCAACTCCACCTTTGCTCCCCCACCTCTCACTCTTCACGGTCAGAATTTTGTCTAAAATTGCATTCTTTTATTTCTTAAGAACCTTGAAGCTTCAAATTGCTATAGGGCTGCTCCTTTTTTGCTTCAGCTATCAATGAGCTCCGTTTCATTGTCTTTATTTTTAATATACACCTCCATGATTAGCCATCCCCATCTTGGAACAGTACATTAAAGCAAAGCCAAAATGGCCACCTGGTCATGACTTAGGTGCCCATGCATGGAGATTAACGAGAACGCATACACCACTATGCAGCAGTCATTTTGGCTTTTCTTTTCCAATGCTGTTCAGCATCAGCAACAAGCATTTTTAGTCTTCATGATGATTCTGTTCGACATCAGCAACAAGTGTTGTCAAAGCCTAAACTTTGGCTAACGTTTTTCAAAGACGAGATCTACTAACTTTGACAATGCTCGTTTTATGCTTGAACTCCATTTCCTCCCTTCATCTCATCTAAATAGTAATTATATTTTGTAATGGAAGTAATTTTTCTGAAAATATTAAGCAAAACTTGTAGGCACAATTGTTTTTTTAAGTCTCTAAAAGGGCTAACTGGTTTTCTGCTGAGATCAGTTGGAAGCCTCATGCCCAATCACCCCTTTTCAGTCGTCATTTCAATGAAAATGTCTTGAGGAATACCCCAAAAGCAGCGTGGAGAACAAGAATTTACAGTCACTACACCGAGATAAACTGCTCATTATTCAAGAAAAACATTTTTTTTTAAAATTGGGAACGGTTTATTCTTTGAAGAAATAGTAACTGAGGATAAAAAGGTATCTACAATAAAGACTACACCTATAAAAACAAGGCTAGCAGATTATTAAAATTCATAAATACAAGCAAATGAATTGTATCAGACGAGTAACTCTATGATGATCGCTGCTGTTGGAATTCTTCCTCTACGCTGAAAATTATTGATTCCCATTGTTCATGACGAGCTCAGCTCGTCATGAGCACACGAGAGGTGTACCGTCATGGTTACAAACGTAACGACCGTTTTTCCCTTTCTTGTTTAATGTAACATTATATCCTTTTGTAGAACTATGCATGTAATCAAAAACTCAGGACGCCGTGATTGTTTTCAAAGTACGCTGCTTTAATCGGCGAAGGTAAAAAAGAAACGCTGTAGTACCGGAAACACAAAGTGCAGAGACAGATTAGAGGAAAAGCCTACCAGATATTGCCTAGTGATGAGGCATATACTATTCATACATGAAAGTTGGTCTATAACTAATGGTCTTGCGTACAATGCGGTTTCTAAACCCAAATGAGGTGTGAATGACAACCACCCTCTAGAGAGGTTTTGCTTTCAAGGGATGCGGTTATCTGACAAATACACATCATGCGGATCTAAAGAGAGTGCATTCTTGCACTGCAGCAAATTATAATGCATTTCCGCCATTTGTATGCAAGCTCGCTACTTGGGGAAAAACAAATTATACTACAGGGAAGAAAATACCTATTGTGTTATGGCTATGTTCGTTTCTCTCGCCAGTATTGACAGTACGTGCACTCGACTCCTTTGCAATGCCTCCACGAATTACCATATCACATCAGATAAACTTCCAGAGAATGCTTAAACTGCATGAATAATAAACCACACACAGAAAAAAATCTGCTGTCTGAAGATAGAAACTGATCCGCCCCAGAGGCAGATAAGATGTCACACAATAGAGGCAACAAAGAGGAAATTGCAGGGGTAGAGAAACGTGCCAAGCAATAGTCTACATAACTGTCTCACCCTTGCCACAAGTACAAAATAAGTATTGGCAAAGCAGATAGGTCTGGCCTTGGCAAGTAGTGCAATTTAATTATTTTTAATCGCAAGCATGCCAGAAAAAGAAAACAAATAAAACCAAAACGGCCACATTTTTGCATTAAAAAGTTTACATTAAAAAACCTTCACTGACGTGGCCGTTTCAATAGTGATGTTTTTTTAAATACCAAACCTTTCAGTTGTACAGTACATTTTATTATTATCATTTGGGAAGGAAATAAGAATAAATCACTACACAACCAAATCACAGGCAATGTTACACTTCATAACTTTAAAAAGGAGAATGAAAATGGATCACAATCTAACTTGGTACCGTAGTTGCAAGGCTTAAGAAATCATTGGTATTTAAGATAATATACTAAAAACAAAAAAAAAAAAGCACACTTCAAAGCAGTTTTGTCAGTAACGAGAAAGGAATTATTTGGGCAGATGTGAATAATGTGCACAGGCTTAGTGCCTTCACTCCACGTTAACTGAGCTTATGAGAAAAAGTGGGATGGCCCATTGCTAAATGATGGGGCGTGTGGAAGTAAAATGTGAAAGACAATTTAACAGACCAGTGGATGGCCCGCCCTATCAACAAAAGCCTATCTAAGTTTGCATATTATGTATGCACTATCTAAAGCGGCCTCAAAAGCCAAACCTAAAAAAAACAACACATGAAAGGTGACCTCCTCGATTTATGTCATCAAGACACCATGCATTATGGTATCATCTTGTGAATGTAGTACCTGTACTTCTGAACTGGGGAACTTTAACAGGAAGGAACACCAGCCTTCAAATGAGGGCCAAAGGGTGCGCTGCTGCATCATAGTAGTCTTCCACCGCAATCATCTAAATATCCTAGCTGAATCTCTGAAGGGCACTAACGCCCTCATTAAGAATGATGCGGAATTTAGTATGGATACTAGAAGGCAAGAATTTGCAATTCTGGCTGGTATCCCAGCACCAAATTATAAAGATTAAAAGGTTTTCCCTGGAATGCGGAAATAAAGCTCGGACCCAGTAATACCAAGTCTTTTTCCAGTCAGATTTTCCATATTTTCAGAGATAAAAAGGCTAGCATTTTCCACCGGCTCTGAGGAGACTGAAAGTGTAAACCTATGTTGCATGGAAATAGAGAAACTGAGGAACAATTGAAAACTATCTTGGGGGAATACCTTGGACAATCAATAGATGAACTAGGTATCCAAGAGACATGGAACAGTAGCATGGAAAAAGTAGCCTTTTGTCGAGTACCAAACTCTTCAACCAGATTTCGGTCTCATTTAAATAATAAGAATCACTTTGCAAATAGCCGGCATACCTGGACAGTAATCAATTCACATAAATGGCTGACACCCCAGGAGTACATGTTAGCTCACTTCTCACTGGCCTTCAAACACCAATTCATGCTATACCACTTTGGGCATATAGACACTAGGGTTGGGCGGAATTTGCGTAGTCGGGCTACGCAAAGCTCCGCAAAATGGTAAAAAATCTCCGCGAGCACGCAAAAGTTCGGCGAACATGCGGAATTGCTTGTTTAGCCCGTTTGCAATGCTTTTTTCCTGTTCGCGAATACTGTTTGCGTGCTCGGGGAGAAATATCTATCGTACACGCATTTTGAGAGCGCGAACAAGCAAAAAATTCCGCTAAGCCGCGGAATTTTTGGCAATTCTGCGTTCTCCGGGGAACGCTAAATTACCCAAATTCCGCGAGCGGAACGGATTTTACAGCCCAGGCCTAATAGACACCAAAGACTTTATCCCAACCTGGAAGGGCCTGTCGCAAAGCTCAAGTTGTCGCCTATATGGATATTAAAGAGAGACAATCATACACATTCTTTGTCTATGCCCGGAGGTCAAGGCCCAAAGGAATCTGTTATTGACATCAGCTTTCCAGAAACGTTATATTTAAACCTGCAGAAAAACAGTAACAAGCTAGCTAAGTGGAACCTCCATCTCCTTAGCTTGCTAGAGAACAAAATTCTTAAAACAATATTGAAGAATCTCAGTGGCATCGGGACAGGTAAAGGCCACGGTTAGTTGGCATTTTAGGGACACAAAGCACATGCACTTTATAACCCAAAACAAAGGGATAAAAAAGAAGTACCTCACAGTTCAAGGAGGTACCCTTTGTCCCAAGTTTATAACACACAAAAATGTTCGGTTGCACAACATGAGGATGGGCTCATAAGGAGCTAAATAAGAAACGAGCCTTATAAGGACAGCAATGGACCCGCACACAAGATGTCCAACAGCCCAAATTTGTAATCGGTTATTTCATCTATAAATGAAATTAGTATGCTTTACAGGTCTTTTATTATCAAAATTTAATGTGTTTGTTATTGTAAAATCGGTACTACTGTCAGCTGTATTCAATGGTTTTAATTAATATGCAGATAAATAAATGCACTTATTGTGTCAGAGGGTGGGCGGGTGGGGGTTGAAGGACTGAGGTGAAATGCAGGGCTGCAGGGTAGGCTTGGGCCTGTCCGGTAGGAGCATTGTGAGCTACCCCTTTACTGCTCCAGGGGTCAGAGTGAGGTCGGCCTGTGATGCTGCCCTCAGCCCCTCGGCGATCTGCCCCAATACAGACTTTCAAACTATCAGGCGCAGAGTTCATAGACTCAATCATTCGGGCCTACAGAGGATCAGAATTGCGAGCTGCAGTATTTCACCCGGGGTTATGTCCGTGCGTGAAATAACACAACTCATAATGCGGGCTTACATGCACACTAATTATCATTTCCGAAAAAAGGCAACAACTTAATGACTAACTGAACAGATAACGGAAAACTCCAAACATATCAAAACAAACTGTGTCTTACCTTAAGAGGATGGGATATTTACCTTTAGCAAGCATTCCAGGCTCTTCTTCTCTCTACAACAAAGAAATTAAAAACATTAACGCAATTACTTGACACACTATTCCAATTACAAACAAGCATTGGAAATGCAATAGGTCTCGCATTAGGAAAGTTTGAGCTATTGGTCTTATAAATGAATTTTTTTTATTTATGTTTTGTTTTTTAAAATAGCTAAATTAATAGCTTTGTCATTTACAATGCCAATAGTTATAACTTTCGCAAATGTGACACCTATAGCATTTGTAATGCAACATGTTTGTATTTACGTGACTTAGATGTATAGATATTACAAATAACAATGCTGAGACTCCAACCCGGTTCCCATCTCCAAAGTCGAAAGCTCTGTTCCTTATGCCACATTCTGTGTCACTGCAAAGCAAATTAACCTGTGAAATAAAACGTGTAGTGAGGTTTCGTTGAATTCAAAAGTATTTGCTTCCAAGGGCATTCCTGCACAAAGTAACAAAATGCATTTCCTCACCCAAGAGCAAGGTGGGTGAGTGAGCCTTTCCTTCCATTGCCAAGGCTCATGGGTGTGAGCCAGGGTGGAGGACGCGTTTCAGCAAATGCTGTTGCCTCCGGGGTCGTGACACCGAGGAGTGCCATGTGTTTGAGCCCAGCTGTGAGGACATGGTTCCACTTGCGGCTTTGAAAGGATGGGGATTGGCCGATTTCGAAGAACTGCACGTTGTTTCCTCCACAGCCCCTGCAGATTACTCAAACTGTTGGGAGACAGACGCGTAGCTTCTAAGCTGCACGGAGAGCACGTTCAAGAAAGACCTTTTGTTTAGAACGACAAACCATGTAGATACAGGCAGCTCACCCCTTTCGTACTTTAAAAAAATCTATAGCGCTTTACCCTGACCTATCGATGACCACCAGTGAGGTCCAGAGTTTGTCGTCTTAGGCCATGCTTGCGATTCAGAGTCGCAGTCTCCGAAAGCCACATTGATTATCTTAGCAGGCCGTCATTTCCATCAACCAGATGGCAGCGCTGCAGTACTGGGAACTGCGTGATGTTCCACAGCAGCCTTTGCAGCACACTTATTTAGTCTTGTAACCTCAACACTAAAGGTTAAAGTCCATTGACAGCACTAACCTCCAGCAAGTGAGCGCCAGCAAATTGGTGACACGCACTGCGTCTGACGTCCGACGCTATATCAGGGACGTCACTTCGGTACCGCAGAGCGGTCTGAGAAGTGTAAGAGATGGGGGCGGAGGGAGCTGTTGAGCCGGGCTGGGAGGTAGCCGTGCGTTTGAGAAAGGCAAATTATCAGTGGAAAGTTCCTGTGTAGTACGTTTTATCGGGTACATGTAGCCTTTATCATTTTAATAGCGTAATTGCATGGCATATCTGCGGTACGCTGGATAGTGTTAATTTCCATATATTGCGTCTGTTGGAAATTGGTCTGTGGCATTTTGTGGTTGCAAGTGCAGCTGTGAGCACTGTGATAGCCACCTGTGTGGCATATCTGTGCTGTATTTAATGTATGCAAGGTGGTCTAATATCGTCAGTTGAATGTTTGTGTATTATTTTCTTACGTTTGCTGTAGCAGTCGTCGGGGCATTGGTGACCAGGCTTGGTGTTTCTCACATGCTTATAAACATCTACGCAGTGCCAAGATATCTAAGATGGGTTGTGTATGTTTACAGGCAAATACCGTAATTACAAAAGACCCAGTAGGCCAGAAGGTAGCATCTGTAGCGTTCGTTTAACTTACGAAAAGGATGCTGCAAAACGAATTGCCGGTTTGCAAAATAGTAGTTGGGGCAGCAACCTATTTGACAAGAGCTAAGCCTGTGATATTGCATTCTGGCAATTCTTCAGCCCACTGAGGGTGCATGGGGAGGGGGGAGGAGGGAGGAGAAATGCGTCTCGGCCGGAGCAGGGGGCGGAGCAGGGAGAGCGGGCTTTGAAATGCACTTCACACGGCCGGCCGGTCGTGAAACTGAAAGCATGGCTGGCCGGCCGTGAAAGCCTTTGATGCCGCAGGGGGTGGAGCGGCACCAGCTGGGAGAGTAGGCAAGGCAGGCGGCTGGGGGCATGTGCACGCGCTTTTAAGCTCAATGCGCATGCGCATTGAGCTTAAATTTCTCGTGCACTGCAAGGAATCGCCACGATTCCTTGCAAGTTGGATAAAGAGTGGATAAGCCCCCATAGTCTCGCTTGCTCGATGCGCATGCGCATCGACAGGCGAGACCTAAAAAGACAAAAAATGAGACTGTAAATGTTCGTTCTTCGAATAATTTTTTTAACTCCGATGTACACACAGAGGAGTTTGATAAAAACAGGTGCTGTTTTCATCGGACGCTGATTTCCTCGTAAGGCAAGCTGTTTGCCAACCAGGTTTTCTCATTACATTCTTTCGGGAGGTTGCTTTGAGATGTACAGACAGCTTCCTTTATGAATTTTACTGGGGTGGATTAAGGATACAGACCATACTACTGAATGTTCTTGTGCACTGAAACACCTCGACCATGTATACAATAACACTTAAGCTCACAAACTACCATTCTTAGCGCAGTCGGATAGGGAGTTTCTCAGGTCGCCTATACAGGCTGACGAGCTCTTGGAGGCCCTGTCTACCATGAGAGCACACAGCGCTCCAGGGATCGATGGCCTGACAGTCGGCTTCTATAAGGCCTTCAAGGACAAACTTATTCCACACCTTTTGTCCCTGTATGACGAGATATGCGAGGAAGGTAGCATGCCCGGCACAATGAGGGAAGCCTGGTGAATATACTGAAGCCGGGTAAACCCCCGGTGTCTGCAGTTCATACAGACCGATATCGCTCTTGAATGTCGACGCTAAACTTTACGCCAAAGTCCTGGCCGCCCGACTGTCCCTGATCGCGTCCGAGGTGATTGCTCCAGAGCAGTCCGGTTTTGTACCAGAACGAAACTTGTCCTATAATATACGCACGGTGCTAGGTACCATGCAACATGTGCGTCAGGATGAGAAGGCCGTCGCCATCTTCCTGGTTATGGAAAAGGCGTTCGATTCTGTCGAATGGCCATTCATGCTGAAGGTGTTGCGCCGTATGGGGTTGGGGGAGCAGTTTTTACAAATGATCGGCGCACTGTACTGGCGGCCAGTGCCTAGGGTACGACTAGGAGATCGGGTCTCGAACCCCTTCCCCATTAGCAGAGGCACGAGGCAGGGCTGCCCCCTGTCTCCGCTGTTGTACGCGCTCGTGGCTGAACCGCTCGCATGCGCGCTGCGAGAGTATCACTGGCACACAGGAGTTAGCTTTCCGTCCTACAAAATAGTTATCTCAACCTACGCGAATGACACGCTACTATATGTACGAAATCCGGAATACAACCTTTCGCCGGTTCTCCGCGAGGTAGTGCGCTTTGGAGCCCTTTCGGGCCTAAAGGTCAATTGGGAGAAATCAGTGGTGTTTCCCTTGACCCCAGTGACGGATCGCTTCGACATGGAATATCCGTTACGATGGTCGGCGGACCCGGTACGGTATCTTGGCATAATGATCCACACTGATCTAGAGGTACTTTTCAATGAAAACTATGGGGTGGCTTTCAGTAAGTGTGAGGACGACGTGGACAGATGGTGTAAGCTCCCGCTTTCCTTGATGGGCTGCGTAGCCATCATGAAGATGGTGATTCTCCCGCGCTTTTTATTTCTGTTCGACACTTTGCCCATCATTCTTTCGAAGGCCTTCTTTCATACCCTAACGAAACTCATGATCCGTTTGGCTTAGGGGGGCAGACAACCGCGGGTCCGATGGAGCACTCTTACACTCCCGTGTGAATTGAGTGGCCTGGGTGCGCCGGATCTGGAGAGGTATTATAGAGTGGCCCAGGCTGCACACCTGCACACATGGATTCATGATGATGATAATATCCCGCACGTACGGATGGAACGACTTTTTGCGGAACCACTTCCACTTCCGGCCACGATCTGTACCCCGGTTGACCGTAGAGTGGGCGTTTTGGACTCGATCACGGCTACGGAACACGCCTGGAACGCCTTGCTGCAGGCGAGGGAAGAAGTGCTACTATACTCCCCTGCGATGGCGGTGGAGTGGCTGCAGTGGCTGGCTCCTATTGGGGACAAGAACGTACTCAGAGCGCTGCAAGAGCTGGGGCTTAAGTCAGCGGGGGACCTATTTGAGGATGGCAAGGTAAAAACATGGGACCAGGTCGCCCAGGGCGCCGGGGACCCGACTCTGTTGCAGCGGTTCCAGTTCCACCGACTTCGGAGTGCCATGAGAGACGTCCTGGGCCCAGATCTAGCTGAGCCACCGGACATCCCAGAACTCTCGTACGTCATAGTGACGGCGTCCCCACGACATTTGACGACACATCTCTACAAGAGCACTGTGTCATACAGAGCGTAGGAGCCTTCCAGGGCCCGACTGGCTTGGCAAGTCGACCTCGAGATGGAAATAGATGATTCGATGTGGGCGTATTGTTGTGCCAACACTAGGAAGGTATCCCTGAATGGTCGCCACAGACTGGTGCACTTTAAATTCCTGCAAAGGGTTTATTATACTCCGGAACGCCTTCATCGATATGGCCTTAGACAATCCCCTGAATGCGAGCGCTGCCACGCTCCGGTGGCAGACTTCCTACATATGGCGTGGGGCTGCCGCAAGATATATGAATTCTGGGTGGCGGTTATTTCAGAATTAAGCGAGATACTCGACCATGAACTGCCGATAGATCCGGCGATGGCCCTGCTGGGCTATTCGAAACCCCTGCCGGTAGCATGTAGAAGGTTGGCGGACATGGGTCTACTGTTGGCGAGGCGTACAGTGGCGCAGTGCTGGATGAGGGGCCCGACCCCGACAAAAATGCGATGGGCCAGGGACATGGTATACTGCTGCACACAGGCGGAACACTACAGCAAACTCCTCCCCCCCGCTAGCAGACCTAAGAACTTCTGGGGATTATACAACATCTTCAGGACCACTAGGGGGGACACAGGGGATGCGCAGCAGGAGGGGGAAGGGGATACACAATAAACGACACTGATATACCTCCGTCGCAGGACCTTAGTCGAGGCCGAAGTTACGGGGACAGGAGAGACAGGGCGACGGCTGGGTGGAGTATTGAAGCCTGGCTGTCGTGGGGCGAGGAGCGGACGCTAGTATAGAGGGGTGGTCACACGAAGGGACAGGTGGATACGTTCCCGGGCCTTCAAGTGGGAGCTACACAAGGGGCGAGAGAAGGAGACACCAACACAAAGACTAACATATGGCAAATTCAGTAGCAACCGGAGCAGCGCACGGGCGGGATACTACGAGAGAGGGGGAGGGGTGTGGGGAGTTCAAGGGGAGTTTCCTAATTATTTCGGTTTGTGGGGGGGGGGGGCAGGTTTCCGTAGGAGGGGGAGGGGGGATAAAATGCCAAATGCACCTACATTCCCAGTTTCACGGCATACGACCTACGTATAATTCCTTCCATGAGCGTGGAGATATACTCAGATACATCGTCATAGTGTGGACAGTAGTTAATGGGGGGTCGACCCATGATAAGGTGATGTAGCGCCGCCGTACCCCCGGGTTGACGGCATAGGGCTGCGTACTTCACATGTACGGTTTATGATCTGTATGCACTATTACATCATTGTCGCTTCGCCGGCCCGGAGGGTTGTAGGCGTAAAGCTGTGTATAACTTGGTCCACTTTAATAAAGGTGTTTAAAAAAAACAAAGAAAAAAAAACACTTAAGCTCACAGAATTCCCTGCGTTCATCCAAACCTCAAAAGCGGAGACAATATTTGGATCATGGAAATAATAAAATAACAAATGCTTCATTTAACCCTAGGCGTAGTTGTGTAAAGTTTAAATTCAAAATACTCAATCTGATTGGAAGCGGTAAATCAGTCGGACCCTGTGCCTCATGGGAACAGTCCAGCCGAACTGCCGTTTGCCATGTCTGAACTGGGGTGGCGGAGTGAGCTAAAGAATGATGATGGATTAAACCCAGATCAGTTGACTGAGGGTGAAAGCTTGCAATGTTCAACACTCCATCCATCATCACCTTAGGTTTTGCTTTGTTCGCCCTAAGTTGGCAGGGTATGCCCAGACGTGGGTCCCTTGCTCACTTTGCCACTGGATTCAAGCTAGCCTGGCTGATGACGGCTGATTAGCCAGAAACCGGTCCCAGGATGCTTATTTCTGGTCCAGGGAAGACATGGCTTGGCAGTTCGGGCTGGACTGTTCCCATGAGGCACAGGATCAGACTGATTTGCATATGGCCATGTCTGAACTGGGGTGGCGGAGTGAGCTAAAGAATGATGATGGATTAAAACCAGATCAGCGAACTGGGGGTGAGTGCTTTCAATGTTCAACACTCCATCCATCATCCCCTTTGGTTTTGCTATGAAGAAGACTATCAACAAAGAATCAGAAGCAAAGCCTCCCTCTCTCTCTCTATTAGGATTATTTGCTTTTTTTGGTGTTTCATGCGATCTGGCAAAAGCTGACTTTAGCAGCCGAAGAAAGAAAAGTACATTTACGATCTGAGATGTCAACAAAGTAGCAAAATTATAACAAATTGTCTTTTTTCATTCACTTGCCTCTGGCACAACCGAAGAAATGCTCTTATGACGTGGACAAAACAGATCACCTCGACTACAGCACTGGGCAGGTATACATCAGCACAGGCAATAACCTACTGCTGTCAAAACTAACAAGCATTTTCACTGCAATAGATCTTGCATACGCGTGACTTTAAGCTATTGGCACTGTAAATGACAATGCCTTTTATTTATGTGTTTTTAAAAGGAACATATGTAAAAGGCATTGTTATTTTTAATGCCAATTGCTCAAACTTTCGCAAATTCGAGACCACTTTAATGGTGGGCACGCCTCCTTTTTTAGGCGCTGCCCGCATATTCAGGTTACAGTGAGCAGCGTCTAAACAAAGCGGCGCGGGCAACATTTAATTGAAAGCACATGTGGCTCTTCCACCCCAAGTGTAAAAAAAGAAAATAATTTCAAAAGGTTCTATAGCGCGTCTGCTATAGTGAAAGCGCCCACTGGTAATTAAATAATAAAATAAGTGCAGCTGCCAAAGTGAAAGTGGGCGCACTTGTAACTACATACTATTTAAGGAAGAACGGCCGCTAAAGTGAAAGCGGATTGCGCGTACATTGAATAATTAAATAAGAGTGGCTGCTATAGTTAAAGCGGACCGCGCTGTAATTTGAATAAATACATTACAAATAAAATAAAAGCGAGCGGGTGCTGCGATGTCAAGGGTGGAATAGGGGAAGAGCATTCATGAAAATAGTGCTCACTAACTTATAAAGCGGACCGTGTAACAACCAAAGTAAAAGGGCCAGTCCTCATGGGAGGTTACAAATGAAGACAAGGCGGTAATAAGGATGGACTAACAAGCCTATGTACAAATCAGAAGCCAGCATTTACGAAGGGCAATGACACAAGCCAATGACAAATAAGGGCTGAGTGTGGACGGCGCTTCAAGTGGATACTCCGAAACAGCATGCCGAAGAGCAGCGCATGCGCTCCCCAGGCTTAACCTAAAAACAAAATGTCTGTGACAAGATGATTGCCCCTCTACATGAAAACCCCAATTTTTCAGCAAAGATTATCACGATGTTGACACTTTATAACCAGTGCGCAATGCAAATATGGAGAACATTTAACCACATTTTATTCTGTTAGAGGTACTGCCACTTGACATTAGGCGAAACTCCTCAAAAGCAGCCGGTGTGGTGGCATTATTTATCTTCTGCTTAGCATTCAAGAATGGCTGAAGGATGTAAAACAAGTGGCTGTCATTGATGGTACCATTTTGAACTACCCCTCCCCCTCACAACTCTTGTTAATTGGTTAAAATTAGGTGCTTTAAGATCAAAACTATGGGTCCACTTATTAGGATCAGGTGATTTTTATATGCTACTCTGAGGTACTTTACTCGAAGCAAGTGACATGTTGCTAAATGCACGCTGAAATATCACCATAGATCGCTATATAGACTAGGGTCAAGCATGACCCGAAGAGGTTTCTGCATAAACCAATGTCCTCAAACATCACAGGCGATGCGGGAAATAGGGAATTCTTAAAAGAAACGTTTACTAAAATGATTGCTGCTGAAGGGGCTTCACCACGTTACTAAAGGATATTGCAGCTTAAGGGGGTTCTACACATAATCATGGGGGGCACTTTTTCACAGAAAGCTTCGGACTGCTGGGAGAGTTTTTTTATACTAAATGATGGCAAAGTAATATTTCTGGGTGTTATCTGTAACATGAGGTGATATTTATCTACTGTTAACACTTGACAAGGTCTAGGCAATAATGTGATTATATGTTAATATGTGGTAACATAGAACGCAATCTTGACCGAATCTTAACAGGGTATACTTTCTATTTAGCATCGCAGTAAACTTAATTTTCACAAACGCTTGAAGCCCGTCTTCTGCATTAATTATAGTTTTTCACCAGTTAGTATTATACCTTATCCTACTTGTACCCGAAAGAACTACTCTTGAGGAAAGGAACATCCGAGATGCAGAAACCCTGCATCCAATGGAAATTACCTGGGATGTATGTGCTGAGTTTATCTCGCATAGTTATATAGGTATTAATTACATTTGATGTAAACATTTAAACCTTAAATTTAAATGTTTAAATCAGGAATACCCACTTAATCTGTTTGCATGTGTTCCATGTTCATCTGTGAGGCTTCAGTACTCTTTCTCAACTCCATTGGGCCTGGCTGGCCAATAATCATTTTCTCGTTTATCGTACCATACAATTTTTTACATCCAACACTTCCAATTACCAGTATCACTAAGACACACCTTCAGTGAAGAAGTAGAGATGAGGGGTTTAAAACATATAAATATAGCCTCCAAAGAGATATGCAGTGTGTAACGTATACGATTATCAGAGGAGTTAGCATATCTCTTGTTCTGAGCTCCGCCAATGTGACAATGGAGTCGATGAGAACTGGCCACCCATGTACAACACCGTCAATAGGAAATGCGTTACTTACCTGTAACTGCAGTTATCCAGTATTGGTGTCTTTCATAGATTCACATGCCTGAATCATTCCCCGTCGTCGAGACGGGAGTCTCCGGTACATAGAAAAGTAATGTCCTATAGACATATATAGAGAGAAGTAGCCTAAGGGCCTCACCTTAGTAGCCTACCTATGTCCTTTTGTAAAAAGGACCAAACTCTAGAAGAGAGCCAATCAGCTAACACCTCCCTCTAGAAGCTTCCTGTCAGGAACCTCAGTCTCTCAGATTTTAGTACTCACCAAGCTAAGTAGGCGTAGCACTGATAGAGAGATGGGTGAGTCCTTCCAAGCGAGGCGGGAGGGTTGCATGTGAATCTATGAAAGACACCAATACTGGATAACTGCAGTTACAGGTAAGTAACGCATTTCTTATCCAGTATTATGGGTGTCTTTCATAGATTCACATGCCTGAATCAGAGTAGCATGCAATACCTTGTGCACATTTCTGATGGAGCATCATACACAAGTCATTAGATAATACATATCATGCGACTATGAACCATCAATAGACATCAACCAGAAGCAGTAACAGAGAAATGTGCATACCAGAAAAGGATGGAGGGATGGAGGAAGGCTCACCTTACTGGAATAGATGGCGTAGCACTGCTTGTCCCACTGCTGCATCCTTCATCAGCTCTGTATCCAGGCAGTAGTGCCTGGTGAAGGTATGCGGCGACTTCCATGTTGCCGCCCTGCAGATGTCAAGAACTGGCACTCCTGAAAATAGTGCCATAGAAGTCGCCATGGCTCTTGTAGAGTGCGCCCTGATTTTAGAGTGCAATGGCTGTCCGGCTCTGTCATGGCAGAAGGCAATTGCCGAAGAGATCCATCTGGAGATGCTTTGTTTGGTAAGCGGTAGACCCTTCCTAGGCCTCCTGAAGGCTATGAAGAGTTGGTTAGATTTTCTGAAATGTTTGGTTTTATCAATATAAAATTTGAGACATCTCTTAAGGTCCAATGAGTGCAGCGATCTCTCAGCTGCGGTGCTGGGATTTGGAAAGAATGATCTGAGAATCACAGGCTCATTTAAGTGGAAGTCCGACGGGACCTTAGGAATAAACCTAGGATTGGTCCTTAAAATTACTCTGTCATCCCTAAACTGCAGGAAGGGGTCTTGGATGGAAAGAGCCTGCAGTTCACTGACCCTCCTTGCTGATGTAAGCGCCAGGAGGAGAGCCGCCTTCCACGAAATGTATTTCAAGTCTGCCCTGTGAATGGGTTCAAAAGGGTGTTTCATCAGTTGGTTGAGAACCACATTTAGATGCCATGTTGGAGGGACCATCCGTGGTCGAGGAAAAGATCTATAGAGACCTTTAAGGAATTGCTATATCAGTCTACTAGACCAGAGAGAGGGCTCTATAGGTGTTCTTTTAAACCGTGATATCGCCACCAAATGTACCTTTATGGAGGAGTGGGCCAGGCCCGACTGAGCAAGATGGAGCAAGTAGGGTAATATTTGTTCTGGAGAGGTGGCGAAGGGACGTAGACCTTTGTCCGCACACCAGATGCAGAAGCGTTTCCACTTCAGGGAATAAGTCTTGTTAGTGCTGTCTGCTCGTGCCCTGGCTAGGATATCTTTACAATCCTGCGGGATGTTTATTTTGCTGAATTCTCGGTACTCAGGAGCCAAGCCGATAACCTGAGTGATTTCAGATCCGGATGTTGAATCTGCTTGTTGCTCATCGTGAGCAGAGATGGATGCTGACGTATATGGATCAGTGGCTGCAGTGAGAGGCGATGAAGGTCTGTGAATCAATGTTGCCTCGGCCAGAATGGGGCTATCAGAATTAAAGTGCAAGGCTCCGCCTTCATCTTTCTGAGGGCTCTGGGAATCATTGGAAATGGCGGAAATGCGTATGCAAAGACGTTGCGCCATGCGATGGAAAATGCATTCCCGAGAGACCCTGATTGGGGATGCCAACTTGCGAAGCTTTGGCATTTGGTGTTCTCCTTGGTCGCAAATAGGTTGATTTGCGGCGTTCCCCACCTTGAGAAGACCTGAGAGGTGGTCGCCATGTCTAGCTCCCATTTGTGTGATGAAGACCTCTGTCTGCTTAGGGCGTCTGCGATGACATTGTCCTTGCCTGGGACGTACTCCACCCTCAACGATACGTTGTGGAGAATGTGCCAATTCCAGATCTTCTGCGATTTGCAAGAGAGTGTTAGCGAACGTGTCCCTCCCTGTTTGTTCAGGTAGTGCATCGTCGTAGTGTTGTCGGTCCTGACGAGCACTAGGGAGTTATTGATCCTTGGCAAGAAGGACTGCAAGGCTAGGAAGACTGCCCTCAGCTTCAGCAGGTTGATATGGAGCTGCGTCTCCTGTTCTGACCATCTGCCACTGATCCGTAATTCCTGCAGGACTGCTCCCCAACCCTCCAGTGAAGCGTCCGTTGTAATGACATGGGGAGCTGCAGGAAGCAGAAACGGCAACCCTTGCGAGAGGTTCTTGAGCGACCTCCACCACTGCAATGCCTTGACGATTTGCTTCGTGATCTTTATGCGGTCGTCGAACGATCCCGTGCATTGCGTCCACTGTTCGGACAAGGCTTCTTGGAGCGGACGCATCCCTAGCCGACAGTGCGGTATGAGCAGGATACACGAGGACATCATTCCCAAGAGGGATTTGAAGGTCCGGACTGGTAAAGTCTTCTTCAAAGCCACTGATGCGGCCAGAGAGACAAGCTTGCGTTTTCTCTCCTGAGACGGGAAAGCCTTCGCAGCTTTTGTGTCTAGTGTTGCTCCGAGGAAGGTAATGACCCGAGAGGGACGTAAGGTGGATTTTTAGGTCTCGCGACCTATCAATGCGCGCAAGCGCATTGAGCGGAGCGAGAATTCATGTCGGCAAAATCCTCTTTAAACCAAGGGCTTTCAGCCCCGCGGTTTTCTTGCAGTTCACGTGAATCACGTGAGCAAACATGCACGCGCATTCTCGGCCAGGGCTTCTCCTCCCCTAATTATTCATGGCCGGCCGCAGGCCGGCCGTACTTTCAGTTTCCCGCTTCTCCTCCCCTAATCATTCAGTCCCGGCCGTTCACAGCACATCAAAGGGCTTCGCCCAGCGTGCGCTCTGCGGCTTCTCCTCCCCTATGCCCCCAGGCCGTGTTCCCTCCCCTGCTACCCCATCCTCAGTCATCCCTCGCACCCCCTCCTCCTTCAGCCCCCCACCATTTGCTTTTGCTTGTTTACGTTGATTTCCTGACAATGGCCCCGTTTGTGCTTGTTTTCTAATGCCCTTCTTTTCGTGCAGCCTTTTTTTTTCTTTTCTCACTATTCTTTCCAGTGTTTTCGAGTCTTCTCCTCTACCATTTCCTCCCTTCTTTTTTTGGCAGCTAATCAAAAAAACTTCTTGTAGCATTAGTAATTCTACCAGTTTAAAATAATTACCCATGAGTAACGTTAAGTTTAAATATATGCGATCAGTTGATTTCACTTCCATTAAAAGAGTAACAATTGTGCATAAAGGAATCCGAAGGTCAATAAAATAAGCAACATTGAGTTCAGTAGAATAACAATAAAAATCTGTAATTGGCACCAAGAAACTGCTATAAAGGCGCTTTACAAAAAGAGTTAAACTATAACTATTGTATTAATCATGCATTCACGTTTAACACAACGAAAATGGTTCCTTCTTTCAGAGGATACACTTGAGTCACATATCGACCGAGCAGCATCGTCCATTTTAGCAAACCTTTGCCTTCATTTTAAACTAAGAAAGGGTGGCTTGTCAACAAAATTAGCAGAACTAAAAAGCGTCAATGCAAACGTACGCAAATTTCGTTATTTCAGCTCTTTCCAACTGCAAAGTGTTCTAGGAAGAAGGGCCCTCAGTCTTCAACGAGCAGAGGTTGTGTGCTGTGTAACTGACTTTACCCATCTGTGGAACCCTATACTGCTCACATTTTGCTCTAAATGATTGAGTACCTTGTATATAAAGCGGGTTGAAGGATATTTAAAAAAGCGGTTTGAAGGATTTTTAAAAAAAAAAAATTTAACTGATAAGTATAAACTATTTTTCAGTCGAGAGGAGTCAATTTGAACACATACTTTCTTGTTATGGCTACACAGGCAGAGAGAGGGATTAACATCGAGGCAATTAAGCAACAAACGCCCTCGGCCCGGGGAGGCAACGCATGCAATTCAAGATGAGATGCGCTTCAGTTGCACTTTGGGCGGACTCACACTTGCGCACACGTGTTTTATCCCTCAAGTTTTCTTAAATTGTTAGGAGACATTTGTTTTCTTGCAAATTAATTCTTTTCAGCTCTTTATGATAGCTCAGAGCTACATAAAGGGGGATGAATGATGGCGTACTGAGCTCAAGCTGCGAAACAGGAGGAGACAAATGGAGAGCCCCGCTGTGGGGACAATGTAGGCAGGAATTCCAAGCTCGACAGGAGAGAAAACAGCTCTTCTTTTTACCGCAGATCTCGCAGGCTGCTGACATGCATTTCGCCGGTACAGGGCAGGCTTGCTATGTGAAATCGGCAATCAAGTCGGCACACACACCCTGCTCCTCTCCGTGGCCTAAATCATAATGTGTTAAGTAACAGCAACTTGTTTTACCAACTCATAAACCTCACAGGAACAATGCGTTTATAAAACGCTTCAGCAGTAATCCTGTTTATTCGGACAATGTCAGTCGGTGCCATTTAAATTGAAATGCGTTTACTCTTTTTACACACACTTCTCCCTAATTAGGACAATATCAGTAGGTGCCATTTACATTTTTTTCAAAGTCCCAAACCTCACATGAACAATGCGTTTCCAAAACGCTTCAGCAATAATCCTTTTTTAATGGGACAATGTCAGTCGGTGCCATTTAAATTGAAATGCGTTTACTCTTTTTACACACACTTCTCCCTAATTAGGACAATATCAGTAGGTGCCATTTACATTTTTTTCAAAGTCCCAAACCTCACATGAACAATGCGTTTCCAAAACGCTTCAGCAATAATCCTTTTTTAATGGGACAATGTCAGTCTGTGCCATTTAAATTGAAATGCGTTTACTTTTTTTACACACACTTCTCCCTAATTAGGACAATGCCAGTAGGTGCCATTTCCTTTTTTTAACAAAGTCCAAAACCTCACATGAACAATGCGTTTCCAAAACGCTTCAGCAATAATCCTTTTTTTAATGTGGGACAATGTCAGTCGGTGCCATTTAATCGGTGCCATTTCCATTTGAATGCTGTTTAATTTTTTTCACCAAATCAACAAAGTTCATGTGAACGGTGCGGTCTCAAAATGCATTGGCGTGCGCGCCACGCTCTCCTTCTGCTGCCACACGCCTTTAGCTCACCAGGCTGGACAACCCCTCACCCCCCATATTCTAGTTCGCCAAAGTCCCTCCCACCCTTCCTTAGATCTTTGAACTTTCAGTGTGAGTTTTACAGGCCAAAAGGCACTGGAGTGATTTACATGAGCCCGTGCCAGTGTATGCGTTTTTTAAATACAAATACAGTTTACTTTTTTTTTTTTAACCAAGTCTCAAACCTCACATGAACAATGCGTTTCAAAAACGCTTCTGCAGTAATCCTGTTTTTATTAGGACAATGTCAGTCTGTGGCATTTACCTTTTTTACCAACTCACAAACCTCACAGGAACAATGCGTTTCTAAAACGCTTCAGCAGTAATCCTGTTTTTATTCGGACAATGTCAGTCGGTGCCATTTAAATTGAAATGCGTTTATTTTTTTTACACACACTTCCCCCTAAAACATGTTGCATTACAAATGCTATAGGTGTCACATTTGCGAAAGTTATAACTATTGGGATTGTAAATGACAAAGCTATTAATTTAGCTATTTTCAAAAACAACACATAAATAAAAAAATGGTCATTTACAAGACCAATAGCTCAAACTTTCCTAATGCGAGACCTATTGGCAACGCCAGTGCTTGTTCTTGATTGAGTGTAACACCCAAGTGCTTGAAGAGATTTAGACAGACTTGGTCGCGCCTGACAAGGATGGTGCCTTCACCAGCCAGTCGTCCAAATACGGGAAGACTTGATGCCCATGCTGTCTGAGGAATGCTGCCACCGGGGAAAGACACTTGGTGAAGATCCGGGGCGCAGAGTTGAGGCCAAAAGGGAGGACACGGAAATGTAGTGTTGGCCCGCCACTGCAAATCTTAGGAATTTCCTGTGATTTTTGTGGATTGGGACGTGAAAGTATGCATCCTGCAGGTCCAAAGACGTCATGAAATCTTCCTCCTCCAGGAGGCTCAAGATCTCTTGAATCGTGACCATGCGGAACGATTGCTTCTTTAAGAATGTGTTGAGCGCCCTGAGGTCTAGAATGGGCCTCCATTTCTTTTGAATGAGGAAGAAGCGGGAGTAAAATCCTCTTCCCTTGTGAGCTGACGGTACTCGCTCTATTGCCCCTTTTCGCAGCATTATAGAGATTTCTTGAAGAAGCAATCGCAGGTTTTTGTGAGGCATAGGGCGAGGAGGGGTTGTTGGAGGGATAATTTCGAATCCTAGGGAATGTCCAAATTGAATTAACTGGAGGACCCACCGGTCCGTTGTTATTCTCCTCCAGTTGTTGAGGAAATGGGTCAGTTTTCCTACAATTTTCAAAGATGGAGATGAGGGATGGACTGGCTGTAGTAACAGGTCATTGTCGCCCGCCAGCGGGCTTTCGCTGGGTCTTTCCCCTAAAGTTGGACTTTCCAAAAGAGGACTGCCTGCCCTGTTGTTGGCGCGGCTGGTATTGTGACTTGCCGTGGCTATAAGAATATGAGGATCTATTTTGATAATTGACTCTGTAAGAGGATTGTCCTCTGCCTTTGTTCCCTTAAAAGGACTGGTTTTTAAATTGCAGAGTGCCGAGTGCTCTCGCTGTATCAGTGTCTTTCTTTATTGTTTGTAGCGCTTCATCAATCTTGGCGCCAAACAGTTGTTGTCCATCGTATGGCATGTCCAGGACCTTAGACTGTACCTCCTGCCTGAATGAGGTAAACTTGAGCCATCCCTGCCTTCGCAATGCAGCTGCCTCTGCTAGTTGTCTGAAACCAGTCATTGCAACATCCAGAGCACAGTCTATTAATTCAGAGGCCGACGACTGACCCTCTAGAAGCAGAGATTGAACCTCCTCTTTCGTGTCGTCTGGCAGTTCAGACAAGTACGGAGCAATGTCTGCCCATAATTGTCTATTATATCTTCCTAGCAGCGCAATTGAATTCGCCGCCTTTACTGTCATTGCCGATGTGGTTGAGTATCCTTTCCCGATATTGTCCAGCTTCCTGCCCTCCTTATCTGGTGGGGCTGTTAACGGTGAGGAGGGATTCCTGGAATTTTTCTGCGCCGCCTGTGTAACCACAGAGTCTGGCTTGGCGTGCCCTGTAAGGCCGGCTGGCGCTGATGCTGGGGCCTTGTATTTTTTGTCGAGTCTTGGAACCAGCGCTGAAACTGAGGCTGGTGTCTGCATCAACTGCAGACCCTCTTTCCATATGTATTCAATGATGGGAATTGATCTGGTTGTTTTCCTAAGTGGTTCCTTAAAATCATAAAGGAAACAATCCGTTTCCTGAGACTCCATTGTTATGTGGAACCTTTTGGCCGCTCTTTCCATCAGATTGTGGAGCCCTCCTATGTCCGCCGGTGGTGAACCTGATGTTGCGGGCTCCGGGGACGCTGGAGAAGAAATTATGTAATCATCTCCGTCCTCATGATTGGAAGGGTCATCTTGGATTTCCCCCTCTTCCTGCTGTTCTTCCTCATCCTTAGATGATGGAGGATCTTGTACTTGTTCCGTCTCCTGATGAAGCACCAATTGTGGTGGTCTGGGCCGTGGAGACGTAGCCGTCTTCGCCGCTGGAGGAGCCTGTCTAGCCGCTGGAGCAGAGGATTCAGGGAATCGTTGTTTATAGTCCTGTATTAAAAATCTCAAATCAGACACTATAGACACTGGTAAGCATACCATGAGCGTCATTTGAGTCTGAACCTGTGCATGGACATTATGCTCTTGTGTAATTTCAGCATCATTGTCATCCTCATCCGTATTGAATTGATGAGTTTAGATCTGAATAAGAGACCACGTATTGTTTCGTCTTGAGAAAGGTGGAGCAATATCAAGTCATAACATTGAAACGTGTCGACGCATATAATCCAATATTAAATCTGAGGAACGACTAAGGGTGCTATTAGCTGACATTAGTTGCACCGCAAATATTGATTCTAATCGGATTAATAATACAAGATGTTTTCCACAAGATTCACTTTACCTCTTGTCTCTTATGTATAATTGATCATGATAGTATGTGTATTTTTGCGGACATTTCGTTTTTAAAACTGTGATTTTGTGATTTTATGTATTTTTAATATTTGATGTAATATTTGTACAATAAATTCATAACAGATCAAATATCAGTTAAATTGTGTTATATTCATAATTAGTCTTTTTTGCTATTTATGGTTTAGGATTTTTCTGATCCAAGACATGTATTTAACAGGACAGCATGAGGCAGTGATTCATCAATATCTAAATGAACTGCAGACACTCTCAAATACTGGGGTATCACAGACCCTTTTTCTTAACTTTGTACAACAAGGCATTAACCCTCCAGATCGGGGACAGCCAGACCACCACTCATGTCTTTGCCATGAGTTTTTGCAGATGCCAATCTGCAAGTAAACATTATTACACTAGATCGGTTTGGGGGCTGATGATGGCTTATGCAACAGTAGGAAGATTTTCTCTCAGAGGAATGGTTGGATATTCTTCAATCATGTTAGGTACAAACGTCTGGTTTAAACCACTTCACTGACAAGTCTTCTACAGTTAGTGAGTATTTCAGTTTGAAGCCCATCATTTTCAGCTTTTCTTGGACAGTCTCCTTATAGTTCCTCCAAACATTCTTTTATGTCTCATTTGCAATCTTGCATTCCAGTATGGGAGAGCCATGAAGCCATTAATCCCAGAGGGTAAAGAGCCTTTATAACGAAAGCTGAACAGTGAGATGCCTTTGCAAGAACGAAGTTACAACAACAACATCTTTACAACACCTGCCTTTACAGCGAACATTTTTAAATGAGTATACCTTTAACACGGATGCCGTCACAACATATTTCATTGTAAAAGTATGAATGGTAAAGGCATATCTTTAGTAAAAAAAACATTATTTAAGTATTAGAAATGGGGTTCTCTAGTTGGCAGTGGCTTGCACCCTGTCCAAGCAGGGACACTTCCTTCTAGTCAGTCTAAGGGGAATACACAGATAAGATAACCCCTTTCTCCCCCTTGATAGCTTGGCACGAGCAGTCAGTATTATCTCAGAGGAAATGTGTAAAGCATTTGTATATCCCACACACAATAACACAATAAAAACACGACAAATGGTCACCACACCAGTTCAGAAAAATAGCCGATTTTTAACTAAACCAAATAAGACCAAAATGCCAAAAATCCAACATACATAAGTATAGATGTCAGTTATTTCAAGCAAGATGCTTTAGTTGTATTCAGGGTTACATAAACACTCCCCACGGCATGGATGATGACTCTTGAAGCTAGTGAACTTCTAATAAAAAAATTACAGTATCTGGGAAGTCAATGCGAGGAGAGAAAAAGAAACCTGTTGCAACTACTTGGGTTCGAAGTAACAAAAGACAGTTTGTCCCGAGTATTGCAGTAAGTTCCTCTAGCAGCACTAGCGTGTTTCAACAGCAGGTGATGTGCCACCACAGACTTACAGATCGGAACACAAAGGGCGGGCACTCCCTTTACGGGAGTTTACGGTACTGCTTCAGGCTTATCCCTCGCACCTTTAGGCCATCTCTGCTTCTTAGGACGGGGAGATTCGGAGTAGCCCCGCTCAGGGATCCCAAATCACAAGTGAGTCTTAAGGAATATGGGGTCACAGATAGAGTGCCCTCGAGTGGCTGGGATCATGCAGGTCTGTTGGTCACAGTACCTTGTAGTTAGAGATGGCAGCCGCAGGCGAAAGTCTCTGTCAGGGACTTCGGCGTGATGATCCTCACACAAGAAGGCGCTGGCTCACATTCTGGCAGTACTGCGGTGACCTCCCATAATATTTCAAATTGGTACCAACAATTCACAGTGCTCATCCTTGCTGTTTGTAGAAAAGGGAACACTGAGGAAAACCACAGGCAACGAGGCAGCTGAGGGAAACTAGTGTAGGCCCCACAGGAAACACTGCACTGAAGCCCTCTGCAACGACTGGGCACCTCAGGCAGCTCTCTTTGAGTGGCTGTCTAGAGTGAATGCACAAACAGCCCAACTGTCAGTATAAACAAGATGTGGATTTCACAGGCAGGCAGGCAGATATACAGAATGGTCAAGTAAGAAAATGCCCACACACAATTAAAAACCCATATTCACTAAAAGATGTATGTTTAAATCCTGAGATCAGGAAGCCCAAACTCCAAATCTCTAGCTTTTCCCAACTGAAGGTTACACTTGCAAGGTGTTGCAAGGCAGCACCAATGATAACCTATAGGAGAGATAGTCCTTGCAATAGTGAAAAGGGTTATTAGCAGTATTTCACTATCAGGACATGAAAAAGACACCAGTACATGTCCTGCCTTTCACATACACTGCACCCTGCCCATATAATAAAAGGAAAGGTTTGGCCTGGCAAGTGGGTGTACGTGCCTGGTCAACATGGCAGTTTAAAACTGCACACAGACATTGCAGTGGTAGGTCTGAGACAAGGCTGCAGGGCTACTCATGTCGGTGGCATAACGAGCGTGGCAGGCCCACTAGTAGCATTTGATTTTCAGGCCCTGGGAACACACAGTGCAGTTTACTAGGGACTTACCAGTAAATCAAATGTGCCAATGATGGATACAATGTACACAGAGAGTGTGAGAAGTTGGCCCGATATGCAGCGTTCGCTATTCTAGCGACCGCTATGTATCGTTCCAAACGACCCTTATGATGATTGGTTGTAAGTCAACCTATAGACCAGCTATCCTAGTAGCGTGGATACGAGCAGTCTAAGGCTAAAGACTCGAGAGGGCGTGTTAAGCCAGCTGTTCACCACACATGTACCCCTTGAACACCAAGTGAAAGGACACCACACAAGTGTTATGAAAATAAACAGGATATTTATTAAGATTCACAACAGCCCTGTACTCTTTATGAGGACAGGGTACTAAGCACAAACCAAATCTCTTAGGAAAATACTTCAAGTGCACAATTAAAACAAGTGTCCGAAGACACGGAAAGTTTAGAGGTCTCGGGCGGACCCGATAAGGCAAGTCGGAAGCGAGGGACTCAGGACCCTAGAGTAAGGAGGCTATGCAGGCACCGAAATGCCGAAGTTACCTAGCCACGAGGGCTGCGGCTGCACAAGTCTTACAGGCGTCGGGGTCTTCGCTGACGAGCCAGGAGCCGGAAGAAAAGGAGTTGCTGGCCGGCGACCAGTGATGAATAGTTCGTAGAGATCCAAGCCTGGATCAGAGATCGATGACACCTGAAAGCAGAGGGGACCAAGTTCGTACTACTAGCCAGTAGTCAGAGGGTACCAGGAGGGCACCGGTTGGCCGTCACCTCGACCAGGTGAGTGGGCGACGCTAGGCTCTGCAGTCTCACGGACCAGGAGGCGTTGTCGGCGACCAGGATGGAGGTGCGAGCTGTCCCACGAAGGATGATGCTGTCGGCGTCGCTGGGCCCAGGATTGGGGCAACAAGCCTTGGCAGATCTCAGGGCCACGTGGTAGGCCTAAGATGGCGTCTTGAATGGACCAGGAGGGTCCGGGGTGCTCCTCTCGGAAAAGGGAGCAAGGGCCGGTCTGGAGCAACCAGACCAGCAGCGTTGTTTGTCGGTTGTCGTCAAGGAAGGGCACAAGCCAGCGGCTAGTGACCAGACAACGTGCTGAGCAGCGAGCAGAAGGGCCCCACGCAGATCGTGGAGATGCTGGGAGACTGCACTTCGGTGCTGGAGCGGCTCAGGGTCGGGGCTTCTCGGACCCCAGAGCACTCACCAGAGAATTGCTTCGATGGTCGTGCTGATTAAGAAAGCGTGCAGGTTTTGATGATGGCCGGTCCCTCGAGGTCTCGTCGCACCCACAAATCACAGCTGAGCTGATGACGTGGGTAGAGGTCAGAGGTGCCAGGGAAGCCGGTTCTCGTCGAGCTGGGCCGTCGGATCCTTGAGGAAGGACTTGCAGCAAACCGCAGAGTTCTTAGATGGTGCCCGCTGATGCAGGGTGACTACTCCTCAGTCACAAGGGAGAAATCTTGAGAAGAGTCTCGAATGTCCTTTCGTAGAAAGTAGTTCTTGATTCAAAGATGATCTAATTTGGAAGGGTCCCCGCTCCGGCCTTTATCCTAAAGAAAGGGGTGGGTACATGACTAGGTCCTACCCTAAGGGTGGGACCAGGAAGGGGGGTAGTTACACCCCTCTCCCCTGCCGGACTTTCCCCAGGCCAGGGCTGGCGCCCCTGGAACTGGTTCTGACCGGCAGATGCGTAGTGAGCACCGGGGTGCCACTCCGCAGTCACCTTCTCGCAAAAGCCCTACCTACCCAGAATACACAAACCCTGTCTGGGACGGTGCGAACACCGCCCTCGACAGGAAACCCTTTGTCCAAGCGCTCCTCGCTGGAAGGACTCTCAGCAGCAGGAGGTCAGACTCGTGTCTGTGGTGGCAGCATCCATTTTGTGGAGCTGAGGCTTTAGTTAACTTTAACCGGGGTTCACAGTTACGTACATGTCGTGTCCCTCTAGAAGGGCGGAATGCTAACCTCGTCGCCAGAATTGGTGAGAGGGCAGCATCCCGATTCGTATGACACCTTACTCGACATGCCTTGATAACGCGACACCGAAGTTACCGATGTGGTACGCGTTATCATGGAACAGCCATTGGGTCTTGATTCCGCAAGCTGCAACCGGGCTCGGCTCGGGCCAGAACCTAGTTCACACGAGCCCACGCACTCTGCCTTCAGGATTGTCAAGGCCTGCCATAGGAGTGACTGATAGGAACTCGGGTGTCCATTATATGGTTAGATATAGAGCTACTATACCTAAAGCAAAGGGTGATTACACGACTTTGCCCCAGCTGTCATGCAGCCAGTTGTGTCAAATTTAGGAGGCCAGCCAGGGGTGGCATAATACATGCTGCAGCCCCTGGCGGCCCTGGGTACACCTATGCCCTGCGTTACGGGGTCTGATAAGGTGGCCCAGTACCAATTGGTAAATGCACCTAGGGTACATATCGTAATTTAGACAGAGAACAGCCAGGCTGTGGGTCTGATTGGCAGGCCCACAGCCAGAGAAAGTCGTAAACCAGTGAAACAAAAGCAAAAAATCTGGGTGATCATAGGATTGCAGACCCTACTCTCCTACATGACCCCCCGCCCAAACGTCGGAACAATAAGCTAACCTTGACCAGGTGAGTCTTCTTGTTCTAAGTGGAAATATCTGGAGAGCCCATCGGCATTGCCATGATCAGTACCAGGTCTATGTTCCACTGTAAAGTCCATCCCCTGTAGGGAAATGGACCACCTAAGCAGTTTGGGGTTTTCACCCTTCATCTGATTTAGCCACAAGAGGGGCTTATGGTCGGTCTGAATCTTGAAGTGAGTGCCAAACAAGTATGGCCTCAGCTTCTTCAGGGCCCAAACCACAGCAAAGGCCTCCCTCTCAATAGCTGACCAATTCTTCTCTCTAGGGGTCAGCCTTCTGCTTATAAAAGCAATGGGCTGGTCTTGACCATCAAAATTCAGTTGAGAAAGAACAGCTCCCACACCCAACTCAGAAGCGTCTGTTTGGACAATGAATGGTTTGGAGTAGTCTGGACTCTTAAGGATAGGCGCCGTGCACATGGCCTGCTTTAGGTCATCGAATGCTTTTTGACAGCTCGCTTTCCACTGAACCTTTTTTGGCATTTTCTTACTTGTCAGTTCATTTAATGGTGTCACGATGGAACCATAGTTCCTGACAAACTTTCGGTAGTATCCAGTCAGGCCCAAGAAAGCTCGAACCTGAGTCTGGGTGGTTGGAGGAGCCCAGTCCCTGATTGACTGTATTTTGCTCTCCAGTGGCTGAACCTGGCCTCCACCTACAAGGTGGCCCAGGTATACAACCTGTGTCTGCCCTATCTGGCACTTGGTGGCCTTGATAGTGAGGCCTGCGGCTTGCAGGGCCTCTAACACTTTCCGCAGGTGGACCAGGTGATCCTCCCAGGTGGAGCTAAAGACAGCAATATCGTCTAGATATGCCGTGCAGAAGTCATCCAGCCCAGTAAGGACTTGATTCACCAACCTTTGGAAGGTGGCAGGTGCATTTTTCAGACCAAAGGGCATCACCACAAACTGATAATGCCCACCAGGGGTAGAAAATGCGGTCTTAGGCTTGGCGTCCTCAGCTAACCTGATTTGCCAATACCCAGCTGTCAGGTCAAACGTACTTAAGTAGTTGGCCGAAGCCAATCTATCGATAAGCTCGTCTGCCCTTGGTATTGGGTGGGCGTCAGTCTTAGTGACTGCATTGAGACCCCTGTAGTCTACGCAGAACCTCATCTCTTTCTTACCGCCCGGGGTGTGAGGTTTCGGCACTAGAACTACGGGACTAGCCCAAGGGCTATCCGAGGGTTCAATGACTCCCAGCTCCAACATTTTCTGCACTTCACTCTTGATGCAGTCTCTAACGTGATCAGGCTGCCGGTAGATTTTACTCTTGACGGGCAAGCTGTCACCAGTGTCAACCTCATGGGTGCACCAATCGGTCTGACTGGGTGTTATAGAGAACATATGTCTGAAAGACTGAAGAACCTGTTTACAGTCTTTCTGTTGATGTTCGGAGAGGCTGCCACAAAAGACAACACCATCTACCGATCCATCGTCAGGATTCTGAGTGAGCAGGTCGGGGAGAGGGTCACTCTCCTCCTCCTGTCCCTCATCTAGGGCCATGAGCAAACTCATGTCCTTCCTGTCGACATATGCCTTGAGCCTGTTGACATGAAGCACCCTGTGGGGGCTCCGGGGAGTTCCCAGGTCGACCAGGTAGGTGACCTCTCCCTTTTTCTCCAGGATGGTGTAGGGCCCGGACCATTTGTCCTTGAGTGCTGCTGGGGCCACTGGCTCCAACACCCACACCTTCTGTCCGGGCTGGTAAACAGTCAAGACAGCCTTTTGGTCATGCCAAGCTTTTTGGAGTTCTTGGCTGGCCTTAAGGTTTTCAGATGCCTTCTCCATGTATTCAGCCATCCGCGAGCGGAGGCCAAGCACATAGTCCACTATGTTGGCTGCAGGCTTTTTGAGAGGTCTCTCCCATCCTTCCTTCACCAAACACAGGGGTCCTCTTACAGGATGTCCGTACAAAAGTTCAAAAGGGCTGTAGCCAACCCCCTTCTGTGGGACTTCTCTGTAAGCGAATAAAAGGCAGGGGATCAGGACGTCCCATCTACGCCGAAGCTTTTCAGGTAGTCCATGAATCATCCCTTTTAGGGTCCTGTTGAATCTCTCAACAAGCCCATTGCATTGTGGATGATAGGGTGTAGTGAACTTGTAGTTGACACCACATTCCTTCCACATAGCAGTTAAGTAGCTCGACATAAAGTTTGCACCTCTGTCGGAGACGACCTCCTTAGGAAAGCCCACTCTGGAGAATACTCCAACTAGGGCTCTTGCCACAACAGGTGCTGTAGTGGTCCTAAGGGGAATAGCTTCAGGATACCTGGTGGCATGATCCACTACCACCAGTATAAACTTGTGCCCTGATGCTGTTGGTGGTTCCATGGGACCGACGATGTCAATCCCCACCCGTTCAAAGGGCACCCCCACCACAGGCATTGGTATAAGGGGGGCCTTTGTCGTGCCACCTGACTTACCACTGGCTTGGCAAGTGACACAGGAGCGGCAAAACTCCTTTGTATCTTCGTTCATATGAGGCCAGTGAAAGTGCGAGACAAGCCTGTCCCACGTCTTCGTCTGGCCTAAGTGACCTGCTAAGGGAATCTCGTGGGCCAAGGTAAGTAGGAAACCTCGCTGAGACAAGGGTACAACCAGCCTCCTGGTCATGCCAGGCTTGGGGTCTCTTGACTCAGTGTACAGGAGTCCATCTTCCCAGTATACCTTGTGGGTACCTGTGGCGTTCCCAGCAGCCTCAGCAGCAGCCTGCTGTCTGAGGGGTTCAAGAGAAGGGCAGTCTAACTGGTCCTTCCCCAGGTCTTCCCTTGAGGGTCCCCCTGAACCCAAGAATTCAACTTGATCAAGTTCGAACTCCCTAGGCTCAGTTTCCCTCAATTCCTGTAGGTCAGCCTCCTCTGAGACTTGATCCACGACCTGGGGCAAGGGGGAAGGCGCAGCCTTAACCCTACTGCTCTTTTTCTTGGGAGGTGTCTGGTCCGTTGTTCCAGGATCCAGCACCTGTTCAGTGGGGCATTTCCTGACGTGTGACCTGGTCACAGCGAACACATGTGCTGGCAAGCCTAACATTTCCATGTGAGTCCGGTGCTCCACTTCTGACCATTGTGATGACTCCAAATCATTGCCCAACAAACAATCCACTGGGAGGTCTGAACTAACTACAACCTTCTTTTGGCCAGTTACCCCTCCCCAGGAGAAAGCTACAATTGCCATACTGTGATTGGTAGTGACATTGCTTGCATTGATCACCAGGAATTCTGTACCTGGCATGATCTGTCCAGGGTCCACAAAGTTAGGTGTCACCATGGTGACACTGGCACAAGTGTCCCTATAGGCCTGAGCCATTTTTCCATTTATGAAAGGTGTCTGTCTGTATTTGCCCAAAGTATTGGGGCTTACGTCAGGGGACATATCCACATCCCCTGTACTGACAAGGACAGCCTGAGTGAGTGTACCAACTAAGTTGTCACGCCCCTCAGAACCCAGGGTTAACCCTACTAAACCCTTGGGAGGTGCACTACCACTGCTGGCTGTACTAGGGGGCACAGGTGCCTTAGGGGCTGCAGTGGCAGGAGTCTGCCCTCCTCCTTTCTTGGTGCACTCACTAAACCAGTGAGATTTACTTTTGCAGTATTGGCACCATCTTTTGGATTGGCCTTCTTTCTTCTTTTGGGGAGCCTGACCCCCACCCTCTTTGGGTTGTTGGGGACCTGTCGAAGACTTCTGGTCATTTTGTTCCCCCTTAGAATCCTTACCCTTCTGGTCTGCTTTCTTCTGACCACCTTGATTCTGGCCCTGGTTCTGTTTAACTCTTGTACGAACCCATCTGTCTGCCTTCTTTCCCAATTCTTGGGGAGAGGTCAGATCCGAGTCGACAAGATGCTGATGCAACAACTGGTTCTGACAATTGTTTAAAATTTGTTCTCTCATCATCAAATTATACAATCCTTTGTAATCAGTAACCTTACTGCCCAGCAACCAGCCCTCAAAAGCCTTAGTGGCACAATCTACAAAGTCAGACCAATCTTGAGACTGAGTTTTCTGGGTATCCCTGAACAGCACCCTGTACTGCTCAGTGGTTAGGCCAAACCCTTCAACCAGTGCGTTTTTCAAGACTTGGTAATCATTAGCATCCTCCACTCTTGTAGTGAGGAGCTTGTCTCTACCTTTTCCTTCAAAGGAGAGCCACAAGATAGCTGCCTACTGACTTGGGGTAACACCTTGCACAGTGCAGGCCCTCTCCAAAGCAGTAATCCATTTGTGGATGTCGTCCCCTTGTTTAAAGGGGGGCACTATCTTACCAAGGTGTTTCGTATCAAAACTCCTTTCCCTATTGCTAGGTACAATGCTGCCACCAGTGGGGACTACCCCACTTAACTGTTGCTCTCTAGCAAAGGCAAGCCTCTCTTTGGCCAGGGCAAGTTCTTCCCTTTCAATCCTCAGATTAGCTGCCCTTTCTTTAGCTTCGTACACTCTCCTCTGAGGGGACGTCATCCCTCTTTGAGAAGAGTTGTGAGAGCCATTGGTTTGAAGGGATCTGCCAGAGTCTCTTGACAGAGATCTGGCTCGTCCATTCCCAATGTTAAGCTGACCTGATAGTGGCCCCGGGGGTCCCCCAGTACCACTGTCATGTTTGCTTAAGTTGGACCTGCTTAGTCTAACGACTTCTACCTGTCCCTTATCTGCCTCATCCCCAGAGGGATCCTCATCCTCATCGTCCTCCACATCTTCGTTCTCAGTTGAGAGGTGGATGAGGTCAGGGTCACCTCTGGTTCCCTCAAGGGGAGGCATACCTCCTTCTGGATTAGAAGAGCTAAGAAGGGTCTCAGCTTTTCTGGCATCATAAGTCTCCAAGAGACCAATCAGAAAGGAAGTTGTGGGGTTAGACCCCTGCTTGATCTTCCTGGAGTGACACACTTGTCTTAACTCCTTGAAGCTCAGCACAGTATATCTTGAAGGGATGACCTGTGGAGGGTCAGCTGACACAAGGGGAGACTCAGAGTTTCCTCCTTTGTCCGACATACTGTTTCTAGTGTGGTGTAAGTGATGCACCTACCTACACTATGTGTTTACCTACTGATCCCTTGCTAAGAGTTGCAGCCAAGGTGTGCTAGGCTTTGAGGAGCTGCAACAGCTGGTTCAGTAGAACTCAGAGTATTCTAAGCTTAGATACGTGTGGTAAAACAACAGCAAGCTCAAATCCCAACCGCTGCTCACCAATGTGAGAAGTTGGCCCGATATGCAGCGTTCGCTATTCTAGCGACCGCTATGTATCGTTCCAAACGACCCTTATGATGATTGGTTGTAAGTCAACCTATAGACCAGCTATCCTAGTAGCGTGGATACGAGCAGTCTAAGGCTAAAGACTCGAGAGGGCGTGTTAAGCCAGCTGTTTACCACACATGTACCCCTTGAACACCAAGTGAAAGGACACCACACAAGTGTTATGAAAATAAACAGGATATTTATTAAGATTCACAACAGCCCTGTTCTCTTTATGAGGACAGGGTACTAAGCACAAACCAAATCTCTTAGGAAAATACTTCAAGTGCACAATTAAAACAAGTGTCCGAAGACACGGAAATTTTAGAGGTCTCGGGCGGACCCGATAAGGCAAGTCGGAAGCGAGGGACTCAGGACCCTAGAGTAAGGAGGCTATGCAGGCACCGAAATGCCGAAGTTACCTAGCCACGAGGGCTGCGGCTGCACAAGTCTTACAGGCGTCGGGGTCTTCGCTGACGAGCCAGGAGCCGGAAGAAAAGGAGTTGCTGGCCGGCGACCAGTGATGAATACTTCGTAGAGATCCAAGCCTGGATCAGAGATCGATGACACCTGAAAGCAGAGGGGACCAAGTTCGTACTACTAGCCAGTAGTCAGAGGGTACCAGGAGGGCACCGGTTGGCCGTCACCTCGACCAGGTGAGTGGGCGACGCTAGGCTCTGCAGTCTCACGGACCAGGAGGCGTTGTCGGCGACCAGGATGGAGGTGCGAGCTGTCCCACGAAGGATGATGCTGTCGGCGTCGCTGGGCCCAGGATTGGGGCAACAAGCCTTGGCAGATCTCAGGGCCACGTGGTAGGCCTAAGATGGCGTCTTGAATGGACCAGGAGGGTCCGGGGTGCTCCTCTCGGAAAAGGGAGCAAGGGCCGGTCTGGAGCAACCAGACCAGCAGCGTTGTTTGTCGGTTGTCGTCAAGGAAGGGCACAAGCCAGCGGCTAGTGACCAGACAACGTGCTGAGCAGCGAGCAGAAGGGCCCCACGCAGATCGTGGAGATGCTGGGAGACTGCACTTCGGTGCTGGAGCGGCTCAGGGTCGGGGCTTCTCGGACCCCAGAGCACTCACCAGAGAATTGCTTCGATGGTCGTGCTGATTAAGAAAGCGTGCAGGTTTTGATGATGGCCGGTCCCTCGAGGTCTCGTCGCACCCACAGATCACAGCTGAGCTGATGACGTGGGTAGAGGTCAGAGGTGCCAGGGAAGCCGGTTCTCGTCGAGCTGGGCCGTCGGATCCTTGAGGAAGGACTTGCAGCAAACCGCAGAGTTCTTAGATGGTGCCCGCTGATGCAGGGTGACTACTCCTCAGTCACAAGGGAGAAATCTTGAGAAGAGTCTCGAATGTCCTTTCGTAGAAAGTAGTTCTTGATTCAAAGATGATCTAATTTGGAAGGGTCCCCGCTCCGGCCTTTATCCTAAAGAAAGGGGTGGGTACATGACTAGGTCCTGCCCTAAGGGTGGGACCAGGAAGGGGGGTAGTTACACCCCTCTCCCCTGCCGGACTTTCCCCAGGCCAGGGCTGGCGCCCCTGGAACTGGTTCTGACCGGCAGATGCGTAGTGAGCACCGGGGTGCCACTCCGCAGTCACCTTCTCGCAAAAGCCCTACCTACCCAGAATACACAAACCCTGTCTGGGACGGTGCGAACACCGCCCTTGACAGGAAACCCTTTGTCCAAGCGCTCCTCGCTGGAAGGACTCTCAGCAGCAGGAGGTCAGACTCGTGTCTGTGGTGGCAGCATCCATTTTGTGGAGCTGAGGCTTTAGTTAACTTTAACCGGGGTTCACAGTTACGTACATGTCGTGTCCCTCTAGAAGGGCGGAATGCTAACCTCGTCGCCAGAATTGGTGAGAGGGCAGCATCCCGATTCGTATGACACCTTACTCGACATGCCTTGATAACGCGACACCGAAGTTACCGATGTGGTACGCGTTATCATGGAACAGCCATTGGGTCTTGATTCCGCAAGCTGCAACCGGGCTCGGCTCGGGCCAGAACCTAGTTCACACGAGCCCACGCACTCTGCCTTCAGGATTGTCAAGGCCTGCCATAGGAGTGACTGATAGGAACTCGGGTGTCCATTGTATGGTTAGATATAGAGCTACTATACCTAAAGCAAAGGGTGATTACACGACTTTGCCCCAGCTGTCATGCAGCCAGTTGTGTCAAATTTAGGAGGCCAGCCAGGGGTGGCATAATACATGCTGCAGCCCCTGGCGGCCCTGGGTACACCTATGCCCTGCGTTACGGGGTCTGATAAGGTGGCCCAGTACCAATTGGTAAATGCACCTAGGGTACATATCGTAATTTAGACAGAGAACAGCCAGGCTGTGGGTCTGATTGGCAGGCCCACAGCCAGAGAAAGTCGTAAACCAGTGAAACAAAAGCAAAAAATCTGGGTGATCATAGGATTGCAGACCCTACTCTCCTACAGAGAGCATATGCACTTTTGCACGGATTAATTGAATTGAATTGAATTGAAAAGCAATTCATATTGTGCGACTAAAACCCGAAGGTGTCAAGTCCTAGAGCCAACATAAACAGGTCATAAAAAAAAAAGAAGGAAGAAGGCACCCAGTTTAGGGATAACCCTGAAAAAAGAGCCAGGCCCAACAGTAAGGTAAGTATTAAACATAAGTATTACATGTTTTGTTATATATATTTCACTGAAAAAAAAACAAAAGTTACTGGGGCGTTATAGTAAGGAAATACAATTAAAAAAACTTAGAAATTCACTGAAAAATACAATGGTTGCAGGGATGTTATAGTTAGGCTGACATTTCACTCGTACAAAACCAGTGAAATTCAGCAGTTATATTTAGCTGAACTAACTATAACTCGCACCCCGCAACGCACTGCTTATAACCTCACATATTACATCACTCATGACATGGTCAGTGAATTCACAGATGACATCATCCAGTGACTATGAGTGGTTTTTAAAAGTTTGAGTCTTAAACATATGTACACCAAGGTGTTTTGGTGAATCACTGGGTGTATGAGTGCCAGTATGGATTATTCAAAGGGTGCATGACTGACTGTATAAGTGACTGATTAGGTGTCTCAGTGAATGTATGGGTGAGTGACTAGAATCTTTGTATCAGTCTGTCAGATGGTGTCTAAGTGGCTGTATGGGTTGGTGAGTGGCTGTAAGGGTGATTGATTGGTTGTCGGAGTACATGTATGAGTGTCTGTGTGGGTGGGTGAGAGGGTGTGTGACTGCCTGCATGGATGAGTGAGTAGTGGCTGTATGGGTTAGTGAGTGCGTAAGTGAAGGGCTGTACATGTGTGTATTCTGTATCAGTGAGTGAATGGGTGTGCCACTTGTATGTGGGTGAATAACTGGATATGTAAAAGGCTGTATAGGTGAGTGTTGGCGTATAGGAATGACTGAGTGAGGGATTGCAACAGTGGCTATATGGGTGAGTGTGTGCTTGTGTCAGTGACTGCATAAGTGTGTAAGTATGTTAAAGGTCTCCGGTCAGGAGGTCATACCATCTGGGTCGGCTCACACCTAGGCTGCACTGTTAAGACATTAAACACTCAGTCCGCGGATGTCCAATGTGTAGTCCTCATATGGCCCAATGCTTTTAAGCTTGCCCTCATTAATGATTATGCCCGCCCGTTAGTATAGCCAGCGAGTCTAGAACTATTGAGGAGTTGTCCCATTTTTTGCAAACTATCTCGAGTGATATTCATCTCCTGGTAGGGGGCGATCTGAATTCCCATTTTGAGCCTTTGGAGGGTATGAAGGATGATGTGCTATTGGCTGAGGGTGATTATTGGTCCATACACCCGACTCAGACTCCATCTCAGAAGGCATGGACTCCTCTAGCCATACAGATCACGGCTCTCACTTTAAATCATTCTCTACGAGCATGTAATGGCCGCACTCCTTCTGATACCCCAGCCAAGTGTACTTTTAACAAACCTGGACAGATGTCACATCTTGATTACATCTTGGCTGAAACACGGTTATGTGTGAAGAAATAGCGGTACCCCTGAAACAAGCTCCTAAATCAGGGAAAATTACTGACGTGGGAATATCAACCTATAGTAACGGGATAATTAACATGGACCTGAACAGGAATACTAAATAATGAATACATTCGATACATGTCATCAAAAACGTCTGTGTCAATCAATAGAATTTTTTATATATTTCTTTTCAATTTTTAAGAATATATACAATAAATAAAGAGTAATCAAAAATTAATTCACAATTCACTTTCAATAAAATACATCTATAGATATCAATCCAAATGATTGGCAGTCACAATACAATTTGATTTTTTTCTTCTTCATATGGATACAATTTTAAGCATGGCTAGGGAATACGTTCCATAAATACGGTTATGGCCAAAGGTTAGAGACCTAAATGTTATTACAAGAGCTGAGAGTGATCATAATGCCTTAATTCTAGAGCTGGGCCCGCTCATTATTAGTAGGAGCCGCACTCCAGTCTCTGGAGATTCTGATGCTAGGCTCACTCTGTCTAATGACAGACGTAGAGTCAGATGGCACAAATTAATGGAACACCCTGAAGAACTTTGGAAATTATATAGCCGGATAGTTCCCCTGTTTGCAGAGGTTGATGTGCTAAATATCCAGCCATTTCCCCCTGATTATCACATCAAGATGCAGGCTCTTCATGTGGATCTAGTATCCAGCCTGGCAGAGGTACTTAACCCCCGGGTTTCCAAGAAGAATGAGAGGGTCCGACTATGCACCTGGTACAATGCGGCTTGTAGGAAGGCAAAGTCAGAGCTAGTACATGCCTTAAAGAAAAATAATAATACATTTGAAATCAAAGCTAGGAGAGCACATTACAAATGGCTGATTAAATGTGCAAAGGAAGAGTGGGATTATGATAAGTGGTCCAGTTTAACTTTGGCGCTAGCAACTAAAGACGCTCGGAAATTCTGGTCCATAATTAATAATGGCTGTGGAGAACCGAAACCCGCTATTGAATCCAATATAGCGGCAGAAGCCTGGGAAGATCATTTCCGGGCTTTGCGTTCCAAGGAGGACCTCCCAGATATTCTCAAATTTACATCGACACAGCTAGCTTCTATCCCACATTCGGAGGTGGTAGAGTTCACGTTGACAGAGGTTTGCAATGCAATTTCTAAACTTGCTATAGGCAAAGCCCCAGGTCTAGACAAACTCCCGGGAGACCTCTTTAAGCAGGAACCAAAGATAAGGGGCCCATATTTTCAAATCCTTTTTAATGCGGTCCAGAGAGGCATGGCGGTGCCTTGTACTTGGCAGGGCGCAGAGATAAGTGTTAGTATCTGTATGAATAAGTGAGTGGGTGTGTATAGAACTGTATAGGTGAGTAAATGGCTGTGTGATTGACACTTTCTAAGTGAGAGAGTATGTGCGTGAGTAGCTCTATGAGTGACTGACAGTGTGTGAGTATGAGTGGATACATCAGTGGCTGTATTAGTGACTGAGTTGCTGTATGAGTGGCTGTGTGGGTGACTGAGTAGATGTTTGTGTAGACCTATGAATCATTAAGTGGGTGTGTAAGTACTGGTATGGGTGTTTCAATGGTTTTGAGGATGGTAGTGTGGTCGTTGGAGTGGGTGTATGAAAGTCTATATGGGGTGAGTGGGTAAATCAGAGATTCTGTGGATGATGTAATCAGTGATGTCATTTGAGATGGCATCAGGGATGCCTCTGATCATGTCATGAGTGATGTAATAGGTGAGGTCATAAGCAGTGTATTGCGGGACCATGAGTTATAGTTAGGGCAGCTAACTAGAACGGCTGAATCTCACCAGTTTTGTACGAGTGAAAGGTCAGCCGAACTGTAACGTCCCTGTAACCTTTGTTTTTTTCACTGAACTTCTAATGTTTTTTAAATTCTATTTCCCAACTATAACACCCCTGTAACTTTTGGTTCTTTCAGTGAATGTCTAGGTTTTTTAAAGTAGTAGTCGTGTTTGCAGAGTGGTGGAGAAAGGGGCAGGGACTCTCACAGCTTAAAGAAATTCCACTGTGTAGGTCTTAACGGAGGTACCAGGAGATCTTCTTGGCCCCCAAAGGTGCCTCAGGAGTAAAGTAGACTTTATCTCGCAACCAGTAGTGCATCAGCAGCTGCGTCTGCAGAGGGTTGGAGAAAGGGGATGTGGTCTCCAAAGACGTGTTTGCAATCCCTCTGTGTGGAACTTACTGGACGTAACAGGAGGGGTAGTTGGCCCCAAAGATTTCCTTTAGGGCCAACTACCCCTCCTGTTCCCTCCAGTAAGTCCCACAAGGCAGGCTTGCTAAGACCTGGTAGGAGGCCACACTCCCTTCCTTCACCACTCTGCAAACGCGCCTCCTGGCGCACTACTAGGGGATGAAGTCCTCTTGGCTATTGGAGGGTCCTTGGGGGCCAACTACCCTCCTGTCACCTCCAGCAAGTCCCACACTGTGGGTTTGCTGAGAGGTTTATGGTGGCTTTGCCCCCTTTCGCCACCACTCCGCCGCAAAAGCGCCTTCGGGCACACTACTAGTTGAGGGATTAAGTTCCCTTGGCTCTTGAGGGTCCTTGGGGGCCAAATAGCCTTCCTATAACCTCCAGTAAGACCCACACAACTCAATTATTTAGAGGTCGCCAGAAGCCATGCCCCCTTTCTGCACCACTCTGCAAACGCGCCGCCTGGTGCACTGCTGCTTGGGGGAGTAAGTCCACTTTAGTCCAGAGGCCCTCAAGAGGCAAGGGGACGTCATCCCCCCACCAGCAGTACGCCAAGAGCCATGCTTGCAGAGTGGTGGCAAAAGAGGGCGTGGCTCTGACGACCTCTCAGGAATCCCACTATGTGGGGGCTCACTGGAGGTAACAGGAGTTCCTGTTGGCCCCTAAGGACACTCAGCAGCCAAGGGGACTTCATCCCCGAACCAGCAGCATGTCAAGAGGCGCATTTGCAGAGTGGTGGAGAAAGGAGGAGGGACATTTCAAAACCCCAATGTCCATTTATTTTTGGTGGACTACACTATGTTGTTAGAAGGCACTTGTCACCATTTTTAGTAATTGCCAAGTTGTAGTCTATCCCATGTTCTAAATAACTACAAATGTGGACCTTCTACGCTACAAGTAACAGTTAAGTCTTAAACAACTCATGAAGCAAGTGCATTACTTTTTTCATAAAGGCCATTTAATATCTAAAGAATTTGGCCGCAACTCTGTATGAAAATGTAATATTCGAGGCATACTTATTATTAGCCCCTAAACCTCAGAAGGCTAGGGGAAAAATCCCTTTGAAAGAGATAGTCCGTCCAATTTACGGAGGGGTGTCCACGACAAAAATACAGTTAGATCATATAATCTAGTGACAATAAACGTACATTAATTTTGCTTTCCACTGATAAAGTTTTCTCGATGTGGATACATCAACTATCATTCGAGTCCTTGGGACATATGAGCCCTGAAGGTCCATCAGACCCTCTACTGTGACATATGCCAAAATGAAACAGAACACATCTGGAAAAAATAGCAACGCTCTGCATATATGCGACAGAGAGAAGGAAAAGTCACCCATGATAAAAAACTTGCACAATATTCTGCAAAAAAAGGACTAAATAAAGACTGTTAGCTTACGGGAATTTTTCACTGTCACCATGTGGTCTGCCTTACGCAAGTCCACAGAAACCCTAAAGGCAACAGTATGCATTACAAAGTGATCCATAGAATTGGGAAAGATTCTACAAAATGGTGTGGATGGCTATGTGTGGCATGGATGCCACGAAGTTAAGGACGCCTTCATGAGACTGAAAACATCTATGTGGAAAACCTCGCTTGGACGTTGAGGGTTTCTATATGATGTAGAGGGCTCCTACATGGCCACAAAGGCCCCTCCATGATTTTGAGCACCTCACTATAATGTCAATGATATTCCCATGACTTTGAGGGCTATCGAGGATCTGTGTGAAGACGTGCCTGGAGGACCTTGCCCAAGGTTTTAGAGGAAAGGTCAGAGGGGCTTAGGTATGAGCATATTTCCCCCATATTTCCTCTATGGCCCCTTTGCTGTGCTGACCCTTATGCTCTTTGGAGAAGCAGGCACAAGGTCACAGACCGCAGCCCAGCAACTACTGTGACATTTTCCATCAAAATCATACATTGTGGATATGAAGTACTTAAATATCTTTAGAAAAACTGCCTAGTGAGGGAAATCAGTGTCATTATAAAAGCATCCACTTCTAAAATTCTCACTGAGCAAAATCCTTGCAGAGAAGGGTTCCCTCCAGTGACTGATGAAGGGGAGTGTAAAAGGGAGTTTAAAACCAACCTTATCTGGTAGTAACACGGTTTAAAAGCTTTATATACAGTAAAAAACAAAAAAAAGACTAAATATGCCATTCAGATGCATTTCTTTTTTAGATAGAGATGAAAGAGCAGAGCCTTGTTTCCTTGAATCCTTTTCACAAAGCTCAAGAAAATAACTGGGGGACTATCTGTCTCTGTGCTACATGCTGAGATTGTGGTGATCCAATGGGTGTCTTATTGTGACAGCGCAGTGTTTTATCTATGCTACACTGTATGCCTATTACAACACTTTATTTTTATTTCCTTCACTTTCAAAAAGGGGATAAAGAAATATTTCTGAGCAGCAAAAGTGATGTTTGTTTCTTACATTTATATTGAGGTTTGCGTTACTTTGCTCCTTAATTCGTTTGTAAAAGTGTTAAAATGCAAAGAAAAGTATGCCTATTCACATGCGTTTCATTATTTGGCTTAATTGCCGTTTTTTTCTCTTCGCTTTTGAAAGATTTCGGGAATCCCAGACATGAGCGGGACAATTCAGTGTTTAGGATTATTAATAAAACTCCCTTGACGGAGAGAGACAAATAAAAAAAAGTCCAAGTTGAAACTTAGAAAAGTCACTTAATGTTAATCGACCTAAGACAAAGCGATTCAACTCTGAAGAATGAACATAACATCAGGACATCAACACAAGTACCTTAAACACTAAGAATAAAACCCTTAACACATGCTGCGAAAACATAGGTAGGCAAACAGAATGTTTACGTAGCATACCTGCTTTTCTTTATCTGACCCTTCTCCAGATTGTACAGCTGGCTCCTCGAGGTGTTTTTCTTTTTCTGTCTGAACAGAAGGATGGGTATCAGGTTCGTCTTCAAAATCCTCACTATAATTTCCTGGAAAATAATCCAAAAAAAAACTTGCAATGAACTATTAACAGCATCCATTTACTCTCAAAGTTTAGCCACCAGCTTAGATATTCAAGGACGGCAGAGGTCTTTGGCAGGTCTACAACTCCGGAATCTCACATTAAGGTCAAAAGCACTCATCCGCAAATAGACACAACCTGAAAGGACACTACTGATACCTAATTTCTTTCAAATACAGGATATCAAATATAGACACTAAGGGCCTAATTACGAGTCTGGATGTCCAAGGAAAGCCAGACTAGTGGTGGCGCGGCGGTCCAAGCACCCCATTACGAGGTGATCGGTCGGACCGCGGCGGCCCTGAGGTCGCAATACGCTTGGCGGGACTGCCATCGTCCCGCCAAGCATAGGACGAGTTTCCTCTCTGCCACAGTGTTCATGACAGTTCCATGAAAACCGTGGTAGAGAGGAAGTCTGGTACCTCATGCCATGTGGATGCACACAGGGGAGCACAACATGTGGCCCCCGGTATGAATGCACCCCAGTTTCTCCATGGCATGGATGTTACAGTCCATGCCATGCAGGATCCTTGTGTGGCGATCCTATTGTGGTGCCTTTTTAGGTTTCGCTGGGGGGCGGAGCCGTTAGGCTCCTCCTCCAGAGAAATCTATTGAGTATAGTAAGCACTATGGAACACGCCCCCCCGTCCCATTGGCTAGCTCCATAAATGGAGCCTAGCCATTGGACGAGGGGCCTGTCCATCAATGCCGGACCAGACACGGGGGCGTTCCCGAGATTCTTTGGCTTTGGCGACGTCACGCGACGCCGGGAACGCCCCCGAGTCTGGTCCGGCCGGGCCGTGCTTGCTGCTGTCCTGGCTTGTGTCCCTCCTCCCGCCGTCCCCACGTTTCCCGCCTCCCTCCCAACGTCCGTGTAATTTCCCGCCGCCCTCGTCCTCTCCCGCCCCCCTCGTCCTCTCCCGCCCGCCCCCCTCGTCCTCTCCGAGGTTTCTTCAGCCGGCCGGCCGGCCAATCCTAGCGCGGCCGGCCGGAAGTGCCCGCCCCCCCGCCGCCCAGGGGAAGAAGGAAGACGGCGGCCCACAAGAAGTATGGCGGCCCACGCGGGGCTCCCGTGGCCTGCCTGGAGGGAGCCCCGGAAGAAGCGGAGGACGTTGCCGGGCAGGTGTTGCCGAGTAGGACAGCTGCAGCCCCGCGCCTCCGCCCACGGTGAGTGCTGTGTTGCTCGGGTGTTGCGTGGCTCCGTACGCAGGGTGCACACGGCTGCTGCAGCGGCACGGATCCCCTGAACGGTGTGAGGCTCTCTCTACCGCAGGAACTGCTCTCTGCATTGTCCACCCGGCGCTCTAAGTGGGTCTCTCTGTCTAGTAGGTCAGCCACAGAGGCCGACAGGGTAGTCGTGCTGTCTTCTGCGGGCGGAATCCGTTTATTCGCATCCGCAACTCTGTCTGTAATTTTCCACACCTCATGTCTGAGTAGGGTCACCTCTGATCCAGCTCCTCCAATTTGTTTTCCTATGCCAGTGAATAGATTGCATATGGCCTGGAAAATGCATTCCGGGGTTATCGGCATCGCTGCTGCATCTCCTGGCGAGGTGGCGCCCTCAGACACCCTTGCAGTGCTGGTGGCATATGTGTCTATTTATGTCTGTTGCATGGTGGAAGTCTACGGCTTTCCTATCCTTAAAATACCAGGCTTTTTCCCAGTCTGGGCATGACCGCTATATAGTTATGAGGGAGGTCGAGGCTCCGTTATCAAGGTCTCCCCAGAGATTGCCAAAAATCACTAATATGTGGAAGGAAGGGTGGGCGGTGCAGAGTGTGCCCCTCCTGTGGGTGCAGTTGTGCTGTTTCCAGCATCAACTTATCTGACTCTCTAAAGTCCGCCGGCAGGTCCCACTTCGCTTATCTCCCGATGCTCCAGGACATGAGCCAGAAAATGAAGCATCCCTTTGGCTCTCCGTCAGTGCCAGCCAGGTCTGGGGACGGGGCTCTTATTCTTCCCCGCAGCCTCCGCACAGAGACCCCCGGTCCGCGGCTGCCCTCTCTTCTCCAGCACCTTTCTGATGCCTGACAGCCAAGGCAAGCCCGCCCCAGCTCTCCTTGCGCTCTCTGCCTGCATGACCAGGCCTCGCAATTGAAGGTCTCCCGTCTGTCGGATAGCTCACTGTTCCTTGCCCGCACCGTGGTCTCAGCGAGCAGTGGTAGTTTCCTGCTGCGGCAGCAGTGCCAGATCAGCTGCGCGGATCAGGATACTGGCAGGCTCGGCGAGTGAGACTTGGAGTGCCTCAATATTATGCGTGGCTGGCCACGCCCTGAGTTTCATCTTTAACTTCTGCAGTTGAGCCTGCACCTTGGGTTTACTTGTTATGTAACATGGTGTGGCCTGGTAAAGGAACAGAGGGGGAATACATAAGTCTAAGGGCCTGTCTGGCACACAGGCCCTGCCATGCCTTCCTGGTGCAGCAGACTGTGTCTGTTTCGGTATAGCGGGTGTGAACAGGCAGCCACAGTGATAGCAAAAGTGAGATAGGTTGCAAATTGTCAGTTTCATTTGCGAGGTGGGGAAAATTGGGTTGGGAGTTATACCAATGATATGCGTTTTGAGCTCGTGCACACAGATGGTAAATGTTTAAATCGGATTCCTCTAATGCTTCCTGACTGTAGGGCAGTGTCTGTATTTACCATGTCAGTCGAGACCGTTTTACAGCCCAAACCAAACAGACCAGCAATTGACGCAGTGTACAAAAGAATTCCCTGTTGAGTTGGATGGGTATATTCATGAAGAAATATGGAAACTGGGGGAGAGACACCATTTTACTAATGGCTATGCGGCCTGCGAGTGTTAGTTTTTATCCAGCAAGCCACTCCATCTTCAATTGTTGGGTTGGCTGTGCTGTTGCGTAAACTGAGTCTCTGGCTCAGCTGTAAAAGGTTTGTTTTCACGCCCATGGGTGACACAAGTGAACTTAGTCCATTGCACTAGCGCTAAATATGAAAGACCGGTATTGTAGGCCTGACGAACCCCACTCAATATATGAATGAGGTGGTGTTAATGCTTTTGGGTTACTAACACTGAGCAGTGGTAATCCAAACAATCGTTCATTATTGATTTACAGACGCAAGATCACTAGAAACAGAATATATATTACAGCAAATTTTATTTCCAAATAAATATTTTAAAACACTTTGATCTAGTCGTTTAAAATTGGTAACATCACAGAAGATCACAGAAGATTATAAAAAGTGGCTAAGCTTTCAATAACCGTGAAAACAGGGAAAAAGTGTAACATCACAATTTATAGCCCTTACACCATCACTGTGCTATGTCTAGGCGCTATGGTAGTTCTAGCAGATGAATAAAAAATAAACCTGAGTTTCTGAGATGGTGCGCATTCCTGCACAACAGGGTTTGTTGTCTGTTTGGAATAGCTTACCAGCTATTCTGAGCACAAGGCCAAGAGCTAGGGGATTGTGTCTATTAGAGAACACAGTCCTGGAACCAGTTTGTGAAGGCAGAATGAATGCTCCACAGAACCATAGGAAGTCTTGCTGGTGGCTTCAACATTCGAGATGGGATCTGGTGCTGTGCTCATCTGGGTCTACGATCTGATTCTGAGACCTGGATGAAGTTTCTCTCCTAGTGGTCAAGTGACAATCCTTGTCTACTGCATCTTAACAGAGATTGGCATTTCTGACATAAGTTGAGAAAGTCTGACATAGATTATGTACATGAAGGTGTGGGTCCTAGATGTTTCCTTATGTACATATAAGGTGAGAGGACATCAAATCAAACTACACTATTTTGCCTTTATGTCTCTATTTTTTCTTATTTGACCTTGGGAAGGAACCTGTCCCAGACTGATATCACACTAGGAGTTTTGTTGATGTCTGTATATGAATGACTTGGCACTTTCACAGTTTTTGGAAAGATGCACAGAAGACATGTGCCAAAGTCAGACATGTTTATTTATCTGTTTTCAAAACCAACACATAAATAAAAAGTTTGTCATTTACAATGCCAATAGCTCAAACTTTTCCGAAGGCGAAACCGTTGCATTGTAAATGCTTGTTAATGGGTACTGCCGCCTTTGAAAAAGGCACTGCCGCAGGACCGCCAGACCGCCCACCTGCCAGACCACGTAAAAGTTGTTAACTAGGCAGGCGGCAGAGACTCTTGAATGATCGGCAGCGTGGCAGTGGCATGCAGCCCGCCCTTGCACAGCCGAATGTCGTAATTAGGCCTTTTGTTTTATGGAGAAAGATGTCCGAGGCATACGTCCTTATGCTAGAACCAGCCACCAGTTTGTGATACAGAGCGCAGGTATTCATACACAGCTTAACCATATGCATCTAGAAGCACAAACCAAATCGGAAAGAATTTCTGGCCTTAACTATAGAAACCTACATCGGACAGTCAAAGGTCACTGTGGGGAAAAAATGTGTGAATGGCTCGAGAAAAATGTAAATCAAGGATTAAAGATGATAATAATATACAATCAATGGTAGTTTAGAATATGAATCTAATATTTGTCAGAAATATCTGTCACTTTTATGTGGAGTCCAGCAGCACAGAGGCCACCAACTGAGATCGAAAAATGTGCAGCTTACTTTAGATGGATCTCATCTGGAACACAAATCTGATTTTGACCCAACATCAACAGATCCTTTTAAAAAATGTGTTATTATTTGTTCCTGATACACAAATAACATTAAACATTATCAAACAAGTTGACAAACTCCAAGCACCCATAATATTAGACTAAGTGAGTGATGCCCTAAAGCATTCAGGGATGAGGCAGCAGGCATAGCCTTGCCCCTCTTCTTGTAGGAAATTATTACATCATTAATTTAGAACCGTCATACTCAGCTGCAGCACTGTCCACGTGACCCTGCCCAGATACTTAATATTGTTTATCTGTGCATCGCCACCTAGACTTGGGGATTTAACACAAATGATTCAATTGTAACACTTAGATTGTTCTTACAGGTTGTACTGAATGGGTACTAGCTCAAGTAAATAACTAGAGGCAGCCATCTTTAATTATTGTATACACCCCTTTCAAAGTCTGTTTCTGCTTGATAACTAACCCACCCACGTGTGTGTGCAGGTATATGGGGTTGATGTGGATAACACAGAAATCAATGGTCTATTCCTCTCCACTGCTACAAGCACAACTTTGCACAAGCTGATGAGTGGTGTAGCATAGGCATCCCAAGGAGAAGAAGAATCTGCTATGACTACTAGACGACTCTCTCATATATGGCGGGCATTAGTGCAGCTTCAGAGACAGCCTCGAGAAGAGCCACACTGCCGTTCTCACAGGATCGAGCACATAAAGTACCACTGACATTTAAGAAGTAGCTCAGATAAAGGTCAGCTCTATAGACATTCATTTTCTGTGAATTGCAAAATGTAATTGCAGTGTCTTATTTTGTGGTACAAAAGGGGGTGGCGATGCTCCGTCCATCACCACCCCCTTTTGTAATAATAATAATAATAAGGGAAGTTTATAAAGCGCTTGGTTACGCTAAGAAGCGTGTCCCCGCACTGAAACTGAAAAACTCAGAAACAGAAGTAAGGAGTGGGCCCGGTTATCTTGAAAATAGATGTGTTTTTAGTTTCTTCCGGAAGCTCGATTCAGAAGGATCCAATCGGAGGTTAAGAGGTAGAGCATTCCAGCTCTTCGCCACCAAGTAACGAAAAGATCTTCCTCCCATGCTGGCCCTTCTCACCCTAGGGACCTTTAATAGGCCTCCATGTGAGGGGCGCAGAGCGCGTGATGGTACATACCTGGTGACTAGGTTCTGGAGTGGTGCTGGCGCCTTCCCAGCAAGGATGCGATAGCAAGTGCAGAGGGCTTTGAATTCAACTCTGCTCCTCACTGGCCACCAGTGGAGGGTCTGAAGGGCAGCTTTGGAGTCCGATCTTTTAGGGAATTTTAAAATAAGGCGGGCTGCCGCATTCTGTAAAACCTGAAGGCGGTTTATTGCCTTACAGGTTGCTCCCAGATACAGTAGGTTGCCGTAGTCTAGCCGCGATGTGACGAGGGCATGCACCATCGTTCTACGGGTGGACGTAGGAAGGAGGACTAGGACCTTCCGTAGGCTTTTTAAAACGCTAAAATAGACAACCGCTACCCGGTCTATCTGGGGTCCAAAAGACAGGTCAGCATCAAGCCAGACCCCTAGGTTTTTGACTTCCTGACGAGGTCACCTAAGCATGGGGGCCACCACGCCGACGCCCAGACAGATGGGTTCCTCCCCACCACGAGCACCTCGGTCTTGTTGCCATTTAATTTAAGGCAATTAGTGGACATCCAGGTTGCAAGATCTTGCATGCAAGCCCTGAAACTGTCCATGGCAAGGCCGGGCGCACGTGAAAGGGAGATAACCAGCTGCGTGTCATCGGCGTAGGACACAATTTGCTGCCCGTGGCCCACAGCAATCGGAGCCACTGGGGAGACAAAGATTAAAAAGGGTGGGGCTCAGGGACGATCCCTGGGGAACGCCCTGGCCCAATCCTATGTCCCTGGAATAGTGATTGCCCTGGCGGACCTGGAAACTTCTCCCAGTCAGGAAGGATTGGATCCATTGGAGTGCAGCTCCTGATATTCCTCCACTGTTCAGACACTGTAGCAAGGTGGTGTGAGCTACAGTGTCGAATGCTGCACTCAGATCCAATAGGATGAGGGCCATAGTATGACCCTCATCCACCCCCTGACGTAGGGTCTCCACCGCCATCAGGTGCACAGATTCCGTTGAGTGGCGGGAACGGAAGGCAAATTGGGCATCGTGTAGTAAGGCAGCCTTTTCCACGAAATCCATCAATTGCAGATTGACCGTTTTTTCAGCCACTTTGGCCAGGTAGGGTAGAAGGGAAATTGGCCGGAGGTTCTCTAGTTTATCAAAACTGATATTAAGTTTCTTCCTAAGGGGTAGGACCACCGCCTTTTTCCAGTCTTTGGGCACGGTCTTGGTGCTGAAAGACACGTCTAATAGATGTCTAATGTAAGGTTCCAATACCACTAGGCTATCCGCTAGACGTTTTGGTGTGGTAGGGTCCTGTGGAGATCCCGACTTCACAGATCTGCAGATTTTTAGGATTTCTTCTGGAGGCGGGGTGACAAAGTTGGTCAATCTATGTCTGTCACCCCATTCCCTAGGGCTTTCCACAAATTCTGTCCCATTAATGGGTTGAATCGGAAATGCCGAATAAATTTTAGATATCTTTTCAGCAAAGAAATCTGCGATCCTATCGAAAGATTCAGGCAAACAGTCATCTGGGGCAGTGGCTGTTTTTCCACTCGAGAGAGTTTTATAGAGCGAAAAAAGCTCCTTCATCGAGTTACCAGCTTCCCTAATTCTGGTAGTGTAATATGCTGCTTTGAACTTCCTAATTAGCCCATGGTAAAGTCGCCTCTCAATCAAGTAGGCGTCTCTAGTTTCTTTGGAAAGAGCCCTCCGCCATTGTCTTTCGACTCTCTTCAGTGCGGCTTTCATGACTCGTAGTTCGTCATTGAACCATGGGGCAGTTTTTTTAACACGGCCACCTGATTTGGCTTTTGAAAGAGGAGCTGTACAATCTAGCGCCTCATTGATGCGCTTACATAGATTGGTGTTAGCCGTGTCTGCATCATCCCCTCCGGGGTTTCCCCCTTTAGTCAGCGCCTCGCAAAATTTAGACTGGGAGAAGGTGGCCCATCTCCGCCTGAGGTGGTACAATGCCGTTGGCTGCGGAGATCTTCCTCCAGGAATTCGTATAGAGAAAGGTACTAGGTGATGATCTGACCAGGGGATAGGGATAGGGGTCATGGATTCTACTTCGCCCCAATTAACGAATAAAGGATCGAGCAGATGTCCTAACTGATGAGTGGGACCACTTACAATTTGATTCAATTGGAGGGCTCCTAATGCCTGACAGAAATTCTTCCTAACATTGTCTAAGGGGTTGTTGAGGTGTAAATTAAGGTCACCAGGTACCAGAAATTTGTCTTTACATAGCGCGGTCTCCATAATGCCCTCAACCAGACTCTCCTCAAACCTGGCTATAGGGCCTAGGGGTCTATAGATTAACATGCCCTTCAGCGTGCAGCCGTTATTCACTTTAATAGTGAAACTCCCTGCCTCACTGTCCAGGATGGGAGAATGGTCTAGCTTTTGTACCGCTTTTGGCCGCCATAAGTGTGGCAGGGTATGCTCAGACGTGAGTCCCTTGCTCACTTTGCCACTGGATTCAAGCAAGCCGGGCTGAAGACGGCTAGAATGCCAGAAACCGGTCCTCGGAAGCTTGTTTCAGGTCCAGGGAAGACATGGCTTGGCAGGTCGGGCTGGACTGTTCCCATGAGGCACAGGGTCAGACTGATTTGCATATAGCCATGTCTGAACTGGGGTGGCAGAGTGGGCTAAAGAACGGTGATGGATTAAACCCAGATATTTTGACAGGGTGCGAGTGTTTGATTGATTCAGATGCTCCGTCCATCACCACCCCCTTTTGCACCGTGTCTTATTTTGTAACAGGCAGGAATCAATAAATGCAATAAAATGCAATTACATCTCTTTATATGAGAACATTGATTAATAAATATGAGGAGTACCACCAAAGAAAGGCTAAACAGCCAGTATTGGTGGAATGAGACTCTGATTGGGAAGAAGAAGTCCTTCTTTGTTTTTTAAGGAACCCCTCACTCACCGACCTGGTCGGTGACATGCTTCATCATCGGGGCCACCTTGGCAGCCGAGTGCCGCCAAGGTGTGCTACGACACCTGAAAATACAGTGGAGCAGGTATGTGAGTGATGAATGTGAAAAAAAGGTCAGTGGGTTAAAAATTGTCCTGGTATGACTTAATATTATTTATTCTAAGGCTACTGGACAATGTTAAAATAGTGTGTGTAGATACAATGAAGGCTTTAGTAGGACCTAGTGTATCTGAGATATGTGATAGGTCTACATGTTTCAAACCATAGGTGGGAGTTACCGGTTTTTCTTCAGGACCATAAAGAATGAAAGGAGTTGGGTGGTCAGGGTACACTAACGCCCTGCCATACCTGCAACCCTCTCAAGAACCTAGATAGCAAGTTTGCTAAATGGTTAAGATGATTTGCAACCGAGTATGGTTACAAAAATTGACAAAAATCTGTGAAAGAAGATAAAGGGTTATAAGTCACAAAGGATAGTTTACATGCCTGTTACGTAGTGAAGTGACGTAGTCCGTTCTATCTTTGAGTCATTCCACAACCAGTATCAGCGAATTGTGCAGCGTGTGGTGTACCAGATTGATTCGCAGGAACACACAGTTTTCTTAAAAAACACACCTATCAATGCTGGTGTGATTGTGTACATATAATTCTATGTTTTAAACCAGTCATACACAGGCTACATCGTGCGTGCCTAACTCATGACTGTGTTCAATTAGTGTCAGGAAATTGCCGACGTGATTATATGCCAACTTGATCCAAAGTAACAATACACACAAGACATAACAACACACAACACACATATTTGTCAGAATTTGAAATAATGCTCACTTCTCAGTGGAGAAATCATTGCTGCACGGGGATTGAAGGGAGGCAGCAAAAACTCAAAAACGTATTCTGTGGAGTCAAGGGGATAGTATCAGAATACCGACTGTTCTCATACCTCTATAGCGTGAGCAGTCCCAAAGCGGATGCGTTCCATTTGCGCAGTGTCTACTTACAGTTTCTCCGCGTTAATAGCGACTTCTCACCTAGACCGCCCTTCCCCGTCCCGTGTTTGGGCAGAGCGGCAGCGCCGAAGTTAAAGGCGGCTGCCATTGCGGGCGCGGGGGGCGTGGCTGGTCGGCGCAGCGCGATGACGTCGCGCGGTCACGTGGGCATCGCGTATGCGTCGGGTTGCCATGCCGCCAGGTGTAAACAAAATATCTCCGTGTAACGGAGTTGGCCGCTTATGTGAACGGGGTGATTTAAGCTTGGATGTCCATGCATAATATTACCACGGAACTAATATATGAAAAAACAAGCGTGCATTAATGGGAACAAACGTGCTGTTGTTGTACACCGTTCAGGGGAGATGCTCACTGAAACTTTATTGGCAATCAGTGTTAGTACAAGGAAAAAAGGGAAAAAGGGGTGGGGTTATTTTTACATAAATTTCTCCATTTGGATGTTCAGGGAAGATGTTCCCTATGGGATTTGGAAGAAAAGAATCAGCCAAAAGAAAGAGAGAAGGAGTGGTGATTCTTTTCATTTCTGTAGACGGGTCAATGGTGTGTCTGTATCAAATGACTGCATTTTTCAGAATCAGTTTTTCGCCAAATCAATTTCCTAAGAAAGGACAGAAGCCCAAGGAATATTGTCATTAAGACCATGTTTGTTGGTGGATAGCCTGTACACCCATCTTTGTTCTTTTTCAAACAGGCGTTTCTGGATGTTCGGTCCAGGGGTGACTTGCTCAATCACTGTCCAAAACATATTATTTGGTGTGTGACCTATTTCAAGGAAGTGGTCAGTTAGGCGGGTCGCATTTTTCTTGCAGCGAATTGTGCTGCGATGTTCACAGATTCTTTGTTTCACCTTCCTGGTTGTCATCCCCACGTAACGTTTTTTGCAAGTGCACTCAATCAAGTATACTACATTTTCACTATTGCAGTTCGTGTGCGCAATTTGTTTCCAAGTTCTCCCAGCCTCTAGATCTAGAGTCTTTGTATTTTTCGTTAAATGGCACACACTGCAGTCGCCACAGCGGAAGTGTCCAGTCACGTCTGGTAGACCCCAAGTCCTGGTGATGGAGGCTGTGGGTGGGTTCTTCTTCAGCTTAGGTCTAGTATTGACAAGACTATCTTTCAGGCTTTGTGATTTTTTGAAGGAAAAGAGTGGTTTTTCCCAGTGTAAATTTCCAGTGTTCAATATATTCCAATGCTTGTTGATGATCTTAGTTACTTGATTCGATATTGAGTTGAAAGTGGTGACACAGGTCAATGGTATTTCTGCATTATTCCTGGTTTTATCTTCAAGAAGTGCCTCTCTGGGTTGGTTCCTGGCCCTCTTTTGACATTTGTTTTCTATTTTCTTAGGGTATCCGCGGTTGTCTAATTTTTCTGAGAGTTCTTCTGCTTGTGTTCTATAATCAAACAGTTTGCTGCAATTTCTACGCAGTCTTAGAAATTGTCCGTAGGGTAAGTTCTCCCTAAGGGGTCGAGGGTGGAAACTTTCAAACCTCAAGAGGTTGTTCTTTGAGGTTGGTTTGTAGTGGGTTTTCGTCTCAAGATGATTGCCCTCCTTCGTTATTACTACATCAAGAAAGACAATCTCTTTTTTGTCATGGCAACTTGTGAATTTGAGGTTCATATCGCAGGTGTTAATCCAGGTTATGAATTGTTCGAGAAGTTCAGTCGGTCCTTGCCAGATGGCAAGGACGTCGTCAATATATCGCCTCCAGAAGGTTAGGTGTTCACGATATGGATTAATGTCGTTCAAGATGAATTTGTTCTCGAAATCATATACATACATACCAGCTATGCTGGGGGCAAAAACACTGCCCATTGAGGTCCCCCCGGTCTGTAGGAAAAGTTTTCCCTCGAATTCGAAGAAATTTAGTTTGAGGGCCAGGGTGGCGCATTCCAAAATGAATGCCTTGGGAGTGTGGAAGGGCCAGTTGGTATTCTCTAGAGTATTCCCCAGGACACGGATGGTGTCGTCCTGGGGTATGCTTGTGTATAGGCTTTCGATGTCAAAGCTTAGGAGTATAGTGTTTTCATCAACCTCCACCTCTTGTAGTAGATTCAGTAAACTTTTTGTGTCTTGTAGGTAAGTGGTTGACTTTTGTACAATAGTTTTGAGAAAAAAGTCGCAGAATCTGGACGGAGGTTCTAGTAGAGAGCCAATACCGGAGACTATTGGGCGTCCAGGGGGCGGTAGTTTCCCCTTGTGCATTTTAGGTAAAATGTAGAAGTAAGGGATCTTCCCTTCAGTAGTACACAAGTAGTCCGCTTCCTGTTTGGAAATTGCTCCGTTAGTTTCTGCAATCTCAACTAGCTGACAGATTTCAGCTTTCAGATCGCTTGATGGATCAGTGTCCAAGACTTGGTAGTTTTTTCTGTCACTCAGAAGTCGGATGCATTCCTCGCGATAGGCAGTGGTGTCCATAATGACAAGTCCACCGCCTTTGTCAGCAGGTTTTATAGTGGTTGTTTCGCAAGCACGCAGTTCTTTCAATGCTGTTCTTTCCATGTTACTTAGATTTTGATAACTGGAGGTTGTTTGCATTTTCTCTACATCATTGTAGACGGCTTGTTCGAATGTCACTATTTCAACCGGTGTTGCGTGTTGGGGTGGCATAAAGGTCGACTTCAACTTTAGACCACTTTCATTCTCCACTCCACAGTCCCTCAATTGGCTTTGTTTCTCGAAAAATGCTTTTAGCCTTAATTTTCTAAAGAAACCGGCCAGCTCACAATGTAACTGGAATTTGTCAAGTCGTGCTGTAGGGACATATCCGAGTCCCTTGTTAAGAACATTTTCTTCAATATTCGTGAGTGGTCTTGTTGATAGATTTGTAACTAAGGTTTCGCACTGCTTGTGCCCGCTTTGCTCTTTGTTCTGTTGCTCACTGGGTCGTCCTCCTCCCAGTGTACTTGATTGGACTGTCTGTTTTTTCCCCTTCCCCTTCTGCCCCTGTGAAAAAGAGGAGGGCGGAACTGATTTTGATGGAAAGGCGGGGGTTGAAAGTGTGGTTGGAAGGGAGGTTGCCATCCGTACATCTGGAAGTTTGCTGGTTGGTTAAATGGGTCTTGGAATAGTGGGGGGTGGAATCCAGGCCAGAAGTTTCCTTGCCCTCTTCTACCTCCCCTTCCCCTCTGTTTGTTTACACTGGTATTGGATCCATTACTGCTGCCCGATGAGACACTGGATGCATCAGAGTCAGATGCAGGTTTATCAGCTGGTTTATAATCGGGATCCGAGTGGGGGTATGTTTTGACAAAAGAAAACCTTTTTAAGTCCTTTTGAAATTTTGTGACTTTTTGCTGGGTCAAATTGTCTTTGTATTCAGTTATCTCTTTATTGATTTCATCTAGTCTTCTTTTGTACCCAGTTATAGTGGCTTTTACATGTGCTTCCGTCTTTTGGATATCGATTTGGATGGTTTCAGACAGTCTCAGCGCTGTTTTTAGTATTAGGACAATCCAATCATGCGTGCAATGCCAGGCTATTAGTGCCCAGTCTTTTCGAAATTGGGCGTCATTTAGAAAAATCCGTGGTGCATTTGTAACCAGAAGGCCCTTGGGTGCCATATTGTTCGTGACATATTCTTTTAGAATGGTGCCATGTAGTATTGTTCTTATGCGTTCCCTTTTCATTTCTGTTAGTTTTTCCCAGTCGCCTGTTTGTGATATTGTCTGTGAGATGCTGGCATCAGCAAATCCGGAGATTTCGCCAAAAATAGCATCAATCTCCTCTGTGGAGTACGTGAGACCTTGGTTTTCTCCCATGGTTGAAACGAGGTGAGCAAAAATATATAGTGTGTATGAAATGTCTAACAAATGGACTGAGGATCAAAGAAGGACAAGATCAACTCTCCCAGCTGTGCGCTGCCAAGATATATGTATAACAAGTGATAGAGAGTAAAGGGATTTTATCCACTTAAGCGGATGGAAGGGTACTCCCGGTCCCCAGGTTCAATGGCTATATAACAAATATGAGGAGTACCACCAAAGAAAGGCTAAACAGCCAGTATTGGTGGAATGAGACTCTGATTGGGAAGAAGAAGTCCTTCTTTGTTTTTTAAGGAACCCCTCACTCACCGACCTGGTCGGTGACATGCTTCATCATCGGGGCCACCTTGGCAGCCGAGTGCCGCCAAGGTGTGCTACGACACCTGAAAATACAGTGGAGCAGGTATGTGAGTGATGAATGTGAAAAAAAGGTCAGTGGGTTAAAAATTGTCCTGGTATGACTTAATATTATTTATTCTAAGGCTACTGGACAATGTTAAAATGGTGTGTAGATACAATGAAGGCTTTAGTAGGACCTAGTGTATCTGAGATATGTGATAGGTCTACATGTTTCAAACCATAGGTGGGAGTTACCGGTTTTTCTTCAGGACCATAAAGAATGAAAGGAGTTGGGTGGTCAGGGTACACTAACGCCCTGCCATACCTGCAACCCTCTCAAGAACCTAGATAGCAAGTTTGCTAAATGGTTAAGATGATTTGCAACCGAGTATGGTTACAAAAATTGACAAAAATCTGTGAAAGAAGATAAAGGGTTATAAGTCACAAAGGATAGTTTACATGCCTGTTACGTAGTGAAGTGACGTAGTCCGTTCTATCTTTGAGTCATTCCACAACCAGTATCAGCGAATTTTCAGCGTGTGGTGTACCAGATTGATTCGCAGGAACACACAGTTTTCTTAAAAAACACACCTATCAATGCTGGTGTGATTGTGTACATATAATTCTATGTTTTAAACCAGTCATACACAGGCTACATCGTGCGTGCCTAACTCATGACTGTGTTCAATTAGTGTCAGGAAATTGCCGACGTGATTATATGCCAACTTGATCCAAAGTAACAATACACACAAGACATAACACACAACACACATATTTGTCAGAATTTGAAATAATGCTCACTTCTCAGTGGAGAAATCATTTCTGCACGGGGATTGAAGGGAGGCAGCAAAAACTCAAAAACGTATTCTGTGGAGTCAAGGGGATAGTATCAGAATACCGACTGTTCTCATACCTCTATAGCGTGAGCAGTCCCAAAGCGGATGCGTTCCATTTGCGCAGTGTCTACTTACAGTTTCTCCGCGTTAATAGCGACTTCTCACCTAGACCGCCCTTCCGCGTCCCGTGTTTGGGCAGAGCGGCAGCGCCGAAGTTAAAGGCGGCTGCCATTGCGGGCGCGGGGGGCGTGGCTGGTCGGCGCAGCGCGATGACGTCACGCGGTCACGTGGGTATCGCGTATGCGTCGGGTTGCCATGCCGCCAGGTGTAAACAAAATATCTCCGTGTAACGGAGTTGGCCGCTTATGTGAACGGGGTGATTTAAGCTTGGATGTCCATGCATAATATTACCACGGAACTAATATATGAAAAAACAAGCGTGCATTAATGGGAACAAACGTGCTGTTGTTGTACACCGTTCAGGGGAGATGCTCACTGAAACTTTATTGGCAATCAGTGTTAGTACAAGGAAAAAAGGGAAAAAGGGGTGGGGTTATTTTTACATAAATTTCTCCATTTGGATGTTCAGGGAAGATGTTCCCTATGGGATTTGGAAGAAAAGAATCAGCCAAAAGAAAGAGAGAAGGAGTGGTGATTCTTTTCATTTCTGTAGACGGGTCAATGGTGTGTCTGTATCAAATGACTGCATTTTTCAGAATCAATTTTTCGCCAAATCAATTTCCTAAGAAAGGACAGAAGCCCAAGGAATATTGTCATTAAGACCATGTTTGTTGGTGGATAGCCTGTACACCCATCTTTGTTCTTTTTCAAACAGGCGTTTCTGGATGTTCGGTCCAGGGGTGACTTGCTCAATCACTGTCCAAAACATATTATTTGGTGTGTGACCTATTTCAAGGAAGTGGTCAGTTAGGCGGGTCGCATTTTTCTTGCAGCGAATTGTGCTGCGATGTTCACAGATTCTTTGTTTCACCTTCCTGGTTGTCAACCCCACGTAACGTTTTTTGCAAGTGCACTCAATCAAGTATACTACATTTTCACTATTGCAGTTCGTGTGCGCAATTTGTTTCCAAGTTCTCCCAGCCTCTAGATCTAGAGTCTTTGTATTTTTCGTTAAATGGCACACACTGCAGTCGCCACAGCGGAAGTGTCCAGTCACGTCTGGTAGACCCCAAGTCCTGGTGATGGAGGCTGTGGGTGGGTTCTTCTTCAGCTTAGGTCTAGTATTGACAAGACTATCTTTCAGGCTTTGTGATTTTTTGAAGGAAAAGAGTGGTTTTTCCCAGTGTAAACTACGTAACAGGCATGTAAACTATCCTTTGTGACTTATAACCCTTTATCTTCTTTCACAGATTTTTGTCAATTTTTGTAACCATACTCGGTTGCAAATCATCTTAACCGTTTAGCAAACTTGCTATCTAGGTTCTTGAGAGGGTTGCAGGTATGGCAGGGCGTTAGTGTACCCTGACCACCCAACTCCTTTCATTCTTTATGGTCCTGAAGAAAAACCGGTAACTCCCACCTATGGTTTGAAACATGTAGACCTATCACATATCTCAGATACACTAGGTCCTACTAAAGCCTTCATTGTATCTACACACACTATTTTAACATTGTCCAGTAGCCTTAGAATAAATAATATTAAGTCATACCAGGACAATTTTTAACCCACTGACCTTTTTTTCACATTCATCACTCACATACCTGCTCCACTGTATTTTCAGGTGTCGTAGCACACCTTGGCGGCACTCGGCTGCCAAGGTGGCCCCGATGATGAAGCATGTCACCGACCAGGTCGGTGAGTGAGGGGTTCCTTAAAAAACAAAGAAGGACTTCTTCTTCCCAATCAGAGTCTCATTCCACCAATACTGGCTGTTTAGCCTTTCTTTGGTGGTACTCCTCATATTTGTTATATAGCCATTGAACCTGGGGACCGGGAGTACCCTTCCATCCGCTTAAGTGGATAAAATCCCTTTACTCTCTATCTCTTGTTATACATATATCTTGGCAGCGCACAGCTGCGAGAGTTTATCTTGTCCTTCTTTGATCCTCAGTCCATTTGTTAGACATTTCATACACACTATATATTTTTGCTCACCTCGTTTCAACCATGGGAGAAAACCAAGGTCTCACGTACTCCACAGAGGAGATTGATGCTATTTTTGGCGAAATCTCCGGATTTGCTGATGCCAGCATCTCACAGACAATATCACAAACAGGCGACTGGGAAAAACTAACAGAAATGAAAAGGGAACGCATAAGAACAATACTACATGGCACCATTCTAAAAGAATATGTCACGAACAATATGGCACCCAAGGGCCTTCTGGTTACAAATGCACCACGGATTTTTCTAAATGACGCCCAATTTCGAAAAGACTGGGCACTAATAGCCTGGCATTGCACGCATGATTGGATTGTCCTAATACTAAAAACAGCGCTGAGACTGTCTGAAACCATCCAAATCGATATCCAAAAGACGGAAGCACATGTAAAAGCCACTATAACTGGGTACAAAAGAAGACTAGATGAAATCAATAAAGAGATAACTGAATACAAAGACAATTTGACCCAGCAAAAAGTCACAAAATTTCAAAAGGACTTAAAAAGGTTTTCTTTTGTCAAAACATACCCCTACTCGGATCCCGATTATAAACCAGCTGATAAACCTGCATCTGACTCTGATGCATCCAGTGTCTCATCGGGCAGCAGTAATGGATCCAATACCAGTGTAAACAAACAGAGGGGAAGGGGAGGTAGAAGAGGGCAAGGAAACTTCTGGCCTGGATTCCACCCCCCACTATTCCAAGACCCATTTAACCAACCAGCAAACTTCCAGATGTACGGATGGCAACCTCCCTTCCAACCACACTTTCAACCCCCGCCTTTCCATCAAAATCAGTTCCGCCCTCCTCTTTTTCACAGGGGCAGAAGGGGAAGGGGAAAAAACAGACAGTCCAATCAAGTACACTGGGAGGAGGACGACCCAGTGAGCAACAGAACAAAGAGCAAAGCGGGCACAAGCAGTGCGAAACCTTAGTTACAAATCTATCAACAAGACCACTCACGAATATTGAAGAAAATGTTCTTAACAAGGGACTCGGATATGTCCCTACAGCACGACTTGACAAATTCCAGTTACATTGTGAGCTGGCCGGTTTCTTTAGAAAATTAAGGCTAAAAGCATTTTTCGAGAAACAAAGCCAATTGAGGGACTGTGGAGTGGAGAATGAAAGTGGTCTAAAGTTGAAGTCGACCTTTATGCCACCCCAACACGCAACACCGGTTGAAATAGTGACATTCGAACAAGCCGTCTACAATGATGTAGAGAAAATGCAAACAACCTCCAGTTATCAAAATCTAAGTAACATGGAAAGAACAGCATTGAAAGAACTGCGTGCTTGCGAAACAACCACTATAAAACCTGCTGACAAAGGCGGTGGACTTGTCATTATGGACACCACTGCCTATCGCGAGGATTGCATCCGACTTCTGAGTGACAGAAAAAACTACCAAGTCTTGGACACTGATCCATCAAGCGATCTGAAAGCTGAAATCTGTCAGCTAGTTGAGATTGCAGAAACTAACGGAGCAATTTCCAAACAGGAAGCGGACTACTTGTGTACTACTGAAGGGAAGATCCCTTACTTCTACATTTTACCTAAAATGCACAAGGGGAAACTACCGCCCCCTGGACGCCCAATAGTCTCCGGTATTGGCTCTCTACTAGAACCTCTGTCCAGATTCTGCGACTTTTTTCTCAAAACTATTGTACAAAAGTCAACCACTTACCTACAAGACACAAAAAGTTTACTGAATCTACTACAAGAGGTGGAGGTTGATGAAAACACTATACTCCTAAGCTTTGACATCAAAAGCCTATACACAAGCATACCCCAGGACGACACCATCCGTGTCCTGGGGAATACTCTAGAGAATACCAACTGGCCCTTCCACACTCCCAAGGCATTCATTTTGGAATGCGCCACCCTGGCCCTCAAACGAAATTTCTTCGAATTCGAGGGAAAACTTTTCCTACGGACCGGGGGGACCTCAATGGGCAGTGTTTTTGCCCCCAGCATAGCTGGTATGTATGTATATGATTTCGAGAACAAATTCATCTTGAACGACATTAATCCATATCGTGAACACCTAACCTTCTGGAGGCGATATATTGACGACGTCCTTGCCATCTGGCAAGGACCGACTGAACGTCTCGAACAATTCATAACCTGGATTAACACCTGCGATATGAACCTCAAATTCACAAGTTGCCATGACAAAAAAGAGATTGTCTTTCTTGATGTAGTAATAACGAAGGAGGGCAATCATCTTGAGACGAAAACCCACTACAAACCAACCTCAAAGAACAACCTCTTGAGGTTTGAAAGTTTCCACCCTCGACCCCTTAGGGAGAACTTACCCTACGGACAATTTCTAAGACTGCGTAGAAATTGCAGCAAACTGTCTGATTATAGAACACAAGCAGAAGAACTCTCAGAAAAATTAGACAACCGCGGATACCCTAAGAAAATAGTAAACAAATGTCAAAAGAGGGCCAGGAACCAACCCAGAGAGGCACTTCTTGAAGATAAAACCAGGAATAATGCAGAAATACCATTGACCTGTGTCACCACTTTCAACTCAATATCGAATCAAGTAACTAAGAGCATCAACAAGCATTGGAATATATTGAACACTGGAAATTTACACTGGGAAAAACCACTCTTTTCCTTCAAAAAAATCACAAAGCCTGAAAGATAGTCTTGTCAATACTAGACCTAAGCTGAAGAAGAACCCACCCACAGCCTCCATCACCAGGACTTGGGGTCTACCAGACGTGACTGGACACTTCCGCTGTGGCGACTGCAGTGTGTGCCATTTAACCAAAAATACAAAGACTCTAGATCTAGAGGCTGGGAGAACTTGGAAACAAATTGCGCACACGAACTGCAATAGTGAAAATGTAGTATACTTGATTGAGTGCACTTGCAAAAAACGTTACGTGGGGATGACAACCAGGAAGGTGAAACAAAGAATCTGTGAACATCGCAGCACAATTCGCTGCAAGAAAAATGCGACCCGCCTAACTGACCACTTCCTTGAAATAGGTCACACACCAAATGATATGTTTTGGACAGTGATTGAGCAAGTCACCCCTGGACCGAACATCCAGAAACGCCTGTTTGAAAAAGAACAAAGATGGGTGTACAGGCTATCCACCAACAAACATGGTCTTAATGACAATATTCCTTGGGCTTCTGTCCTTTCTTAGGAAATTGATTTGGCGAAAAACTGATTCTGAAAAATGCAGTCATTTGATACAGACACACCATTGACCCGTCTACAGAAATGAAAAGAATCACCACTCCTTCTCTCTTTCTTTTGGCTGATTCTTTTCTTCCAAATCCCATAGGGAACATCTTCCCTGAACATCCAAATGGAGAAATTTATGTAAAAATAACCCCACCCCTTTTCCCCTTTTTTCCTTGTACTAACACTGATTGCCAATAAAGTTTCAGTGAGCATCTCCCCTGAACGGTGTACAACAACAGCACGTTTGTTCCCATTAATGCACGCTTGTTTTTTCATATATTAGTTCCGTGGTAATATTATGCATGGACATCCAAGCTTAAATCACCCCGTTCACATAAGCGGCCAACTCCGTTACACGGAGATATTTTGTTTACACCTGGCGGCATGGCAACCCGACGCATACGCGATGCCCACGTGACCGCGTGACGTCATCGCGCTGCGCCGACCAGCCACGCCCCCCGCGCCCGCAATGGCAGCCGCCTTTAACTTCGGCGCTGCCGCTCTGCCCAAACACGGGACGCGGAAGGGCGGTCTAGGTGAGAAGTCGCTATTAACGCGGAGAAACTGTAAGTAGACACTGCGCAAATGGAACGCATCCGCTTTGGGACTGCTCACGCTATAGAGGTATGAGAACAGTGAGTATTCTGATACTATCCCCTTGACTCCACAGAATACGTTTTTGAGTTTTTGCTGCCTCCCTTCAATCCCCGTGCAGCAATGATTTCTCCACTGAGAAGTGAGCATTATTTCAAATTCTGACAAATATGTGTGTTGTGTGTTGTTATGTCTTGTGTGTATTGTTACTTTGGATCAAGTTGGCATATAATCACGTCGGCAATTTCCTGACACTAATTGAACACAGTCATGAGTTAGGCACGCACGATGTAGCCTGTGTATGACTGGTTTAAAACATAGAATTATATGTACACAATCACACCAGCATTGATAGGTGTGTTTTTTAAGAAAACTGTGTGTTCCTGCGAATCAATCTGGTACACCACACGCTGCACAATTCGCTGATACTGGTTGTGGAATGACTCAAAGATAGAACGGACTACGTCACTTCACTACGTAACAGGCATGTAAACTATCCTTTGTGACTTATAACCCTTTATCTTCTTTCACAGATTTTTGTCAATTTTTGTAACCATACTCGGTTGCAAATCATCTTAACCATTTAGCAAACTTGCTATCTAGGTTCTTGAGAGGGTTGCAGATATGGCAGGGCGTTAGTGTACCCTGACCACCCAACTCCTTTCATTCTTTATGGTCCTGAAGAAAAACCGGTAACTCCCACCTATGGTTTGAAACATGTAGACCTATCACATATCTCAGATACACTAGGTCCTACTAAAGCCTTCATTGTATCTACACACACTATTTTAACATTGTCCAGTAGCCTTAGAATAAATAATATTAAGTCATACCAGGACAATTTTTAACCCACTGACCTTTTTTTCACATTCATCACTCACATACCTGCTCCACTGTATTTTCAGGTGTCGTAGCACACCTTGGCGGCACTCGGCTGCCAAGGTGGCCCCGATGATGAAGCATGTCACCGACCAGGTCGGTGAGTGAGGGGTTCCTTAAAAAACAAAGAAGGACTTCTTCTTCCCAATCAGAGTCTCATTCCACCAATACTGGCTGTTTAGCCTTTCTTTGGTGGTACTCCTCATATTTGTTATATAGCCATTGAACCTGGGGACCGGGAGTACCCTTCCATCCGCTTAAGTGGGTAAAATCCCTTTACTCTCTATCTCTTGTTATACATAAACATTGATTAATAAACAAATGTTATTAAATATTTGAAAAACATTCTCGACTGTTATGCCAAACGTGGCTTAGCATGGGTATGTGATATGTGCATCCCTTGACTTGGAAGAGCCCATATCAACTGACTGCTTTGTGTATTGTGAGTTATAAGCGCTCAAGTGATAGGACACTGATGGGATTGCTGCAGCAGACAACTGGCTAGGAGTAGATTCTTTGGCTTCCATGCATTGTTCATCGGATTAAGAAAAAATCCATACAAATCAGAAAAGCATTGATACATTCAGACCTTTCTATATCTGGACATTTCCCCAAAGGAAATGAGAGTCGTAATGCAAATGAAAGAAAGCAGTAAGGGGAAGGAAACAATGATAGCGTTAGTCTGAGATCTAAGAACACCTCTGTGATTCAGGTCGCAAGCTGGTGCAACTCGCCAATTGTTCTTACACAGCCCCTACAGTACTAAGAATATTACCAAATTACCATACTGAGATATTAAACATACTAACTCATGACGAATTGACTCCTATTTTAAAATAGATGCTAGAATTTTTTTGAAACATGTAACATTGTATTTGATCGCTTCACTCAGGCCATGATAGCATCCATCAATGCTACTGCCTATATAAAAACAAAACAATTGTGTAGTTTAGAAATCAGTTGGTTTAAAAAGGACCTCTTGCGCACTAAACAACTGTGCCCCCATTTGTAATCCAGGAGCGGAAATCCAATAGCAGCAACAAATACAAGTAACTACACTGAACAGGCACCATAAGGAAAATTGTATCTACTAAGAAAGCATCGGTTCATAGCGTGTAGTGATATAGATTCACATGCTCTGCAGGCTCCTGCCATCTAGTAATGAGCTTGAACATTTGCAGCCTATTTTTGATCAAAGAAGTCTTTTGATTCACAAGGCACAGTGACTCCACCCTTAGTTGTTAACGCACATGGGCATCAGCTTCCATTATTAAATAGTTTTTTGCATAGTGGGTGAGCATACATTTGGAGCAGTATGTAGGACATTTTAATAGTAAAAGCACATAACAATGTTATAAGAAAAAGGCAACGAAATCTGAAGCATTCATTGGCTCCCGGGGAGGCATGTGGCAACAGTTGACTCTACAGCACTACACCCTACGAACAAATGTTTACAGTGAGAGCAAAATTTTCAGTTCGGAGAATGTGTGGCTGTAGATACATGCTCTGTATAACTGTATAGCAGTACTCCTGAAAGCAGTGGTAAGTCAGTGGATGGCACAGAGGAAAGCAAAAAGTCCTTAAGATAGTCTGACAAGTGCTTAGTAAATGAGTGTGGAGTGGACCACGTAGGTGCCTTGCAAATGTCAGCTATCTGGATGTTATCAGGGAAAATATAAGAGAGGGGTCCTACTCACCAAAGGGACAGGTCACCAAGATTAGGCACGTCTGTCAAAAGTAAATTCCCTTTGGGTTTAGCTTAAGCATCCAGATCCACACTGTAGTAGTAGTAGTAGTAAGTAAGCTTTATTCGATTTTTCAGATAAAATCATAAAAGCACAACAAATACATCAATTGAAAATTCATATACATGATTGATACAAATAGTCGCTTACTTTAACATTTAAAAAAGACATTCATTTAGGAGACGGAAAAAACACCATTATTATAAAATAAGATTCAATATCATCAAAAACGACAAGTGTCAGGAGGAGAAATGTTTTGCCACATAGATTTTCTGTACCTTATAACCGATTTTAAAAAACATGAAACGGCAAAAATAACATGGTCGTCTTCTAGCTGTAACAGTTTTTGAAAGGCTGGTCTGCAATTTCTTAACCCCCATCGTTTTAATAAAGGTTTCAAAAATTGTTGTCTAGGGTTTGTATATAGTTTGCAGAAAAACATTATGTGTATGTTAGATTGCGCCGCGATGTTATCACATGGACAGATCAACTTCCTGGGTGACCAGTTGTTCATAATAGGTAGGGTGACCATGCGATAAAAAGTCCCCAGGCGCAGGCGGGACAGAAGCATTCGGTGGTACGGGCTGGGTACCACAGCCAGATAGGTTTGCAAGCCTTCGTTGGGGGTAATTTCCTGAAAACTTAAAACTGTATGTCTTAATTTTTCGTGGTTCCATCTCGCAGTTTCTAAGTGGATGGTTATCATTTTTTAAGAACTGATCTTGGGATACCCTCCATGATTCTAGGATTTTCAAAGTACTCTGGGTGACCCAGATCGGTAAATATTGATCTTACGTATGATAACCATCTAAAGTTGGCAACCCCATCTAAGGCCACACAGTCTTCAATAAGATCCCTGTTGAAACTAGCTTCGTGTGTAACCCACACCGTATGCCACAGCAGGATTGGGGACATCTTGAAGGTGTCACTAAGGTAATTAACTCCTGCCTCGATATGCGCCATGAACGTAGAGGTACTTTTGGGCACTCCCAATAGGTAACAAATAAATAGGTTTTCGCAACCCTGCAGGGAGTGATCCTTCTCAATGCCCCATATGCCCGCACCATAGGTGGCTGTTGAAACGCATTTAGCCCGATAGATCTGGATCAGCTCTTTAATTGGCTATCAGAAAAAGCGCGCAATGCGCCTATGGTGCGGCTATATGCCAGCTTTCTGGCTGCAATCGCAGGCTTCCAGCGGCACCGTCTGTCAAACAGAACTCCTAGATAACAGAACTTGTCAGTGAGAGCTATTTTTTGTTTATCCAGGAATATATTGCAAGGGGCTCTGTTATGCTTTCGGGTGCATGGCATGGTAAATGTTTTTGAGATATTAACTCTAAGGCCTCTGTCCTTCATATAACATGCAAAATTGGTTACCGCCCTTTGTAAGCCGACTTGGGTCTGGGACATTATAGCCGCATCGTAGGCATACAATAAAATTGGTACGGGTAAGCCTTTCACAGTAGGGTAATCATTTGGTAGGAGAGAAAGGTATTGTCCAATTGAATTTATATAATAGGTAAAAAGCCGTGGGGCCAGGATGCAACCTTGTCTCACCCCTCTTGAGATCGGAAATTTCTCAGTGCATTCCCCCTGTTTACCGAACCTCACTCTTGCCCCTGAGTAATTATAAAGCTCTTTAATAAAAATGATAATACGATTGTCAATACCCAGTTCACCCAGCATGGTCCATAGTAGTGAATGATCCACGCAATCAAACGCGGAGCCTAAATCGATTAAAGTTATAAAAAGTGCTCCGCTCTTGGCCTGGGTGTACTTAGAGATGAGGAGGGACAGATTTAAACACTGTTCAGTTGTCCCTATACCTTTTCTGAACCCGTACTGTAAATGGGACACAACATTATGATCTTCCTCCCATAATTGTAATCTTTTTAAAATAATTCTACCTGCCACTTTCATTAGACCATCCAATAAGGATATTGGCCTGTAGCAGGTAGGGTCGTCCCTACTACCCTTTTTAAATATAGGGACCACAACGGCATCCGACCAGGTTTCAATGAACCCGCTTTGGTTTCCCTTATTTAAAACATTTGTGAGCAGGGGGGCCCAAAAATCCGGTTCTGCTTTGTAAACATCTACCGGGGTGCAGTCAGGTCCTGCTGCTTTACCTGAAGCGCTTTCTCTGATGGCATTGTGGACTTCTTCTATGTTGAAGGTTAAGTCTATTGGAAATGGGTGGGATGAGGGGTGTTCACAGCCACTGTTGACTACACTTTTATCTGTGATTGGACTCGCCCCTAAGGGTGATATAGTGTCACCTGCCCCCGTATGATTATACAGTTGGCTAAAGTGGATTAGCCATCTTTCACCAGTTATGGCTAGGTCCATTGTGTTGTCACTTTCACTCGGTTGATATAGGGTTTTAACCACCCTCCAGAAATGAGAACTATTTTTCTGTCTAGAGGCCTCCATCAATGATTCCCACGCTCTCTTTTTTAGAGCCAATTTTCTTTCTGTAATAGCTAATTTATATAGTTTCCTGGCCTCGCGTATTAAAGGGGGGTTTCTTGGTTTTAGGGACAGGGCTCCTTTTAGATCTTTCAACGCTTTCGTGCATTTCCCGTTGAACCACCCTTCAGGGCTTATTGGGTTACCTTTAGACACTCGGACCAGCATGTTTTTAATCTGGTGTTGAATATTTGCAAAAGCGGACATAACGTTACTAGGAGCCCCATGTTCCTCCAAACATACATTGACATCAACAGCACAATGGGTAATCAACTTCTGTAGGAACGCACTGGGCACAATTTTTTCCCACTTAACGACGTATCCGTTAGTTTTGGATAAGTTGATCCTATATGGGTAAGTGCGGGGATTTCCCTTTTTGTCATAACGCCCTTTTACGTTTACACCAATTATCAAAGGGTAGTGGTCACTCGATATGTCTTTTCCGACTTCCCAGGAAGTTATAAACCCTGGGTTAGCATTGGTTATTAAGGCGAAATCGATTATCGAGTTACATCCTCTACCATAGAAGGTTGGCTCAAAAGGGGCAGGAGGTGAACAAATCTGATTGACAAATGAAAAATCAAAATTGAAAACAATACCATTTAAAAAGGACCCCATCTTTGTATGAGAAAAATGTATTGGGCCCTCCACCCCATAATCTGACAAACCACACAAATCTGTTTCAATAGGCGAGCAAATGGTGCAATTAAAGTCTCCCACCCAAATGATCTTTTTAGCCCCAGCAGAATCATCAAATCGGGTCATGTGACACAACATATTTGTCATAGTGGGCTCCATTTCACTGTTAGACATGTTGTTGTAAAAATTCACTAATAAAATTTTCTCATTGTGGCCCCATTTAAAAGATAGTAATTGGAAATATTGACTGGAGAAAAATGTATTACATCCACAGTTGTTGAAACGTAAATACAGAGGCCACCCTTGTTGTGTCCCTGTGCTGACGGCATAGCCGGGGAGTGAAAGGTCTGATAACCTAACAAATGTACTTCTTTAAGAAGCCATGTTTCTTGGAAGCAAAGGATACCATGTTTATGTATGACATCTAACCAGGCTTTATTGGCAACTTTACTTCCTAGGCCCGCCACATTCCACGATAGCAGAGAATAGGAATGGGGTACCCTACTAGTGTCCGCCTGTGAGCTGCCAGTATTCACTATGGAATTCCGCGGAAGTGGAGGAGATATATTTGGGGTGGCCTTCGTGGGAGTGGCAGAAATACAGTCATTTGAGGTTGGTTGGGAATGATAAGGGACGGAAGTAAGGTCCAGAGCATGTCTTGGTGAAATTTCCCCCACTATCATGTTATCCTGTTGCTCCTTTAACGTACTAGATGAAACATTTTGGACGGTGAAACATTCACGCATCCAGTACCCACCAAGCAACTTCTCCCTTGTATCAGTCACATTGAGTCATTCATTCTCATCCAGTCCGGAGAGAGGATGGAATAAATTAGTCAACGGTATGTTCCAGGAGTCCTTGGGATTATAGGATTGAAAATTGTTCCAATGATTAAAGGAAAAAGGATTTTTGTAATTTGGCAGGGGTTGGTTTGGCGGCCAGGATGGAAAACAAAGATCGCTAGTGCTATTGTAAAAGTCATGAGCCCTCGGATTCATCGATGGATCTGGTCTGTAGGGTACGTGTGGTCTATGGCTCTTAGGTTGATGAGGGGTGGGCATTGGTTGGAAGAAGGGAGAGTTATTTCCATTATAATGCCTTTGAGCTGGATGCAAGGCTATAGTAGGTCCATAAGGGCCTTCAGGTTTCCATTTATTTATAAAGTGATGGTTTCTCTTCCTCGTTGGTAATTTGTTTGGGGGTGGGGGCTTCATGAGAGCTTCCGGGTAAAAATAGCTTAGATTATGCGTGGCAATCCCCCCCCCCTCACCCTTCCCAGGGAACCAATCGCTGATGTATGTGACCAGTCTGTGGTCTTTAAAGTTGACTAGAATCACATCACCTTCGATGTCCTTAGGTCTGGAGCCCACCCACTTGCATCGCCTAACCGAAACGATGTCACCATTTAGGTGTGTTGGGAGTGGTCTATTTTTCCCCAGCCAGTAGATAACCTTATTTTTGAGATTAGAATGATGTTCTAGGTTACCCTCTGGCGTGGGCGGAACACCTGTAAGTACGATGACATAATTTAGGCATTCTGGGGGTAAGTCAACAGCATTTCTTGATCTTGTTTTGGGAGCAAGGGTTGAATTACCTGGGGGATTTGTAATGTTAGAACATCTTTTTTGGGTCCCTGTATTGGGATGGGGCATGTCTTTGCTGATAGTGTTAATGGCTGAAGAGGATTTATTGAGGGATTTACTGTCTAACACTGGTTTGGAGGTCCCTGCTGTGGATTTTGTAGTTATTTTAGGAGTACCCGTCGATAGCTTAGGTTGTTCAATGTGTGGTTGTTTAATAGACTGATTTGCGTTTCTGCGTTCATCAGATTTTTGACATGGAATACCCTTATGCCCTAGAAGGATCTGGTCAACTTTTCCCCCTAACCTTATAACCCTTTCGGTGAGGGGAAGAATCAAAGCCTTTATAAGACAATCAATATCGTTTAATAACCCTTCATAGCTAGGAACAGATATTGATTTAGGAATCAAGTGCCCTGTTGAGTCCGCTTTCCCTTCGTTTTGGGGAGTCGTGTGTGGGGTGTACATAGGATTGGTGGGAGGTCTAATTCCCCTTTTAAATGCACCCTTCCTTCTTCTCTTCCTCGGCGGAGAGCCAGAGGTACTGTTGGGGCACTTATTGGTTTCCTTAGTGGATGATCTTTTAGGCTTTCCATCAGGTATGCTAAGGGTATGTTGGTCGGACCCCACTGGTGTAAATATAGGGGAAGGTACATTTGTGTCGTGAAGAGGGGCTAAATCATTAAAAGGAGTGCTTAAATCAATTATCTGATTATCAGTTATCTCGGAGGGGGTAGGGTCAGGGATAATTATGGTATCATTTTGATCAGGGTACTTGGTCTGAAAGATAAGAGGAATATCCTCTGTGGTAAAAGACTCACTATCATGTTCTTTGGGTTTAGTTAAGTCTATTGAGGTGCCTGTAGCTACATCCGGGGGCGGTAGGCGTCTTTGTTTTAGCAGCTCAATGGAGAGACGTCGCCCAGCTCGCTTCTCGGCGAGTGCGAGCTCCCTGTCAACTTCACTCTTAATTTTGACAAAGAATTTATCCAAAGGGCCTAAAATGGGAGACCCGACCGTTCCTGACACAGAATTTACTTCGAGAGATGACATTTCGTCCCGCAAACAGGGCAAGAAGCAAGGATAACAGGAACCTTTTAAAATATACAAACGATGACAAACACTACTGTGGCTAGAATGATACAAATAGGAATTGGAAATCTATGGCAAAGTCAGAAATAGCGCGGTGTTGTCCTTACCGTAACACAGCATTCACCATGAAAGGGAGTAGGCCCAGCCCGGCCTCCTTCGGCCCCGGACGGCCACAGACGGTCCCGCCCTTGTCCCGGCGCTCTCCCGCGTGCTCCCGCGCAGCGGGATAAGTGCCACCTTTAAATAACTAATAGGGCGACTAGCGGGTGGGCGGGGCCGGCAGGGAGAGCAGCCCAGCTGATCCAAGGGGCGCGCAGGGACTCCTGGTCCTCTGAGTCCCTGCTGTTGCTCGCAGCCCTGCCGGTCGTAAAGTTACTGCCCCCGGTGGTCCGAAGCTCCTGTCGCCGGTATTGAGGGGCGATGCGGGACCCGCGTAGCGGGTCCGGCGAGGTCCTGCTGGTCGGGAAAAGAAAGGAACAGAAGGTGAGCTGCGTCAACAAGCAGCGCGTCGTTGTAGGAATGCACTCGCTCCCAGGTGCAGCAAACATTTAACTCCAGGAGCGGGCGGGCGGGGCCGGCAGGGAGAGCAGCCCAGCTGATCCAAGGGGCGCGCAGGGACTCCTGGTCCTCGGAGTCCCTGCTGTTGCTCGCAGCCCTGCCGGTCGTGAAGTTACTGCCCCCGGTGGTCTGAAGCTCCTGTCGCCGGTATTGAGGAGCGCCTCAAAGTATGGACTTGTTTTGCTGCCTCTCTGCCTGGTTTGCTGCCTCTCTGCCTCTCTGCCTGGTTTATTTTAAGCATCCAGATCCACACTGTCATACAAACACATAAATATCATCCATACACTATATGCATCTCCGGCCCTAAATGGAAACCAAAAAAGTATGTTATGAGAAATGTAATATATTTTATTATCGTTTGGGTTCTTAATCAAAATCAATAAATAAAAAAACTTTTTTTATAAAAATAAGTGAGTTTCAGAGTAATACATGTAAAGTCACTACGCTTTAGATATCAGCATTGTTTAAAAACATGATTTAAAAGTAACTTGGGAGAATATCAAAACAATATAGAAACATCACAAACGTGAAAGATCAAAATGGGCACACCAAGTACATAACACTAAGCTGGTTCCACACTTTTCCAAATATGCTTTCTCCTAGTCGAACCAGATAGTCTCTAGGGTGCACTCTCAAAGCAAAGCTTTTTTATAAACAATAATACAATATATGTGTTTCTATGCACAGTGTGGATCTGGATGCTTAAAATAAACCCAAAGGAAATTTACTTTTGACAGAAGTGTTATCAGGGAAAAGCCATAGTGGCACCTTTCTTGTGGATAGAATGTGGTGTGGGCAGGCCAGATAAAGTTCTCTAGGCTTTGAGGTAGAAGGTTTGAATACACTTGACAATCCACCTGGCTATCCCAGCCTTTAACAGAGGATGACCGCTTTAGGGTTTAGCAAAAGCGACAAAAAATAGTTCTGTTTTGCGGAATATCTTGGTCCTGTTAATGTAGTATATAAATGCGCAATTTACATCAAGGGTGTGAAGGGCACTTTCTGCTACCGAGTCTGGTTGAGAGAAAATGACAGGAAGCTAGATATTTTATTTGAGGTGGAAGGAGATATTACCTTTGGGACGAATTTAGGGTTGGCTCTAAGAACGTCTGTCATTACGGACCTCAAAGAAAGGCTCTACTAAGGTGATGACCTGTAGGTTGCTAACACGACTTAATTATGTAATTGTGACAAGGAAGGCAATCTTCCAAGAGAAACTAAGTGGATTGAGTGAAGTGGTTCAAACAGTAAGAACAACATTATGGTTCCAGACCAGGGTAGGAAGCCCTCTAGGCAGGATGACCTGTTTGAGCCCCTGCATGAAAGCCTTGATGATAGGGATCCTAAACAATAAAGAGTGTTTCTTGGTTTGCATGTAGCTGTAACGGAGACGAAGTAAAAGTGTATAGAGGTGTACGCTAGACTTGACTTCTGCAGGTGAAGCAGGTAACAGACAATATACTAAACTGTAGGTTTGAGACAGCCCAAGTGTTCTGAAAAGCAATAGTTGACAAACTGCTTCCACTTGGCAGTGTAACAGGCAGGTATAGAGGGCCTGTGCATTTCTTTGACAATGTTCATGCATTCTAGAGGGAGATTAAGGTAACCAAGTTCAAAGACCTCAGGAGCCAATTTGCTTGACTGACCTTCCTGGGATTCGGGTGTCTGATCTTGCCTTGATCCTCCGTAAGGTCTGGCCTATAAGGGAGCTTCTCAAAGGATTTGACAGACATCTTGAAAAGAGTCAAGATCCAGGGTAGTCTGGCCCATATGGGAGCCACCAGAATGAGAGTGAGCGAGGTTTGCCAAAGCTTCCTGATAACATACGGAAAGAGTGGGGAAGAGGAAAAGTGCATGCAGAGAATCCTGACCCCCATCTATAAAGTGTTGCCCATGTCTCAAGTTGTGGAAACCTGGTGGCTGTGTTTTGACATTTTGCATTGTGTGGCTGTTGAGAGGATGACCTCACCTAACCCGTAATGATGGAAGTACCTGAGGAGGATTTGCAGGCGGAGTACCCACTCATGGACTTGTTGATGCACTCTGTTGAACAGGTCTGCAAAGTCATTGCCCAATCTCAGAAGGTACTCCGCCAGGATGTCTATCCGGTGGAGAACTGCCCAATGCTAAATACTCTGCTCTAGTGCCAATAGCTTTTTGGAGTGTGTACCACGTCTTTTCTATTGGTAATACATAGCAGCAATGTTGTCAGCCTTTATGAGGACCACTTTAAGCTAGAAGACCTGAAGGAAGTCTTTGAGAGCTAACTGGATGTTTAGATGCTCTAGGTGAATGATGTAGAGGCCACACTGTTGCAGTGACCACAAGCCCTGACTTATCAGGTCTTAGAGACGCACTTCCGATCCTGAAAGTCAAGGGTCTGTGGTGAAGGTCACCTGTAGAATGGGGTCCATGAAGGGCTATCACTGCAACAGGCTTTTGCTGTTGCACCACTTTGACAGAGAGCGATAGGTGCTGGACCGTAGCAACACTAGATCGTCCGAGTGATCCTCTGCCTGTGACTATTGTGCCAATTTACACTTCTGGAGAGGACATGTGTAGTATGGCATGACTATGATGACGATGTGGCTGACTTTGATGACGATGTGGCTGAAAGGGAGGCAGTACCTGTTGGAAAGCTTGTAATCTGGGTTGGCTGGGCCAGGCTTTGTCCGTGACTGAGTTGAGGGTGGCCCCTAGGAATGGCTGAATCTGAAGGATCTGGAGATGGGTTTTGGTTGCATTTATGATAAATCTGAACGTGTGGAAGAGGGAGACGGTGGTTTGAGTGTGCAGCTTCCCCGCGCTCTTAATCAGCCAATTGTCGAGATAGTACAACATGTAAATGCCACCCCTTCTGAGATGGGTAGTCACCACAACTAGGCACTAGGAGATCACCCATGGGTCTGTGGTGACTCTGAATGGCAATACTTTGAAATGATAACATTGATCACTTACATCAAAGTGTAAGTAGCAGCGGTGAGCGGATAGTTGGGTTTGTGAAAGTAGACATTCTCCAGATCGAGTGCGTTAATTACGTTGCCTTGCTGCAGCAGGGGAATGACAATCCATTAGAGAAGTCATGTGAAAGTGTTTTGAGAGGATGTACTTGTTGAGGGGACTGAGGTCTACTATGGGTCTTAGGGACTAGTTTTTTTGAGGATCAGAAAGTATAGAGAATATTTTTTTGGAGTATCAGAAGGTATAGAGAATATCCCCCTTGCCGTGATTCTGCAGTGGTAATAGCTCTTTGGAGCTCTAGAGGATGAGAGCCTGCACTTCCTCTTGAAGAAAGCACTGGTGTACCAGGCTGTGAAGGTGTCTGTGGGGTGGGATGTTTGGTGGTAGTGAGGTGAGCTCAAGCCAAAGGATGTGCCTAATGATGAAGAAAATCCATCTATCAGAGGTGATCTCTAACCAACAGGTGAGAAACTCCTTGAGTCTCCCCACAACAGATTTTGCATTGTCGGGGTGGGAGGGGGAGTGGGAGTGAGAAACAAGTAGCTACTTAAAGGTAAAAGCCCCCCTCGCTGAAGATGTCAGAATGGCACCCCAGGGTTCTGCCATGTCCTCCTGGATTTCCGCTAAAATCTCATCCACTTGTGGCCCAAGAAGGTGTTCTCCATCTGAGGGCAGGTTGATGATATGTTACTGGATATCCTGTTGATGCCAGAGATTGGCAGCAAAAAGTGGAAGCCTAAAATGATGAAGGTATTAAACCCTCTAGCCAAAGTATCAGCAGCCATAAGGGCACAGCGGAGAGCAGCGTTAGAGATAAGATTTCCCTCTGCCACTATCCCTCCCCCTCTTTCCTTATGCTCTGGGGGGAGGTGTTGGAGCAGGTCCTCCATCTCGTTCCACTGAGCTCTGGTATAACAAGACAAGAACTTAATGGAATTGGCAATGGGCCTGTGGGTTGCGGCACCTACCACTGCCTTCTTGCCCATAGTGCCAACCCACAGAAACTCCTGTCCAAAAAGATTGGATGCAAGAATAGAAGCCTGAAATGTAACTGTTAGACCTGACATCCTTGACGTGGTTTCTCCCTAACCTTTTGCCTTCAGACATCCTGTTTTTGCTGAATTCATTGTGACTGACCTTAGGACTCTGCACACTGTACCACTGCTAACAAGTGCTAATGTGCTTGTGCTCTTTGTCTAAAGCATGACTACATTGGTTAATACCCAACCGTCATTTTTTATTTACTCCGAGAGGTGGGGACGGATGTTGTAGGCTCTGAGGAGACTTTCTATGGCCTTTGCTCTCCTAGGAGGTTTTGAGGTGTTTCCTGCCCTCACCAGGGGATATGATCTTGTGACCTGGATCTTTTGTGCGGTCTGGTTGAACCATCACTGTCTTCTTCAGAAAACTTCTGTAGCTTGATAGACTTGTGGCACAAAAGCAGCCTCCCATCTCTATCCCTCAGAGTTTTAGAAGAAAAGGTCCGACAGATCATGAGAAGGATGGAGGAAGTAAATACAGTCTTTATGTGAATCATCCACATGGAGTCACTTCCTGCCTAAGGTCTTACATGAGTGGAAGATGCCTTTTCTTATCTGGCATGTTGAAAAGATCAACGTCCAGAAATTTTTCAGAAAGAAACTGAGTAGAACTCAGAAAGGCTCCCTTCACACATGACGTGCAGTGAAAATCTAAGGGGAACTGCCTCTGCTAGGAAGGTTTTAGAGGGTGTGCTAGCAGCCGATTGGCTGCATTCATCAACATTTAGACCTTTTTTTAAAAGGACATAAATAGGCTCTGTAAAACATGGCGCAGGACCCTTATAGCCTATTGCATTATTTAAACACTGCTTGATTATGTTACCATGGGACTCCCATCTTGAAGACTGGGAATGATTCAGGCATGTGAATCTATGAAAGATACCCCAATACTGGATAATCAGATGGTTTTCTAGGCATATACATCAAAGGAGGTGTCAACATCAACTAGGGGTGTTTTCTCAACATTGAGGTGCCATGTCTTGATGACGAGCATGTGGTCTGAGTACCTGTTCGGAACGTAGCAAGCTTTGATGTCAGTCAGGAACATTGTTCTTGATGAGACTGCCTGAGATCTTTTTATCTGCCTTGTGAGTAGTCTCTAGAGAGAGACAAAAGCGCAGTAGTAAGTGGATAATTTTCTCCTTCCCCTTCTTGACATCCCAAGGTTGATTCCGGAGACTAAGCAGTCTGATCCTCTGTCTCTCCTTAAGGGTTCTTCTGGACATTTACTTTAACATGTCTGAAATCTTCTGGATGATGATCTTCAGGATGACATAAGATGCTGATGTCATGAGGGTCTGAATGGGCTTATATCTTGCCACATTTAGGTTACTTCACATAAAGTGAAGGCATTCTGACTGAAAAATATGATGAATTCCTGTTCGAAAATAATGATAAACCAGGTTAAGTCCTGAAGGATGTTGAGTGAGATTGGTTAAACTAGGTTAGTAAAAGATTTTCAAGTAAAATATGTAATTTAAAAAAGACTGAGCTCAGTGTTCCAGGATCCTGCTGATAGAAACCAAAAAAATGAAATGACCTAACGAGTATCCCTGGTGCATGATGGGATACTGACGTAAGCGTGAGACCCATAAAGACACAGTGCCAGTTTTAATGCTGTGCTGTGCAGGCTATGTGTTAGCATTGCCCTGTAGGGCCTTTATTTTCCCTTTTAAAAAATAGAGGTTTGTGACCTATATTTTTGGTCAGTTTACATACAGTGTCAGTAGTAATCCATTTACAATGAAATACATGAAAATGGGCTGCAAAGCTTATTCTTTTCTAACACATATGTGCATTTTTATTCTTCAAAAAGAAACTTGCGCACATATATATATTTTGCAAAGTGCTCCAGGGTCCCGCACGTGGGCTGGCAAATTTAATACTTCTGAATACTGCGGAGGATCCCCTGGAAGAGAACTCAAGGTAACACAAATATTGCTGATTAATAAAAACTGAGATATCATGAATCTTCAGCGCACAGATAACTTAACAATTACTGTGATTTGCAGGGCTTGGCTGCAAAGCAGAATAACATCCTTGGCGAAGTGATTGTGAGCTTCCAGACAGTGCTTTCTGCAAAAGAGACAACTCTGGAAAAAATGACCTGGAGGAATGAGTAAGAATCTCTCCCAAATCCCAATGGCATTATATCTGTCCAGTGAGCTCAACAAGCAAGTGTTTGTTTAGGGGCTTGTAGTGTAGTTCCTATATTCCCAATAGGCTCTGCTCATTGGAATAATATATCCTATAAATAAGACGTAGGACTGAGGTCAACTAGGTCTCTATCGAATATATTAAACTTAATAGTGAGTGCCAGCTAGCTCAAAGGTCACTAGAAACTTTCTATAATTTACAAGAAGGGATTAGTTTCTGACAACTGCATAAACATGACAACTTTGTTTCCCAAGAATAAGAAATGTATCTCTAGAGTTGCGGAAGCAATAGATAAATATTTCACTCAGTCAATCATGCATGCTTCGTTTCAACAGAGGTGCCGAGAAATAGAGAGGCAGGCGTTTTCAATAAAATGTTTTTGTTGAACAGTCTTCTTTCTCTTGCAAGTAAAGTGAACTGCTTCGATCGTAATGCAGGCTGCAAAGTATAATGCGTACTGCGAGAATAGTATTATGAAATAATACTGTAGAAGCATTTTATGGTTTCTAAGCCATATAAAAAATACATACCGTATTTTCCGGCGTATAAGACGACCCGGCGTATAAGACGACCTCCTAATTTTCTTGACAAAATGTAGGTTTTGTGCTATACTCGCCGTATAAGACTACCCCCACTTCCTAACATCCTACAGTCCCCTTTCTATCTCCATGGACTGAGGAGATCATGTGGTACTGACGCTCCTCTCCTTCCGATGAGCGTAAGAATTACGGAAGGAGAGAGAGATCAGCACATGTGGAGGAGCGCCTCGTCTGCCTGGGGATGTGCAGCTGCAGTCTAGGTAGGGCTCACGGCGCCATTTGTTTGCTTTTAAAACTTGCGCAGTGTTTGAGTTGCCTCTGGCTGGCGAGGCGCTGATATCGTGTTACACAGTGCCACCATCGCCAATGTAACGTTCGTTCTTGTGTACTTCTGCTCTGCTCATTAGCCTGTACCGTAACTGTAATTTATTTTCAAGACCGCCTACGTTCTTCGTTCTTGTGCTGGAGTTCCCTAAGCGGCACCCATTTCAATTGAGAAGCGGTCTGACACCTTCCGGTGAAGTCCGCGCTATGTAAAACATACCATCAATTTTGGTACCCGGCGTATAAGACGACCCCCGACTTTCCAGAACATTTTAAGGGGTTAAAAAGTCGTCTTATACGCCGGAAAATACGGTACATAAATACATAGGTTAAAATACTCAACTGGTGCCTTCTAAAATAAGCCTACCCTGATGTACCTATCCCAAGTCTAGTAGGCGGGAGGGAGTAAGTAGGTGTGTAGCATAGGTTTAGTTTTCTTTGCCAAGAATCTAACCAAGATTTCTCTTAGGTTCTGATCAGCTGCATACCTTAGTTTAGAATGAAGGAGGTCTGGTATCTCTTTCTCGAGACTCGATTTCCCAACACCCCATGAGGGGAGCTTGGAAACACTGGAGCTGGATTCTCAGCTCGAGGAAGGACAGCATCTCGATCAGTGCGTCAGCTGGAGGGTCGGCTTCCTTCGACACTTGCAGTAGCGAGCTGCGTCGGGCAAGTAGATAGTCGAACTGCTCCAAACCACCATGTCTTGCTAGAGCAAGTGAAGGCATATTTATACCTTGAAGGTGCCTAGTTTGATGTAAAGTCGGGTATAATACCGTCAGTAAAGAACCCCAAGGGAATAGTAGTTCTTTGTAAACTCCATGAGTTTGTGGCCAAATCAATATTCAAACAAGGGGAGGTCCCTGACTGCTTAAGCCGATTTTCCAAGAAATCGTTGTGACGGTTTGGTGCGGGTGGAAGTAGCCATGCCTGTATTTGGAATGCATGGGCTATGTCTAAATAAGAGTATGATTTCTATGCCTATATTAGGGCAATGTGAATTGTACCTATATAAGGGCACAAATTGGGAAAATTTGCTCGGATCCTAAAACGCCATGCAACAGGCTGCATTCTTTTAAGCCAGGGTTTTTTTTTCAGTTCCTTCAAATCTTGATGGTGTCTACGTATTAATCTTAAAGAGCTACCCCCTACCCACTCGCTGATACTTCAACGGAGCAGTTTAATTTCATGAATGGCACCTTGGAGTAAAGAATGTAATTTTTGACCCACTCTATGCTTTCCATCACAGGCTCGAAGAGTTTAGGTGTAGCATCAGCACCTACAGTAACTGTGGGCCTGATTAGGATGCCAGTCGGATCGCACACTTACATGCCTTCAGTGGCGGTCCGACTGCTGACATGCTTTCAGTCCAACCACCGCATTTCAATGCAGGCGGTCAGACCCTAAGCCGTTGGGGGGAACCACCGACTCACAAAAGATCTTGCGATCCCGACTGGGCACCAGTCAGAATCTCAATACCGAATGGAGGCAGTACCAATGCAGACACCGCCGTCGATATTATTTTATCCCTTTTCCGACAGCCATTCCATGTCGGAAAGACAGCCATGAAAAGGCTATCGGAAATGGATTTTGGGGGCTCCAACAGGGCCCCTGTCAGTCGTGGGCCACTGTAAGGTGGCCCAGGTACACATGTAGTACCGCCATGCTCCTTTACACAGCGGCTTGTGCTGCAGCATTGTTCTTGGGCCACAGCACAAGCTGCTGTGTAAAGGAGCACTTGTAACCGTCAGCCTGGTGGCTGCATCGTAATGCAGCAGTAGGACCGCTGACTGCTTGTCGGTCGGTCTCCAGACCAGGGCTATAGCTGTTGGCGGTCTGACCGACCACTACCCTAATCGGGCCGTTTGTTAGGTAAATGATGAAGCAGTGTCTTCCTTCATGAGTGGATGTCCTTTGCTATGCTGATTCTAGACTTGAAAGTCTGAAGGCTTAAAAGACAGCTGAGAACATTTTGAGAGACTCAATTCTCTAAAGTAAAATTCACAAAAGTTTACGAGTATAAATTACTCATATTCGAAACTTTCTTTACACGATCTCAATAAATACAAACTAATCATTGAGCAACAAAATGGTATTTAATATGACCGTTTTCGGTGATGAAAACCAAAGAATAATATTTCAAATACTCAGGCGTATAAGCGCTAAGGTAAGAAACTATGCTCCTTCCTAAAAAGCCACTTTAGATCCAGGACACACATTCTATGGGACATGCGAGTCAAGAATTAAGCCTGCACATATGTGAGTTGTTGAGGTAATTGGCTCGTGGAAAATAAGTGTATGAGAAGCACTGTCACTTAAGAACAAAAACAAACTACAGAGCTTTTATCCAGACTCCAATGCCAGCCAATCAACGCAGCATTCAACTGACATGCTCCCCACTACCAAAATAAGTGTCGCAGCTGGCAGGCAGCACAGCTGGCAGGCAGGTTCAAAGAGGAAGATAACAAGGCAGTTCTACATTTTATGTAAAAGAAATGTTCTAGGTGAAAACTGGTTAATAGAACGGTGTGGGGTTTTCCCGGCTCGTTTAATCAAGGATAATTCTCGGTTTACTCTTCAGCAAAGCCTAAGAAAAACAAGGAATGAAAAGCAGACGTAGCTACATGTTTTGACCTGCGAAGCAAATATTGATACATCGCATGTGGTAACTCCCAGAAATGTCACAATGGCCAGCTTCTCTTTTTAACTTAATTGTGTAGGCAGTAATTCTCCTGCTGACCTGGTTAATAAACGCGTAGAGGTTGCGCGAGCGCGTTCTCTCTCTCTCTATCTGCATCTTCTTAAAAGTACAAAAAGGCACAAAGAAATAATACTGGACTCTATACCAAAAATGTTTAATTGTGCGAAAAAGATTTTTTTACCTGACATGTCATCGTGTTTCAATTTGTTGTCTTCGTCCTCTGCATCGTCTGGCGCCATCTTCCCGTTTGGTTCATTTCTGTCATAGGAAACATATGTCAATTAAAAATATATAGACATGATAATTCTATATAGGTCACAGCTCTTTGCTACCTCCAAATTGGTGCATTAAACTACACCACTTGAGGTTGCAATGTCAGTCACTTTACTAAGTAAATTAATAATTTTGCATTTATACTCGTGCACCAAATATAGAAGTGGCTGTTAGAGGACGCAGGGCCTAAAGTTAGACTCTGCAAACTTCTAAACTGTGTTCTGCTATGAGATTACATTAAATTCTTCTGATTTGGTTTTATGAATTTCTTCGGTAAGACATGTAGTTCCAAAAGAGTTGCACTGAAGTAAATTATTGCATTATTTCATTTTTTTTTCAATGTAGCAAAGAATGGTCATAGCCAGTAAAATGTGCATCCCTAACTACAAATACTTTTCTTATCTTATGAAAGAAAAAAAAAAGCCTCGCCCAGAATTCATTTCATTCTTAACTCCAATAAAGTGCAGAGTTTTCAACAAACATTTGAATACATAAGTACTTACATCATTCCAAATTCACAATAAAAAAGATAATTAGACATATAAAGTGCATACATAATCGTTTCTGATAGTAAAGTGCTTAAGTCAGATTATCCTTCCTTTCTTCAAAGAACAAACCTTGCCCACAATTCATTACATTCTTAAATCAAATAAAAGGCCCATCAAGCATTTAAATACAAAAGTATGTACATAGTTCCAAATACATAAGACAGAAATATATTTGTAAATTTAAAGTGCATACATAATTCGTTTCATGTAGTAAAGTGATTAAGTTAGTAATGACCAGTTCATAAATTATCGTTTACCAATTACTAGTTCAATTCAACTCCAATCCTGCCATATTCTGTTCAGTTTAACTACCAAACCCACTCTTTTTGCATAACTAGCTTCTCTCATAAAAAAACCTCTTTGCATTTCAGTAAGCCATTGGGAGATTTTTGGTATCATCTCAGATTTCCATTTGGCTAGGATTAATGATCTTGCTACTAAAGTCGCCATAAAAATAAATTGGCGTTAGCTCTTCACCTACATCAGCTCTAGCAAAAAGAGCAGGTGAAGGATTGGGGGAGAAGTTAATTGAAAGTTTTTTCCAATTTCTATAAACATACTCTGCCAGAAATTTATTAAATGGCTACATGTGAACCCCATGTGTAGCCAATCCCCAGTTAATTTTCCACATCTAAAGCATCTAAGATCCACAGCAGGATATATTTTGTGAAGTCTGGCAGGCGTAAGTAGATCATCCATTTACTGAAAAATACCATCCTTCTTAAATTAGTTGCTCTTACGGCCTTGCAGCTCATTTTATTGTCTCATGCCACTGTTAAAGGTTAAAGTGGCAGCCCGTGGATGAACAAACTCTCTCAAGATGATCTCAAATCACCTGCTTATTCTCCACAGACTTGAATAATCTATAACAATTCCACAGCCCTTTTGTTCTTAAAACCAAATGGGCCATCCCAAAATACATTCCATCGCTGTTTTCGGTACATATTAGGCCGAAGTAAACCTGCTTAATTGGTGCACAACTGAAAACAAGAAGCATATTATAGCCCCCGTAGCGGGCTATGCCGGCTATTAAAGGCCCGCTGCAGCATTAAAGGCCAGAGCCGAAGGCGAGGGACTTTAACAAAGCAGAGGGACTTTAAAAGCCAGTGCTACAAAGGGCTATAAGGCTACTAGAACATTCTGCCACTAGAGGGCAGAATGTTCTAACAAATAAAACAAAGCCTTAAGGGAGCACGAGGGGATTGGAATCCCTCAGGCTCCCTGAAGCCTTTGTTCACAAACAGAGCTGTGAAAAAAGAAACATTGGAATGTTGGAGCTCCAGGCTTCTACCAACCATTATAAGCCCAGAGCACTCCATTGTTTTCAATGGAGCTCCCAACATTCCAATGTTCTAATTATCTTAATAATATGATTTAGGATTTCCTGCCAAGATAAGAATTTCTCATTTTTGTAGAAGTCTTTTATTTTATGAAACCCCAAGTTTGCCCACTGGACGCAGTTCTGGAGAACCATTGAAGCACCAAAGGAAAGCATTCCGCTAAATTCATCTGGGGATGGAGCCAAGGGATTCCATATGCTTCCCAGTTTCTTTGGAAATGAGATGTAATAACTCTAGGAATCTTATGAGACTCTTTTGGTAATTTGGGAATGCACGAATAAGGAGCAAGGACAATCTGAGATTCCTTAAGTATTAAGGTAAGAAAAAAATTGGCAGTGGACATTTTTCCTATATTATTATCGATCAGCAAATTGATGAGCGATGCTTGTTAGTATAACAGTAAGTCAGGTAAGGCAACACCTCCACCTTGCACTTCTCACTGTAGCGCTGTAATCTTAATCTCGTTTTTTTGCTTTCCAAATAAATTGTCTTATTTCCTAGTAAATAGAATCAAAAAAGACTGAAGGACCTTAACCATTATATTAGAAAATAAGAATAAAAAAAGTGGGAGAATACTCATTTTAAAAAGAGCCACTCGTCCCATGATTGCTATGCGAAGATTCTTCTATTGTTTAAAAAGATTATGCATTTTGTTAAATGTAGGAACAAAATGTAGCAAAAATAAATCCTCAAGTCGAGTGGTCACAAATATCCCCAGATACCTTATGGGGTTAGTTATCGTATAATGTGCCTGCACTGCAGGAGGCAAAATATCTAAGGAGCAATTAAAAAGAAGCGCCTCTGATTTTAAATGATTTTTTTTATATCCCCCTATTTCTGTGAATCCCCTTATTTTAGAGAAGGATCTTGATACGTTGTCTTTATCGGCTGCTAGATAAAGAGCCATATTGTCCGCGAAAAGCTTAAGTTCGGCGGATCCAGGGACAGGGGCTAAAATAGCACAATCTTGCCTAATAGTGCAGGCCAAAGGCTCAATGAATAGGGAAAATAGCACTGGGGCTAGGGGACAGCCTTGATGTTTCCCCCGGCTAATAGAAATTGACCCAGCCATATTCCCATTAATAATTATAGAAGCCTTTGCATTGCAATATACGTTTTTCACCACCTGGCAAAATTTAGTTGACACTGCAAATTTGTTCAAAACTGCGAAAAGAAAATTCCACTGCACTCTATCGAATGCTTTTTGTGTGTCTCACATTATTATTGCTGCTTTATTTTATTAGTACAAAAGTCTATCGCTTGAATTAGATAAAGGGTGTTAGAAGACAAAAGTCTGTCTTGCAGAAAATTATTTTGATAACAATTTATTAGCGAGGGGGCAACTTGTGAAAGCCGATTTGCAAGAATTTTAGTGAAAATCTTATAATCGACATTCAATAAACTTATAGGTCGATACGAATTGACCTATTCCCCAGATTGCCCCCCTTTTTTTGTTTAAATCATTTTTATTGTATTTCCAACAGACAGGACAAATCACCGGTAGAACAAGTCACCGCTGCTTGGGTAAATGTTACGGGAACTGTATCCCCTTTAAAAATCCCATCAAATAATGACACTAGAAAGGCATTCAATTGGGGAGCGAAAGTATAATAGGCCTCAATAGGTACTCCATCTAGCCCGCAAGCTCTGGCCCACGGAGATATATTCACCGCCCCGTGACTTCTCAGAGTGAAATATCTGTAAGCAAAAAGTCTCTCTGCTCCATAGATAATATAGGACTATTTATCCCAGCTAGCCAATCTATAGCTTCCTCTGAGGTGGTATTATGAGACTCAAAGTAAAGCTCCATGTAATGATTGAGAAAGATCTCAGAAATTTCTGGGGGATGCGAGGTAGATCTCATGGTGGCCGGGCAGTTATTTGTTAATGTAGTTGGCAATGCACCATCTACCAAGTATCTACCTCTGTGATTGTTTCCTTCATATCTTTTTTGCAGCACTGAATCGTAGTTCAGAATTTCTCTTGATGTAAAAAAGTCTTGTAAATTATTCTTCATTCTAGAGAGCTTGATTTTGCCTTCTTGAGTAGGTGAGTCCCTTGCTCACTGCACCATCAAGATTCAAGCAAGCCGGGCCGAAGACGGCTGTAATGCCAGAAACCGGTCCCCGGAAGCTTGTTTCCTTTCCAGTAAAAGAATTGGCTTGGTAGTTTGGTCTGCCCTGTTCCCATGATGCACTGGGCCAGGGACAGACTAATTTGCATGTGGCCAAGTTCTGAGCTGGGATGGTGCAGTGAGCTAAAAAACGGTGATGGATCAAGCCCTGATCTGTTGACTGGGTACGAGTGTTCTGCTTAATTCAGATACTCTGTCCATCACCACCCCCTTTTCTGAATCGTTTTGTCCACCACAAGCGTGGAAGGGTATGCTCAGATGTGAGTCCCTTGCTCACTGCACCATCAGGATTCAAGCAAGCCGGGCCGAAGACGGCTGTAATGCCAGAAACCGGTCCCCAGAAGCTTGTTTCCTTCCCAGTATAAGAATTGGCTTGGTACTTTGGTCTGCCCTGTTCCCATGATGCACTGGGCCAGGGACAGACTAATTTGATTGTGGCCAGGTTCTGAGCTGGGATGGTGCAGTGAGCTAAAAAACGGTGATGGATCAAGCCCTGATCTGTTGACTGGGTACGAGTGTTCTGCTTAATTCAGATACTCTGTCCATCACCACCCCCTTTTCTGAATCTTCTTGAGTAGGTAAGGCCAAGTAACTTGTCGTTGCCTTACACAGTTATTTTTTTAGCTGCAATCTTTCTTAGTTCGCTTTATTCCTCCAATAGGAGGTATAGGCATTTACTCCCTCTCTCAAAAAAGCCTTTAGAGTGCCCCATACCGAGAAAGCTGAAGCTGTATTGACATTTAGCTTTAAGAACTCCAATGCCAGGCGCATATGCGTAATCCACTGTTCATCAATGAACTGGGATTCGTCAAATACCCATCTAGACCCAGTCTTGGCTTGGGTTTCGATTTTAAACTTAACTGAGAATACTGCGTGGTGTGGTCAGAAAATAGATTTTCATGTATCACAGACTCAGTTTTTAGGAGAGCATTGGAAATAAGAAAAAAATCAATATGAAAGAAAGAATGGATTCTCCTTGAATAACGTATTCTTCCTCTCGCCTGGAAATTCATCTCTTCATCAGTCGACCATTTGACTAGTCTGACTGGGATGATGCTAATCAGAACCCCAGTCTCTCTGCTTTCTCCCTTAAATTGTTGTGGTGAGTACTTAGGTACATCCCAGATTGGATACTGGGGGTACCTTTATCAGTCCCTAGTATATGGGACTATGTTACCCAGGGCATGGGTAACCCAGAGGTCCCCCATTGTCTGCAGCATGCATTATGCCACCAATGGGCGACCATTCAAAAGGGAACTACAGGTCTGCCATTGCAGCCTGTGTAAGAAGGTGCTAGCAGAACTTACTACAGATATAGGTTTCCTATATCTAGGGTCATTGCACTTAAAACCTGTAAGTCACCCCTATAGAAGGCCTTTGGAAACTTGAAGGCAGGGTGCTTGATTCTAAGTGAGAGGATGCCCCTGCATGAGCAGGACACCCCACAGAGTACACGTAAAGGCAACCACAAGCACAAATTGAGCAAAACTTTTGCAGCAACAGTTGCTTCTCTCACTAATGCCCTCAATACGATGGCGGTGGGACTGCCCCCGTCAGGAAATCTGTATGCATCCCCCCACCGACAGCCCTTCGGTCCGACTGTCGTATTACAATGCTGGCTGTCGGACCCTATTCTGTCAGGAGATAGACCAACGCCTCCAAGAGGATCTCAGATCCCAATGGAGCGGCGGTCCAAATCGTAGTCCTGAATGGAGGCGGTGCCGAGCCAGGCACCTCGGTCAGGATTACGATATCGCTTTCAGACAGCCTGTTCGCGGCGGGAACACCGCCATGTACAGGCTGTCGGAAACGGACATGAGGGCCCTAAACAGGGACCCCGTCCCTGGTGGTCCACTGCAAAGTGGCCATGGGAGCACATGAAGTGTCCCCACTCACATTCATGTACCGTGTGCCATGCACCACATGGTGCATGGCACACAGTCCACGAATGTGCTCCTGTTCACTGCGTCTTCTGCTATGGCCCTTTTTTCTAGCTCGCAGCGCAAGCTGCCATGAAAATAAGCACTTTGCAACGGCCAATGCGGCGGCGCATCATATTTGGGTGGTCGGACTGGCACCTGCTTGTGGGGAGGTCTCCTGACCACCATTATAGAGGGTGGCGGTCCAACCACCCGCTATCTCAATAAGGCCCTTAGTAACAGACACCTTTTTTCAGAACTGATCTGAAATGTAAATGAAATGTTTTGAAACAGGGACGATATCCCCAGTAGACCAGCAAACAGGATAACGAGAGGTGCCAAGGGGTCAGGCCTCTGACCTAGGGAATAAATTACATAATAATTACCACAGGCCATTAAATCATAAAGTTTGCTCGTTTCTCAATGCACTGAAGACGTTTAAGCCTCTACAGATTGAGCCGCCCAGCTTTACCCCGTTGGTTACTTTCCTTACAATAGCAGTAGCTGTGCAATCTATTGCTAATGACAGTGTGTAAAGACACGTTTCAGGCAGCACATTTAATTAACATGCACAATCGTCTTTAATTTGTGGATAAAAACAAGCGCGTGGGGGCCAAAGTTTTCCTTAGGGAGTCTACCAGCAGGGTTCTGTCGAATACCAGTTTTACCTGGTCTTGATTCTACCCAAAACTCTTCCACCACCCTGTGATTCTTTTGACTTTAATCTTTATCTCACTCTTGCAGGTTGCTTTCCACTCCTGTTTTTCCATTTGTCACCGTCTGCCTATTTGTCGCTTCCTCTTTCCTTCTCATTTTTCTGCCTTTCTCTTTCTTGCGCTGGGACGAAATCGGATGATGAAATGTAACGCCCATTCTTGAAAATGAATGCTGGTGCTCATCACCTGCACAGCCGGCACTAATTAAGAACTCCGTAGAAGCAGTGCACAGATGCATCAACAATTACGGACTGTGCAAAATAAAACTATTCAACGCTACAATTCCTGGTCGAGTCCTGCAGACAAGAGAAGACTCTGATGTATGCATGTGGGAACAACAGCTCGAACCACTGATCAGTCGAAAGCCCACTACTTCTAACTGCATTGGCCACGTATTTTTGTGCAAAGCACGTAAATACTTGAGGCGTGGGACCATAAAAATAAACAAAACGGTTCATCTTTCTTCGTATTCGTTTTTTTACCCAATCAAGGCTGCGAGTTGAATGGAGTCTGCAGAATCCAGCTCCTTGTTTAATCGAGAATAATCGATTGTAGATGACGCCCCTCTCTCGAGTCTAGAAAAGAAACGCTCTTTCTCCTCCTGTTCCTCCAAAGTGTCCAGCCCAAAAGCAGCATGGTTCGGCCCAGATGCCACCACAACTGAATCTGAAATCAGAACAAGCACATTTAATCAAATGACAGGCCTGCCCTCAAAACACTACTACAAAATCGTATTGACATTACTTCTTCTAAGTACTATGGGCTTTGTGAGCTCAAATAAGACGTCATAGCTTGGCATTCAGTATATTCAATGTGATTGTGCAGAGCACTGCCCATGGATGCAGCAACCATGGCACAGTTGAATAAGGTTTGGCGTTTGACATGCTAAATGCAGTATTTCTGGACCATGCAAGATACCAACTTTGACCTTGGACAAGGATCATTTCCAATAAAGGGCAATATATTAATTTCAGCATGATCCAGAGCCAACAAGGACATTCTCGCGAAATGGTTTGAATATCGATTGATGTTGGCCATGAAAACAGACTATATGAATTCACATAAAAAAGTAGGTTGATTTCATTCAATTGCAACAACACAAAGACAGAGCCATATCACCAAATGCACATTCAAAAGTAAATGCAGCAAACGAGAATTAACGATGCAAATTGAACAATCTCGACCATAAGAATGAATGCATGTAAATACGTTAAAAAGTCGATTTGGGATGTGGGATCGAAAAGTGTCACTAGCTAGTACATGGCTGATAGGGCAGACCATCGATAGCACCGCAAGTAGTGTAAAGCGTAAATGTTCTTCGAAAGGCTGTACAATGTATCTTCCGTGCAAATTTCATGTCATTTCTAGTATCGTGTGAGAGGGGAGTAAAGGGACTAAGTGACATAAGCGAGTGAAGAACGGGGACCCGATCTGAAACTTTTATTGATCACCAGATTCAGGTGTGCATAATAAATTACATGTGGTTGATAATAACATACAAATTCAAAGTACCAGGATCTTCTGACATTTACAACCAAAGTTACAACCTAATACAATAGAGAACCCCTTAGCATTAGGGAATATCGACAGCCTTAAGCTTTAGCATGTGGGTGGAACATGGGTATTCTCAGAGGTAGCCTCAGCCTGTGTCAGCAAAGGTTTTTGGGGCCCCCGGCAAGACATATTTCGGGGCCAGTGTTAAAAAAACTTTTCAGAAACAGGCTCAGATAAAAACAGCCAAATATATCTTGCCTAAGGGCCCTAGGTAGACAGACACAGAGTCAGAAGTAGAGGTAGGCAGAGAGAGAGTAAGAGAGGTAGAGGTAGACAAACTGATAGAGGTGAGATAGAGCAAGAAAAAACACACTTTCCTGGGATCCAGGGGAGGTAGGAGCCCTGGACAATTGCCACTTTGCTCATGACGTAACATCCTTTGGAAGAAGGTTAAGGGAAGGTCACTCGGAATTCGTGACCATGTAATAAAATGTAACGGAGTATTCAGATTCCTGCCTCATAATGTTTCAACATCGACGTGCGCACCTGCACTTAATGAGTGAAGAGCACAAACTCAGTGTTAAAATCATCCACCTACACTCAGGTGTAATGGGACTGTATTTGCAGACAATCATCAGGAGTAAGTGTAAGGCAACAGGTGAACTCATGCAATCTATGATGCAGAATTTCAGGTCTAACTGGGGATGTTTTGTGAATTTATTAGAAAGTCCAAAATCTACAGGAATGGTTTCACTATAATTAGATTTCCTACTATTAACATGAAGTTTGTGAATCAGCCACCGAGAATGTACAGACACAGTGTAGGAAGCTGGCTCTCTATATAGTGTACTCAAAAGAAGTACACTGTGCAGAGTCCAGTGGGTCCCCAATTGGTTTACAGAGTCTAAAGAAGAAAATACTAACACTCTTCTGTGATAGTGATGGCAAGCAGTGAGGCTTATCATTATCAGAGGGTAGGGTGCTAAGCATTTGTTGTACTCACAGAGGCAATAAATTAGACACACACTTCATGAATAAATCCGAGACCAATTTAGAAAAAGAACGCTTCTGGTTATATATGATTTTAAACCAAGACCTTCGTTCAAAGGTAAGTACATTTCTCAATAGAAAGTCGTACGAGTAAATAAAGCTTTTAAAGTTGTGCACCTTTACACACATTGCAATCCTATGGAAGGAAAGGTCAAAGATGCACAAAAGTAGGTACACATTCTGGGACTGGAGTAGGGCGTCAAGGTTCAAAGTACTACCAGCAGTTCTTAGGAAACTGCCCGGGTCCTACCAAGAGCAGGGTGCTGGTGAGGCTAGTAGATGGTGTGCAACGGGAAAGAGAGGGCCACCTGAAAAGAGGCTGCACACGGGGACTTGCAGGCCTGTCTAAAGGCTCCCGAACGGCGGGCTTAGGTCGCAAGGGGTCCTTGAGCACGGGGACACAGCCGATTCGTCGGAACCTCGGCCGGGTGGCTAGGGAGAGGAGTGGTTTGGTCAGAGGGGTGAGCAGTGATGCACTGCACAGTCAGGGACAAACAGCTGGCAGGGAGAAAATCAAGGTGGATGGGCCACTCTTGAAGTGTGTCTCAGTGATGTTGACGTCCCTCGATGGCTACTTATTAGTGGTGCAGTGAGAAGTCAGACTGGGCTCTCACTGCTGTTGTCTGGTGCAGGCTTCCAGTACCTGACAGATCTGACCTTCCAGTGCATGAGTTGAATGTGGGCACACCGCCTAATCTTACAAATGTTTTGCCTGTCTTGCAGCCAAAAAGTGAGTTTAGGGCAGAGGGGTGGGCATCTCCACTATCTGGAGAGGCCTGTGTCACATAACAAAGGCGACAGAGCCTTTGAAGCTTCCCGTCCTGGAAAGCACGTCCTGCGTGGAGGTGTGAGCACCTCTACCCAAAGCAGACTTTGTTCCTGGCCTCCGAGAGTGTAAGCTCTCACCTCAGGAGGTCAGAAACCCATCTAGGGTAGGGTGTCTGGCTGGTTGAGACCGGTCAGTCTACACACTAGTAGTCGGTAGGTTTTCAGAGGGCACCTCTAAGATGCTCTCTGGGTGCACATATTAGGTTGAGCTTTAATAGCAGCGAGCAAGCGCTGCTCGCTTTGCGAGGCATGCAGTACTCCAGTATGGGAGACAAGCTGCCCTCATTCTCCACCCATATTTTTCATTGACTACTGTCTTAGTCCTTCGTACATTCTGTCTTCTGATTGATTATGAGGCTTGTTAGTACAGCCTTATTATGCCATGTCGTCAATGCAACCCTCCCATGGCTATTGGCCCGTTTACTTTGAGTGTTACACTGCACGGACGTGTTATTTATAGCACTATTTTTGCTCATCCTGGCTGTGCTGTGGCTCAGCGGTCTAAATAGATTTACTGCTTTTTAACAAAACAAATCTCCGGTGGAAAATATTCTTTGCTAATAACTGGTATAAAAGAGGCAAGTACTTTACGAGAGCAATAAATCATGTGTTAATTTTATGGCGGTGCTGGGATGAGGATGGTTTAATTATTCATTCCATAATCTTCCCCATCAGTCTGTCAAGAGCCCTTCTCAGCAATCTAGGCCGGGCTCGTGAAGGGCAGCGACACGTTCACCCATGCTCGTGCCTGAAGTGATTTGCATGATTTTATGCATATGTATCAGTTCTATGAACTGAGAGCTGTGCCTGTTACAGGAAGGACCCACATTACAAGGTAAGAGGACAGAGACAGTTCATGCTTTCATAGCGCACCTGGAATTACAGTTATCCTTAGATATCTTAATTACGCAGTGTAGTATTATAAGGTTACCACACTATTGCAGGTTTTCCCACTCGGATTGTGGAACAGTTGCGAGAATAGTGTTTTTGCACCAAATTCCTTGGGTTTTCTCCTCAATACATGGATATTTCCCTGGGCAAATTCCACCTGCTTTTAACAAGTGAAATATGTCTAGGGAAAACTAGGCTAATATGTTGTTTACCACACATGTGGATGTGGCCTAACGGTCAGATCTGTCGACTTTAGAGCTCGGGAACCAGATTTGAGTATCAGGTCCGCTCAACAGCTTGTGATTTTGATCAAATCACTTAGTGTCCCGTGCCTATCAGAAACTAGAAATGTTCCCTTTTGTACTGTAACTGGTGCTCATGTAAAGCCCTCCAATAACGTCAGGTTGAGTTTGTGCTATATAAAGCTGTAAAAAACAAACAATTACAGTACTGTGGGGTCCATTAACTGCCAGATGTGGTATTATATGCTTTCTCCTATGGCATGGGAGTAATTGCAGAAATAGTGTTTTTTTTCCATATAATCCTACATGTTCTCACTTGTGAAATGTATCAAGAATAAATATATAAAATCACTGGTTTCGCCCGTATAATTCCTAATCCGCATTCCTTACCCTTTAAGTTGATGAGAAGTCCATAGTGTCTTCAGCCCTGCAATTAAATTGAAAGCATTGTGGCTCTAAATGATAAAAGGGCAGTTTTAGTGCCATTTACCAACAATAATGCAAAATAATTACTTGTGTTATGCAGCGTATTGCACCAGAGTTGTTGCTGTGCTGCAAGTACTAGACTTAACTGTTCTCCACTTTTATTGTATTCAAATTGTCGGCCTGATGAAAATGAAAGGCTAGTTGGCCCTGCCATAATTTGAGCTTGTAACTTCGAGTTTACCTCCGATGTTAATAATGAGCACTTGACTTATTAAGCCATCAAGCCGCCTTGCACTTTTAGTACCAAAGAAAATAATTAGAAAATATATGTTAATGTGTGCACACGTTGACATTACTGGCAGGCAGCTATCACCCATGACTCCTTCCGACCCACTTGTTCTCCAATCCATGCCTTGAACTTGAGCTAGCCTACGAATAATTGCTACTAGATCTCCATTCTTATTTTTCTGTTTCTCATTTTCTCTGCCTCTACTTTGCATTTTCTCTGCCTCTATTTTGCCTCACGTCTCTTCGAGCCGTCATATTAATTGCATTTGTTCCATTTCTAAGGCTCGCATTGATTTTTCATTTACTCTCTCGCTCTCTGTCTCACCTGATTTCCCACAATCTTCCTTTGACATTAACTATCAGGTGTTAGTAATCCCTTGGTGTGTCATCTGGCAAATATGTTTGTGTGTCCAGTAGTAACAAATACATATTTTTAAAGTTGTGGAAGGAAGAAAAGTCGTAATCCTCCATCCTAGCGTACATTTCGTAAACATAAAATGAACTATCAAAAGATATCCAGATATCGTTCATGCTACTACAAAAATAAAGGATTGAAAACACAATACAGCAATTTCATGGTTATCAAGAGAAACATATTGATATATAGCACCAGAGACAGCTCCAATTGTGGCAAAAAGGGTTCATGTACGGTCATGTGCATACAAACTGCACAGCTAGGACTCTAGTTGAACGGAGCAACTATGCATACATCTCATTATAAATGTGTATGTATGTATTGAGTATTTTGTGCACGCAATCCGATAAACCACATATATACATATGCAAGCACACAAACCAGGAACATTGATGTTTAGATTCCTTTGTGGTATATGGGGAATGCCTGTTGCAATCCTGTGGGTGGAGGCATTATCGAGCAGCTATATCTGGGCCGATCTGGGATCTGGCTGACTCAGTGAAATAGGCTGAATTTGTCCTTGTGTCATTTCAGACACGGGGACACTATTCAGCAGCACCTGTACATTGTCTGTATTCCGTTGAGTGCGGCAACCTGCGGGCATCTAGGGGACTTCTGATGTTCACTTCCAACTGGATCCTATCACCTAGATGCCAATGCAATGGAAGAAAACAAAGGCATATCGCTTATCATTTCACAACTATTTTAAATAAACTATGATTTTGCGGAAGGTTTTTGACTTTGTGAGACGTGCAATGCACTATAAGAATGTAAGATGTATGTGTGTGTATCCGTAATTACACCTATAATTATTCAAAGGGCACCTACAAATGTATTGTTCATTTTCTTCTTTAATAGTACTCGTTCCAGTGTAGGGTGTCAGAATGCTTTACATCACACACAGACACAATAAATCCGAGAAGTGTGTTCATCAACGTACAGGAAATGTTACTTGAAACAGTGAGGATTCTAAGTTGTACAAATCCCCTACAGTCAATTCTTGGAGACATTACATATTAAGAGTGAAGGTCAAGAGAAACAGAAAGTCAGGATATACAACGTAACAGTGATTAGTGTTGTCTCTTCTAACAAGCCTTTATTCATTTCAAGAGGAGCCCTTCTTTGCATTCTTAGAAGAAAAACAAAAGACAAAAACAAAAAAACAATAAGGACCTAAACCCAGGACTTTCAGTTTGCATGCAGCCCCAGATGCCGGTAAACAGATCACTGAGCTAAAGTAGAAGGATTGCAACTTATGAACTGGAAGTATCAAAATGATCATGTCAAAAGCAGCAGCTCATCTACCTATCTACATAAACATAGAAATCTGTGACCTGCATGTTACATGATGTGCTTTGCAGCAGGTACATTAACCCTTACTGCATGAGCCAAAAACTGTGATTAGAGAAAACAGAGAACTCTTGAAAAACTACATTAACAACCAGAGTTACTTTACCGCTATTATAATCCCCTTAAAATTGCTGGACACACAAAGGTCTCTGAAGCAGGCATCTAAACTCTGTACGAAATTTTAAAATGCAGCCTCTTTGTGACCAATTAAGTCAGCTAGATTTGTTGTCAATTTATTTGCATCGGAGTTTTATTTAAATAAGTAATTAAGGTGATGCCTGTCAGATTCTGCTTTTCAAGCTTCGGCCCTCTTGACCCCACTCCTTTCCTCTACCACTCCTTGCCTCTCAGTTTATGGGTTCCCCCTAGTACATATTTTCCAATTCCATCACTAGTCTAAACTATTTTTGTATATTCTTTAAGTCTGAAGCCAAGCTGTTCAATATGCAGACCCATCATTATTTCTTTTGACCCATTATAACATTTTTTGTGACAGTTTGAGGGGTCCGTCATCCCTAGGCAATACCCAAACTGCAGATGAGATGTCTCAGAGTCACCATCTGGGCGAGTCATAGGGGAGCCTCAATATATTAAATTATTGTAGCCAAAATACTCAGTCCCCAAAGTATATCGGCTATAAGTACATTCATTACATTCAATATACGTTTGTGGTGTGATTAATTATAATCGTACCAAACACAAAAGGAAGATTAAAGTTAAATTGAGAGAACTTTTGATAAGTTGGATGATATATGATTTGATGTCTGATCCCTCCTTTCCTTCCGGTACTTGTAATACGCGAATATTACAGCGACGTGCATTGTTCTCAAGGACCTCCATTCTGTCCTTTAGCGCGATATCCACGCTTTTTAGTTTGATTATCTCCTCCCTAGCGTTTTCCAGTTCCACTGACATTACAGCTGTTGTCTCCTCCAAGACCCCAGTTCTAACAAAAAGCCCGTCTATTTTGGTGTCGAGCGACTCACAGTAAGACCTGATCTCTCTCTGTATTTTTGAGGACTCTTCGAATCCACATTTAATATCAGTCGATAGATTTGAGAACATGGATGCAATTGAAGAGAGTGAGAGACCTGGGGGAATATTAGTGTGTAAGGGAGGTGAACCTGCAGTATTATCCGAGCATACAGGTAAATTGCAGGTAAATTGTGGCTGGATATTTTGATCTGAGTTTAAAGGACATTCGAAGTGTATATGATCTGACCCTTCAAGCTCTTCTCTCTCTTCTGCAATTACTGTCTCCTCTGTTGACTCTGCTACTGCTGTCTCAGAATTTATGTCAGTTTTCTGGTGCCCAGTTTGCTGATGCCCATTTTCAACCGGAAGGGTGCTGACTACAACTCCTACCAACCCTATTGATGTCATAGGTATAGCAATATTTTTGCTGATAGCTGAGGGTTTATTCAGGTCCTTTTGAGTACTGTCATTACCTACCCCCGGCTCTAACAATATATCTATAGCGGGGGAAGCTAAGTTAAGGTCAACCGCGACAGCATCAACATCAGTTGTTACATTGCCTGTCTCATTTTGCACCCCCGTCTCTGTCTCGATACTTAATTGATTACACCCCGACGAAGGCTGATCTCCTGATATGATATGACTATATCTGGAGCCGTGACTTGGGGCATGTGAATTTCAGAGGGGTTATTCTGTGTTAAGTTCAGAACTTGTGGAATGACCTTAAAATAGGATCTTAATGAAGGCGTTATCTTTGAGCTTGGATCAAGAATAGTTTTAACCTTCTTTCCTTTCTTTGCCCGTTTGGGTTTTACCTCTGAAGAGAGATATGAGGAGGTTTTTAACAATATATTGCTGAAATTATTACCTGTCCTGGTACTTCTGTTTTCGCTGGTACAGCTCAAATCTGACCTTACGGACCCCCCCTCCGCTTGGGCCCCCCCCCCAGACTCCAGTCTATCCACCCGAACTTGAGCCTGAACCTGTGAAGCACAACCTCCCTCCTGTTTGCTTTTAGCCTTGTATGATCTGGTCACTTTCCTTGTAAAGAGCTTCTGACTCTTACCTCTCCGACCCTTATTGCTCTCTTTCACACCCTCTGCCTCCTCCACAATGTCCACAGTTTGCCCCCCCTTCACCTTCCTCAATGGAGCTGGATCCACTGGGCCCCCTGGGTTCAGAAATCTGATTTTCTCTGCAACCACCGTTTCAGCCGTCTCAACCTCTGCTTCCGCCTCCGCCACTGCTGTATTTGCCGTTCCGGTTACCACCGCAGTAATACTCAGTGGCAGTAGATTTTCACTCTCGATTTTCCCCGTGGCTGCAGGGCTGAGGTCTCTGCGTAGAGACCGTAACCGCCTGCCTCGACGGAGCTCCAGGGCGGCACGACTCCACTTCCAGGGAGATTTTTGCTGTGTCAGCCGAGCCGGTTCAGAGCTCGGCAATAGGGATCCGGTGGTGATCACTGTGGAAACGCCCCTCTGCAGACACATCGGACCGCGGTAGGAGGCTGCTCACATGCGAGAAAAAAAAAACCCAAAGGTATTTTGCCGATTTATTTTCCTTTTCTCTTGAAAGATTAAACTCCGTAGCAGTGAGGAAATGCTGTAGTTAATCATTTTTGAAGAGCCACACAGAATCACCGAAAGAACGCATTTTCGGCGAAGAAAACCAAACGCCCCGCAGAAGCTAGGACAGAGTACCACGGCAGCTCAGCCTGCTGCCGCCATGTTCCCCCCTTACTGGCCGATATTTTATCATTCAACGGGTCCATAGAGATCCTTATAGACGTAATCCTCAGCGCACGAAGCCCCGGAAGATACTAGTTAACTTTCATACCTTTGTATTGAAGGACCAAATTCTCAACTTAGCCCTCAAACAAAAATCTCTGTCTGGTGGAGACTTTACGTTTCAAATAAGATCTGATCTATCAAGAGCAACTTTAGATAGACAGTGGGAACTGGGCAGAAGAATGGAGGCCTTTAAGAATCTGGGTGCATCAGTTCAGTTGATTTTTCCCGCAGCCCTGAAGATTATGCTTAACAACAAAATGCACCATATCAGCACAGTTCAGGCCGCAGATGACCTGCTGATAAGCTTAGGCACTCGTAAAAGATGAGGCTTATCGCTTACAAGCTCATAATATCGCCTAATAGCTCTGAATCAAACATACTATCTAATTGTTAAACTTGGGTGGAAAAAAAATATATATATATATAAAAACATATATATATTCATATGTATATAAAAAAAAAAATCAAAAAAAGGGGAAGAAAGGGGAAAAAAAAGGAAAAATAAATAAATAAATAAATAAACTTAATTACCCCATTTCTCGTAAGTCAATCTAGCACATCCAGCAAATCGATGTAGCCTTCTAAACTCTAATTGCACACCTCTGGCGAGTTCTTATTTCCAGAATAGATACAGCTCCGTAGAGCTAGGATTGGGTTAGGGGTACCAAACCCGGACGTGTTCCGGTGGATAATCAAGGGTTCCTCAAGGGAGGGTGGGTGAGATGGGTGAGGGGCACGGGGGGTGGGGTGGGGTAAAAGGACACAAAATGTTTCTCATCTCTGAGTTCTTAATCATCTCTATCATTGTTAAAAGATGGACGGCATGTAAATCTCGGACCTATATCACTGGCAGTAGGTTTGTAAGATACTGCCTCAATAGATATACTAAATATGAGCGCAGTTAGGATACTCTCCTGGAATGTTAACGGCCTGCGCACCAAACCTAGATCTAATACAATACAACAATATCTTCGAGATTTTGATGCGCAGGTCATTATACTTCAGGAGACTCATTTGGTTGAGGCTGAGGTTCATGATTTGGTTAAGAAAAATAACTGGATAGATTTAGCCGTTACTACAACGCAGACACTTAACATCAGAGGGGTTACTATTCTTTTAAAAAAAACAATAAACACTAGACTTTTAGAGCAGAAAACGGATCCTGCAGGCAGGTGGGCTATTGCAACAGTAGTGATAGGAGGCTCACGCCTTACGATAGTGGGATACTATGGGCCTAATAGAGATGACCCATCTGCCCTAGAATCACTATTTTCTGAACTCCTACACTTTACAGAACCAGTTATAATAGCAGGAGATTTTAATATTGTACTCAATCCTTTACTAGATAAGACCAGTTCTAGTCGACAATATATTTTGTCGAAATCCAGAGACTTTTTACTTAAAACCATGTCACAATATGGCATTATAGACATATGGAGGGTCAGGTCTGGGCAGAAAAAAAGTTTTTCTTTTCGGAATTATAAATATCGTCACAGATCAAGGATAGACTTTTTCCTTATGAGTAGAGAGCTACTAAACTCAACAAAGAATGTTAGCTACTTGCCATCTCATCTTTCGGATCACTCGGCGGTACTTTTAGATCTTGAAGTACTTACTCATCCTCCAACCAGGTTATGGTCTATTGATAAGTCTTTTCTTACATCACCTGAAGATCTAGAGTATATAAGGGCAGAATCAAAAGAATTCTTCGTAAGAAATATAGGTTCTGCTAGCCCAAGTACTGTATGGGACACCTTTAAATGTTTCCTAAGGGGGATCATTAAAAATAAGACTACGTTCCGTAGGAGGCAATATACCAAGGAAGTAGCATCTATAGAGGCGAATTTATTAATGGCCCAAAATGAGCTAGATACTTCTGAATCGGAATCTGTAACATCAGTAAAACTAGAAGAAGTGTTGAAACTTAAGGGGCAATTAGCCTCAACACTCAATCAACGTGTACTACAAAGGTGGGAAGCAAGTAAACTTGCCCACTTTGAATTTGGAGAAGGGGCAAGTAAATTGCTTGCGTGGAAGTCCAGGACCGACCGAACCCGTAATAATATAGAGGAGATAAAAACTAGTTCGGGTATTAAAACATCAGACGTAGAAATAAGGTCTGCCTTCAAAAACTTCTTTCAAAACATATATCAGGAAGATAATAATATCACTTCCGATAGTATAAAGGAGTGGTTGAGTAAGATCTCCTTGCCATCCTTCTCCTTAGAACAAACGGCCTTTTTAGATCAGCCTATAACGGAAGAAGAAGTAGTGATGGCTATACATAACAGCAAAAATGGCAAGGCGGCCGGGCCAGATGGCTTGCCCGCAGAGATCTATAAACGTATTACGGAAGATATTTCTCCTTTCCTAACAATATTATTTAATCAAATTTTGTTGGAAGGAGATTTACCACCTATATCTTGGAATAATGCAACTATCACACTTATCCTGAAACCAGGCAAGCCCTCCACCGATTGCGGCTCTTATCGCCCCATTTCAATACTTAATACTGATTACAAGGTTTTTACTTCCCTCTTGGCTAAGAGGTTAGGTCAGGTTGCTCCTTCAGTTCTGCATTCAAATCAAAAAGGCTTTGTCAGGGGTCGCCAGCTCTATGAGCTGACATACGATTTGATTGGAGTAATAGATATAGCTTCTTGCTCTTCATTACCCCTGGCAGTTCTCACGTTGGACGCGACCAAGGCCTTCGACAGGGTCAACTGGTTGTACTTGTCGGAGGCCTTGGGAAAGTTTGGAGTGGGTCGGTCCTTTCGCAGAGCAGTAGAGCTGTTATACCATAGGCCATCAGCTTCTGTTATGGTAAATGGTGGTTTATCAGAACCTATTATAATAACTAGGGGAACTAGACAGGGTTGCCCCCTGTCACCCCTCCTTTTCGATCTCTACATTGAGCCGTTTGCTCAAAAAATTCGAGATGAGAGTAGCATTATACCATTTAAATATAGAGATTGGGAAAATAAGGTGTCCCTATATGCGGACGATATCATGATAATTACAAAAGACATCAGCTCTGCATTTCCATCTGCCATAAAACTAGCACTGGAATTTGGTAAGATCTCCGGGTATGAAGTAAATGCCTCCAAGACCGAGGTCATGGAATGGAACAGTATAACAACAGGGCTTCCAGTGCAACTCTGTAGCAGTATGAGGTACTTGGGTATAAGAATTGTTAAAGACATAAACCTAATTGCTTCTACAAACTTTAACTTAGTTGCCAAGGAATGTAGGAAGTTAATGGGCTCTTGGAGTCATCTCCCTTTAACGCTTTTGGGTCGCTCAAATCTAGTGAAAATGACTATTTTACCTAAGTTAACTTTCATTTTTAATAGTATCCCCCTATTTTTTGAAACCTCACTAATAGCGAAGATGCAATCTGATATATCTTCTTTTATATGGAAGAAGAAAAGTGTAAGAATTGCATGGAAGAAATTAAGGCGGCGCAGGGAGAAGGGGGGATTGGCAGGCCTGGACCTTCAGATCTATGCCTGGGCTTTTCAGATGTCGCATGCCCGAATGCTCTTAAACACTCTATCAGATCATGGCATAGGATTAATGTTTAAAGCATTACTACAGTACGAAGGGATAGGGCAGAAGGGGTTTCTTTTTAAGTTTGGAGACCCCAAATTTTTCAAAAAAATCAAATTGAAGGTGTTGTCAGGCCTAGCAAAAACCTGGTATAATCTCAGAGTTGCTACCAAAATAGGATATTACTCAAACCGTTCTCCCATATGGGACCTTCCTGCTTCTCTTGGTTGGGCTAACGATGTATTAACATATCCACTAAAAGATGCTAACATCTCAACCTGGGGTGACCTGTTTGTAGAAGGGGTTATGCTATCCTGGGAACATTTAGTAAGTAAAGTGGGCCCCAATCTTTCTAGACTGAAGTACTTACAAATTTCAAGCTGGGCACAAGCACTATCCTCTCGGACATCTCGCCGCGTCCATTTGCCCATTGGTGGCAGTAGTTATTTGGAATCTTCTCTGTTAGATAAGACATCTGGACCAAAGGAGGTTTCTTTCTTCTATAATTTAATCTTGGAGGAAATAGACGGTGAATTCCATCTCCCGGATCAACTTTGGGGTTCCCTGTTGCCATCTGTTAATTTACATGAACTATGGATAACATCTTGCAATGTTCTCTGGGACTTAGTGAAACCGGCTTGGCTTCGTAGAAATCATCTTTTCACTAAGCATAGGGCATATTATTCCCCACAAAGATTGTCTAAATTTACAAGAGCGGAGCCGGTTGCGTGTGCTCGATGTGGCCTAGCGGGGGCTTCAGACACACATATGTTCTATGAATGCCCACAGTTAACATCATATTGGCAATCAATAGGTAACAAATTAACATCTCTTACAGGCTCCACCGTTGTAATAGATCTCCGGTTGGTAATATTTGGAGTTAAGGAGCAGAAACGCAGCCCTAATAATAACCTATTGTTTTATTCCATGTTGTTGGCCCGACGAGAAATATGCAAGCGGTGGAAAGAGGCTTCTCCCCCGACTTTCTACGACTGGTGCTCCTCAATGTTGCAAACATCAAAGATGGACATGTCCAGGTCTGGAATAACAAATAAAAGAGCATTTTGGCAGATATTAGTCCTATGAGTTTGAGCTGGGTTTTTTTTTTTTTTTTCCCCCCCCCCCCCCAGTTCCAATGATTACGAAGCCATGATACACTTCTTCTGCTAACACATCTTCGCTCTTTATTTAGCGATCAGGTGGCAAAAGCAATGGTGGTAACTGGCTATTGGTAAATATCTGTCTAACGCAAACATAATGGGGTTTTAAGGTGAATAGTTCAAATGACATTGCTGAGGGGTGCAGACGGAATTGCACATCGAACATGGCCCCTTCCAGCCTTTGGCTGAGGCAGCGTGTCAGTCATACTATGAGCCAGATTACCCTGTCCGAATATCTTGACAGATTAGTACCATGGTGGAGATGAGGAAAAAAAAAAAAAAAAAAAAAAAGGAAGATTAAAATAGTAATCCTATACATTAACCTGGTGCAGGGTATAATTACAGAAAGGATCATATAGCTAATCACATGATCAGGAAAATAACTTTACTATAAACAAAATACTTTAATAATACAAATATACTCAACATTCTAATGCTAGTTTAGTATTAAACAAATCCATACATTAAAAAAATATTGATATAAAAAATATTGTAGCCTAAATATTGAGTACCAAATTATCGAGAAGGCAGATGTAGATTTGCTATTCATAACTCAACATACCTTGAAGTCCTACATCTTCAAGGTACAAATGAACAAGCAACTTACCTTCAGTAACACTCTTTCTGATAAAGACTATCTAGCAGCAGATTGCTCACCTTTCCCCAGAGTCAGACTGGATTGCGAAATTGTTCACCAGTACCTCTGCGTGCCACAAGGTGGCGCCACACGGCTCTACACCGACACTGTTCCACTTCAGAAGTAACATGAGGAGCCTATATAGGCACCACTCCTGCATGTTGTCAGTTGTTTTCAAGAACTTGTTCTTCTGACAGAGACTTCTAGCCGCAGATTCTTCACATTTTGAAAATATACCAAAGCATTATCTATTTGGAAGGTGGTTCAGAGAATAGATTGAAACCAGAAAATCCTGGAGGACAGAGCAGGGAAAATGCCCCTCTCTGAGAATCTGACTCTCCAGACAATAGTGCTTTGTAAACGTCTGGCAAAATGCCTATAACAGGGACTCCACATGCCAAAGCAATGGTAGCAGCTTTGGCTCTTTTAGAATGAGCATGCAGTCCTTCTTTAGGCTGCTTTTTGGCAGATTCATCATAGTACAATCTAGCAGCAGACATTTCCCTTCTGCACAGCCTTGTCTTTTTTAACTTCAAAAAACCCCACAAATATCTGAATGCCAGCTCGGTGGTCTTTGGTATGATATATGTGAAAGTTTACTGCTTTCCTTTGGTCCAAGCAATGAAGTATCGACTCCTCCTTAGAGGAGTGAAGCGGAGTATAGAATGCCAGCAGGGCGATGATTTAAACAACATGGAATTGCATCACAGCTTTCGGCAGGAATGATGCTAAAGTCAGCAGAACCAGTGTGGAGGTGTTCAGCTGTTGTCGCACAATCCCCAAGTAGGAAGGTAGAAACTGGAAAGGGCCGGGTGCAGAACCCTGCCTTGTTGCTTTGAGAGCTGGTTCTCCTGGAGAGGTGGGGGGGGGGGTGTACAGGGGGTTTAGCCTAATCAAGGACATGTGCTCAAGCTCAGGAGCTCTGAATACCATACTCTCCGTGCTGAATTCGGAGCTACTATGAGTTGGGTCCGGTCAGTCCCTGCTCTTTTTAGAGAACTTGGATCAGGACTGGTATTAGCAGAAAGGCATACAGGAGTCCTGAGTTCCACTAGAGGTGAAATTTGTCTCAGACTAAGAGAAGCCTTGTAAACTCCAACATCCAGAAGTACTGACAATTTGTGTTCTCAGTGGTGGTGAATAGACTGAGCGAAGGTTCTCCCCATTCGTGGAAGAGAGCTTGTGCCACTGCTGGGTGTAACTGCCATTTGTGATCTGCTAGGCACCGTTGGCTGAACTTGTCTGCCCTGGCATTCAATGATCCTGTCAGTTGATTCACCACTAGGAAATTCTTTGGTAGTCCAGCCATTTCCAGGAATGAAAGGCATCTAGTACAGGTTCTGGGACCCCACCCTGCCACGTCTGTTGCAGTACCACATGGGGAGGCGCTGTCCGGCAGCACCATTAGCAGCCTCTCCTTGAAGGACTGAAGGAAGGCTTCTAACACCAAGAAGATGGCCCTCAGCTCCAGAAGGTTGAGATGGAGCCGGGACTCTACCAGCGGCCTCTGATCTCCACCACTCCCAGACAGCCGCCACAACCCAGAAGCAATGCATTAGTCACCACTGTCAGATTTGGGTGGGGGAAGGAGTGTGGTCTGCTGCTGAACCAATTGCGGTCTAGTAACTGCCACTGCGGATCTTTGACAGCTTCCTCCAATATCTGAACCTGGTCAGAGAGGTCCCCTTGATGTTGGGACCCCTTGAACTTCAGATCTAAGAGCAGAGCCCCCATTTTCCACCAGATGTGCTTGATCAGCAGGATGCAGGAGGCCATCACTCCCAGTAGCCTCCGAATCAACTTCACTGAAATCTAGTTCAGAGGTTGAAAGATCGGGATCATAGCTTGATTGTTCTGGACTCTATTTTCTGGGGGAAAGGCATACAAACGAACCGTGTCCAGAATGACTCTGATGAAGCGGAGCATGCGCAATGGAGTCAGACATGCTTCAGCACAACAGGCTTTATGCCGTAGACTGGAAATTTGTCTCAGACTAAGAGAAATGGAGAGACAGTCCTCAGTCAGTAGCTTTGGCTGTTGAGGGTGCAGGGGAAAAAAAGGAAGGGTAAGGCATAACCCGGTCTGAAGGACCGACTGTCTGATGTTATTGCCTGCCAACCCAGAAAGAATCTGTGGATTCTTCCTCTCCCAGAGTGGCATTGCTCCTGTAAAGGCAAGCTAAAGAGCTTTGGAAGTTGGGGTGGCAAGGGGAGCAGTAGACTGGGTGGCACAAGGACTTTGGCCAAAGGGGAGGTGATTATTTCGGCCTCAACTGCAAAACTGCTGGGACCCCTGTGGAGGCTGGACAGGCTGGAGGTAAGGGAGGCCTCAGACAAAGCCATGAGAGGTGCGGTGGAACAGTTGGAGAAGAGACTTCCAGAGATCAAGCAATAGCCCTGCTCTCTGTAAAATGCTTGAGAGCAGAATCAGCCTTGCCCATGAACATGCAAGTCACATCATAGGGCTTGTTCATCAGGGGGGGAATGGACATCCCTAAAGAATCCAGTCTATCACAGCCACACTTGTCAGCAAATGACAACACTGGGGTCTATGGTCCGCTCTATGGAATCAGTGGTTGTCCAAGCAACAACGAATCGTGAACTGGACAGCTTCACAACCATCTTGAATTGCCTGAGAGACCACAGAGCAAAGGTCTTCAGGCAAACCAGGGATGACTTGTGCCAACAAAACCCAAAGTGTGGGGGAGACATCCCAACAAACAGCTGGTGTTAACCAAGAGGAGGATCAAGCTGGTAGAGAGAAAAAACATGTTTGCCGAATTTTCCACTGGCTTAGATTCTCCATCAGGGGAAGTGGTAGGAAATGTGTTTGGTTTAGATCAGCTGCCGGAGGCCTGCACAACTAGGCTTTCAGGTGGAGGTGCTGTGAAAGAAAAGTAAGGTCGCCTAGAGCACATATATGGCAAAAGCAATATGTTGCTTGACCGGTGAGTCAGAACACAGCTTGGTCCATGTCCCCGATAAGGTATTCGTCAGTGCCACGTTGAATGGAAGAAGGGGTTCCAAAGAGGTCTGCCTTGGTTGAAGGACCTCTGTCAAGACATTTGTCTTAACCTCCAAGGTGGGTAGATGGAGATCAATAACTTCAGCCACCCTACGCATCACCAAAGCATAAGAAGCAGATTCCTATGCGGCTGGTCCTGGAGGGGGGGGGGGACCTATTTTATTGGAGATATTGAGGCCACTAGCCTCCTCTGAGTCCTTGTAACCACTGTCATCCTGGTAGGTCTGAGTAAACTCATCACATAGGTCAGTTATAATCTGAATCTGTTCCAAAAAAGGGAATGCAGAGAGTGTGGTCTCCCTTGTGCAGGTGGAAAATCAAATGGGTGAAGTGGCAGATACAGATGAGACTTTGGACAAGTTCAGACCAGCAATGGCTTGGGGTCAGAGAAAACTATCAGGGCCTTCAGTCCTGGCATTGGTGGAGTCAGCATTGGCGTTGAAGTGACTGGGGCCAGCATAGGTTGTGGTGCCGGTAGTTGGGTTGGTACAGGAGTGGACAACAAGACTGGCTCAGAGGGTCCAGCTGGCGCAGAGGGCAAACCTGCCGGTGGAATTCCAGGTAGAAGCCCTTTAAGCTCGTTGGGGCCAGAAGGAGGACCGGAGGGAGTCGGCAGGGATCCAAAGAGCCGGAGAAGGGCTGCATGGAACTCTTCAATCACATGTGGTGTGGCTGTACGCACAAAAAGCTAGGGTTGTGCTGAAACCAGCTGCGGGATCAGTTCTGAAGACGGCCACCTTCGGAAGCAAGATTGAGAAGTACGGTGCCGCCCATGAATCTGCTGATGTGAATGGAAGTGGTGCCGGGGAACAGAATCCTACTTTGATTTCTTTGTTTCTTTCACTTACCTGATAACTTGGAGGGTGAAGAAGACTAATAATAATAATAATAATAAAGGAGTTTATAGAGCGCCTGGTGACGCCATCCCGGCGTATCCCCGCGCTATGGAGAGAGTAGCAGAAAAGGAGTAGCCGACCTAAAGGGTGAACAAATGCGTTTTTAAAAGTTTCCTAAAAAACTGTTTCAGTCTTGGCTAACCTAATTTCAATTGGGAGGGAGTTCCATTGGTTAGCTGCCAACACACAAAAGGAGCGACCTCCCATTCTGGCCTTCTTTATACGAGGAACTTTAAGAAGACCCATGCCCATGGAGCGAAGTGCTCTGTGGGGCTTGTAAGGGATGGCTAGATCCTGCAGATATTCAGGGGCTTTCATCGAGGTTATCCTATAGCAAACTAGAAGTGCTTTAAATAGGATCCTCTTTTTTATGGGAAGCCAATGAAGAGCGGCCAAAGTGGGTTTGGATGCTGTTCTTTTGGGAAGTCTGAGGACTAGCCGTGCTGCCGTGTTTTGAAGCACCTGGAGCCTTCTTATGTTCTTTTCAGTTGTCCCCAGTAGCAGCACGTTAGCGTAGTCAATGCGGGAGGTGACTAATGCTTGGGTCATGGTGCGTCTGGCCTCTAAAGGCAGAAGGTCCAGAGTACGATTTAAGGTCTTCATTACCCCAAAGCATTTCCCTACTACTTTATTCACGTGGCTCTCAAAAGAGAGTTTGGGATCAACCCAGACCCCCAGGTTCTTAGCCTCCTTGCAAGGGATAGGTAGAGGGCCCAGACAAGGAGGCCACCATTCCTGAGTCCAGCTAGCATCCTTACCCCTTATCACTAAAACCTCAGTTTTTGAGCCATTGAGCTTCAGGCAGTGTTGGTTCATCCAGCCTGCAAGCTCCTGCATGCAGGTTTTAAAGTTGGCAGACGCTAGAGTGGGTGTCTGTGATAGGGAGATGAGCAGTTGAGTATCATCGGCATAAGATACTAATTTTATGCCGTGCGATTGGACCACATCTGCCAACGGAGCCATATAGAGGTTGAACAGGGTGGGGCTCAGGGCAGAGCCCTGAGGCACCCCCTGTTCTAAGGCTATGCTGTTTGAGAGAAACATGCCTCTCTGAACCTGAAAACTTCGGTCAGAGAGGAAAGCTTTAAGCCAGCCCAATGCCGCCTTAGTGACCCCAGCTCTGCTCAGACACTGTAGCAAGGTGGAATGTGCCACAGTGTCAAACGCAGCGCTGAGGTCCAGCATAATAAGTGCCATTGTGTGACCTGCATCTGCTCCTATCCGCAGAGTTTTGGTCGCTCTCAGGAGGGCAGTCTCAGTAGAATAATTCTTCCGGAAACCAGATTGGGAGCTGCGCAATGCTTTATTAGATTCTAAGTAATCCATAAGTTGTGTGTTGGCTAGTTTTTCAGTCACTTTCGCAAGGTAAGGTAGGAGGGAGATGGGTCGTAAGTTCTCCAGTATGTCCTGGCTTACATTGGGTTTCTTTTTAATTGGCAAAACTATTGCTTTCTTCCAATCTCCCGGAAGAGAGGCCGAAGAGAAAGATAGTTGAATTATGTGTCTGAAATAGGGCTCCAGTACTTCTAGGCTGGCAGTAAGTACTTTCGGGGGGGCCGGGTCACGAGGGGAGCCTGATTTGACACTTTTACAAACGTTTACCAGTATTTCAGAGGGAGGAACCAAGAAGCTATGCAAACATGACTCAGTTGAACTGGCCTCTCTGCTTTCCTTGAAATCAAGGCTAGAGGTCAGGTTGCCGGAGAAGTTGGCATAGATGTCAGTGATTTTCCCCGAAAAATATTTAGCAATTTTATTGCAGGTTTCTACTGAGTCATTACAGGACATATTATCATTTGAGAGTACAGAGATCTCCTTAAAGATTTTAAAAAGCTCCTTAGAAGAGTTCTCTGCCTCACCAATACGATTATTAGAGTGCGCGGCTTTGGAGATACGTATTTTTTTATAATACTCCCTTTGCATTTTTTTATATTGAGCTTTAATCATAGGGCAGAAGTTAAACGCCATTCACGTTCTAACTTTTTACAAGCAGATTTAAATGTCTGGAGTTCAGGAGTATACCACTGAGTGGTCTTTCTCGCGTTTTTGGAGTTTCTCTCACTGCGAATAGGAGCAGTTTTGTCAAGAGCTCCTAGGATGAGGTTCTGCAAGTGACTGTAAGCAGTCTCACAGTCAGTACCTCCTAAAGGCCCTCCTATTGTAAGTAGTTCGTTGAAGGCAACCTGAGAAAAAAGTTTCCATTTCCGCCGCTGGTACCGCTGCTCAGAGTCCTTTTTAGAGTCAGCCTCAGATATCTGAATGAAAAAAGGAATAATGGAATGATCGGACCAGGGAACCGGAATAGGGGAAAAGGATTGTACTCCAGAGTAGTTTCCAAAGATAGGGTCTAAAAGGTTACCAAGTCTGTGAGTGGGGTCATGATTGATAAGGTCAAGCTGTAGGGAGTGAAGTTCGGACCTGATGTCCCTCGCTTCCATATCCAGAGGATCATCGAAGTGAGCATTCATATCGCCAAGCACCAGGAATCTATTTTTCCTAATCGCTTGGTGAGCAGTGACCTCCATCAGGCTAGCAATAAAATCGTACATCCTACCTGGGGGTCTGTATACAAGAATGCCTGAGAGGGAGGTTTTTGGTCCTATGCTGATAGTGAAAGCACCTGCTTCACAGTGATAAATAGTCAAAGGCAATAGGGAGCATTGCATAGGAGTTCTAGTAGCGATGACAATACCCCCTCCCCTGCCATCCTTCCTATCCAGTCTAGCAAGGGAGTAGCCAGGGGGCATAGCCTCTATGATGTCAGGATCAGAGAATTCTCCCAGCCACGTCTCGGTGAAAAACATAATATCAAAATCCTCGTCCTCAAGTAGGTGGTAGATTTGAGTACTATGTTTACTGAGAGAGCGGCAGTTTATCAGTCCCGCCTTAGTCTGCCTATTAGCGGGAGCCTTCATAGATGGATTAGCGGGCTTAAATGAGCACAGGGGACAGTCATGTAATAATAGCGCCTCCATAGAGTGTTTACAGTTTAGAGAGACCTCGGGACAGAGAGCAAGCAACTCCTGTCTATCATACCGTAGCCTGGGAGAAGACATGAGACCAAAGGCCTTAGCCCCGCGCCCCGTCCTGTCGCGGACGGGCGCAGACGGGCTGGACTTTGGCTCGACTTCGGCTCGCTTCCGGCGCGCCCGCTGCACGCGTCCGCTGCGCGGTCGCGGTCCTCTGCACATTTATGGGAGGGGTAGGGGCGACTAGAGCGCTGAGCTTGCAGCCCTGAGCCCGGATGTGTTGGGCTCCTCCTCCACCCTCCGCAAACATGGAATGGCTGTCAACTACGGGATCAAGAACAGGGAGCGTGACTTAGAACGGTCCCGGTGGGAAGCCTTTTTATGCTTGCCAACGTAAAGCTTCTCCTCGCAGTCTCTGAAGGCTTTCGGGTTCATTTACAAGCAGTCGCTGCAGGCTTTGGATTTTTGGCTCGAACCCAGGCACCACAGGCATACCTGATGGCAAACACTCACAGACATTTATATGCGACAATCCCTACAGGCCTTAAAACTTGTTGGTTTTGGGAGTTGACATCCCTTGCACACTATAGAAAATTTCGAGCTAATGTCTGAGAGAAACACAAAGAGCGCTCTGGATCTGCAGCTGAAGGTGTGGATAGAAAGACCAGGGCATCAGTGCACGGGAGTGATGCTAATACAGGCCCTGCATATTGCTCCTTGAGTGGAACACGGCGCCACATTTTGGCATACTGTGGTACTGCTGAAAAGTTTACGGATCCAGTCTGATGCCTGGGGAATATTCAAAAGATGAGGACTCTCTGGCAAGAAGTCTTTATCAGAAACATGGGGCTAAATATAGTAGACCAATACTTATTTGCACATATTTACCTTCACAATATTTTGACAATCTATTTTAGGCCACAATGTTTTTGAATATCAATATTTTGGTCATGATATTCTGGTAGCATGACCCCTTTGTCCTAAGGGGTTGCCCTCAACTAGCACTTCTCATTAAATCTTGGCTGGTGGCAGCGATTAGTATAGGTCTTTGAATGTCTTCTGGACTACAGGGGCTCGAGCACCACAGGTCCCTGTATGTGTATACATACATTTTTTAATGTTGTGTTCTAACGAACAAGTTACTTACCTTCGGTAACGCTTTTTCTGGTAGATACAATATCTGCCTGTGGATTCCTCACCTTGTGAATATTCCCCTTGCGTCAGCAACATTCGGAAATTCTTTTTTGTAGCTTCGCGCCGACGTGGATCCGGACGTCACAGAGGCACGGCACCGCTCGCGACTCCGTGGACGTCACCGACGCCTATAACAGGCCCACGCCGGCGTGATGACATCAGTACCGCCCTTTTTTCCGTGCCTTCGAGGCACACGGACGGACCGATGACAGTAGATCTATACACAATATACACAGTATAGAAATCAACGTAACACACACAGTGTGAAGTAAATGCAATAAAACATTTGACAATAAAATAAAACATTAAAGAAACTCTGGCATAGAAGAGTGGACAACGGGGAGGCGGGTGGGTCAGTGAGGAATCCACAGGCAGATATTGTATCTACCAGAAAAAGCGTTACCGAAGGTAAGTAACTTGTTCTTCTGATAGATACATCTGCCGTGTGGATTCCTCACCTTGTGAATAGAGTCCCACAGCAGTCCCCACTCCCGGAGGAGGGTGTCCACTCTTCTAGACCAGGAAATCCTGAAGGACAGAGCGCGCAAAATGACCGTCCCTCCTCACTTCGGAATCCAAGCAGTAATGCTTCGCGAAAGTGTGGAGGGAAGACCAAGTTGCCGCTCTACAAATATCCTCTACAGGCACACCTCTAGCCAAAGCAGAGGTCGAAGACTTAGCTCTAGTGGAATGAGCCCTTATGCCCTCTGGTGGTTCCTTACCGGCCAAAGAGTAGCAGATCTTAATGCAGAGGACGATCCATCTCGACAAAGTCCTCTTATGGACCGCTCTTCCTTTCTTGCAGCCAGCAAAGCCAATAAAGAGCTGGTCATCCATGCGACAGTCTTTAGTCCTGCCAAAGTAAAAAGACACCGCCCTCTTGGGGTCAAGACGGTGTAATCTCTCCTCCTCCTTGGAAGGGTGTGGGGGGAGGATAAAAGGTAGGGAGGGTAATGGATTGACCAAGGTGGAAAGGAGTCACCACCTTTGGCAGAAAAGCAGCCCTGGTCCTAAGAACCATTCGATCAGCATGAATGGACAGGAATGGGGGCTTGGAACTAAGAGCTTGAAGCTCACTTACCCTCCTTGCCGAGGTTATCGCAACGAGGAAAACTGTTTTGAAAGTCAGGAGCCTCATAGGACATTTGTGAAGAGGCTCAAAAGGAGCACCCATTAAAAATGTCAAAACTAGATTCAAATCCCACTGAGTCACAATAAAAGGGATAGGAGGAAACATAATCGTGAGGCCCTTCAAAAACCTCCAAACTATAGGAGATTTAAACAGTGAAGGCTGGTCAGGCAAACAGATAAATGCCGACAGCGCTGACAGATAACCCTTCACCGTGGCAACAGCAAGCCCCTGCTGTGCCAGAGAAAGGGCAAACTGGAGAACATCAGATAAATGGGCCCTCAGAGGGTCAATGGACTTCTCCCTGCACCAAACAACAAACCTAGACCACCTATAAGAATAGATGGACTTAGTGGAGTCACGCCTGGCTGACAAAATGACATCCACCACATCATGAGGGAGAGAAAAAGAAATCAGGGTGCCCCGTTCAATCTCCAGGCATGAAGGTGTAAGGTCTGGAGGTGGGGGTGTAGAACCTGCCCCTCCATCTGAGAGAGGAGATCTGCCCTGCGAGGGAGACGGAGCGGCGGGTGAGAGGAAAGGTGGAGAAGGTCTGAGTACCACACCCTTCTTGGCCAATCCGGGGCGACCAATATGACTCGGGCCCGGTCTTGGCGAATCTTCCTCACAACCCGAGGAATCAAGGGTATGGGAGGAAACGCGTAAAGGAGCTGACCTCCCCAGCTCAACTGAAACGCGTCCCCCAAGGCTCCTTGCATCGGATACTGGAGACTGCAGAATGACAGGCAGTGAGCATTCTCGTAAGTGGCGAACAGGTCCATCCGAGGAGCCCCCCACATCCGAAAGATGTCGAGAACTACCTCTGGATGGAGCCTCGACTCGTGATCGGCAGAGAACTGCCAACTGAGACTGTCTGCACGAACGTTCTGAACTCCGGCCAGATGATTTGCCATCAGACAAATCTGATGGTCCTGAACCCAGGACCAGAGACGCAGAGCCTCTCTGCAGAGACACTGCGACCCTACTCCTCCCTGCTTGTTGATGTACCACATCGCGGTCGTGTTGTCCGTCAGGACCTGAACTGACCGCCCGCGAAGGGAAGGGAGGAAGGCCTTTAGCGCCAGACGTATTGCCCGCAATTCTAGAAGGTTGATGTGAAGCAACCTTTCCTCTGGAGACCAAAGACCTTTGACCTCCAGGTCCCCCAGATGAGCACCCCACCCGAGAGTGGACGCATCCGTTATCATTGTGGCCACCGATGGAGGAATCTGAAAAGGCTTCCCTTGAGACAGATTGCCTTCCACGCTCCACCAAGACAGATCCGCTGCAGTTTCTCCGGAGATCTTCACCGACTCCCTGAGATCCCCTTTGTGCTGATACCACTGCCTGCGGAGGCACCACTGGAGCGCCCTCATATGCCAGCGTGCATGGTTGACCAACAGAATGCATGAAGCCATCAGACCGAGCAGGCGAAGGACCTTCAGGACTGGAACGACCGCTCCATTGTAAAACAAAGGAATCATCTCCTGTATGTCGCGAATCCTTTGAGGGGGAGGGAATGCACGACACACAGTAGTGTCCAGTACCGCACCTATGAACAGGTTGCGCTGTGAGGGCACCAGGTGAGACTTGGGTACATTTATCGAAAAACCCAACCTGTGCAACAACTGAGTTGTCTCTTGCAGATGATGGAGCACCTTCTCCGGCGACTCCGCTTTGATCAGCCAGTCGTCTAGATACGGAAACACATGTATCCCCGATCTCCTGAGATGAGCCGCCACCACTGCCATCACCTTGGTGAAGACTTGAGGCGCAGTAGTAAGATCAAACGGAAGGACCACAAACTGGTAGTGTTGTGACCCAACCGTAAAACGGAGATACTTTCTGTGCGACTTCAAGATGGGAATATGAAAATACGCATCCTGCAAGTCGATCGACACCATCCAGTCTTCTTCCAGCAGCGCTTGAAGAACCTGCGCAAGAGTGAGCATCTTGAACTTTTCCTGTTTCAGGTAAAGGTTCAAGATCCTGAGATCCAGGATTGGCCGAAGCCTGCCATCTTTCTTGGGAATCAAGAAATACCGGGAGTAGCACCCCTGACCCCTTTCCTGCTCTGGAACCACCTCTATCGCACCTTTTTGGAAAAGAGCCAGGACTTCTTCCTGCAGGCGAAGCAGGTGGTCCTCCGAACAATAACCCTGGCAAGGAGGGTAATTGGGAGGGAATTCCTGGAAAGGAAGTGCATACCCATTCTCTACAAGATTGAGAACCCAAAGATCCGATGTTATTAATTCCCAATCTTGTAGAAAATGAGTAAGCCGACCCCCCACTGGGCCCACATGATCCGGAATGGCGGATCTAGGGCTGCTTTGCTGCGTTGGCCGGGGGTTGGGAAGGAGAGGAGGATTGACGACCTCTAGGGCGGGATCTTTGCCTGCCCCTGTATGACTTGTACAGCGTATTCTGCTGCTGTTGAGGCTGCTGCTGGGATGGTCTGTAGGAGCGAAAGGAAGATCTTCCGAACCCCCTGAAGCGTCTACCAGTAGTACCTCTGGACTGAAGACCCAAAGATTTTGCAGTGGCCCTACTGTCCTTAAAACGTTCCAAAGCAGCATCAGCCTTCTTGCCAAACAATCCTGAGCCATCAAAAGGCAAGTCCAACAAAGCAGACTGGACGTCCGCAGAGAACTCCGATGATTTAAGACAGACAGCCCTCCTGGTGACCACGGAGGAGCCCATGACCCTTGCCACCGAATCAGCAGTGTCCACACCACTCTGAATCACCTGTCTCGCAGCTGCTTGAGTGTCTAATATCACTTCCTGAAAATCCTTCCTGTCATCCTCAGGAATTTTCGGAACCAGCTGCTTGACAGAATCCATCAAGGCATGGATATACCTCCCCATCAGACACGTTGCGTTGGTTGACTTTAACGCCATACTGGCTGAAGAGAAAACCTTCCTGGCACTCTGATCTTGCTTTCTGGATTCTTTATCCCCAGGAACCTGTGGAAAAGCACCAGCAGATTTCTTTGAGCAGGCAGCCTGCACCACCAAACTCTCAGGCAAGGGATGAATTGATAAAAACGCAGGGTCCTCAGGTGCAACTCTAGATCTCCTCGCAACTGTTCTAGAAACTGCAGGAGCAGATAAAGGTTTCTTCCAAACCTCATAGATGGGCTCAGATAGACCTCGTTGAAGGGTAACACAGGTTCAATAACTGACGAGGGTGAATGAAGAACCTCAGTTAAAATATTAGGTTTATAATGAGCAGTGGGCAGAGTAATATTCAATAGACTCGCTGCTTTTTTTATAACGGTGTGATAAGGCACCACATCCTTCGATGGTACATTTGACACTGAAGCCAATTCCCACTCAGGCGACAGTTCAAGCCCACTAGCCTCACACAAGTCTTCAAAAGGATCTTCAGAATCCTGTAACTCCCCTTCTTCAGTATCAGAATATTGATACCTTTCCTCTTCCAGAAGTCTCTGGGCCTTTCTCCGAGACCTTTCCTTCACAGCAGAAGCCAACGGGTTCGGAATCGACTCCGACGGGGTCGGTGCCGGCGTCGAACCCGAAGTCGGACGAGGCTTCTCAATACGAGGTCGGGCAGAATCCTGCCTCGGAGTCGTAGGCATCGGCGTCGATGAGACCGGCGTCGACGGAGTCCGCGTCGTGCGCTTCGGCGTCGACGACACCGGTGGTATCGGAAAATGCAAATGCGGTGGTATAGCCGGCATAAAAGGCATGAAGGGCGCAGGGGCGTAAGCCTGGGGAACACCCAAGTTGAATGCCATCGGACCTGTGGGACCAACAGGTGCACCAGCTGGGAACATTGCCCTAGAATAGACACCAAACATAGCGTTCAGGAACTGAGAAGGATCCTGACCTGGAGCTGGAAATTCAGGATATGGATCTCTGGGTCGTTCCTGAGGAGGCGGAGTCGAAACGACGTCGACCTCTTCACCGAGTCCAGGAACCGGGGTCGACGAACCCGCAGGCACCGGAACCTCGACTTCACCAGCCCCCTGCTCCTCACCTTCATCCTCCTGACCAGAAGGATTGGATGGAACTGGAGAATGGACCTGCTTCTGAGATTCGGGTGAATCCGGATGTGAAGCCTCACCAACAGAGTTATATTCCGACTCCGAAACCTCCACTTCCTTACTTAGAAGTTTGACCTGGGACTTCGGTCTTGAACTAGAGTCCTTTCCGGAGTGATGACGTGACTCATGGCTCCTCTTCTTATGTTTCTTCCTCGAAGACTTCGAAGCGTGAGCCGAAGACGACTCCGAGCGTGACCTCGATCGAGACCTCGATCTCGACCTCGACCGACGAGTTCGAGACTTCGTAGACTTCTTAACTTTCTTATTTTTAAGTTTTGCCACAAGGAGTTTCGCCTCTCTGTCTCTTAGAGCCTTCGGAGTCATCTTCTTGCAGCAAGGACAGTCGTCGACGTCATGGTCGGAACTTAAACACCAAACACAGCATTCATGAGGATCGGTGATAGACATAGTCTTGCCACATTCGCCGCAAGCCTTAAAACCAGTTTTCTTCGATGACATTTCGAAGAATGTAAAGATAAACAGAATAACAGGATAATAGTAACAAAGTTACTGTAAAGCTACAGCACGATCCCTAAAAACCGTTCGCGTCGACGACGCAGAAAAAAAGGAACTGATGTCATCACGCCGGCGTGGGCCTGTTATAGGCGTCGGTGACGTCAACGGAGTCGCGAGCGGTGCCGTGCCTCTGTGACGTCCGGATCCACGTCGGCACGAAGCTACAAAAAAGAATTTCCGAATGCTGCTGACGCAAGGGGGATATTCACAAGGTGAGGAATCCACACGGCAGATGTATCTATCAGAAACCTAATGCTTGTGTATCCCTTCGCAAACATTAGTTTCTTTGAGCTGTCACAGAAGATCACAAACATGAATGGTATGCCTAAGTTATGGTTAGAATTTGCAAACATTTGCAATAATGTAAGAATGGAGCTTACAAGATCGACAATGAATCTTCTCGCAAAGGACAAAAAACACGTTACTTACCTGTACACTGTGGTGCTCCAGTATTGACATCTTTCATAGATTCACATGCTTGAACTTTCTCAGTCGTCATGGTGGGAGTCTCATGGTATCTTAAATAGCTGTACAGAAACTAATGCAAAAAGAATATAATGTTTGTTAACCGATTGTCCTTTTTATAATGTCCAACTTTCAGCCAATGAGATGCCTGCCCTGAGACCACAAGCCCCTACAGTGCCACCATACCTCAGATTTCAAGCACAAGTGTGAGTCACAGCTAAGCATCATGAGATAAAAGGGGCCAGCCTTAAACAGGGATGTGGGAGGGGCAAATGTAAATCTATGAAAGATGTCAATACTGGAGAACCACAGTGTACAGGTAAGTAACTTATTTTTTCTTCAGTATTGATTCTTTCATAGATTCACATGCTTTAATCAGAATAGCAAGCACTAGAGGGCCCTTTCAGAAAAGCATTTAAAGGCATGGACACTTATCTTTAGGTCAAAACATTTTAATAACCCCTATTAAATGAAAAATAGAGTCTATATGTCACAATGTAAAGAATACATAGCGAACACATTCAGAAAAAACTCTTATGCATATAACAGTATACCGAAGTATCCCTATGACTAGAATAAAATATATTAAAGCCCAAAGATGTCCTGTGCATAAAGACACACTGTACAGCAAGCACATTCTTCCGAATTCTTTAATCAGGGGAAAGCGGCAAATAACATCCAGAACAATATCGCCTGACGAGTTTCGGGCCCCGTGGCCCCTTCCTCATAGACAGCCTGCTTTAATCACAAACATGAGTGCAAGGCTTACTATTATTCTCCAAATCCGCCCTCTGGTGGGTTTAACAAGCGAGTTAATTTAATTTAAGAATTCTGATATCCGTAGTTTTTAGCCTTGAAATCTTTATACAGCCCTTCAGTGAGTTTTGTGATTAGGCAGTTATTTATCTTATTTTGTCAAGCCCTCCAGTGGGCCTCGGGATAAATCCTATGAAGTAAATTTATGGGTCCGCGTTCGTCGGTTTCCTGACAAATGGATGGTGTAAAACGAAGTCTGCAATATATATATATATATATATATATATATATATATATATATATATACACATACATACATAAAATAAACATATGCATAAACAGATATAAAGAGGAAAGGAGTACCTTAATGAAATAGTCAATTGAGCACTGCTTTCCCACTGCTGAATCACCTTTTCATGCTGTATCCAAACAGTGGTGCTTGGTAAAAGTATGGGCATTCAACGATGTCGCTGCTCTACAAATGTCTGGGGCAATACTCCCGCTAATAGTGCTGTGGAGGCAGCCATTTTCCTTGTTGAATGGGCTGTCCCTCTTGATTTCCCGCCTTGTTGTGGCAAAAGGCAATAGCTGAAGCTATCCAAGAGGATATGTTGCTTCTAGACAGAGCATATCCTTTCCCGGGGGGAGAGGGGGGGGGGGGGGGGGGAGAGGGGGGGGGTTGATTTTCGAAATGTTTTTGTCCTTTCAATGTAAAATCTCAAGCAGCGTCTGACATCTAGTGTGGAGAGACCTTTCTGCCAGGGAGGATGGCTCTCTGAATTACGTTGGCAATATAATAGGCTTATTTAGATGGAAATAATTTGGTACCTTCGGTATGAATTTCTGCTTTGTCCTCAATACCACTTTGTCCTTTTTAAACTGGATAAAAGGTACCAAGGTTGAGAAAGCTTGGATTTCGCTGACCCACCTGGCTGACGTCTATGCCAGCAATAGTGTAGTCTTCCAGGATACAAATTTAATGTCTGCCTTATGAATAGATTTGAACGGTGGAGAAGTGTGGCTCACTGGTTAGAGGAGGCAGACCCGGACGCTGAGATCAGACCCGGGACCAGGGTTCAATTCCCGACGCGGCAGGGTCTTGAGCCCAAAAATGTCCACGGACTCGGTAATTCTCGCTTCGGTGCCTACTCGAATCACAGGTTCACACTCTGCAACTCTGGGCAATAGCTTGCTTAATCTCCACTACGGCCCCCCGCGGCGGGATGCCTGGCTTTCACCTTGGGGATACCCAGTAGGGGCTATCTCACAGGGAAAAACCAGGACGGGTTCCCAATGCAAAGCGCTTTGAGACCTGGCGGTGATATTGCGCTATATAAAAACCCATCCATCCAACGGTGACCGCATCCGTTGAGCAAGGACTGTATTTAAGTGCCAAGGAATTTCTGAATGCTTTATAGGTGGAAACCCTCTGAAGAACCCCTTCATAAATTCCTTCATTACTCTGGAAGACCAAAGCGATATCTGTCCTGGCTTCCTCCAGTATCTCGAGATTGCCGCTAAATGCACCTTTATTGAGGAATTTGCAGACCCGCTCTTGCTAATTGTAGCAAATAAGTTAATATCTGATCCGGTGTTGATTGTAATGGATGTATTGAGTGATCTATGCACCAGTAGCATAATCTCTTCCATTTCGCAGCATATGTTTTATTAGTGGTACTTGCCCTTGAATGACTCAGGATGTCTCGACAATCTTGCGGAATGTTCAGGAAATCAATTTCCTAGTCATGAGGTTCCAGGCGGACACATTCAGAGAGTCTAATCTGCGGATGTACCACCTGCCCCTTGTTCATGGATATGAGGTCATGAACAGGTGGGAAACGAATGTGGGGGGAGACCGACTTCGTAGAAGTTCTGAGAACCAAAATTGTCACAGCCATGCGCGTGCTATTAGAATCAGGTGGCACAGTTCGGACTTCATCTTGCATAGCACTCTTGGAATGAGACAGAAAGGTGGGAATGCGTAGGCTAACATACATGTCCAGCGAAGCTGAAGAGCATTTCCCCGCAAACCCTTCTGAGGGAATCTGCTTGCAAATCTTTCGCATTTTTTGTTTTCAAAGTTGGAAACAGGTCCAACTTTTGGGTTCCCGCTTTGTGAAGATTTGGGTGATCCATTAGTAAATCAATTCCCATTCGAGGAATTGACTTGAGGACTTGCTGAGGGAGTCTGCCCACGTGTTGTGGACTCCGGGAACATGCAACACTTGAAGAGCGATGTTGTGCTTTATGAGCCACTGTAAGATTCCCTGAGCTTTCAGAGGATAGTATTTGCGATCTTGTTCCTCCCTGCTTGAGTAAGTAAAACATTGTAGTACTGTTGTCCGTTCTCACTAGAACAGGAGAATCGCAGATTCTGCATAGAAAGGTTTGTAATCCTAAGAAGACCGCCTTCAGGTCTAAGGAACTGATGTGCATCAGTGCCTCTTGTGCGTTCCATTGTACCTGACTCTCCAGTTCTTGCATATGTGCCCCGCATCCCCGTAGGGGTGCATCTGTAGTTATTATGAAATTGGGAGTTTGTGATTTGAAGACTAGACCTGTAGACATATTTTCTCTCATCTGTCACCATGACAGGGTTTTTGGAATTTCTGGAGTGATAGTAATGAGATCCTCAAATGAGCCCTGAGCTTGGATCCACTGTATATCTAGTTGTTCTTGAAGCGGTCGGCAGTTTGGGATCAGTGGAATGCACGCGGAGAGAATCCCCAACATGGATTTGTATATTCTCACTGAAACGACTTTGTAGGCCTTCACACTCCTTGTGTCCAGTACTGCCCCTAGAAACATAAGTGATTGCAATGGTATGAGGGAGGATTTTTCTACATTTATTCACAGCCCTAGTGTCTTGAAGAGCTGCTGACAATTCCTTGAGTTTTCTGCAGAGTGGTATGTAGGTCCCCTTACTAGCCAGTCATCGAGATATGGATAGACTTGGTCTCTTTTTGTCTCATGAACGCTGCTATTTGCGCTATACACTTTGTAAACACCCTTGGCGCTTACTGGAGACCAAAAGGCAGCACCTTGAATTGGTAGTGGCACCCGCCACCTTGAAACTTGGGATGTGAAAATAAGAGTCCAAGAGATCTTGAGATGTCATAAAATCTCCTTTGTTGATCATTAAGTAGCAACCTGAAGGGTTGTTTGTGGATATATTTGTTCAAACCCCTGAGATCCATTACCTGTCTCCATTTGGCACTCTGCTTCTTTTTTATTAGAAAAAGGTTTCAGTAGAATCCCTTCCCGAGGTGTTGCTGTGGAACCTCTTCAATCGCTCCCTTTAGAAGCATGTTCGAAATTTTTTGTTTTAACAAGGCTAGATGTTGGTGTTTTCTCGAGACAGGAGGGAGTGCAGGAGGTTTCTGGACGAACTCCAGAGTGTATCCTTGATGAATAATGTCCAGCACACATTTGTCCGTAGTTATCTTTAGCCATTGATGGTAAAACACAGACATGAAGTGACTCTGTGGAAGTATGTACCGGTACAAGCTAGGTGCTAAAGCAGTTTTGACAGAATAACTGCTGAAAAAGCGGGGTCTACATGTTTCAGCCAACTGGATGTTAGATAACCAATGCCTTCCTCAGGACCACAATATAATCTATTGCTACTACGTAGTGAGAAAACAAACTGTGTAAAACAAATAATTTGTCAAAAAAAATACAACCAAGGTTGGAACAAATACAACCAAGTAACCTGAATTTCAGGTGTAGAAATCCTCCATAAATCCCCGGATGCTGATGGCACCCGTGATTCACGAGCACCTGACCTCACCTCACCTGGCAACAGCTCAGGAAAAGAGGCCCTACTCTGTCCGTCGGTACCCCAGGCCAGTACTGAGCTCTGTTTTTAGCTTTGATATCAGAAGAAACCCATTCAAGTATTTTCTCTTGTGGTATCCAATTTTAAATTGCACTAATCGCTCCCTCTCATTTTGCGCTGCGCCGTTCACTCTGAAATTCTTGTTCTTCACCTCTGATGGGTCCAGTAGAGCTCCATTTCTTAGATCACATTTGAAAACATCCGCAAGCTCCCTTCTGATTGAAGAAGGTCGCAGCCCTTGGCTACCTCAGTGTGTAACCAGGAGGAGACCCCAGATGATGAAGCATGTCACCTCGTGAGTAATGGGAATCTGTCCTCCTTTAGGATTTTCCTCTTTTTTCTTTCATCTTGAAAAAAAGATCACCTCTTTTCCCCCTTTCTTGGCCCTCTGACTATAAGATTACTGCAACTCAAATTCAGTTTTTTTTAGGGTTACTAGACCCACTAGACCAGTGGAATTTGCTAGTGTTAGATATACAAAGTTTTCATAACCCACAAATGTATATTTAAACTTGATCCTTATTTAGAGGAGGCGAGTTTCCTAAAGTTTTATGGGATTTTAACCTGAAACAAACTTATCATTAACACAATATTCACATTGCATCTGGCAGATGTGCACCTGAAGTGAATATAGACTGAGGTTCCTGTTATACAAAACTTGTCTCTTAGGAGGAATAACTTGACCCCCACCTGATTGGCAAGCACATCGCAATTGAAAAGATTAATGTATTGTGAGTAGGCGTTGGTCTGATTCCAACTGTCCACATTTGTGAATATTAGCTGGATCTGCCATGCACAGGGCCGGACTGGCTACCGGGCGTTTTGGTGTGCTGCCGAGCTGGGGGCTGATTTCGTTGATGGGGGCCTGCGTGTGTTGAACAACATTCGTTTTGTTTATTTAGAAGCACACGCAGATCCCCATCAATGAAATCAGCCCCCAGCGCAGTGATATCAGCCCCCAGCTCGGCAGCACACCAAAACACCCGGTAGCCAGTCCAGCCCTGGCCATGCAGCTCACTAAACTTCTCCTGCACTTGAACTAGTTGAGACCCCTAGTTGCACAGCTATATCTACAGCGTGGAGCCCAAGTGCTGTCTCCATTCTTCTGGATGGCACTAACCCAAGGCCCTCCTTGCATGCCAGCTCTGGTCCCACTGCTGCCCTTGCCCAGCGCGGAAGCTCCTACCCAGTCTACCAAGATCCTGAAGTATAAATTGCACCTGCTGTACTGCCTCACCAAGATAGACTTCTACATTGGACACCGATGTTTGTGAAAATCTGCTTAGTCCCTCAATTCTGGCAAAAGCAATGGAGGTAGCATGCCAGGAAAACTGAGAATTGGTGAGATAACGGTGGCACAATCTGGCGAGCACCCCCATTTTCAGCCACCTGTTACTTTTATTCATTTCCGGATTTCACTCTTTAGCATGCCCTGTCTAGAGGTACAGCACCTGACTGACTAGCCAGACACGGGGGCCTTTGTGGCCTGCTCTGAGCCCTAAGTAGTTTCGGGCAGTTGCCCCTCCCAGGTTGGTGTACCCCTACCGAACCCAATATGCAGGCACATACATTGAGGCAATGCCCCTCCATTGCAAGTACCTGTGATGCTGTTGTAACTAGTGTAGTGTGCTTTTTGAGAGATATTGTGTTTCTTAGCTAATGGCTGGCTTCACCTCCAAATGAATACAGGTTGTACTGCATTCATTTTTTTTGTTAAATACTGCGCTATTTTTTCTCTCTATATACGTGCCATTTCTAGTTCTGCCTCTTGAGAGAGCAACAGAAAGACAATTCCTCTGTGAAGGGGTGTTCCTAATGCACACTTTAATGCACATATGAAGCGTTTCCTTTAAGGGCACTCGGGTACGTTAACAAGCTGTCAGTCGCCCTCTCTCTCAATTACTTATATTTAATTAGATAGGACATCCATATACGAGGCCTACATTTGAAGTCATGTTTTTCACGTCTCCATTAAATGAAGCAGCCGGTCTTTTAGAGTTTAGTTAAAGGTAATGTAACTGAAAGGATGGTTAGCGCAACATACACAATATATTTTGCATTTAAAATTAAGTCTTTCTACTGAAACAGCATTTGTTATTTTTGTTAAAAAACTGAAGCACTAACACATCTGGTTAAATACTTTTTCTCACATTTTCCATTTTATAGATGAGCAATGATTTTAGAATGTAGGTCACTTATAAACATTACATTCATCTTCTACCCGAGCTGCGTTCACTACTGAAACAACAGCATCAGTCACCGTTTGCGGGAATGGAGGGGAGGGGCGCTAAGGCGGGTTTCTGTTTTGGGATCAGTCCTACTAGAAGGTTAGGGAGGAGAAGTGCTTAATTTGTTTTAAAAGTGCCACTTGCATCACCCATTGCCCTTGCCAGAGCAGTAAATGACAGTATTAACACAACTACTAACCATCACACGCCTAGAAGTGTGACAATTCAGAATTTTCCAGGCGCACCACACTATAAGAATGGCTTGGACGGCAGATATTAGTTCCTTTTAACGTACATGAAGACTCAATAACCGACTGTTGTGCTCATTTCGAAACTAGACAGACAGCGCCATCTTGTGGCAGACTGTCATAAGTGCCGGTGTTGAACAATTCCGACAGCACCGTTTACAGCGGATGATTAACTCGTTCCAGGTACAGTAATCTTCTAACAACTGAGGGATCGCCTAGAGCACCTCTCTAGATTCAAGACAAGGCTAGGGCTATTGAAGCAAACTTCACAATCATACAAATTAAAATATTTCAACAGGTCTAATACTAAAGAACACAGTTGAAATCATCTGACTATGGCATTTGATGGGCTGTGGCTAAAAAAGCACATTATTTTTCTTTATTGGAGGAAGGTGTTTTTTAAAACACCCATGTGTAGGCGCTCCAAAGGAGCTATCCCTGAGGCTGCCCTTTTATGAATATGTTGGACGAAGAGGTTTCCAGATGGCACAAATTATTTTAACGTGTAATTGGTGGTGGGAAGAAGGGAGGATATGACCCAAACGTGGGTTAAGATTGGAGTTCCAACTCAGAAGTAGTGACGCAAGATACAGTAACCTAAAATTGGTGTATGAAGGACGTTATACCAGAATAAAGCTGCTGAAAAAACACATGATAAATTATGGGGGCTGTGGAGGTGGGAGCCAGGAGTTTGAGCTCTGGATTAAGCCAATATTATTTAATGTAGAGGTTTTCAAACTGGGGAGCATGGAGTAATCCGAAGGGAAGCGTGAGTCCATGCTCCCAATGGCATTTGGTCTGAGTCCCATAACATTGAATTGTACGTGCAGGCTTCATCTATATATTTTTTATCCTATTCATGTCGTTGTGTGTGTTTCTTTTAAGGGAAGTGGGGCTTCTACTGCATTTGGCTTGCTTGCTCGTGAAGTCTCATTGTAGACAAATCAAAAGCAACTCATACAGTAAGAGAAGGTGAGCATTGTTCTCTGAAACACTTTCAGATACTTTGTAGCTGTTTGCAAGACTTTTCAGTCTGATTTGCAGAAATGACATGTACACTATGTCATTTTTGCCATTGTGTTAATGGCTGCAGTTGTATGGACTGAAAGGGTGGCAGCTCTGGATGTTGATTGATGGGGAATTATTCTTGAAGTGGGGTAAATGTCGTTTTTTTACTGGGTGATCTGGAGGGTGCTTTGTAGCCATGCCACGTTTCCCCAACTATCATCCTAATACAAGCATCTAATGACAATCTAGCTAAAATGGCCAATATCTACCCCACCCTCAAAAAAGAAAGTTTACAGCAACGCCACCGCCCCCTACCAAAGCACCACCTCCTCCATGAGTTTATCTAGTACTCCATCTCGAATAGTTGTGAGTTCTCCACTCTCCTTAAACCCCTCCCCGTCTGGTGACCCCAGTAACGTATCGCCCATGGTAGAACTGTCTATCATCTAGTTCTCCCTCTCAGCCGCCTGACAATAATCCGTATGCAATCCCCTCACCGACTATCCGTCCGATACAGGGTGGACCCCACAAGCATTCCAGTCCATTTCCCAATGCTGATGATTTAGTAAACCTCCTACCTTGTAGCTTGTTCCACCTACTTAGAAAGTATGGTGAGGCCGCCTCCTAAATATTTTGCTCAGGGGGGCTTGCCATAAGTAAGTTTGAAGACCACTGATTTAATGTATGGACAGTAGTTATTTACTTGGTGTGTAAAAAGTCAGTAGTCTATAAAATTTGACGATATAACCTGATCATGTGAAAAGATGATTTTCAACCGTTTAAGATAACACACTTCTGAAGACCAGTTGTTGAATTTTGTAGTATACATAAAAACAGACAAGAAGTTTAAAAATAAAGGCAGTAACAAGGGCCAATTTTATTTAAAACGTTACTTGGACAAATATATTGGACTCAGGCCAGAGTTATTCTGTTCCACATTAAGCCCAGACACCCCCATCCTCAACTCTTAGCCATAATAGAATGGTGTCCCCAGTCCAACCTGTGAGGTTCTCCATTGCTAAAAATGGTACACCTTAGTGGCTATTTCAAACTGTACAGCAGCTGATCACCTTCTCCACCCAAGCTACTAAAGAGAGTCTTGGTGCCTGCAGCATACAGCATTATATGCTACCATGCCTTTTCCCTTCTTTTTTGTATCCAATACAGACAGAGTGGGCTTTATGTCTGTCCCTTGCGTCTAATTCAATGGCTTTCCTCCCATTTCTTGAATTTGTTCTATCCGATGAGCATTTTGGTCCCACTGGGCTTTGATTGGTTTAAGTTCACAACGTATGTCAGGCAGCAGCCGTGGTGCGTCCATTGGGGCGTAGGGGCGTAGCCCCACCAGCCACAATGGACCCGCATCGCAGCCGCCGTCTATCTATAATATAACAATCAGCCTGACAGCCTCAGCCCACCGCCGGGAATTGTGCAGGGGGGGTGGCCTGCAGCTTGAGTGACTCAGGCTGCAGCCAGCAGACAGTAGTGACCAGTCCCGCTGGGGAACTTACAGTGCACTGTGCGCATGCTTGGGATAGTTGGCAACTATGTCAAGCATGCGCACTAAAAGTTCCCCAGCGGGACCCAGGGGTACTTGTTCGCCTGCCACAGCCCGGGTTTTCAAAGGGCGGCAGAGCGAGCAGCAAATGTGCCCCCCTAGCCAATCCTGGCGCTGCATGCAGCGCCAGGATTGGCTGGTCCACCACGCAGCATTCATCATTGGACACCGCGCGTGGGGGTGGCACATATTAGGGAAGATTCCAAGAGAGTGCCTCTTTCGTAGCTCTGGGCACAGGGCCCAGCACCATTATCTGAGGTAAGGAATATTTTGATGTATCTCATTCATTTTCATTTGAGAGACAGAAGAAAAAGAGATGTACAGAGCACAGAACCCACAAGAGATCATTACTTTTTTAAGCACTTTTTTAAGCATAACGTTGAATTTTCAGCATTCAATTAAATTTGAGAAGAACAAAAATTGACCCTAAATTGGTCTGAAAGTGGCATTCCCCAGTAGTAGAATGTGGTCTCTGTGACACTGGCAGCACAGAGGTGCGTGGAAGGACAGGAAGCTTCCTGTGCAACTTCAGGCAGACGGGCCGGGCGCAGCTGCGGTCCACTCCACACCAAGCAAGCTGCCCCGGCTTTTTATGGCAACAGCACCGCATCCCCCAGAATCCGACATGCACGGCAAAACCTGCTCTTAATTAATGCTTAATTAGTTTACGGCTGCCTACATTATGTGGAAAAACTCGTGTTTGTTGCCATCTGAATGAGGGAGACACAATGTGCGCTGTCAATGACGTGCTCTAGAAACGGATTCACTTTACAGGATGTATTTGTTGGTTAATGTCACTTTATAATTTGCCTCGGTAGGGGGCGGGGTGAAATCTCCTTAGACCCGTGTACTAACCTCGTCGATATCGGTGGTTTCAAGCCAGAAGATTGGGCCCCGCATCATGGTTTAGTAATAAAATACCGACACGGGGCTTTCGAGTTCTCCAGGTCCATGCTAGAGTGGCTCGTTCAATCCAGGTTTTTGCTATGCATTCTATGACTTGTAGTCCTGTTTAGTTCATTGTAAAATCAAGACTAAAAGTCCAAAAAAAACTGACTTCGGTAAGCTACTCATGCATGGACCAGCGCAACTGGGGCTCTCTGGTCTCAGACAGATAGAATTTGAGTGCTTTTGCCCCCTCACAGTAGGATTATCAGATGACTATATATCACCAAGGATGTAATACTTTGGTTTTCGATTTGTTATTTCAATTGGAGCCACTCAAGGAAACCTGAAGTACAGTTCCCAGCATGCACTGGGGTGTTACATTAAAAGTTCTGGAGCAGAACACAGCTGACCATGAGCTTGAATCATCTTGTAGCATTACCTCTGCATCCTCCAGTGCTCGGCCCATTCTTTACTAATGAAGTGTTACACCTCTAGAGACAGGAAAAGAAGAGGAAATGTGAACCTCCCTGATAGGCACATAGCCTATGAGGACATCACCCTTCTCAGTATTCCTCCTCTGCTTCTTCATGTCTCTAGAAGACGAGAAAGGAGGACGTTCGGCTTCCACCAGGCGGAAGACACGTTGAGATATGTTTTGGAGTCCACTTATCTGTGGGCCTCTTAGGAGATAGGGTGCTTCAGGTAGGTGCAGTGCATACACCCGGCGTGGGGATTTCTGCCGCATTTTGAAAGCATTCCTGTGGATTGCCAGCATCACGTACTTCTGTGTGGACCAGGCTCCCAGGTGGAAGCTTCTCTTTGCGCACGGCATGCAGAGTATGTGGCAGCTGTGGTGGCTTTGACTGCATGAGCCGCATACACTGCGGCCGATGCGTCACTGCAGTGCGGCAGTGCTGTGGGACTAACCCTCAGATATGTGTAAGTGGGTTTGAGAAATGATTGAATAGGCAGTGGCTGAGAAAGCTGTATGGGTGAATGCTGAATAGACGATAAACTCGCTGATGGCTTGCAGGCTTGGGCGGGGATGCTCGCAGACCAGCTAGACCCCCCCGCACCCCCCACATGCAGCTCCCCTTAGACACTCATGGCGATTGATCTGAATATGCTAAATTATTCAAGCTGTGAGCTGTTGGGTTCAGGGTCTCCTCATCACATTGATGGTGATGATAGAGAAGGGGCCCTATAATGTTGAGTTATATAATGCACAGGGCCGGCTCTAGGGTGGTGCTACCGGTACCACTGCACCGGGTGCTGATTTAGAACGGGGGCGCCTGTTTGGTGTTTGCTTGTTTACATTGTGCATTAATGCACCTGCTGCCGCGCTCTAGCAATGTCCAGACAGCAATTAAAATGTCAAAAAAACTCCGGTGATTAATGTTCATCCAGGCGAGATCGGAGTATTGTCTAATAGAAGTTTTGACTCGAAGTTTTAATTCATGGTAAGGTAGTGCAGAGCAGAGGGTTAATATGCTTGCTGCGAAGAACATGTACCATGCATAGAACAGTGAATGTAATGTAAACAGGTCAGTGGGTTACTGCTTTTGTCAGAGACTTCCTTTTGTTAGTTGTAGTTTACAGTGAACTATTAACTGTCATCATCAAAGAACTGCGTGCAGACTTCAAGGTATAGATTAGTGTGTATGGATTTTTCCCCTAGACTGTCATTATTCCAATGTTGGGAAAAGGGTTCACTTGGGTACAAATCAGTTCTTGTTATTAAAGAGAGCATCAATCCATTGTGTTACATTTTAAATTCAGAGTTTGTGCTTCTCCAGACCAAGTACTCTTTAACTATACTGCCTATTAATATGGATGACATGTGAATTCACCCCTTGTTGTCGTTTGTCTTATATAACATGTCCTATACACTGTTTTACACACCTATGATTGCTAGTCTCTGTGTAATGTGTGCGTTATGTACAGTGCTGTTATGTACAGTGGTGTTCATCATTCGACTTCCTATGTTGCTGGAGTGCATTTTTTTTTTGCAACTGATTCTATGACTTTTTGGGGTGTATCCTCGAAAGTTTCCTGTTAATGTGGCTGACCTGCTGGCTGATGTGCACTTTATACTTGCTTTTGAGTGACACCAAGTATTGCTAGTTTAATTCGATTCTGTTTGCTGACTTGTGATGCACGGCTTGACGGGTGCAAGCGTTTGTTTCCCTGTGACTAGTTTGTTCTGATATAATTGTCTTATTTGCAATAGTTTTGAGCACACAGTTTGCTCAATCAGTTATGATTTTGTGTGACTACCTGGATTCCTGGAGTGCCTCTGACTTTGTTCTGTTTCTTTACTTTTTGTGACTGTTGGTCCTGCGGGGAAACATTTTCAATTTATGTTGTCTTGTTTACTGGGAGCATTGCTTTTATTTTCCTTTAGTGTAATAGGCTGGCTGGTGAAGTGCACTTCCCATAGTGTGCAGTCACTTCAATTTGCCTTTAGGTGACTACCTGGTTTGATGGTGGTTTTCTATTTGATTTCATGTAACTCCTTGTCTTGATGAGTGCATTGGTTTTAGTTTGTTTGAGGTAACTGCTTCACATGCTGGTTTCATCACACAGCTGACATCCATTCTGAGAAAGCCAGAGCTGCCCTGTTAGTGGTATCAACACCAATGCGCTTACATTCCTTACAGCTCCTTCACTTGAAGTGGGTTACCACCTACCCGTTACTTTTTGTATCCTGCTCGTACCAAGTCAGATCTAGACCCAGACCAGTCCCCACAGTTTCCCCGGATTAAGGGACATTGTCATGTCATCTCAGGCGCAATGTAAAGACTCCCAGTGAGCTGAGGACTCTTGGCTCAAGAACCAACTAGCTGGAGACCCTTGTGGTTGTTTAAAGATTTAAGATCAGCCTGTAACTCAGTCTTGAGCTGGGTGGGTGACCTCGATTACAAAGTGGCTGTGCCAGATGTCCCATTATGACCCCTTTTGCCTGTCTCCCCTTCAGACGCAGAGGGCATAAAACTGGGGGGTGCTCAACCCTGCCAAAAAACTGAGGGGTGACCCTAGGAGCACAGCTGACATCCAATCAGGGGTGGGATGCTTTAGTGTGCTGGTCTGGTTTTCTGGGTGCATTGGCTCAAGTTTTTCCCATGTAATTGATTGGGTGTCTTGGTAAGTTGCTTTTATGTGAATGTCTGACTTATGACTGCGCATTCCTTTCAGTGTGCACTTGCTTCAGTTTACTTTTTGAGTCACTGTCTAGTTTGCTGGATGTTTTGCTTTCATTTTTCTTCCATTAAACTGTTTGACTTGTGAGGTTCCGTGACGATCGTAAGTGGTGTTTTCGACTCGTACGAATATGGTCGAGTCTGGTATCTATGAACCGCAAATGACGAGTTTAGTGGGTGTACGCAGTTTTGCTGTGCTAACCTAAACCGTTCGTCTGTTTCGTGGGTTTCTATATCTGTACCCACGGGTTCCATCTTAGATACGGCATCCATTTTGTCTCTTGCCCTCAAGTAGCCAGCGAACGGACGCCGTCCGCTTCGCGACCCTGGGATTCCCAAGACTCTTGCGGAAGACACGTTTCCATTGAAAGTGTCTTTATGATGAGGGGGATGATACTGTAAGGCAGATGGCCCCGCTCGAGGCTCATCTTGCCGTGCCGGTCTATTGTCTTAGCCGTGCATCTCATTAGGCGCGTCCCTTTGATGCTTGCAACTCGTGTTTCCCGATGCCACCCCTTTTACACCCTTTCCGATCTCCCCACTGTTTATGCCTTCCTCTGCACCTGTTTCTGTTCCTTCTTCGATCTGTTTACTGCCGATTGGAATGTACTAATGGTGGGAAGATGGGTTTTTACAGTTGGGAACCACCAAATGTTTCCGTACTTATGTTCCGGGCCCTGAATACATGAAGGCAACCCCTTCTGGCGTTTATTATGGGAACCAAGTTGTAAACCTTTGTGTACCATGTTAACCTATGAGAGAAATGTGTATAAAAGGAGCGACCCACAGTAGCAATTTGAAGCAGTCTCCCAGAACTTACACCCATTGTACTTCTTGTGACTTCTGTGTTCCCTGCAGTAATAAACCTCGAATCTTTGACGCCGAAGGAAGTGTCCCGTGTCTCTGTCATTTGTACGCCGGAACAGGTTACCCACGAAGGTTTCAGGTCTTGTCCCCTGGCACCGCTGGGTCTTAGACAACCCAGTCCTTCAGTTGGCGCCCACGTGGGGCTGCATCAGTGGTACCGGTCCAAGCCCGACGATCGTGAGGAACTTCGTGTGAAATCTTCAAGGGAAGGTGCACCCCGCTTCATCGATCGTGTTGTCGAAACAAGTGGCCCGACGACTTTTCCCGCGAAGATTCCCGCCTCCTGACGGCTGCGACGGACTGCTGCCCTGACTGTAGACCTGTTTTGGCGCCTGGCGTAGACCTTGGTACAGCGAGACGATTGACGGGCCTTCCTGGTGACGCCATCGATCTTTGAGTTAAGTATTTGTGGGTCGCTCCCAGAGTCCTTAGTTGTGGGTGCTTAGTTGTTGCATGGTTCCATTGCATTTGTGGTTCTTAGTACTTGGTTCTTTGTTGTGATATTTGACATCTGCAGTCGCCAAAAACCGAGGGTTTTTGCTCTTTGCTGGGACTTGGTAAATCCCGTAACCCTTGAAGTTTGTGAAACTCGGCTAGTGTGCAAGATGCCTGGTCGTAGTACTTTGTTCAGTTGTTTTGGTCGTTGTGGTGCGGATTCCCGACTGGAGGACTCGTGTCCGATACCTCCGGTTGGAACTCCAACTTATGAGCTTTACAGCAAGCATGGGTTGGGTCCGATTACCTTTAATGAATGTTGGATTCGTTATACCAAAAAAGATGGTGTCCTTAGTTGGCCACCTCATGGTAGTTTCGAGACCCCGATTTTAGATAACCTCGAGGCTAAATTGTTTAAGAAAAAATCAAGGCCGGCCATGTTTGATGCCTTTCGGTTGTGGCGGAAAGAAGCCAAACAGAAAGAAATCAGACAGACAAAACGCAATCAGAGAGATGGAGTTGCTACTATAGTGAAGAAAGCAGAACAGTTCCAGCGAGATAAGGAGGAAAAGGAAGTTTTTGATAGACTTCAGCGTATGTCTATAGATAAATGTTACCCCGCTTTGCCAACGGAGTCGGATAAGAAGGAGGAATTAGTTGAGGATCCTTTGATGTCCTATCTTCTGAAGTCACCACCTCCGCACGCACAGGGTACCGCAGTTCCTGTGGTTCCCCCTGTACCTGCTCTTGTACCTGTTCCTCAACCTGTTCCTCAACCTGTACCCGTTCTTCCGACTGTTCCTGCTCCTTTGCCTACTTCTGTTCCTACTGCTCCACCGTTTGTACTTCCACATACTCCTGCTCCCGCTGCTGCTCCTGTTCTACTTACTCCTGCTGTTTCGTCTGTTTCCGACTCTTCTCTTGTTAATCCCTTAGGTTATACTTCTCCATCTACCCGACGTCGTACCTCCTCTGTTGCTGCTAATTTCTTTAATTCTCTTGGACCTATTCTTGAGTCCGCTGGTTCGGACGGTCCCCAAAGACATAGTCAGCTTCCCGGTAATCGGGAACGTGCTGCATTGTATAATATGGCGATGGGTTGGATGAAACACCCCCTTAGAAATCCTCCACGTGCGGTGCTTGATACATTCTGTCAATTCAATATACCGACACAAAGATACGTTTTTGAGGAAATGTGTAAGGTTTTACGTGATCAAATATCGGCTGATGCATCTGACGATGTATTGACTGCTTTGACTAATCTATAGCTTCAGTTTTCGAGTGGAATGATAGTGGATTCTAATGTTCGACGCGCTGTTGAGCAGTTGTTATCTCTTCGTCCCTCTATAATGCCTCGAGCATTGTTTGTGGAAGACATTGAGGGACCACTAGACGCGCCTGGTCAGTATCCCATGCGCGAAGTTCCACCAGTATGGATGCCGGGTAATGCTGCAGCTCAACCTCCGATCTTGCCACATTTCCAGAGAGTGTGGATACACCTCCCGTGGAAACGATCGGAAGTTCTGCAGGTGAAGCAATCTTTGCTTGACCCTCGCAAAAATCCTGCAGGGTATTATAAAGAATTATCGCAGCTCGTAGACGCTACGATAATGAATCTTGCCGATATTGATATGCTGTTTGGCAATGTCGTACCACAACCGGTATGGGCAAAGATTCGTCAAGAAAACCACGTGGCTGAATTAGGTGGTGATTGGGCTGCTCTTGTAGCGGCAGACACACGACAAATTGGTGGGGCTAAACCTGAACAGCTCATTACGGCTTTGCCTCAGAGAATAATAACTCTTATGAAAACGCTTATGCCAGCCATGAAGGTAAATTGGGACAAACTGTCCGCTTGCAAACAAAAGAAGGATGAGAGCGTCTCTGATTTCTTCACGAGATTTGAGGAGGCTTTCATTGACCATAGTGGTCAAGATATGGGTACCGAAGGTGGTCAGAGGTTGTTTGTGGACAAATTTGTTTCAAATTTACTGCCTGACTTAAGCAACAAATTACGAAATTCTGAAAGTGCGTGGGCTGTTTCTACTTCCGCTCAAATATTGGCTACGGCTCAATATTATGAGAATAGGGAGAAAGAGGAGAACGATCGTGCTGACAAGAAAACAAAAGAGCTAAAAACTAAAGTGTTGTTGCAACAGGCGTATCCTCCGCGTTCGAATCAGAATGATTCGCAACAACGTAATCGATCGCAGTCTCAGCCAAATAGGTCACAATCTCGAAATGATTCCTCTTCACAGAGATCTTCGTTAGGGTACAATCAGTGTGCCTATTGTAGACAGGAGGGTCATTTGAAATTCGATTGTCCAGTCCTCAATGAGCGTAATAGTGGTAATTCGTCTAGAGGAGGTCGTGGTGGTTCTCAACAGACATCACGTGGTAGAGGTTGCGGTGCTCAGAACGATCGTTCCACTAACACTTCTGACTCCAATAATTGTTTTGATCAGCGTGGATCGTCACAAGGGCGATCTGCTCAGTACAATGTGGATGATTATTACGTCGATCAGGATGCTGACGACGGTAATTACTAGGACAGCCATAGACAAGGAGAGGGAGTAGTATCAGTTCCGGTTGATCAGAGAGGGCCTTACGTCGCAGTTGCCACCTCGGGCGTCGTTGAGCCTTTTCTGTTGGACACTGGTGCAGCGAAAAGTTCCATAAAGCATTCGAAACTCCCTGGCGCACCTTTGTCTGGCTTAACAAATGTTTCCGTTGGATTCTCTGGCGCCCCTGTTAGCAATCCGGTTTCGCGCCCTTTGCCCCTTACAATTGGGCCTCGTGAGCTGGAAGCTCCGTTGATTCTGACCACTGGTTGTGGTGAAAATCTCTTGGGCCTGGATTTGCTAAAACGTCTATATGCGACCTTGTATTGTTCCCCTGCGGGAGTGAAGCTTACTTTGGGTGACAGAGTTATCTCTCCAATGTACTTGTCTCTCGATAAGCTTCCACCGGAATTGAGTTCTCTTCCTGCATCTTTGTGGGCAACAGGTCCCAATGACGTGGGCCTGCTTGACATCTCCCCTTATGTTGTTCATTTGAAATCTAATGTGCGATTGCCACGTATTCCCCAGTATTGTATCTCCCTTGATGGTGAACGAGCATTGTTAGCTATTATCTATGACCTGATTGAGAAAGATGTTATCGAGGAGACACGGGGAAACGTGTGCAACAGTCCTGTGTTGCCTATTCTAAAACGTACTGATCCTTCAAAACCACCTGTTTATCGTTTTGTTATCGATTTACGGGAGGTAAATAAAATTGTGATTCCTCAGTTCCCTGTTGTGCCTGACATCACGGCGCTACTGACTCTGATTCCAGCCTCGGCATCTTGGTTTTCAGTGATCGATCTGAAGAATACGTTCTTCAGCATCCCGATTGCTGAGGAAAGCAGAGACCTTTTCGGTTTCTCTCTTGGTGGTCGCAGCTTCCGGTTTAAACGTGCTCCTCAGGGCTACTGTGAAAGTCCATCGATATACAGTCAAGCCTTGAAGGGCCAATTGGATGCGTTTGTATTGCCGGCTGGTGCAGCCTTGATCCAATATGTTGACGACTTATTGGTGGCTGCAGATACTCAGGACATTTGCAAAATTGCCACGATATCGTTGTTGCAACATCTCTGTGACTTACATCACAAGGTGTCGCCTTCTAAACTTCAATATTGTTGTCAAGAAGTAACCTATCTAGGTCACTTATTGTCAAAGGAGGGAAGACGGTTGACCCCGGAGAGAATTGCAGCGATTGCGCGAATGACTGTGCCAACTACTCAGAGAGATGTGCGTGCCTTTCTAGGTATCACGTCATACTGCAGACAGTGGATTCCAAATTTTTCATTGTTAGCGAAACCATTGGTGGCTCTTACGTGCAAGGATGTTCCAACTCCTTTACCATGGACGGAAGAATGTCAGAAAAGTTTTTCTGAGCTGCGTGACGCATTGTGTTCGGCTCCTGTGTTAGGGACCCCTGACTACAGTAAGCCGTTTACACTGTACGTTCACGAGAGAGAAGGTTGTGCGTTGAGTGTCCTGACGCAACCTTTTGGTGGTAAGCAGCGTCCATGTGCATATTTTTCCTCGACCTTGGACCCAGTAGCTAGAGCATTGCCGAGTTGTCTGAGGGCAACAGCGGCAGCTGCGGTGTCCATCCGACAATCAGCAGGATTGGTCATGGATAATATGCTAACGGTAATGGTTCCGCACACAGTTGACACTCTTTTGAATCGTACGAAAACTCAGCACTTGACGAGTGCGAGGTTGTCTGGGTACGAGTTGACGCTGTTGGCAAGTCACATTCAGATAAAACGTTGTAATGTCCTGAACCCGGCAACTTTATTGCCAATTAGTATGGAATCAGATGAAGTAACACCTCATGACTGCTACTTGCGGACTGAGGAGGAAACAAAAGGTCGTGTGGACCTTAAAAACACTCCTTTGGAAGATCCCGATGGGACCTTGTATGTGGATGGTTCATGTTTTAAATTGCCGAATGGTGATGTGACGACTGCGTATGCTGTGGTAACTTTGAATACTGTTGTAGAAGCTACGAGATTGAATCAGAACTCTGCCCAAGCTGCAGAACTGATCGCTTTGACTAGAGCATGCGTGTTGTCGAAAGGGAAACGCGTGAATGTGTTTACCGACAGCCAATATGCTTTTGGCGTCGCTCATAGCTTTGGACGATTGTGGAGAGAGAGAGGTTTCATGACATCGCATGGTACTAAGATTCAGCATGGACAGCTTGTGAATGATCTTTTGGATGCACTTACGTTACCTAAGCAGGTGGCGATTGTTAAATGTAGTGCGCATCGTAAGGTGACGGATGATGTTGGCCGTGGTAATGCGTTTGCAGATGAGACTGCTAAGGAGACTGCCCGGAACCTTAGCACTAGAATGTATGTGACGAGTTCGGTTAGGTGGCCTACAGAGACTAGTATGTGCGAGGATACCATCGAGAGTGTGAGAACAATACAGAACGAGGCCACCAAGACTGAAAAGACGAAGTGGAAAGAGAGTACGGGAAAGTTGGATGCGAATGGTTGTTGGATTGATTTGTCGGAGCATAAGAGATGGATGTTGCCAGATGCGTATGTGCTAGCTGTTGTGACGATGGCACACGGGTTAGCACATATTAGCGCGAAAGGTATTTGTAAGTTGCTGTCCCCTGTGTGGAAGAATGATGGTATCACGAAGTGTGCTGAGAGATTGGTGAAGAATTGCATGATATGTATGATGTACAATCCTGGTAAGGGAACCCCTACACCTCCTGGCCATTTTGCTCCCCCTTCATGTCCCTTTGAAGTGATTCAGCTAGATTTCATCCATATGGAGCGATGCAATAACCTGAAATACGTTTTAGTTGTGGTTTGCGCATTCTCCCGATGGATCGAAGCCTACCCTCTCAAAGACAACACTGCTCTGTCCACTGCGAAAATCCTACTGAAGGAATACTTTCCTCGGTATGGAATGCCACGGATTGTATGGTCGGATAACGGAAGTGAGTTTGTAGGGAGTGTGATGAAGAGTGTGTGTAAGGGCCTTGGAATTACTCAAAAATTCCATAGCGCCAATCATCCCCAGTCTGCAGGTTTGGTTGAAGGGTATAATGGCACCCTTAAACTCAAACTAGCGAAGATTCAGGCTACGACTGGTCTCTCGTGGCCTGACGCTTTGCCTCTAGCTCTGTTGTCAACAAGGGCGACTGTACACTCCCGAGTAGGGCTCAGTCCCTATGAAATAGTGTTCGGCCGTCCTGCGAATGTTTGGAGGGTCCCTAGACCGAGTGTGTTTTCTGATCTAGAGTATCCGATGTTGATCGATTATCTTCATGATCTGACTGCTAAACTGAGGTTAATTCACCAACAGGTCTTTGAAGCACTGCCGACGCAGACGGAGGGTCCAGGCCACCAGCTCCAGCCCGGAGACTGGGTGGTGACGAGGAATTTCGGAAGAAAAAGAAACCTCGAGCCTCGTTTTACTGGACCCTTCCAGGTCCTCCTTGCCACGAGAACTGCTGTCCGTTCGGAAGGCCGAAAGAACTGGGTGCATGCCACCCACACCAAAAAGGTACCTATACCTTTACCGGCGGACTCGTGGGTGAGGAAAGGCATTGCTTCATCTGAAACGGAAAGATTGCAGACCTTCGTACCTTTTAGCGACGCCGAACCTGTCGGAGAATCCTCAGTGCAGCAGAACGACATTGTTGAACATTTGTCACCCCAAAGCTCAAGATCTGAAAATTTGACTGATCAGCAGAACTCTGTTCCCTCATCGGATCCATTGTTTGACGAACAGACACGTCTTGGAAAGAGCCGATACTTTTTGCGATCAAACACCAAGGACAAATAAATTTGCTTTTATTCCTCGACATTTACGTTACCCCATTGACACGATCAGTCTAAAACACTTGTGTAACTATGATTTTGTAAATATTGAGTTTTTTCCACATCTGTGTTTTTGCTTCCACAGCTGAAAGACTTTGTGCATATTTGTGAAATTAAGATACCTTCCATCCAGGTGTACCGTAGGGCCGCGCGTGTACTTCCTTCTGGTTAGTAGGTCTTGACACTAGGTCGAAGACCGTCGGTTCCTGGGAACTCCTAGGGATTGACTACTGCTACACAGAACGAAGTGCGTCAAGAAACGTTGCGGACGGTTTTAGAGGATGGCATTTTCGAAGCTTGTGGACTTGGAAAAAGCTCAGGCGCACAGATTCAGACTGCAACAAATTACCCGTACCAAATGCTTTATGTTTCAGGTGTTCCTACTGTTTTTAACTGTTTCTTCATTATTGGCGGGTGGGGTGTATTATATGATACAGTACTTCCTACCTTCTGCCATACCTACTCCTACTTCTGAACCTAAACTTATCACCACTGTGTCCCCTCATTTCTTTCACATCTTACCTCAACACGAGCAGGCTAGACGTGCAGAATTCAGAAATAATTCCTTTATTCAACTCCTTCATCAGCATCAGTTGGTTGTAAACACTACCAATTGCTGGGTGTGTGGGTTAATGCCACATACCACGGATAAGGGAATTCCATATCTGGTCCTTCCTTATAGTTCCCAGGGTTCAGCTCGAGCATTCCAAACTATGTTTCGAAGCGCACTAGATTCCTACCCCAATCGAGAGCCACGTCCTCCCCACTTTGGTCCTGGTCCGTACCATAAGTCTTTGGCCATAGCGATTGCGGACTTAGATAGGGATATCTACGAACCGTCGTTCATCCCGGACGAAGAGGTGCGAGCTTATAGGGATCTAAGTGAGGTTGAGTACAGTGCGCTCGTGGGTGAAAGACAGCTTAGAAGCTCGCCTCCGATATGGATCGTACCCCACCTTGGTAATTTCTGTCTACTAGGTCGTGGCCGAAGGTCGAGAGCTCGTCTTGGAGAGAGCGCTTGCTCCGAGACTTATATCCTACCGATGCTCTCTTCCCCTGTGTTTCTGGCTGCCAAGGGTACATACTTCGTCTGTCATGATCGTGCGTATACGTGGTTGCCCTTTGACTTTGTGGGCTCATGTTACATCGCAAATCTGTTGCCTCCGACGTTTACCGTTGATGCAGATTATCACAAGACTAGAATTGTGAGGGGCGTGATTAGCGAAGAGGACACTGCCGGTCAAGAGGCAGGAGACTTTTTCAAGGGTTTCCTTCCGTTTTGGGGACCTATGGTCAATAGTAGGAACCTGAGACAGTTGACTCGAGTGGTGGAATCGACAGCTAATATCACTGCCAGTGCCCTTGGTAATATCACCGCAGAACTTCAGGCGGATAGGCTCATGACGTTACAAAACCGTATGGTTTTAGACGTTGTTTTAGCAGATCGAGGTGGAGTATGTAAGGTGATCCATTCGAGCTGCTGTATTTTCATTCCAGATAACGCTCCAACTGTCTATCAAGCCATTTCAAAGTTGCATAAAATCTCTGAGTCCATACACGTGGACGTAGGGGATTGGACGCTACTTGGGTGGTTTTGGGGCCTGATGTCGACTTGGGGTTGGAAGATTCTGATGATCATCGGAGTTGTGGTAGCGTTTCTGTTCACGTGTTGCCTTTGTGCGCAGTGTGGTCCTGCCTTATGTGGCCTCTGTGCTACGACGTGTATAAGACAGCCGCCTGTTATCAAAGGAGCTCAGATGAATAGAGTTATGCTACAGCAACATCTAGATGGTCTGATGAATATCGACTATGATTCTGACTAGTGCTTGCCTACATGAGGGCAAAAGGAGCGTCTGAGGTTCCGTGACGATCGTAAGTGGTGTTTTTGACTCGTACGAATATGGTCGAGTCTGGTATCTATGAACCGCAAATGACGAGTTTAGTGGGTGTACGCAGTTTCGCTGTGCTAACCTAAACCGTTCGTCTGTTTCGTGGGTTTCTATATCTGTACCCACGGGTTCCATCTTAGATACGGCATCCATTTTGTCTCTTGCCCTCAAGTAGCCAGCGAACGGACGCCGTCCGCTTCGCGACCCTGGGATTCCCAAGACTCTTGCGGAAGATAAGTTTCCTTTGAAAGTGTCTTTATGATGAGGGGGATGATACTGTAAGGCAGATGGCCCCGCTCGAGGCTCATCTTGCCGTGCCGGTCTATTGTCTTAGCCGTGCATCTCATTAGGCGCGTCCCTTTGATGCTTGCAACTCGTGTTTCCCGATGCCACCCCTTTTACACCCTTTCCGATCTCCCCACTGTTTCTGCCTTCCTCTGCACCTGTTTCTGTTCCTTCTTCGATCTGTTTACTGCCGATTGGAATGTACTAATGGTGGGAAGATGGGTTTTTACAGTTGGGAACAACCAAATGTTTCCGTACTTATGTTCCGGGCCCTGAATACATGAAGGCAACCCCTTCTGGCGTTTATTATGGGAACCAAGTTGTAAACCTTTGTGTACCATGTTAACCTATGAGAGAAATGTGTATAATAGGAGAGACCCACAGTAGCAATTTGAAGCAGTCTCCCAGAACTTACACCCGTTGTACTTCTTGTGACTTCTGTGTTCCCTGCAGTAATAAACCTCGAATCTTTGACGCCGAAGGAAGTGTCCCGTGTCTCTGTCATTTGTACGCCGGAACAGGTTACCCACAAAGGTTTCAGGTGTTGTCCCCTGGCACCGCTGGGTCTTAGACAACCCAGTCCTTCACTTGCTTGGTGCTTTTATGTTGGTGCCTGCATGCTGAAGTGTACTATTCTTCAGTTTAAATGTATGTGACTGGCCTGTTGACTAGCACCCTGCTTTCAAAGTGAAGGTTCACAGTTTCACACTTGCTTTAGTTTACTTTTGTATGGTTGACTGCATGCACTGTTTTGCTGGATGCATTGCTTTAAGTTACTACTTGATGCATTGCTTTCAGTTTGCTTTCAAGTAATTGCCTCTCATTTTCCTAATGCTTTGTGAAGGCTGTTTCCCAACTGCTGTGCAACTTCTTCTACTCTTAGAGCTGAGATTTTCATTAAAGTCTTATAGTCTGAATTCAGCACCTGAGCGTAATAGGACGAAATGTGTGAAGCTCTGTGGTTATACTGAATAAGCAGCTACCTATATGTTATGCCATCTATTAATGTAATAACTGCACTTTCACAATTGCTTTATTAACCTTCCTGCTTTCTCAAATTTGCTTGAAAATGCACGATTTTTCTTCTTTTTTTTCAAAATTCTCTTGGGGGGGTAACACCCCAAAACTTCCCTTTTGGGGTTCAGGCTCGCTCGCTGCGCTCGCTCGCTACGGTGCTGTATGCAAATCACTTTGCGCCCCACCACTTTGAAATGTCACCCACCGCCCTTACAATGCCATGCATGAGGGAATTAGCCCCTCCAATCGTCTCATCCACTGAAAGCCTGCACTGTATCTATGGATGGCCATCTTTAAATGGTGTTTAAACCATTCCAAGAAGTTCGAGCTGTGCCTGGGAAGGGCTGTCTCCGAGTTATGTTTCTTAAAGCAAAAAAAAAAAAAAATGGCCACTATGCATGCATGTGCTTACCGGATGGACATACTGAAAAGATTTTTCTTAAAGGATAAGAAAAAAACATTAAAAAATGCCACCGGACAAGAATGCACTCTTACAGCGGGCATCACAAAATTACTTTTCTTTTGCTTCAAGAAAAAAGCAATCCAGCATGGCCTGCATGCGCCCACATTGAGCCATGCAATAAAAAGACAAACATTGGTAAAGCCAATAGGTGTGACAGGTGAGACATATTGACTATGCCCATGCTTGTTTGCAATCAATGGATAGTCACAGCCAGAAGCCAGCAATATAGCTCCATAACTCTGACTTCTTTATTCTTGGTCATTCTCACGATTGTCAATGTGAATTCTGAAAGTAATCATCCAGCATAAACAGGCAATGGCGGTGGGGGCGGGGACGGGACCAATGGGTTTCTGGCAATGCTGACGAAAAACATTCTGAGGCTTCAGCTGCAGCTCAAAAGAAAAAAGCCGGCTAGCCTCGTCTACTCATCAGCTCCGAGGAAGGGTCTGCCATGGATCCCCTGGCTGTGACATTCATCAGTATATCCAGGAAAAAAATCTGCTAGCTTTGACCCACCTCAGTATATCTAGTAAAATAAATCATGTTAAAGAAGGCATGCATACATGCTTGGCTGATTTAACAGAATAGTAAGGGATTGGCATCATACATTTACTTTTACATTTAATTTTCACAAATGTGAGGGTCCGGTAATTACTCAAATCAAATGTAATCCTCAGACCAAAATTACAAACCTGAGGCCCTAGACAAAAACACCATGGGGGTCGTCTCCATGAATACAATTTACAGTGACACCATAACATACATCGCAGAGGAATTCACACTACCCACCCCAAATACAAATAAAGAGAACTAATCTGAACCTGGTTGTCAGCAGAACGAAATATAGTTTGGAAGATCTTTGAGCATCTGAAAGAAAATGGTGCCAGACAATGACACAAGACCAATATAATCACATTGAGTATCAAAGACACACCACAAGGCTGTCTTAAACTATGCCAAAGATTTACCCCCTAAGGCCTATATGTATACTGCCAGAACCAGTTTCAAGAAAATGCTGCTTCAAAAGCCAGTCTCCTCTGCTTAGGTCCATTGAAACGTACAGCTTTCTGAAGCTTTTCAATTAAAATTCAGAAGATCAAGATAAATGGCTTGCCTGCCCCTCAAAATATTGCTGTAGTTCATGAGAGTAATCCAGTAATTAGACGACAAACTTTCATCCTACTGACATTTGAAGATTTCGACAAAGCATTCAGCTCTTTGAAACCCACATCTAGGTGCTGGAGTTTGGTCGCACTGTGGATGGGTGCTCTTTTTTTTATTTCCTGCTTGGCAAACTCATCGAGCCTCTTTTCACTTACAGTGAACGACTGTTAGAAATGGAGGTCTCTAGTTGGCAATGGTTTCCAACTATGTCCAAATAGAGACCCTTCCTTCTAGTCAGGGAAAGGGGGTACAGTTCCAAAATAACCTCTGCTCACCCACTTGGTAGCCTGGCAATAGTAGAAAGGCTTATCTCAGGAGGCAGTGTGTAAAGCATGTGTGCATACATACAGTACCGCAGTGAAAACACTACAAATGAACACCACACTAGTTAGAAAAATAAGCAAAACTTTATCGAAACCAACAAGACCAAATACGGAAAAAATCTGACACAATACAGTAAAAAAAGTTAATTTGCAAGATAACCTTTAAATTGCAGAAATAGCCATCACGGTTGCGTTGCGAAAATGGAAGCGGTGCAGGGTGCAGTGCCCTCACGATACAGTGCAGGCAGCGGCTTGTTGACGATCATCCAGAAGGCATCACGGAGACTAAGGCTTAAGGTGCAGGGCGAGGCAGTGTTCAATGCGGTGCTAGCAGGTTGCGGTGCAGGTGACGGAGCCGGCCGATGTTCGGGTCGGGCAGCGACAGGGTCAGTGACGTCCAGGCAGGATCCAACAAGACAATGCGAAATGCAGTGCACACAGGACGCGGTGCAAGCAAGAGCTCGGGACGGTCGTCCAGACGGCGTCGCTGAAACCAATGATGCGGTGTGAAGTGCAGCGGTGCCTTCTGCGAGGCATTTCAGGACACAGAATCCTGCGGCGACTGAAAACAGTGCTCCCAGAAACGGCGCACAGAAGTATGGTGAGGTCTCTGCTGTTTCTGAGACCTCTTGAATAGGGGGCAAGCTCCACTTCCAAACCTGTGGAGATACTGTCTCAAGCAGGATACACATACAGTTTCACTCCCTGGTAGAAACAGCTTCTGCAGGCCAACCCCAGGCAGCACACAGCAACGGGGCAGTACTCCTACTCCAGTTTCTTCCAGTTCTTCCACATAGAGAACTGTAATAGGGACTCAGCAGTAAACCAAATATGCCAATCATGGAATCACCAATCCATAACAACAATTTACAGAGGGAGCACTTGCACTTTGGCACTTAACATCAGTGGCAAAGTGCCCAAAGAATCTAGACCAGCAAAAACGAAGTCCAACACACAAAATACGGGGGAAACCCTCACCAATTAAGCCTGGTCTAACAATGGCTGGCACACTAGTTTACTGAAAAAGCAGTGCTAACTCAGATTGACACCATCAAGGCTGTTTGACTTGTCCAAATAGTGCCACTGGGCCCAGCTATGTTGATTCCACCCCTCCCCACCTCCCCACCAAACATTCTGCAACAGCACCTTTACGGGGCCAGTGACCAGAGGGACTTTGTTTCTTGTATTTCTCATGTTCAAATATTTTGACTTATGGAAGTGGACAACCCGATCCTCCCTTCTGAATACCTGGAGGGCCTTAACATGCAGAAGACCAGACGTGTGCTCCATTGCAGGATGGATGCATGCAGGGGCAGTAAAGGATGAAACAGCATGAGAACCTAGAAGGAGGTAGCAGTCTGTAGGCAGGACGGAGTAGCTTCTGATCTATGTACTGCATTCACCAGAAGTATAATGAGAGTGCAATGTGGGATCTTCCTGTAGGCTGGTGTCTGAATTAAAACTGAAAACGATGGTACTGGAACAGTGGCCATCCTGGACATAGCGGGCAGGAATATGTCCAGGACAGGAACTCCATGAGCTAATGCAGAAGAAGCAGGTGTGGCTCTGGTGAATTGAGCCTGTAAGCCCTCAGAGGGTTGCTTCTTGGCTAATGCGTAGCAGATCCTTATGCAGAGTACAATCCACGTGGAGATGATCCATTGTCTACTACTTTTCCTTACTTTGTTCCAGTGAACCCTACATAGTTTGTCTGGGACGAAGGTGGCTTATGAAGGGTGAAAAGAAAGTGTGTTGGTTGCTGACCCTCCTGGCCAATGTGTTGGCCGCCAAGAACACTATCTAGATTATTAGAAGTATTAGAGGTCGTCTATACAAGGGTTCAAAGGGGACCACATCAAATAGGTTCAAACCAAATTAGGATTCCACAGGGGCATAACAAAGGTTTGGGCTTCATTAAATTTAAAAAATGAAAGAAGAATACATTAAAATCAATTAAATTAATGTTCATTTTCACCAAAGTTCAAACAAGCAAGCATAGTTGCAAAGAGCAGTAGTAAGGTGCAATAAAGAAATATCATGTTAATCTTACCATCAGGCTCAAGACTGTCTCGGCTTATAGAAACCGACCCATGATCGGCCTGTGGTTGCTGGGCTTTCTCAGCGTATTCATCCTCATCTACTTCCTCAATAGGCTGAGAAGTCCTGTTGGATTTTAGAAAACTTTGACTTGTTCCAATCATTTCTATAAATGGAAGAAGAAATAAGAACAGAATTGGTTGAAGAAAATATTTGACATACTATAGAATTGAACTCCATTTTGAAATTTGCAGGTACATGCTGTTCCAGAATGGCTCAAAACAAGAATTTTGTGCTTGTAAATAATTCACCATCCTATATTTGTCCTAAGTTGTTTGCTTTCATATCTAAAGACCTCTTTAATCAAGAATTATAGTACCAAAAAACTATGTACTACTGAGTCTATGAATTCTGTAGGAAAAAAAATGGATGGATCAGAATTCCAATGTTCTTTGCATTCTTTAACGTTAAACTTCAGCTGCGCAGAAACCTAAATAAGTTTGAAAAATGTATCTATATATCATGGACATAATAAGCCAGGAAAAGCAAAGAAGAAGACAAATGATGGCCAGCAGCATTTATTAAATGTTATGGACTAGCACAGAGTCATTCACTTAGAAGGGAAAACATGTTTTCCCTAAAAACCTTTGACCACGTTGGTGAAACCAGCAATGCAAAAACACATTAAATACATATAGTTACTTTATCGACTACAGTTGGTCTTTTTAATGTGATTTAAAGCATCTAGCAGTGGATGAACTTTAATATCTTCTTGCAAATGTGAGTTCGGCAATCATTTTAACCCTAGTATAATTTAATAACTGATTTCGGTTCAAGAATTTGCACTCTATAAACTTCTAATTTCTGGAATACTATGATAGTCTTAAAGAAGGGTTAATGAAGTTACGGGCTCTCTCGTGCCCAAGACTTTCAAGGGCAGGTAGTTAAAGAAAATAAGTCAGTGAAAATGGCTATCATGCAAATTCAGAGATCCAATTGGTTGACATCCGTCTGGGTAACATATGCCTCTTATACATCAACGGTGCTACAGGCTCTAAATAGTCTTATTTAGATTAGTTTGCCAATGAAGTCAACAGATGCTGCAAGAGTGCTGAACTTGAAAGCCCTGCCCTCATCAGTCAGACATGGAGTACCTGAACTTGAACTTAAAACAACATCATTTCTTATTTGTGGAGCATGCCAAAATAGGAATGGAATACTCTGAGTACACATTAGGAGGAAATCTTAATTGTGACCAGATAGAAAGTAACATTACTATCCAGATCTATCGACAACCCTAATTTCCTAAAATCTGAGGGAAACACCAAGCTTAGTACACCTCCCTCAGCTAAGAGTGGATAGACCTAACATAGACTAACTTGAAAGCTTCTCCAGATACATGATTATGTACTAAATAATGCAGCAAGAGAGAGTCCATCTGTAGTAATCAATGTAATAATGCAAAACGTATAATATTTTCAAAGGGTATGTCTACCACTCAAAAAAGAGGCAAGTTAGCCCTAAAAGAAATACCAAAATGAATAAACCAGTGTCAGAAAATATTTAAGACTAGCATTGACCATATGCTGTAATAAAAAAAAAAATGGGACTTCCAAATTACTAAAAAAAGCGATCACAGCTACATTCAAATCGATTCAGGACGGTGAAATGCTCAAAAGCAAAATTTTTCAAGAAAGTATTTCTGAAAATAAGGGTTGGGGTGTCAAGATGCCGTTTTGTGTACAATCATCCTTTTGAGATGGTGGAGAAAAAAAAAAATATATGGCCAACCTGGGATTACATTTTTATAGATTTACGATATGAAAGTACTTGAACTAAAAGTCGGCTCCATATTGGAAACCCTAAATGAAAAGATGAACAGAAAAGGGCCAGATGTACTAACATTAGGAATACCAATTTCCTAATGTATGAAACTTTTCAGTTTCATTAGTGATTTCTAGAGGGTCGCAAACAAACCTACCTTATGCATATCAATGAGGTATGCCGCAATTTGCGACCTATTACAAATAGCAGGCATCACAGGGACCGTGGCCTGATGAGGTTTGCAGACGACCATGCCGGTGACTGCTTTTTAATAAAGCTAATTTTGTTTCCCAATGCAGCCTGCTTTCCTTAAAAGAAAACGGAATTTGTTCAAAAAGAAAAAATGAAACTTAGGAGTATAATTTTTTAAGAGTAGGAAGCGCTCCATGCCACTGCCTGTCTTTAAAAATATGATTTACATTCTCAAAGGGGAAGAGGTCCCATGCAAATGTGTTACCACCAGTTTTAATCTGGATGTAAAGTGTTACTGTGTTATGACCTGAATTCAGTCGCAAAAAAGTAATACATACCATACCGATTCCGTATTTGGAAGGGACACCTTCAATGCGCCCTTCCAAATACCAAATCACAAATGCAAAATGCGATTCATTAACAAATGACTGAATCACATTTAGCATTTTGTATATCAGAAAGACAATTTTTCCAGTTGCAAACGGACTGATTCTACGCATTGAGCAGTTTGTGACCATAAAAATCCTTTGTACATCTGGCCCTCAGTTCTGAACACAGAGCTGCTCAAATAATTATCAAAAATCTGGAAAACGTATACCAGTTAATCAAGTACGTAGAAAGAACATAATGACTTAAAAAATTAAGCCTACGGCAAACGGCAAACATGGTCATCTATGTAAGATTAAAATTAGATGTACAACACACTCTACAGATCTCGTTTTACGGAAGGTTCACTATTCTACAAAATCAATGTATCCAACTTTTCTGGTTACCATCTGAACTGTCTGAGTCTGGGCTGTCAGTGGTGCTGTCCAAATCATCTTTATTTAAAACATCATCTCTGTAAAAGCAAACCAAAATGGAAAAAAACATATAGGATGATCGTGTGTCCCGCGCAAGGCATGACCAAGGACCCATCTTTAGGAAGGTGGCAGAAACATCTCCAGCTTAGGAAAGATCTGAAGCCCTCTCTTCAAGGGCACTCTAAAAACATGATTATGGAGTCTATCAAAGTACCTAAGATAGCAATATCTCACATGCAAATAATGTTTCTTTTTCTAAATTCATGTCCAAGACTGCAGGCAGTTTCAAAACAACCTCCACCCACTATATTCCGCAAACCCTGCATAAAAAGTGACTGTAACCTATAATTTTAGAATGTTGCTTCTCTTTTCAATGAGGCTCTCCTTAACTTCCATCCTTTGCATGGAGCCTCTCCCCGACTATAGCCTTTTCTAAGTCATATGCCCATCTGCTTTATTTTCTAGCATGTCTTTTTTCAAATTCCCATACCTTTTTATTTTAAACCAGACCTCTGTAACTTAACAATACCTGATCTCTTCTAGCCTATCTATCATTGCACCAATCATTTGCACACTCTCATCCCCGACTAATGATCATGCCTAACTCCTGTTAATTTATTCTACATACAAGAAACTGAAGTTAGTGCATACAACGGTTTCATTGAGAGAACAAGACTGATCCAATTTCCAATAACAATTGAATTAACCTGAAACCCTGGGTTCCAGAGTAGCGTGTTACTCACTGCAAACCATCTCAGTGCCTCGTAAGGGGTAGTAAGCAGTATAATAATGCAATTACATTGAAGCCAGATCTATAGATGTATGGAAAAAGAACTATGGGCCTGATTTAGAGTTCGGAGGACTAATATCCCATCCGCCATATTACAAGTCCATTATATCCTACAGCTTTCACGTTTGTGACAGAGAAACTTGTCAGACAAACTATAAATCAGGCCCTATCTGCCTACGAATGGGTGCTGAATTTATATACTTGTGAAGTCAGCGCTAACACAGGAGAATGCTTTAGAGTTTTTCACTTGCCCCTATTATTTAATATTTGGAATGGGTACATTATTATTTTAACGAACCACACATTTAGCTTTTACCGGAATACTGTCCTTCTATATCTATATTACATATTTACATATTGCCATCTACTTTTATCTCCACAAAAGTTTGTAGGTGGTACTGTAAAACCGTTGCTGGTACAGAAAACTTTATTAGATCCACATTTCTGAAACCTTCCTAAGTCTGTTCAATGAACAAGAGAAGACATGCATAAGTTACTTCAAAAATAGTAAGGGTGATGGGCAGAAGCTACTGTTTCCAAAAAAGATATTTGCCTCAAAATGTTAAAATGAAATAACAAACGCATTGTATGGATCTCACAGTCTGTTTGAGAGTTGGAATTGAATAATTCATTCCGAGCACTGTTATAAAATGAAAACATACTAAGGGTTTTCCTTCTGCCAACTCTGTGCAAAATGTGTTGGGCGCATATGCTGCTACAACAGAATATTTTTGATCCAATGGAACCAAATTTCGCACCTGACTAATCGGCCTGTACAGCAGTCTCGTTGCCTGTGCCTCAGCTCCTCAACTCAAATACCTAAAACAGGTTTAACTTTAGCGTCCTTGACACCGACTCTCGTGTGTATTTGTAAGACACATTTCTATGACTTGTTTAAGTTGCAGCGTAATGGGTCCAACTACTTCCGAGTTATTTGTATATGTTCCACATCCACTGATATATATATATATATATATATATATCACGCAAACATCCCTCCAAGAAGAACGCGGAGAGCCAAGGGGAGTACAGGTCAGGTAGCTCGTTTATTTCTTGCTACAGCAATGGCGGCGAATGCATTTCGGCAACTCTAGCCTTCCTCAGCGCCCAGCATTGCAGCATGTCCATTTCACAAATGTTCCTTTCTATTGAATGTATTGCTCCAGCTCATAACGCTCCTCCCCCTAATGTGGTCGACACATCCTGTTGGTGTCCGTTGTAATGCAGGACTTCAACTCCCAGAAGGCACTGTGCCGGCCCGACTGGGTAGATGGCGTGGGGGAATGAGGCAGACTGTGGGTCTCGCTGGTAACAGGTAGGCAATGAATGGTTGAATGCCTTGAGAAACAAGAAAGTCAACGGCCGCTGTCCTGTGTCCCCTTTTAACCTCTGCTACCAGTGTATCAAGGACAAATTATTCAGGACTGGTCGCAAAGCCCGGAGGATTCCAAAACAACTGGCAGCCGTTTTCTTCGTGTGCCCCACAAAACTGAGAGTGAGATCCATCCACACTCCCAAGTTTTTTAATTCCGTCACCGGGAGCGGAGCAGACCCAAGCTCCGAAGGCCACCACCTGTCCCCCCAGAGATCCGCCCTTCTACCGACGATCATGATCTCGGTCTTCTTCGCGTTGAGCTGGAGGCAGTTGGCCTTCATCCAGCTTGCCACCGCCCTAAGTCCGCTCTGAAACCTGGGGGCATCCTGGTCCGCATCCCCGCTGATCGTAATCGCTAGCTGGGTGTCATCGGCATATGACACCATGGTCATACCCCACTGCCTGACAACCTCAGCCAGCGGTCTCACGTAAAGATTGAACAACGTGGGGCTCAGCGAGGATCCCTGCGGCACTCCCTGTTTCAGAGGATGGAACTTGGACTGGAACGGTGGCACCGCGACGCTGAAGAAGCGACCCTCGAGGAAGGACCGGAACCACTGGAGGGCGGATCCCCCCACTCCAATCTCCTCCAGGCGGTGCAACAGGATGGGATGAGAGACAGTATCGAAGGCGGCGCTTAGATCTAATAGTACAAGCGCCGCTGTCTGTCCTGCATCCATCACTGTGCGAAGATGTTCAGCCATGGAGAGAAGGGCGGTCTCCGTGCTGTGTCCAGCACGGAACCCGACATCTGGGAAAGATTGAAACAATGGGAACAAAAAGGCTTGATAACATGAGAAGAATACTGTTTTTTGATAAGGGATTACCCTAAACTGTCCATACTGCCAAAGGTACATAAGAACCCCACTTCTCCACCAGGGAGACCTATTGTGTCCTCTATTGGAAGTGCCCTAGAGAATGTCTCTAAATATGTCGACTTCTTTCTGAGAGAATAGGTCATTGGTTTACCATCATATGTGAGAGACAGCACAGATTTTATGTGAAAAATACAAGATGTATCATGGGAGTCAACTGACTTATTAATCACTATGGATGTGAACTCTTTGGATACTGTAATTGATCATGAAGATGGTATACAGGCCAGTTATCACTACCTGAAAAGGAGACCTATACAATTTTTGGAACATACCAGGATGTTGTTAGACATGATATCATTATGTTTAACTGGTAACATTTTTATCTTTAACAGTACCCTTTTCCAACAGATTCGTGGCACTGCCATGGGCACATGTTTTGCCCCAGTTTCGCAAACCTCTTCCTGGGCAAGTGGGAGGAGGCGATCAGATCTGACCACACTTTGAACTTTTACTTTTCTAAGGTAAAAGTGTGGCTCAGATATATTGACAATCTGTTTTTAATCTGGACAGGTGGGGAAGCAATGGCAGTAGAATTCATCAATATCCTGAATACTAACAACTATGACATCAAATTGACCAGTCAGATCAAAGATACATCAATTGAGTTTCTAGATCTCTGTATAACCTCTGAAGAGAATACCCTGAAAACTAGCCTCTACAGAAAGGCCACAGCGGGGAATACAGCAGCCACCCGGATACCCTTAAGTGGAGTATTCCTCACGGTGAGCTGCTGAGGGCAAGAAGAAATTGTAGTACTATCTCTGCATTTGAACAAGAGATGGATATTATGATCAACAGATTCAGGGACAGAGGTTATCCCGACTGGGTACTAAATAAAGCTAAGGAGCGAGTTCGGAATGTAGATCGAAACTCATTGCTCAGTCCTAATGAAGAGATTATCACACAAGGTGATACAAAGGAGTCAGAAGCTACTATGAGGGCAATATTTACCTACAGTAGTAATTTGTCCCAAATATCGAAGATACTAGCTGACAAATGGGATGTATTAACTAGTGACCCTATCATCGTTCCAACCATGTCACGCAGACTGAAAATAACGTACAGAAAGGGGAGAAGCATCAGAGACATCATTGTTCGCAATGATGTTACATTCAAAAGAGTAGTAAATAATCATCATTTGAAGGGCTTCTACCCCTGCGGGCACTGTAAAGCCTGTTGTAATAGCAACATGGTGAAGTCTGTTGTAATCCCAGGTTTTGATACTCCCAAAATGATTGACCAATTTCTGACATGCAGTTCCACCTTTTGTGTATATGTATTGATGTGCCCATGTAAGATGAAATATGTGGGAAGTACTACATTAACCACCAAAAAGAGATTACTCGAACATATGCGGGCCATAAACAACAAGGACCCACATTACCCAATAGCTAGACACTTTGAACTTTTTCATCAGTCCAATAGCAATTTGTTAAGCTTTTTTGCATTGGACCAAGTTCACATTGGTCCCAGGGGTGGGAATAGTACTCTTGCCCCTCAAAAACGGAAATCAAAGTGGATAATTAATCTCGAGACCAAATATCCTAAAGGCCAAAATCTTGATGAAGAACTTGCCTATCATTTAAAGGATTGATTATCCGTCTTGCTACCATTGGGTTACTGATTTGTATCTGCTTGTACATTGTATTAATCTGCAAACATGTTTTTTTGTGCTTTTTTGGAAATGTACTATCATGATTAAGAAAACAACACCTAATGCCGATTTATTTATTGTCACATAGGAGTTCATTTTGGATTTTTTTTTGATTCTGCTTATAGGAAGAAAGGACAGGTTACCTGTGCTGCGGACTGTCTCATCCGTTCCTGATAACCTACCCCTTTCTCCCAAGGGTCCTGTTTTTCAGATAAGAATTTATTTTATTTTTCTTAGATAAAGAATTTACTCTATCCAGTGCACTTCTATTTTTCTCATCTCTTTGTTGGTACAGGGACTATTATATAGGCGATCAACGTATGAACTTCGGTCTATCCTAAATATATACAACGTGACCTGTAGGACAACGTTCAGATAAGATTTTCTGTCATTATGCCATATGTTTACAAGTTACAATTTTTGTATAAATTGGGCACTATGCCTTATATGATTTCACATTTTTTACCAATAGGAGACATTTTGGCCGGTCATCTGTTATTATGACACTATGTCGAAAGAATATTACTTGTTGGCTAAAGCTTGCAATTTTGCATAAATGTATGTATATGAATTTTATGTAAATATTAATTTACTAGTATCATTTTTGAATCACCTATTGGACTTTGGAATTGTATATGCATATGTAAATATGTCAAAGATATGAACTTGTGCTATATACTACTTATATATAACTACCACTCTAAGATGGCCGCCAAGTTTAGATCTGGATCAGTTACCAAACAATTAGTCCCTTTTCGGTGTCTTAAACCTATGTATAGACTTTCTATACCAATTGCAAATTGTGTGATCAAGACAGCTCTTGCTGTCGAAACGCGTAACTTTGCTTATTAAACTGTGGTTTATCCTGAGTGCGAGTGTTTTCTGAGAGGAAAACGGCTGTGGAATATATATATATATATTAAAAAAAACATCAATCCAAGTTTGTCACAAAATCCAAGTTTGCCACAAAAGAACAGGTGCACTTCAAGAACAAGTAACCGTGAAGACTATGGGTTTTATGTCCTATCAACCTGCACAATAGGCTACATAGCATAAGACATCATTCACATTGAAGAAAAAAAAAGTTACTTACCTGTTCTCAAGCGTTGCTTTACCTCATAGAGTCATATGATTGAATTATTCCCCCACCATTAAGATGGAAACCTCAATAGTTAATGTTAAGACAGCAGTATTACAATACAGCAAATAGCAACCCCAGAACAACTAATAACCCTCCTCACTTCCTTTTATGACCATCAGCCCAGCTAATCAGGTGGATGCCAACGTCCAGATTTTCAAAGCTAATTTCTTTTAGTTATTGGTAGCATCATAAACAGGAAGGAGAGTGGAGGTATTTATGACTTTAAAACATGCCAATGCTGGAGAAATATGATGGGAACAAGGAGTATCCCAACTGGTAGTATTCATAGGCAATTAATAAGGATATGCATACACTATTATCCACAAGGAGACTATTCGATTGTAGCATGTGCTCATGGCATCATTTTTATATAAACCATTCGAGGTAAATTGGGAAGGAAAAGAGAGTAATTTACAGTTGTAACAGGACTGTAATACATAAATAAAAGCAATTATAGCAACCCAAATTGCACGTGTGAGTGAAAACCGGAAGTAGCAACTCAGGTGACAGTGTGAACAGCGTGGGCGGGGCAAAGTGGTTGGTGCAGCTCCTATTGGTCTCAGAACGCATTTGTTGAGTTTGTGACGGATGGGGACTTGATGCCAACGAAGGTCTAGTTGTTCTTCCATAGAGCGCGTTTACAAATGGCACACAGGGGCCAGTTTGTGAGTTAAATTATATCATGATCATTAGTACTTGTTATTAGTAAGAAGTGATCTGCTTTCCCAAATGAATGCATCTTGTGAAGGAGATAAACACCTTGAGATTTTCAGTGCATACTTGTGTTCCTAAGAGTAACATCTTCTCTGCAGACAAGAAATTTAGTTTCTGAAAATTCAAAGCCCATCTTAGCTAGTGGAAGAGGTTGGGAGTTTTGCAAGTTGCACTGTTTATTACTAGGACCGCAGTGATTTGACCAATTAGTTGTCCTAAATGGGTGGCCACTGAGGCTGGTCATTTTGTAAATACCAGCAGGGCATATCTGAAGGCAGTTGCTAGGTGGATGTCCTCCAATTTCCTTCAATGCAACGTTGGAAAAACGGAGGTGATGCTTTTCGGTGTACAGGTCCAATGGTCTCCTGATTGGTGGCCTCTTGATTTGGGCCCAGTTCCTGAGCCCAAAACAATAATCAAGAATCTGGGAGTCAGATTGGAACCGGAGTTGACCATGAAACATCATGTCACCATTACTGTTGGAACATGTTTCCACGTAATAGGTCTCCTCCGTAGGATCTTTCCTTTCCTCCCGGACTCTTATAGGAAAACCTTAGTTCAGGCTCTGGTTATCAGCCGTCTTGATTATTGTAACGGTCTCCTGGCAGGAGCTAATGAAGAGGTTCTTAACCGCCTACAGGTGGTACAAAATACAGCAGCGAGGTTGGTGCTTAATGCACCTCCTAGGTCTCCTTCTAGACCTCTACTGCAAAAACTACACTGGTTGCCTATACGGCAGCGAGTAAAGTTTAAGACCTGCTGTATTATTCATAAAGGCCTTAATGAATTGGGACCAGAGTATCTGGCTACTAAATTTGTTCCATATGCTCCTACCCGTACCCTTAGATCTGGCGAGCAGCTCCTGCTAAACATTCCTAAAATAACCAAATCTAGGCAAGGAGGCAGGGCCCTGTCTGTGGTAGGTCCTACTTTTTGGAACTTTCTCCCACTTTCTCTAAAACAATGTAGGAATCACCTCAAATTCAGAAAATGTCTGAAAACTTTCTTGTTTAGCTCATCTTAACATCTCCCTTGGCTCATATTAGTCTTCCTGACATAAATCATGTTCCCGGTGGCGTTCTCTAAAGTTTTTATTCCAGGTGTCACAAACGCGGAGATACTCCTTCGGGAGTTTATTCATAGCGCTATATAAGCACGCAAATAAAATAAAATAAATAAATTAAAAAAAAGGTATTGATTTGGTAGAAATGAACATCAACTATGAATCTTACGTAACTTTGATGGCGAGCATGAATTGGTATGGTAGTGTACACCCTTCAGGTCCATAGGCGCCATGTCATCTCCTGTTATGATGGGCGTAAGTATATCTAGTAACTTCGAATGTTTGACTTTTGACACATTTGTGGGTTGCCTCTAAGTGTAACACTGGGTACTGCTCTGCTGATTTTCGTGATGAGGAAGAAATCCGAGGCGAATGTAGGATTCTGTTGGGCTTTTGAACTGCACTTCACTGCTTTTTGAGGAGGAGCTTCAGGATTTCTTTTGTAGTCGTCAGGCGAAGGGGTTTTCCTTTCTTTTGATCCAGCGCTCCTAATGAAAAACTGTCTCATAAACACTACCCATCTCCACAATACTCACCATTAATCATGAATCACTACCAAGGCCCATAAACTAACGAGACAATTTTTGAGCGACTGAATCATGTGACCTAATTAATCGGAACTATTCACAAAACTATTTACAAATTTATATACAACTGCAGTTTATCATTTCTTACCATGGTTTTTGATCATATGACATTTAATTAAGTCACTAAGGCTAATGGATCAACTAATGATAACTAGACCATGAATAAACAAGACCAGCTTGTCATTTCAAAATCTAATTTATTTAGCTTTATTTTATTCAAAGAGAGCATTTTTATTCATAAATCATTATTTTATTAGCAAAGTGTAAGCATCAGGCAAGGAAAGGCACATTAGTCTGACATTTTTGAGAAAGGTATATCAATCAGCATGTATTAAAGCAAAATAAAAGTTTCCATCCCTAAATTCTATTTCCCGGTCTAAAACTCTCTTCACCTAAAAGAATTTAATGAAGACTGTTGTCCTTACGTGCGCCAAAGTCCGTCAGCACGTCATTCAGGAATCAGGAAGCAAGAGCCCCCTCCTGCCTTTAGGGCCAGATTTTATACCTTTCTAACTAGCTAATCTTCTCATAAATGTTCTTTTTCGTTGCCATCAGATTTCCCATTGGCTGACTTATGTCAGTTCAGTTTGCGTCATCACCATTTCCAAACCATGTCCGAGCTAATTCTTTAGCTCCTATGTCCTTTTACTTTCGTGTCATTTTGCTTCCTAGAGAATGTATCATTTCTCTCGAGCTACAGTTCACGACTTCCTTGCCTTGGCAATCCTGCTGCTTCCTGTCCTTGGATCAAACTCCATGAGCACATTATGCACGACTTATCCATCAGTAATTTCTGAAAAAATTGTCAACGTGGTAAAACTTTCCACTTCTCATGTGTGCAAAGCTCTTCTCTGAACAGGTTTCAAAAACGCCATCTTTTGTAGGCCCAAAAGGCCTCTCACGGAAACTAGTATTTAAACAAACACAAGACAGTAATTAATTAGAGAATTGAGACCCAATCTGTTACCCACCCCCTATTCTAATTATTAACCGGGTTAATTATGTTACCTAGCCAAAGCACAAATAGCAGCATTTATATTAACCTTCCTCTTTCAGGCCAAAAGGATCCTCCACGAGCTTTTGCCACAGAAAAGACACGACAAAACATATTGCACACAAATAATATAGCACATGCCATTAATTAAACAGCCGCATTTAATACTGACAAAGACAATAGACAAGACTAGTTCATTATTTTTTTCACACACTTGCAAATGCAACATATAAGCACATTAGTCCCACATGTAGTGTTTGCAATTTTAAACTAAGTTGGTTAATTATTTCAACACATGCTATTAGTACGTTATACTTATTATGGAAGTTTAACCCATGATGCACTGGGCCAGGGACAGACTGATTTGCATATAGCCAGGTTCTGAGCTGGGATGGTGCAGTGAGATAAATAACGGTGATGGATCAAGCCCTGATCTTTGGAGTGGGTAAGAGTGGTCTGCTTAATTCAGACACTCTGTTCATCACCACCCCCTTTTCTGAATCGTTTTTGGCCACTATAGGTGTGGCAGGGTATACTCAGACATGAGTCCTTTTCTCACTGCACCATCAGGATTCAAGCAAGCCGGGCAGAAGACGGCTGAAATGCCAGAAACCGGTCCCCGGTAGCTTGTCTCCTTTCTGGTGAAGAATTGGCTTGGTAGTTTAGTCTGCCCTGTTCCCATGATGCACTGGGCCAGGGACAGACTGATTTGCATATAGCCAGGTTCTGAGCTGGGATGGTGCAGTGAGATAAATAACGGTGATGGATCAAGCCCTGATCTTTGGAGTGGGTAAGAGTGGTCTGCTTAATTCAGACACTCTGTTCATCACCACCCCCTTTTCTGAATCGTTTTTCGCCACTATAGGTGTGGCAGGGTATACTCAGACATGAGTCCCTTTCTCACTGCACCATCAGGATTCAAGCAAGCCGGGCTGAAGACGGCTGAAATGCCAGAAACCGGTCCCCGGTAGCTTGTCTCCTTTCTGGTGAAGAATTGGCTTGGTAGTTTAGTCTGCCCTGTTCCCATGATGCACTGGGCCAGGGACAGACTGATTTGCATATAGCCAGGTTCTGAGCTGGGATGGTGCAGTGAGATAAATAACGGTGATGGATCAAGCCCTGATCTTTGGAGTGGGTAAGAGTGGTCTGCTTAATTCAGACACTCTGTTCATCACCACCCCCTTTTCTGAATCATCTATCTCTTCTTGGCTACTACTGCTTACTTCCACCACTGGTGGAATTATAATGTACGTCCACTCAGGAGACTTATACTTCTGATTAGGTTTGAACACTCTTTTTGCTCTACTGCTAATCACTTCTATTTTCTTTCCTGCTTGATTTTTCTTGTCTAAATCACTTTTCTGACTTGAAATTTCATCAACCTGTTCTTTTGATTTATTCACTAATTTGAATTTCAGGCCCTCATTTTCATTTGGCCAATTATCTCCTTTTCTTGAGAATTTCTTATTTGGCTCAGTTTGATTGCACTCAACTCTCCAGGCTCTTTTTCTTAAGTTTCTCACATTGGATTCATCATCACTTTCATCTCATTCACTCTCTGTGATATCAGCTTTAGATTCAGGCACTTCTTTACTCGGCAGCTTCACTCTGTTAGGAACATCATCCTTATAGCTGGTACTTGGTAATTCGTCTTCTTCATTTTCTTGAATTACTTCCAATCCACCAGTTTCAGAATATTCGTTCCTTCTTTCAGAGCTTCCAATCCGCTTTTCAATACTCTCCTGATCTTGATTCACTTCTTGATCCGACTCTTTTTCTGCTTCTTTTTCTAGCAGATCCTCTTCATTTTCAGAGTCTACTACCACGATTTCTAGATCTTTTTCATTCAATGCCTCAATTGCATTTGAATCTTCCAGATGTCGACTTTCTTGTCGATCTTCAGAATCTGAATTTCTTTCAGGTTCTTCTTCAGAATCTGAATCAGTTGTTATATCACCTTCTTCGTCAGGATTCTCAGGTGGTGGCACTCGAATGGTATGACTTGCATGAATCCACCTTTTCAGACCTCTACACTTTACTGCATTTGTTGTGACAAGAATCACCTGTCTTGCTCTCTGCCACCTGGGTACTAGACAATTTCTTCTTCGATGAACCTTTGTCCTCACCCAATCTCCTGGCAAAGGATCATGAGCCTGTTCTGTTTCTTTAGTAAGCACTTCAGTTCCTACCTGATGGAACACAGAAGTCACTACGTCAGACAAATGTTTACAATAGTCCATAATTGCACGGTCATTTATACTTAAAACTTTTTCTACTGGAACAAATGCCTGTCTCATTACTCTGCCCATCATTATCTCATGAGGGCTTAGACCAGTTTTTCTATCTGGAGTACTTCTCAAAGACATCAAGACAAGTGGAAGTGCATCAGTCCACTTCAATCCTGTAGCCAAGCACATTTTCCCAAGCCTATTCTTGATTGTACCATTGACTTGCTCAACAACACCTGATGCTTCTGGTCTGTAAGCACAGTGTAGCTTTTGTTTTCTACCGAGTGCTACACAAATCATCTGTAACAATCTGTTTTCAAAATGTGTGCCGCAATCAGTTTCGACCGTCACTGGAAAACCATACCTAGGTATGATCTCTCTCAAAAGCAATTTTGCCACAGTAACTGAATCATTGTGACGAGTTGGGAACGCTTCCACCCATCTTGAAAACAGACAGATTATCACTAAAACATATCTTAATCTGTTATGTGGAGGCATATCAATGAAATCCATTTGCAACCTGGAGAAAGGACCACCCTCCCGTCCTATGGTTCCCAAGCTTACAACGGTCTTCCTGTTTGGATTGATCTGCTGGCAGATCAAGCATCTCTGGCAAAAGGACTCTGCAATTATCCTGAATTTTGGATTATACCATGTTTGTCTGAACAACCTAATCATAGAATCCGTGCCTAAATGTCCTGGACCATGATACATTCGAGCCATGTCAGCAATCATGCAATTTGGCATTACTGGTCTGTCATCTTTGTAAACCCAAATATCATCTTCTCGCTGTCTGCAACCTGCTTTTAACCAGGAGTCTTTTTCCTCATCATCTGCCTCAACCTGTAAATCTTTTACTCCTTGCCATGTCTCAACTACAGATGTTAGCATAAGGAAGCTCAAAAGATGTTCATTGTTTTTTTCCCCAATTAATGGACATATTGTTTTTCGCTCAGAACTTGGCGATTCCATCAGCATATGCATTTCCCTTTGTCATATAATCATTTCCTTTTTGGTGTGCTGTACATTTCACTACAGCAATTTTCTCTGGCAGCTGGATGCCATCGATCAGCCTTTTGATCAATTTTGCATTTCTGATAGGTGTTCCTGCAGAAGTTAAATAACCTCTTTGAGACCAGAGCTGGCCATAGTCATGGACTATGCCATACTCATACTGACTATGGTAATTTTCAATCCAGTTCCTTTTTCACATGCACGAATTAAAGCAATCAATTCTGCTATTTGAGCCGAACAAATTCCTTTAAGACAAGAGGCTTCAACCACATCTGCAACGGAACAGACAGAATAAGCTGCACTCAAAACACCTTGATCCGTTTTCAAGCGGGAGCCATCAACAAAGTAAACAAAATCCGACTCAGGCAACGGAACATCTTTTATGTCCTGCCTAGGTTTGGTGCAATATTCTAAAACATGCAGGCATTCATGGTCAATGTCACTCTCATTTCTGATTTCTGTCACAGTACCATCAGGCAACAATGTGGAAGGATTAAAATTCACACACCTCGCAATAGACACGTTATCTGATCCCAGAATAACTTTTTCATATTTTTCATATTTTGTCAATCTGTTACTCGTTAAATGCTATGTCTTACTTCTGGTAAGAAGATTCTCAACTGAATTGGGAACATATACTTTTACAGGAAACCCCATTATTATCCCTTCACTTTGTTCCAGACTCACACTTTTTGCAGCCACTGCTTTTAAGCAACCTGGTAATGCTTTTGCAACAGGGTCAAGAACCGCTGAGAAGTAAGCAATTGGCTTTCTCAGTTTCCCATGTCTCTGAATCAAAACTGATAATGCACATCCTTCCCTTTCACTGCAATACAGCTCAAATTCCTTTTCAGGGTCCGGCATTCCCAATGCTGGAGCTTCACACAAACTTCTTTTTAACTGCTCAAAAGCTTCTAACTCAGTTTCTGTTAAGGTAATCGGGTCTTTTATGTCTGCTTTTGTCAGTCTCTGTAATGGTTTCGCAAATACTGAAAATCCACTAATCCATTGACGACAATAACCTACCATTCCTGGAAACATTCTGACCTGTCTCTGTGTTTTTGGAGGTTGCATTGCTTGGATCATTTTTAGTTTTTCAATTGTCACTTGTCTAATTCCTTTTGCAATCCTGTGACCAAGATATTTTACTTCCCGTTTATAAAACTGTAATTTTGCAGGTGACACTTTATGTCCCTCATCTGCCAAAGGATTCAAAAGAGTAATGGTATCATTCACACAGTTGTCTCGTGTTTTTGCAGCTACTAGGAGATCGTCAATGTATTAAACTAATGTCGATTTTCCAGGCAAATCTAGATTTTCCAAGGATTTCTTTAGCAACTGATTAAAAATAGATGGACTTTCTGTATACCCCTGAGGGATACGACACCATGCTAAGATACACTCTTGGAATCTGAACGCAAAAATTTGTTGGCTTTCTGGATGCAATGGAACAGTAAAGAATGCTTTGCAAAGATCTATAACTTTATACCATTCTGGTACGACTGGGCAACATGGAACAACTATTTGAATAAACTTTCTCAGGTCCTGAACAATTCAGAAAGTTCCGTTTGGCTTTTTGATTCCCATAATTGGTGAATTACATGGGCTGCTTTCAATTTCTTTTAGAACACCTTGCTTTATGAATTTTTCAATTACAGGTATGACACCTTCAATAACTTCTGCTTTCATTTTATACTGAGGAATGTTTGGATAATTTGCTCCTTGTCTCACTGTTATTTTAACTGGGTCTACATGTTTCTCTAAACCCATTTCATCTCCAGATAAATCCCAAATTTTAGCATTGACTGTCTCTTAATTCTTCAGGTAAATCAATTTTATCAAAAGCAGGAAATAATTTACTTTCTTCTGCTTCAACTATTAACATTGTTAATTTATAAAGACCATCCTCTTCTTCTGGAGTTTGAAGCTCAATACCATCAGGTGAGCAATATATTTTGCAGTTCATCTTACAAAGAATGTCTCTTCCTAACAAGTTTACAGGACTGCTATCACAGACTACAAATCTATGTTTGTCTTTAAATTTGCCAATTTCAACTTTAACTGGTTCTGTTAAATCTGTTTTAATTTGTTGATTAGCTACGCCGACTACTTGGATGGTGTCACCAGAGAGAGGTAGGTTTTCTATTTCCACTGATCTAACAGTAGAACGGGTAGCACCTGTGTCCACAAGAAAAGTGATTTCTACATCATTCACTTTACCATTAACAAATGGACTGGACTGGTCTACCTCAAGAGTGGCTCCAAGCACACACTCTTCCTCGTCTCTCTGGCACCGTCATAAGTAATCCTCTGGCTCTCTTCCATCATTTTCTTTCAACCAATATTGTTGAGAAACATTCGACACATTCACTCTTGGCGATCTGTTTACCTGTTCACCTCCGCAGAATCCTGTTTCAGAATTGTATCTCTGCACATTAACACAATTTGGAAGTGGCGGTTGTGGAATCTGACTCTGCTGATTGACTAACTGTCGCTGTAGCTGTTGCTGCTGATTTATTTCATTTAACTGTCACTGTAGCTGTTGCTGCTGATTTATCTCATGCTGCATCTGTGGATTTAATGATGTATTTTTGACATTTCTGGGTGGATTTTTACACTCACGCTTCCAGTGTCCAATTTCGCCGCAATTAGAACATGGGAGTTTCTGCTTTAGTTTTTCAATATTACCTGTTAATTTTGGCTTATTAAAATTACCCTTAAATTTCCCTTGATTCTGGTTAACATTTTTGTTGTCCAAAGTTGCAATTCGTTGTTCAGCTACTTTTACCTGCGCCCACATTGCCTTTTCTTTCAGCTTCTTTTGTTTAGCATCTATCTCATCACTGCAGTATTTAGCTTTTCTCAGGATGTCATCAACTGTGAGTGATTTCCAACCAACTATTCCTGATCTGATCATCTCACCAATATCAGGTTTCAAGCCATGTACAAATCTGTATATAATATGGCTTATATCCTTCTCACTCAACTTCTCGTAACCACTGTATTGTTTAAATACCAGCAGTAGTCTTTCATAGAATGAATGTACTGACTCTTTTTGTTCCCGATTCGTTCGGTCAATTTTAACCCAATCTACTTCTTTTGGGAGAATCTTGTTTTTCAACTGCACAATCACTTTATCATACAGATTTATAACATCAGGTGAAGGTGCACCTGTTACTTTATCTCGAGCAGGTTCTTCTTTGGGCCAATCTATAGAAATTTTACATTCTGTCCAAAGATCTGAAGGAACAACAATGTCAAAGAATCCATCAAGATCAATCCACAGAACTTTTGAGACCTTAACAAATCTCTCTACCTGTCGATACCATTCCACAGGTTTCTCTCTCAGTCTGGGAAAATCATTTGTAAACAACAAAATGTCCTGTCTTGTCCATGGAACATGAACATACCCTCCGCCAGCTATTTCTCTCATAGGAAACTCATTTGCAATTTCCCCTCTTTCTCTTTTGTCTTCCTCTCTTTTCTTTGTCCATTTCACTCTCCATTTGCTTAATTCACCTAATCTTTTTAGAAACACTATTAATTCTTTTATATGAATTATCCTTCCTGTGGTGTTCATGTTTTCAATATCTTTTTCTGAGAAATCCACTCTGTAATGCTTCTGCAAATTTTTCTGTCTACTCAAATCTATTTCTAATTCAGCAGCCATTTCTACTAACTGATCACATTTGGTTTTCGTTTTGGAAATGGAATGGAAATTGATTTATTGAGCGCGATTGCTGCCCAGGGGCGTCCAAGCGCTGGGGGTAAGAATCGGAGGGACAAGCGACGTGACACATTAGAGCTCGGAGGCTTGGGTGAATAGTAAAGTCTTCAGCTTTTTACGGAATGACAGCAGGTCCGGGTTGGAACGGAGTGAGAGGGGGAGGGTGTTCCAAAGTTTAGCGGTATTCAATGAGAACAGCCTACCTCCGGATCTGGCTCTCTTCACTCTAGGAACCACTGCCAGGAAAGCCTCAGAGGAGCGGAGATTCCTATTTGGGTGGTAGGGGGTGACAAGCTTGCTGTTAATAGCGGGTCCTGTTTTCCAAAATGCCCGGTGTGCAATGCACAACGCCTTGAATGACACTCTGTGTTTAACTGGCAGCCAGTGAAGACTTTTCAGTGCAGGTCTGGCTGACTGGGCTCGTGGAATCTTTAACAGGGTGCGTGCTGCGCAGTTTTGCACTACCTAGAGTTTCCGGAGAGTCATCTCGGGAGCCCCCAAATATAGAGCATTGTTTGAGTCAAGGCGGGACTGGATGAGGCCTTGGACATTGTATGCTTTTGCAAATGAACAATAATTCATCATCCTGATATAGCTTTAAACTGTCAGGTCCAATTGTGCCAAAAATGAATTCCTCTAAATCTGCTTTCAATTTTGCAACATCAAGTAATTTAAATTCTGGGGGCTGTGAAGTCTGTTAAATCTATTTTATTTATGCTCTTTTCTGGAGTTCCAGAATCAGATCCTGCAACAGTTGGAGATTGGCCATTTGAAAAACTTTGATTAAAATGTTAAGTCTGGTATCTTTTTCTCTCGATGAATTTCTGATAAATCTGAATAAAATTTTTCAGCTACTTTTTGAATTTCTGCATGTAAAGGGACAGTCAGAGCCGAATGTCTAATTTCTTTTTGATCAAAAACTGGAACAACATGCCCAATTGTTACTGGTACCGTTACTGCTTCCAAGCCTTTAGTAAACTGCTGTATTAATTCTTCCTTTGATCTTACATTTTCTGAAATATCAGGAATATCCTCAAGTCTTTCTGTTCTTTTTACATTTCTTGGGATTTCAGTTCTCTGAACTGGAGTTTCAGCATAATTTTTACTTTCTCCAGAAGTACTAGAAATATTTCTTGTCTCTACTCTTTCAGGACATTTTGCTTTATTCTGATTTAATCTAAGTGGAGATTCATCATTAATTTCTCTAGGAGGAGCACTTGGAGAAGTTCCTTGAGGAATTCTCGGGGTTGACCATGAACAAACTGGTTGATAAGGTGGCGGTCGTTTTGATTTTGTAATGTAAATCTCTTGCAAAACTGGATCTTCTAATTCACTATCTTCAGCAATATTATTTGTCTTTGCAGAATTCTTTTGACCTGTTTCTTCAGTAAATCTTGCTGGGTACAAACCATCACACATATTTGCTCGTCTCCAACTACGCATTCTATCTTCATGTGTTTCTCGATTAATATCTAATCTAATGCCTCTTGTTACACCTCTGTTTTCACATTCCAATTCAAACATCTCATCTTCCCATAGAGCTAAAGCCTCAAATTGTGTAGGTCTGGGTTTTAGTACGAGAGACATCATTTTTTTTCTCAAGTTTTTCAACACCTTAATGTTAAATGACCCATCTTCTGGCCATGCCAATACACCATCATTTTTGGTATATTCCATCCAATTGTCCATCCAAAGGCAAGTATGATAACCATATTCACCTTTTATATCAGCTGCAGGTGTTTTGTACTTATGAAGTAATTTTCCACCTCGCGTTTCAATTTTCTTGTCACTTTTGAAAATATTTTTTAATTTCTGAAACCATGAAGGCTTCTTTTCCTCATACATATAATAATAACTCATGTTTTTAAACAAATCCGCTTACTCCTAAAAAAAATCGTTAATATTTTATTGTTGTTCCGCTATTCTAGCCAATCCGTGCGCGAAACTCACCAAGAAGCCAATCAGGTTAAGCCACGTCACTACTCTGTTCACCTAATGGGATTACTGAATTTCAGAATGAGTAAATCAGGTACGAGCCAGCCAAATCACATGAGCCAATCAGTGCGCGAATACTGTGACGTATGCTTGCCAATCACAGCGCGAACCTGGTGCCGTATGCTGCTGCTGCAGCCTCACCGTCTCCGTTCCACTCCTTGAACTGACCCGTCTCTTACAAAATATTTTCAGCGCCATATTTTTCAAAACTTTCAATGAAATTCAATTAGTAACTTCACATAAACAAACCTTTGTCTGTTTCGCTAAAATAAAGAGATAGCTTTTTCAATAATTCAAGTATCCTTTTGCGTGAAATAGACAACGCTATTTTCACAGAATATTTAAATTCATTGATAAAAACAAGTATCCTTGTTCTACCCTTCTAGCACATACAATCAAACGGAAAGAATCCCTAACCATTCATACATGAAATTTTTGGTACGGCTTTAACCCACCAATAAAAATCCTCACTTGCCAGTAAGAATAGACGACGCTTCCTTACCCTTCACTCAAGCTTGGATAAAATCTACTACTCTTTTCACAGTGAGTTTTAAAACAGAACAGTTGTCCCTATACTCAAAAGCTACAATTCATAGACAATCCTCACTATACATTCTACCTAACATACCTAAAATCCCTAAACTTGTGCTGTACGTCCACAACACTAATGATATAAGACAATACCACTATTTTGAAACAGAACAAATGCACTGTGTAACCTCACTTGTCACACTTAACTTCTTGCCGGCAAACCAGGAATTTTCACACTGCTGGAAAAAACCTTTCGACTACATGTAACAACTGAACAAACTTAACATGCTTTAGACATGTATCCTATGTATCTACCATGTAGCATGTCAGTTACCATAGTAACCGTAACTCTGCTACCAAGTAATTGATCCATCGCTCCTAATGAAAAACTGTCTCACAAACACTACCCATCTCCACAATACTCACCATTAATCAAGAATCACTACCAAGGCCCATAAACTAATGAGACAATTTTTGAGCGACTGAATCATGTGACCTAATTAATCGGAACTATTCACAAAACTATTTACAAATTTATATACAACTACAGTTTATCATTTCTTACCATGGTTTTTGATCATATGACATTTAATTAAGTCACTAAGGCGAATGGATCAACTAATGATAGCTAGACCATGAATAAACAAGAACAGCTTGTCATTTCAAAATCTAATTTATTTAGCTTTATTTTATTCAAAGAAAGAGCATTTTTATTCATAAATCATTATTTTATTAGCAAAGTGTAAGCATCAGGCAAGGAAAGGCACATTAGTCTGACATTTTTAAAAGGTAAATCAATCAGCATGTATTAAAGCAAAATAAAAGTTTCCATCCCTAAATTCTATTTCCCTGTCTAAAACTCTCTTCACCTAAAATAATTTAATAAAGACTGCTGTCCTTACGTGCGCCAAAGTCAGTCAGCACGTCATTCAGGAATCGGGAAGCAAGAGCCCCCTCCTGCCTGTAGGGCCAGATTTTATACCTTTCCAACTCGCTAATCTTGTAAAAAAATTCTTTTTCATTGCCATCAGAGTTCCCATTGGCTGACTTATGTCAGTTCATTTTGCGTCATCACCATTTCCAAACCATGTCCGAGCTAATTCTTTAGCTCCATTGTCCTTTTACTTTCGTGTCATTTTGCTTCCTAGAGAATGTATCATTTCTCTCGAGCTACAGTTCACGACTTCCTTGCCTTGGCAATCCTGCCGCTTCTTGTCCTTGGATCAAACTCCATGAGCACATTATGCACGACTTATCCATCAGTAATTTCTGACAAAATTGTCAACGTGGTAAAACTTTCCACTTCTCGTGTGTGCAAGGCTCTTCTCTGGACAGGTTAAAAAAACGCCATCTTTTGTAGGCCCAAAAAGCCTCTCACGGAAACTAGTATTTAAACAAACACAAGACAGTAATTAATTAGAGAATTGAGACCCATTTTGTTACCCACCCCCTCTTCTAATTATTAACCGGGTTAATTATGTTATCTAGCCAAACCACAAATAGCAGCATTTATATTAACCTTCTTCTTTCAGGCCAAAAGGATCCTCCAGAAGCTTTTGCCACAGAAAAGACACGACAAAACATATTGCACACAAATAATATAGCACATGCCATTAATTAAACAGCCGCATTTAATACTGACAAAGACAATAGACAAGATTAGTTCATTATTTTTCCACACACTTGCAAATGCAACATAGAAGCACATTAGTCCCACATATAGTGTCTGCAATTTTAAACTAAGTTGGTTACTTATTTCAACACATACTATTAGTACTGTTATACTTATTATGGAAGTTTAACTTTGCGAGTTTGAACGAAATTTCATTCAACAACCCGCTCCATCACTTTCGAAGCTGGGTTGTAGTTTTGAAGTGAACTTTTAATGGCCATACCAGACAATATAAAAAATCCCAGCCCCGCAGCCTGATGTGCTGCCGATTCGACTGCAGGGACGGCCCAAATCTTTCTCTCAACCACTACGGAAAGAGAAGGGGGCCGGCAGTCCAATAAGTCAAGTTCAGCAAGAAGTCTTGGCCTCTGTTGGAAGAAGCCCCTCATTCTTTCTTTTGTTTCCTGTTAGAGGACTGAAGTCCTCCATACTCGGAGTACAACTATCCTTGTTGGTAAACATTGGGCTAGTATTGATAAAAAAATACAATATTGGCAACTGCTTTTTTGTTTATATCATACTATCTTCTATATGATAGTGTTGACTTTTTTATACTGGACCTAAAGACCAGTATGCATCAGTGTTGGTTTTGATGACTTGCAGAGCTTTATCTACATGTTTGCCAAATAGGCGCAGGCCTACAAATGCTATTTCCAAGGCCCTTGGTCGCACTTCCAGCCTGAATGATGTGCTGTGTAGGCATCTATATTTGCCTGGAAATCCTGTGGATATCTGGTGGACAGCACTGTTAAATGAGTCTACTGAAGCATCACCAAAGGCTGAACATCCAAATTCCCCTCTTTCAAAATAGCCCTGGCTTGGGCATGTTATTCATCTGTCAGTTAGTCTAGTAAAGATGATATTGCATGTCAGAGGTGCAAAATATACCTTGATGGTATGGTAGAGGCGTTGGCAATTTTGGCTGATGTTGCAAAAACAGACCAACACGTTTGTCCATCGTATCCAGGCTGGGTCCTCTTTGTCAGGTGTTGGGCTACCCGGAGCCTAATGGTTCTGTGTACAATGTTGTGCTGCTGAAGAGAACTGGGCTGCTGAAGAGATAACTGGAACAGCTTAGATGTTATTCAATGAACTAGGCAGGGACTAACCATGGGCCTTCTATTTTTTTTTCCCCACATATGCCACAGACGTCGATATTGTGCCCAGATTTTTTATATGGGATAGACCTTTCTCGCACATGGAGTCCAATATTGGAATAGCTCTCATTCATTATCTTGCTTAGTTTTTAAAGTCAAATAGGAAGTTCATCTTCATCTAAATTTGAATTAATATGTTAAACTTTAGGACTACTGGATCTATTATCCTGTGGAGCTTCACAATATCATCAGTTGGCGGGTCGTGTGGGGTGGGATCTTGGGTAGCACCTTCAGAAAGAATATTGGCAACCTAGAAGCGGCAGGCCCCCTTCTTGGCATCCATCTGTGAGCTGGACTTGGCCATCATCAGAGTCCAGGGATTTATCATCTGCCTCTTTTGGTGTTTTTAAGACAGACCAAGAAGAACAAGCTCAGATGTGACAAACTGCAGCAGGCGCAGGAAGAGGTTGTGGAGCTATAGGATTCACAAGTTGTGATGCAAGGTTGGAACAGCCAGATGAGGCTTGTATTGCAGTGGATGATGTCCAGGCATCCTGTCATAAAAGCCCTGAATCATGTGTTTTTATGAGTCCAGGAAATACACATGCAATTGAACCATTGGTGGTATAGATAATGGTAGCTGCTCATCTAATGCAATGCCTCTTATATGGGTGGTGCCCACAATGGTAGGTTTCTTCTTCTTAAATCTTATAATCATTTATAAATGATACTTCGTTCAAATGTGCCAAAGAATCTTCCTGCTGACTGCCACTGGCATCGGAACAGACATACATAATCTCTTCTTCCACATCAATGTCACTTCTAGGATCTTCCTCATCATCACCTTCAAGCAACCTTGCTGGAGGCTCTGGCATCATCCGAATTGGTTAGAAAACTGACGAGAGCAGAATGGTAGACTTCAATGGATTAACTGGCAGTAGTGTGGACAAACATTTTACTCATCAACATTTCTTTGTTAACAAGGTTGTTAATGCATTTATCAGTGGTTGCTCTGTCTTCAGGATCACTGCTGCTACACTTGGCACAGAGGATGTCGAAAGAGATGTCAAGAGCTTGTAGAAGGAGCTGACGCCTATTTCTTTGTTGTGTCATCGTCAACAGAATGTGTACAGTTTTACCTAGAAATGTCACTACTAGGAAAGGAGATTTGAGAGACCGCTTCGTAGTAGCTCTAGAAGATCAGCCATTGATTTGCCAGCTCTTTTTTATGACAGACTACTTGTAATCTGCTCCAGAATTCTGTTCATTGTTTAAAGAAAAAGAGGGCAATTAAGAAGCAGAAGATGATTGCTTCATAGGATCCCTGAAGGTGTGAGAATCAAATTTGTGCTTCTTAGATTCAGTCTTTAGGAGAAAAGTTTCAACAGAATCCTCATCAGGCAAAGTATTTTAAGTGACAAAATAGGCTGACCTTCATTAGCCTGTAGTTTTCTGGCAGGCACTCAATGTCTAATGCAAGGAGCACTGCTTTGCTAAATTAAACATTTTGTGTGAGAATAAAATAAAATTAAAAAATAAAAACCTTTCCAGTTCCTTAACCTCATAGATGCTATTAAACATTCCTCCCCAGTGCTGCGCTGTCCATTGGAACTAGTGCTGAATGGACGTCCAATGGTCGTGCGCAGCACTGGGGAGGTAGTGCTGCCGTCGGCCAATGCACCGAGGCAGCACTTAAGGGGTTAAGTGTCACAGGCTCTACCATGTCAAAGACATAATAGAGGGTTCTGGATCAGCCAGTAATGAAGGGCAAGACTCCTCTTTTTAAGAAGGGCGTAAAAGATACTCCTAGCAGCAAAAGAGGGAAAACGGGTAATTCTACTGGAGAAATATTTCTGTAGAAGAGCACAGAGGATTCCCATCCACTAACCATACATATGGTAGAACATCTGACAATTGGTGCCCCTGAGGATGGTTGGAGCTCTGAGTTCATGCATCCGATGAGCCAGACTTCAGGTCATAAAATAAGGTGGGTGGGCTACTGATAGCTCTATGGTTGTTTTCAATGTTGTTTGCTGTATTGGAATATTGCAGTTTTAACCTCGACTACAGAGGGTTCCCATAATAGTGTCTAGGAATATTGAAGCATGCAAATCTATCAAGTATCTAGTACGTGAGAACATATGTATTAACCACATCAGCGCGGCGCAGATTCGTGCGCTGTGCTGAACGTTCTAATGAGCCAACGGACTCATGACGGAACGGTTCCGTCATGAGCACAGGCCAACCGACGCTCATGACGGAACCGTTCCGTCATGAGCATCGAAGGGGTTAATAATCAAACATGCTCTTAGGCTACAGGAAAATTGTGCTTGCTTTTAGCATATTGAGGACTGGGTCAAAAATGAAAGAGGGGTGTGGGTGTGAGCGACTCAAATCTATATTTGTTTTCACCAAAATGTATGGGAAAACAGAATTCATAGACTTAGTTTGTGAAAATAGCATACACGAGACCAGCCACCGTCCTAACTGATAGCATTCAAAGAAGGAAACAATTACTGTAGGTTTTCAAAGGGCAACTCCAACATTACTAGAAGTAAACTCCTTTAGTCATCTATCAACACAGCAGTGAGGTATTTACCATTTGAAATAACATGAAATTTAAGTACCCGAATTGACATCTGAGGCAGTGATTTTCTTGGGTAATTCTTCAGAAACATCTTCTTCAAAATGTTCAGACTCACTCGAGGATCCCCTTACTTTTACAAAGTTTCTCGTTTGACGCTCTTCAGAAAGAAAAAGATAGAAAGAAACCAGAAGGGGCAGAGAATAGAAAAGAAATCTAGCTACTGTGATGATGGGAGTGCTACCGCTAAAGGATCTAGCACTACAGAACAGGGGCTGGCTGGTTAACTTCTAACAACTAGTGCCTAGCAGGAGGACAAAGAGTACACCAACCTGGGCAGGCCGCTCCATCACCTAGAAGGCATGAGAGTCATCAGTGAGAAACAAACCATGAATCTTGGACGCTGTTGCCACATATGTCAGAGATTCACTCACTCACTAAAACCCATACTCTGAACCGCCCCTGGGTTGCCATTTCAACACATCCCATACGCATAAATTTGAGGTGTTAGCACAAGTAAGTTCATTAATGCATCAGCTGAAAGGTTGAGAATCAACTCACACCTCTGCCAATGGTTTCATATTCCTGGGCTTTATGGTTAGATTAGCATGCATCCATGGCATCACAAATTGAGAACGTAGCAAGAAAAATAAACATAGTGCTGCACACCATGATGAAGATTGAGCCTTTTCTTCCTCATAATGATTTCTGCCTAGTATAGTAGTTCAGGCGCTAGTTATTACCAAAATTGACTATAGCAATGTTATTTTGGCAGGTAACCAGGTTTCCTCACTCACCCCCATCTAATAAGGTTGCAAAAATATGATTGAACGAACACAACCCTCTAAATTGTAGGGGTGCATTATACACATAGGTTAACCACATGTATCTATATTTTAGCTTAGTGTGCAATGTTTCATGTTTATTGAATGCATTTATTCAACAACGTAAACACGGAATCATAATGTAGAACTTCAAGTAAGATTTGTATGAAACACGATCATTTCTGTATCCATATATGCAGCATGATATTATATTCATATTAAGGTGTGTTGTTAAAGTTGTCTGAATAGTAGGCCCCGAGTTAGAAGTTGTTTACAGCTTCAAACTCTCAGCGGCTGAAGAATTTATTGAATGCATCTTTGCTTGTGCCAGAACGGTATGCTCTCATCCCATTGCAGGTGATATCGGGAATGTCTTCGAACAGTCTGAGAAGCAGGAGGTGAGGCTATTGTCTGTGCCTAGCCTATCTACACTCCAAGGTCCCCAGAAGCAAGGAAGATTTAATTAAAGGAAGTCATGGAAATACACCACCGTATTAGAGAAGCAAAATAATTTGTCATGTGATACATTTAGGAGAGGCCTGAGTTTATTCCTTTTGTATTGTGCGCAGGAACAGAAAATGAGACTTCTAGATTTTCGGAGGAGGAGGAGCATCTTAAGAGCGAGCTCCATAGCTTTAAGCTATTCAACCCATTTGACGTGAGTACTTCTAAGGAAGTCTACACGTGCGGACACATGTATGTGTGCCACATGTGCACCCATTCACAATTTAGGGGTGCAACAGGGTGTCAATGTGACACCCTGCCACCCTTGTAAGTCTTCCCCCTATTACCGATTCGGTATTTACCGAATCGGTAATTCCCATTCATTCCTATGCGCCTCCAGGCCCATAGGAATGACTGGGGAATACCGAATCGGTAAATACCGAATTGGTATTTACCAAATGTTACCGATTCGGTAAAAATTACCGAATCAATACCTACATACCATTTACCGATTCTAAAATACTGAATCGGTAAAATTCGGTATTTTAGAAGCAGTAAATAGTATTTACCTACATATGGCCCAATGGTATTTATTTTACTTCACTGTACATACAGTGCAAACCCCAGCTACTATTTTCCCAAACATAATAGACTGTAAAGGCCACCCGAGAACCACCATTTCCTTACTCACTGTTCTCTGGTGTCAAACATAAGACAGTTCAAGTGTACTGAGCAGGGCCGGTACCGGCCGGCTAGTCTGCCACCCTGGCATTTTCCCAGTACACAGAAGCTAAAGGGCTACTTTCAAAGCAGGGTGGGCAGCTAGGAGCCCCTCTGATCTGGTCACGGCTTCCAGCAGCGTGGTCCTAGCTTTACCATTTGTGCCAGGGCAGCCTCCCAGCCACTTACAAATTATTCCGAGGAGAAACACAATATTTTACGTCAGCAAGTGGGCCTGTTTGATTATTAACAAACGCATTAAAGTCTAGAGGTCGTAATTAATAATTATGAAAAGTGAGCAACAGTTGCATTAAACTACTTTTCCCCGTGTGTTTTACAAAAGGAAAGTGTAGTAATCCACACAGAAAGCTTCATATAAATTCTTGAAGTATCTTTAATGGAGTACAAGTTTCATGCAGCAACAATCAGCAATAAAAGCAAAATACTGGTTAACATTAGAACATTCCCTGTGATGCAATTCCACTGCATCATGTGGCATTGCTGCGAAAGACCTTCAACAAATCCTTATGGGAAACCAAGAGACTAAAAGAACACTCCGAGTGGCTAAAAATATTCAACCTGCTTAAGGGCAATAGCCAGTCCAAGTTTTGGACCTACATGAACAAACTCCGTTCCACGAACAAGATGAGAGGAAACGCGGTTTGCGAAGAAGACTGGGCCCTGCACGTGTCCCAACTATATCGCAGTGATACCTCGGACCCAGTGGTGATCGGACTAGGAGATAGTGTTAAATCCACTCAAACAGAAACTCATGAGTTGACCACTGCAGCCGAGGTCTCCAAGCATCTGCGAAATATGAAAAACGACGGGTCTCCAGGGCCCAACGGTCTTCCGGCTGGGGTATTTAAATATGCCCTGGAAGAGTGGGCGGCCCTCTTGACTCCTCTATACAACAACGTGTTCAGGACTTGCCAGCTACCAGACTCATGGTTAGGCTCGATTCTATGCCCCATATTCAAGAAAGGAGATCCCATGCTCCCGGCTAAATACAGAGTCATCGCACTGTTAGATCTTGAGGCAAAGGCATACGCACAATGTCTTCGTGCTTGAAAAATGGGTTGCTGACAATAACATAATACCATACTACCAAACGGGGTTTCGGGCATCGGCCTCCACAATAGACAATATCACCACTCTCGCCATCCTGAGTCAACAAGCAGCCCAAAAAAAACATTTTCCACTTTACTGCTGCTTTTTTGACTACTTATACAAAGAATTACCAGCTGCACATTTCTTTCATGTCTCACATTTAAGAACTACAAACCAATATCAATTGGAGTTTGTAAGGTATACTTTGTTCATACCTATTTTATTTCATTATTTTTAAATGTTTCTGTATTGTTTCAACTAAGAAAAAACACTATACATACATATTTACAATTTGTACAAAACAACATATATATTCTACAACATTAAACAATATATAGCGATAGAATTCATCACATAGAGACAATTTCATCAACAGACATTAATTATTGTGGGGTGCCCTATCTTGACACCAAGTTCATTTACTATCCATAACAACTTAATGCAAGGGAAAAAGTAAAAAATACTCTAAGCAACAAATCTCTCTATAAGACCACACATGAATTAATTAGTCTAAAGGACTTCCAAGTCAATTGCTTCTCAATGTGCCGACGCGTTTAGAACCCTCTCACGTCAATTTTCGGGTTCTCATCAGGGCTCTGTTCTTAACTTGTCGGTAGGATTATTATAAAGACAACATTGTTTTAATTAACTACTCTTCCTAATAGTGTCCCATATCTATGCTTAGCTCTTTATGGTTATACCTGTTTTCCAGCAACAGTCGATCCACAGATTCGCTTTCTTTTCTATGAGGGAAGGGTGTCCTTCTATTCTGCTACCTACAATAAAAGTGTGAGGTATTGTCACTCTATGTAGGGGCTAGCAGCTAGGTGTAACAGATGCCAATGCATTTTCTTGGACGTACCTGCCTTTGGTGTCTCTTACACAGGCAGTCCTCTTATTGCGTGTGCTCGCACCTTTTATTTTCTTTTTCTGGGGTTGTTTTTCTTATCCTGTAATTAACAAGTTCTTTGTTGAGGGTCTTCACTAAATTTTGCATTCCTAGCACAATTACACTGGTAAAAGCATACCTGTACGCTCTTTAGTTGAGTGCTCACTAATCATTTCCTGGTTATTCAGCCTGTTTTAGGTATTCCTTACAACATTGGGCCGCCGGTTTTGCCAACATCTAAATTTGAAAACAATGCAGGATCGTTTTAAGGAAAATAATCCTATTTTTAAAAAACTGATTCTGTCATGTTTACGCTTGCCCTGACCACGGTACATACCTGGCGGTGGATTCGCGGAAACCGACGATACTTCGTGTTAATTGACGCGCAATTGTCAGCGTCTTTTTCATGGGGCCATTATCTGTAAAAAGGATATTATTTTAAGATAAAGTGGGTCTACGCTCTAAGTTTTTAGGTAAAGGGAGGCAGGTCTGGCAGCAGCTTACCTGTTTTCACAGCTTCTTAGGGCTCTCTGACTATCTCTGGGCGCGGCGGCCATCTTTTAGTGTCTATTTATACATACAGATTTTCTGCCAAGTGTGTCGGCCATCTTTGAACGTGGTTCTTTGTGTTAAATTTCTACTGAAGGGGGTTCAAATTGACACAGTCTGCATTTACAGTCGTGAAATTTCAGACAGAGCATTGAGACCACTCATTGCACTGTCGAACTTCAAGATTAAGTACGCTTCTTTTTTTAGAAGTGTTTTTTCGGCATCGGCTGAACTTTGTTGCTGGCTTATTGTAAACAAAACTGTCCACTTGAAATCATTATCCCCATGTTGTTTCTCCACAAAATGGTCAGCCATCGGGGCAGATGTTACTTTATTCTTAATGCGAGATCGATGTTGAGTAATGCGTGTATTCACTTGCTGATTTGTTTTGCCGATGTATAACTTCAGGCAAGGACACACGATTGCGTACACGACATTGTGTGTTCTACAATTCGTGAAACCCACGTGTTTCCATTTGACATTACTGTGTAGGAATTCTTTTCCCTCGATTGTATTTACACAGGAAATACAATTGCCGCACTTATGGTGCCCTTCAATTGGTTTCAAGCCCCATTGTGACAATAAGTCACTTTTTGTTTTGGGCAGGGCTATGTCTGCTCTCACCACTTCTTGGCCAATACTTCTGTTCTTTTTATATGCAAATAGGGGACGAGGGAAAGGACATTCTAAATTCTCCAACAGGTGCCAATTTTTTAACATCATTTGTCTCAATTTATGAGTGTCAGGACCAAAAGTGGTCACACACACCATACGGTCTAATGGTTTCTTGTCCTTAGTTTCTAGCAAACATTCGCGCGGTGTATAGCGCGCCCTCTTGTAGGAATGTTTGAGCAATTTTTTGGAATACCCTCTATCCTGCATTTCGTCACAGAATCTATGTGCATGATGTTCAAAATCTGCTATTTCGGTGCAGTTTCTCCGTATTCGGAGCAATTGGCCATATGGCAAGTTTGTCTTTAGGCTCCTTGGATGTGCGCTCCGATTGTGTAAAATTGTGTTTCTATCCGTTTTTTTCTTGAAAAGGGAAGATTTCAACACTCCTTCATTGCAAGTTACTTCGACATCTAGGAATGTCATTTTGGCACAGCTAGACTCATTGAAAATTTGATGTCTTGATGTCTTGCATTAAGCCACATGTGAAACTCCATTAGTTCAGTGTGGCTCCCCTGCCACAGGAGCCACACGTCATCAATGTAACTCCTGGCCACACTGAACTAATGTCAAAGTAACTTGCAATGAAGGAGTGTTGAAATCTTCCCTTTTCAAGAAAAAACGGATAGAAACACAATTTTACACAATCGGAGCGCACACCCAAGGAGCCTAAAGACAAACTTGCCATATGGCCAATTGCTCCGAATACGGAGAAACTGCACCAAAATGGCAGATTTTGAACATCATGCACATAGATTCTGTGACGAAATGCAGGATAGAGGGTATTCCAAAAAATTGCTCAAACATTCCTACCAGAGGGCGCGCTATACCCCGCGCGAATGTTTGCTAGAAACAAAGGACAAGAAACCATTAGACCGTATGGTGTGTGTGACCACTTTTGGCCCTGACACTCATAAATTGAGACAAATGGTGTTAAAAAATTGGCACCTGTTGGAGAATTTAGAATGTCCTTTCCCTCGTCCCCTATTTGCATATAAAAAGAACAGAAGTATTGGCCAAGAAGTGGTGAGAGCAGACATAGCCCTGCCCAAAACAAAAAGTGACTTATTGTCACAATGGGGCTTGAAACCAATTGAAAGGCTCCATAAGTGCGGCAATTGTATCTCCTGTGTAAATACAATCGAGGGAAGAGAATTCCTACACAGAAATGTCAAATGGAAACACGTGGGTTTCACGAATTGTAGAACACTCAATGTCGTGTACGCAATCGTGTGTCCTTGCCTGAAGTTATACATCGGCAGAACAAATCAGCAAGTGAATACACGCATTACTCAACATCGATCTCGCATTAAGAATAAAGTAACATCTGCCCCCATGGTTGACCATTTTGTGGAGAAACAACATGGGGATAATGATTTCAAGTGGACAGTTTTGTTTACAATAAGCCAGCAACAAAGTTCAGCCGATGCCGAAAAAACACTTCTAAAAAAAGAAGCGTACTTAATCTTGAAGTTCGACAGTGCAATGAGTGGTCTCTATGCTCTGTCTGAAATTTCACGACTGTAAATGCAGACTGTGTCAATTTGAACCCCCTTCAGTAGAAATTTAACACAAAGAACCACATTCAAAGATGGCCGACACACGACTGAAAATCTGTATGTATAAATAGGCACTAAAAGATGGCCGCCGCGCCCAGTAGAAATTTAACACAAAGAACCACGTTCAAAGATGGCCGACACACTTGGCAGAAAATCTGTATGTATAAATAGACACTAAAAGATGGCCACCGCGCCCAGAGATAGAGTCAGAGAGCCCTAAGAAGCTGTGAAAACAGGTAAACTGCTGCCAGACCTGCCTCCCTTTACCTAAAAACTTAGAGCGTAGACCCACTTTATCTTAAAATAATATCCGTTTTACAGATAATGGCCCCATGAAAAAGACGCTGACAATTGCGCGTCAATTAACACGAAGTATCGTCGGTTTCCGCGAATCCACCGCCAGGTATGTACCGTGGTCAGGGCAAGAGCAAACATGACAGAATCCGTTTTTTTAAAAATAGGATTATTTTCCTTAAAACGATCCTGCATTGTTTTCAAATTTAGATGTTGGCAAAACCGGCGGCCCAATGTTGTAAGAAATACCTAAAACAGGCTGAATAACCAGGAAATGATTAGTGAGCACTCAACTAAAGAACGTACAGGTATGCTTTTACCAGTGTAATTGTGCTAGGAATGCAAAATTTTGTGAAGACACTCAACAAAGAACTTGTTAATTACAGGATAAGAAAAACAACCCCAGAAAAAGAAAATAAAAGGTGCGCGCACACGCAATAAGAGGACTGCCTGTGTAAGAGACACCAAAGGCAGGTACGTCCAAGAAAATACATTGGCATCTGTTACACCTAGCTGCTAGCTCATACATAGAGTGATGATACCTCACACTTTCATTGTATGTAGCAGAATAGAAGGACACCCTTCCCTCATAGAAAAGAAAGCGAATCTGTGGATCGACTGTTGCTGGAAAACAGGTATAACCATAAAGAGCTAAGCATAGATATGGGACACTATTAGGAAGAGTAGTTAATTAAAACAATGTTGTCTTTATATACATCCTACAGACAAGTTAAGAACAGAGCCCTGATGAGAACCCGAGACTTGACGTGAGAGGGTTCGAAACGCATCGGCACATTGAGAAGCAATTGACTTGGAAGTCCTTTAGACTAATTAATTCATGTGTGGTCTTATAGAGCGATTTGTTGCTTAGAGTATTTTTTACTTTTTCCCTTGCATTAAGTTGTTATGGATAGTAAATGAACTTGGTGTCAAGATAGGGCACCCCACAATAATTAATGTCTGTTGATGAAATTGTCTCTATGTGATGAATTCTATCTCTATATATTGTTTAATGTTGTAGAATATATATGTTGTTTTGTACAAATTGTAAATATGTATGTATAGTGTTTTTTCTTAGTTGAAACAATACAGAAACATTTAAAAATAATGAAATAAAATAGGTATGAACGAAGTATACCTTACAAACTCCAATTGATATTGGTTTGTAGTTCTTAAATGTGAGACATGAAAGAAATGTGCAGCTGGTAATTCTTTGTATAAGTATTTAATGATGGTCCATCCAACTGCACGTCCCAGGACCTAACTCCTTATATTGAAAAAGCTTTGTTGACTACAGCGCGGCTTTTGACAAAGTGTCTCGGAACACCTTGTGGAGGAAATTGAATAAGTGGGGGATCCCGCAGAGCCTCCTAAGAGCACTCATCTCACTGCACAAGAACACATGGGTGCAAATCAAAACCGGCCCAAAGACAGTCTCTTCAAGAATTAGTGTCGTCGACGGGCTAAAGCAAGGCTGCGTTCTCGCCCCTCTCTTATTCAATCTTTATACAGTCGATCTTGGAACATTTTTAGAGAACATCAATCTCCTTCCGCCAAAACTCAGTCCTGGTACAAAGTCCCTGCATATATTACAATATGCGGATGACATTGTAATAATGGACCAAGCCAAATCGGGTCTCCATCAAGCGTTAAGTACACTCCATACATACAACATCGCTAATGCCTTGAAAATCAATCAGGCAAAAACAAAGGTACTGATATTTGGCAGATGTAAGAACAAGAAATGCTTAAGGTGGAACATCGGGCATGCCAGGATCAACACAACCGTAAAATATAATTATTTGGGAGTCTGGTTCAACGAGACGTCTAGACCTACAGTTCATCTAGCTGCCTTGCAAAAGAGAGCAGGAGCAATCACATACTCCCTGACTCGGCTGAACCTGTCCCTGTGCAGTCCCTGTGCAGAAGCCATTTTGAAGGTTATCAAAGCTACTCTACTTCCTGCCTTTACCTATGGGCATCAGGACTTTCCCGGGGCATGCTCTGCTAGTCTTGATCTCGCCCAAATCTCAACCTATAAAAAAAATTCCACCTCCCAAGTTTCATTCAGCGAGCAAGACTACGTTTGGAGCTGGGCCTACAAAGACAATCAATTTACTGTGAGGCCGATACCCTGAAACATTTCATGCGGTTATTAAAAGCCGGTGACAACACTTTAAAATTCCACCTAAAAGAAACCTTTTCCAGTCCTGGCAACCCTTGGAACACTCAGATTGCAAAGGCCATAAGAGTGCTAGAGATGGTAGAGATGGACAACGCATCCCTCTTTTTAGATTCCATTCCATACTCCACCTGGAAAAATACCATCAACAGAAAGGTCAAATTAATTTCCCATTGCATGGATTTGCACTCCGTAAAAACATCTTCCATTTTGCTCCCACTGAACTCTTCGTATCTTCCCGGGAAACCGCAAGCCTATTTCCAGGAAAACTTAAATGCAGTGGCACGGAAGAACATTATGTTCATGCGACTTCTTGGCTTGCGTTTAACGGCTTTCAACAGATGGGCTCCTACAAGGGAGGGGAGGGGGGGGGGGGGGTTGCAGACTGTGCAATTACCATTCTGAGTCATGGCTGCATCTCCTGTGTTGTTGCCCGGCCCTAGCTGCCCCAAGAAAGTTTCTCTTAAAACCCTTGTATTTAAGATGGGGCATTAGGACATGCTGGGAGGCTTCGGCTCTCTGTTTTGCATCGACTGACATCCAAGTGCTTGCAAGGTCGGAAAAATTTGTGAGACTCTTGGACAATCTTCTGAAACCTTCTTCGGCCCCCGCTCTCCCACGTCCTCCCCCTCAAAAACTCATCACAGACTTTTTTCCCCCGTTTTTTATTATCTTTAATTTTGGATTTGCGTAGCAAAATGTTTATATTGGCAACTACAAGACTGTTTTTCTTAGAAGCACAACGGTCACTAAGCTCAATGAGCAGTTTCTTAGCTTTGTGGTTCTGTTTTCTTCCTTTTATCCTAAACATGACAAATGTGTTATTGCTGATTTTTATATAAGTGTTAATGCTGTTTTTATCGCAATGGTTTTAAGTAACTGTGCTAAACTAATAAACTTCAAACTTGACTGCATCATGACTGCATCATACAATTCTAAATATCACCACAGAAAGTTATTCTCACATGGCAATAGATTCGGTGATCTCACTAGTTGCTAAAAATAAATGCACACAGATGCACACACACGTTTGAATGTCATACAGCAATGTTTTTTACAGATATCTGAAGCGAAATAGCAGACATTTCACTCAAATGATATTTTGTTGCGTTCAAAGAGCATTTTAAAGCAAATCATAAGATCCCTGCCCCAAAGCAGGTTACATTTTTACACGCCTGGCTTTTCCTAAAACGTTTTTACAAATATGGAAAAAATGAGAATTGTAAAATCATATTTCACCGATTAAATTGGCCCAAACTTTTCAAGATCAAAAATAGAGAATCCACCGAAATTGCTTTCTGTAAGGTTCCTGCATCTTTTTTTCTCCCTCTGGCCAGGTGATCTATCTACCAGTACTGCTAACTCCACTTCAAATGAAGTGCTGCCTTGTTTGTATAAAGAAGGCCCTGGTTGGCTCTTCTCCAACCTGGTTGAGAGCAAACTCTAGCCGTTCCTTTGTTTTGCTATTTTCCTGCCCCTTTCTGCTTGTATTTGGTGTGATATGGCACTAGCAATGAAATGCCCTGCACGGTCACAGAAAGTTTACAGGAAATTAACCAAAGAGAAATGGCTACCGTAAATGTGTACCCTGGTGGCTCACGATTGGACTCCGACAATGTCATTCTTACCGGAGTGCTTCAATCCTCGATCATAAGTCTCAAGGCTGTTCTAGGCTCCACAGCCACTTGTACCCTCTACTAAAAAGGTCAACCATAGTACCACATGTTCTTGGCAATTACTGCAAGTCTCAACTGCTTCCGGCATAACTGTTATTGGTATCCTTTATATCCTGTGGATCATTAATCAAGCATCCCAAGCAGTGACTCATCAGCACACTCTTTGAACTGCTCCACTCTGGCAGGTCACCCATGTCATTGTTGTTCCCCCTGAAGCTACCGTAATCAAAAGTGCCACTTGCGCCTACCTCATACCTCCCAGACATGAGGCATAACCTGTAAATGCTACAGATGTACGGCAATGTATACAATTCCATTACCCAAGGACATAGTTTCCAGATACCCATGCTGCACTGGAGTGACAGACAATGTTAATAACTGTGACTGAATTGACAGCAGATTAACATATCTACCTATTGGCGACACATGGTCAAATAGATCGGCACAAAGGACAGGGCACAACTTGCATAGAGGTGTTCTTCTGTTTTAGAATACACAGTACCCTTTCTGCTGGCTGTCAACATTATTAGACTGCCTGGAATTTGATTGGACATTGTAAGAAATTGGGTTATTGATGGGGAGGGGTGGGGGGCTTTGAAGCCCTACTCGGGCAACAACCACAACAACCCTTGTCTGAGTGAACCACAAATTAACTTGCGCTTAACTGCCTGGTAGCTTGAACACACAGCAGTCAGGTTTAACTTAGAAGAGAAGTGTAAGGTATTTATGCAGCACGCAAACAGTAATAAGGTGAAACACCACAAGAAAACTCCTAAACCAATTTAGAAAAATTGATTTAATTTAAATAAACAAAATGATACGAGAACAACAAAAATCCATTTGGTAGAACCACGGATATGCTCTTTCAAAGTTTGAGGTAGATATAGCACCTAAAAGAACAAAGTGTCACTCGTGGCCATCTGGTTGTGATAGACTGCGAGAATGTCACAAGTTCAAGTCAGCCACAGTGGAACGCGTGTTGGGTAGAGTACAGCAAAAAAAAAAACTTACTTTCTCAAAGTCAAGCACAAATAATTTTATTTACGAAGGAGGAGGAGTCGGCAAGGAGCAGAGAGCATTGCGGATGCTCATCGATGTTGTGTGAAGAGCCAGCTGGGGGAGTGGGCGGTCAGAGCCTGTCGGCATCCTGCGCAGTCGCTGCTGGTGCTTGGATTGGCAGCCACCATGTGCTGTCATTGCTGTAGTAGGAAGTGCAGGTCTCGAAATGTCAGCTGTAGCTGGTGGTCGTTGTAGGGCGAACAGTCGGGTTCACCTGAGCTTTGCATTGGCGGGCGTTGCATGTAGTAGAGTTTCATTCACAAAGAGCCAAAAACTTCAGGATTTTACTTTTTCGTGTACGCTTCCCACCCCACGCCCCCCAACCTGCGTCACTTAGAACATGTCCACAACAGCCTCTACACCTCCAAAGTAGAATATGCCTTGCAAAGCATGAAGGAGCAACACTACGAACAAGGAGTATGCGGGGCGCCTGCTATCGACCCAACTGCTGGACCGGGAGGCTGCTTCCCTAGGACCTATCTCCAACAAGGCAGCGATTGCGGTCCTCCCCAAACCTGGGAGAGACCCTTTAGTACAAGTTTATTTAGACCATTGGTCTCAAAACGTTTAAAAACCAGATCAATAAAACATCAATAAAATCTACTAAAATCCCAGTGCTTTATTTATCCTCATAAAACTTCGAAAATGCGCTCAGCATACCTTTCGACATTTCATGTCCCATATGCTACACAGATCTATAGATAAGCAGATCATTTCTGAATGCTATTGAGGGATTCTTTAACTTTTTGAATATACTTCCCCAAGGCACACGCTATGTCTAAATTACTCATTTCTGTTAAGAGGTTTACTGCTTGGGCCCTATTTTTAATATCGTAATTCTTAAAAATTGGATGTAATAACTCTTTCCGTATATCTAAAAATTTCTGACAATCCACTAATATATGTAGGATATCGCATGTTGTTCCCAAATTGCACGTACATTTTCCCATACTATTAATCATACTATTTTTTACCCCATCATTCACATAACATGGGTTAACCCCAATCCTTAGCCTTAGCAGTTCTCTTCTCAACCAGCAACTAGGCAGCTTATCAATGTAGGGATAATGTTGTTCATTTTGCCACGCTGGCTCCATGAAATGTACAGATTGTTTCTTCAAAAAGTAATCTTGGTCCGGAGCACGAGAAATTTCTTTACCCAGGGCCCCGAGTTCCCTCTTGTCGAACTTAATTTGGAGAGTCTTTGAGCACAGCGTAATCTTCATAGCGTAGCACACTTTAGTGATGATAGCTCGTGTCCTTTTTGCCCACATTGACTCACTCTTTAAAATCTAATTTCTGGGGGGCGTGGCTAGCAGCCGATGATGGCGGCAGCAACCTAGAGAGGCTCCCGTAGCAAGGCGGCTTCCCGCAACAATCCGCATGCCTATCCGCTCAATTTTCGTCCCAGAAGGGGTGTCCTGGGTGCGGTGACCGAACGGCGGTTGCTGGAGAAATTTGGGGGCTTTCACGCCCCAGGAAGAGGAAGAAAGACCGACCTTATCCTCCATTGCAGTGCGGCCTGGTGGCACAAGTGCAGCCGCGGTGCTCTAGCCGAGCTCCTTCCGGGCGGAAGTGGACCCTCCCCGGCACAGCCGACAGGAAGTACCCGCCGAAGACGTGGTCCGACACCAACGACCATCCGGACCGGCGGGTTCCCTTTGAACACTCCACTCCCGACCTTAACTCTCCGGCGACGAGGCAGGGCAGTGCCTGGCAGCGGCATTCAACCACGACTGGAGTCTGAATTACTGTGTGATAGCCGCCATCTTGCCCTAGCCTGCTGGAGCTGAGGCAGACCTGCCGCCGAAGGGGCCGACCCGCCAGCAGCGATCACCGAACTGTGCCTAGCTGAACTTTCCGTCCGGACGCCTACTTCCCCTATCACCGAGAGTGGCCCGGCGTCGAGCCAAAATGGCGGGGAAGGGACTCCGACAAACTGCCGCTCAGGCGAAACTTGGCAAATTTGCCTATGATAACCAGGCACTTTCCCAGCCTGAGCAACGCAAGTCTCTGGGTAAAGGTGCGGACAGCGACGGGGCTAAAAAGGCTACTTTGGACGATGTCCTGCGTGCCCTGGAGCAGGTTCAGGCGACCGTGGGCTCGACCGCTACCGAGGTGACCCTCATACGAGCCGACCTCCAGAAAATGGGTGAAAGAGTGAAACAAGTGGAGGTGGTGGCCAAATCACTCGTGGAAGACGTCTCCGATCTACAGGTGGCAATGGAAAAGTTGCAGGCTGACAACAAACTTTTGAAGGACAAGCTGGACAACCACGAGGGGCGCTCCAGGCGGAACAACGTCCGCATTCTGGGGGTCCCGGAATCCGAAACGAAAGGGGCCATGGACCTGTATGTGGAGGACCTCATCAAGACCCAGCTGGCCCCTAAGGGGCTCTCCAACTTCTTTACGGTTGAGCGAGCCCATAGGGTTCTCGGTGGGACACCTAAACCTGGGGCTACCCCTCGTCCCATCCTGGCAAGACTTTTCAACTTTAGAGATCGAGACGCAATTCTCCAAGCGGCCAGGGTGGCACCACCCATTCAGATTCAAAATTCACGCATCTCCTTCTTCCCGGACTACACGGCGGAAGTCACGCGCAGGAGGAGGACTTTCCTGGAGGTGAAGAAGACGCTCCACGAACAGGAATTGCCGTACTCCATGCTGTTACCGGCCCGGCTACGTGTGGTGGCCGACAAGAAGGTCTGGTTCTTCGACTCTCCGGAGGCAGCGAGAGATTGGCTGGAAGGATGGCGCACGGTGGACCGCACATCAAACCGTCGACGCAACAGGCCCGAAACCGACAGCAGGCCCGGCTCGCAGACTTCGGCTAGGAGGAGCGCGAGTGCATCCCCATCACAGGAGCGAACTGGGTCCTCCGGGGGCGAATGAGAACCGCAGGCGATGTACTGTTTGGACTTTCTCCCATAAAGATTGCTATACTTCGTCATTCCTGGACTCTGGCCTGGACATCCCGAGGGCGGCAAGGGAACCGCCGGCTTTGGGGGACACTCTCCCCTGACGCGCAAGTACTCTGTTTTTGGAATGGGATAAGCACTCTGCTGAGTTGGGGTGGCGGGCAGTTGAAGGTCCGCTTAGCAGGGAGGCAGGGTGGGAAGGGGAGGGGGGGGTTGTTTCTTCTTTATGGGAAATTCGCTAAGTCGATCTAGAACTGTACAGTGTGTTTTGACTAGTTTTGTGCTATTGCAGGTACTGATGATTCTTGCAGGTTGTATGGTGTGTTTGATGTCTGATGATGGCGGATGAACGACTCAATGCCATGAGGGTGGATGGGACGCAGACAAGTAGCTCCGCCCTCCGGCTTCTTTCCTGGAATGTGCGGGGCTTAGGGGATAAGGTAAAACGCGGCCTAGTCCTGTCCGAAGTGAAGAACTATAAACCAGACTTGGTACTCATGCAGGAGACTCATTTGGTGGGGGGAACTACTAAGGCCCTGGACAGGAGGGGGTACAGAATGCTCGTGCATTCCGAGTTTTCCACTGGCTCTAGGGGCACAGGTATACTGATCAAAAGATCCTCCCACTTCATCACGCTCCGCACTAAGACCGACAATCAGGGATGCTTTGCGGCGGTGGTGGGGCAGTGGGACGGTCGCCCGTTAACGGTGGTCTCAGTGTATATCCCGCCTTCCCTACACTCGGTGATGCTTCCGGCCTTGGGCGACTTCTTGCTGTCCCTCCCGGACGGTGACATGCTCTTGGGTGGAGACTTCAACGCAACTGTAGACCCGCAGCTTGACAGGTTTCCGGTGGCCGCTCCGCCGGGGGGTCCCTCCCGGTTTCAGCGGTTCCTGGAGGCACTGGGGATGATCGATGTTTGGTGCCATGTTCACCCCCTGATTAAACAATACACGTTTCACTCCACAGTCCACAACAGTCTGTCCCGCATTGATTACTTTCTAGCGTTGGGGGACGGGATACAGCGAGTAGAAGAGGTAGGCATACACCCTCGTGGCATCTCTGACCACTCACCATTGACCCTCACCATTACATCACAGACACGCTCCCGTCGCCGCATATACACCATTCAGACCTCCTACCTTAAGGTCCCGAAAGTCAGGAGGGCCCTTCGGAGGGCCACAGAGCAGTATTTCATTGAAAACGAACCCACCGCGGCTTCTGCTGAGATTCTTTGGGAGGCCTATAAAACAGTATTGCGGGGACAGGCTATAGGCTCGATAGCTGCGCATAAGAAGGAACGAACAGCTGAGCATGCTGCTCTCGAGCTCAGACTGCGCGACGCCACAAACGCCCATGAAGCTGACCCCACAGGAGACACGACACACACTCTTACCCTCCACCAGCAGTTATACACTGACCATGCACGCCTCACGGTTCAGGGGCATATCACTGAGACACAGAATCGGGTGTACGATGTGGGAGACAAGGCGGGGAAGATGCTGGCCTGGCTTGATAAAAGAGGGGGTAGCTCCAGGGGGGTCCAACAGGTGAGGGACGAACATGGCACGATGCTAACTGACCCTGATCAGGTGGTGGAGGCGCTGGCGTCCCACTTCGAAAAGGTGTACACTCCCGAAAGAGAGGTTACCGTAATTGCGGCCCAATGTGCACTGAGCGACATAGATATTCCGTCGCTGCGGCCGGAGGCCGCGGCCGATCTGGAAGCGGCGTTGACTGCCGACGAACTTCGGTTGGCCGTAGGGGCGCTCAAACCCGGTAAGGCACTTGGGCCAAACGGCATTCCGATCGAGTGGTTCCAGGCACGCACTGATGACCTTTGTCCCCACCTACTCAAGATGTACGTGGAATGTCGTGAAAAGGGCCAGCTCCCGCTGGATCAGCGGACGGCCACGATTGTGGGTATACCAAAGCCTGGCAAGCCCCCAGAAGAGTGCGCGTCATACCGCCCCATCTCGCTGCTGAATGCAGAGAGCAAAATTTTGGCGAAGCTCCTGGCCAACCGCCTATTGCCCCATCTGTCCGACCTTATCCACCCAGATCAATTGGGGTTCATGCCTCACAGAAACACCGCACTAAATCTTAGAAGGGTACACGGGGTGCTGGCAAGGGCGGACCAACTTAGCGATAATGCAGTTATACTGGCCCTGGACGCGAAGATGGCTTTTGACCTTGTGGAGTGGACTTACCTCTTTGAAGTCCTGTCCCATATGGGCTTCGGCCCGAACTTTATCTCATGGGTGAGGCTTCTTTATACAGCGCCAGTGGCACATGTGGTGGCAAATGGCCACATATCACGCACGTTCCCGCTTGGCCGTGGCACCCGACAGGGTTGCCCTCTCTCTCCCCTGCTTTTTGCGCTTACCCTGGAGCCTTTGGCTATTCGCATACGACAAACTCCCTTGCTCAAGGGAATTCAATGGAGGGAGGGATGGGAGGACCGCTTGTCCCTCTATGCGGACGACATGCTGGTATATCTAACGGATCCCGAGCGTGGCGTCCCGGCCCTTTTGCGCCTGTGCAACGAACATGGTGAGGTTTCCGGCTACACTATCAACTGGAACAAGTCGGAGTTGTATGTGCTGGCAGGGAATACCCCGACACTCGGGCCAGACTGCCCTCTGCGTCTGGCCGGCTCCTCCTTTAAATACTTAGGTATCTATGTCACGAGGGACCCCTCTGAACACAAACGACTGAACCTCATGCCACCACTGGAACGTCTCAAACGAGACGCAGACTTCTGGGCTGGGTTGCCTTTGACGATGCTAGGGAAAGCTGCTTTGTACAAGATGAAATCACTACCCCGCTTTCTGTACATCCTGGATAACACACCGTTCCCGGTGGCAGCGGGATATTTCAGGAGGGTTGCAGCGGTGGTTTCCGGGCTGTTATGGGGCAATCGCCCTGCACGTGTAGCCCAAGCTAAGCTTTGCAGGGGCTGGTATGAGGGCGGCATTGCACTTCCCAACTTGCACTTATATTATTGGGCAGCACAACTCAGGCCCATCAACCAATGGCTGCATGCTCCACAATCTGACCCGGCGTTCCAAGCAGACAGGGCACAATTAGGCACTGATAACATACTTGCCCCGCTTTACGATCCAAGGAAACGGAGACTGCTCATAGGCCCCACCAGACTCACTGTAGACACCTGGCACGCGGCGACTGCTGCGCTAGGATGGAAAGGTATGATTACTAAGCTCACCCCGCTCTGGGACACACGCGCTTAGGGAAGCTTAAGGAACAGCAAGGGGTTTTCACGCTGGGACTCCATCGGCATCTCCACGGTGGGGGACATGTGGGAACAGGGAGCTGTCATCTCATTTACCCGCCTGAGAGAACTGTATGACCTCGGACCGCACGAGTCATACCGATACGTGCAGATCCGCCATGCCCTGCTCTCCGCCATCCCTGCTGGATCGACTCTCCCTGAGTCCTCTCCGCTGGAGGATCGCCTCCTGACTGACTACATGGTGGAGAGAGCAACGTCCCTGAAGTACCGTAAGCTCCTAAATAATTCACCAGATCCTCTAACACCCCTTAAGGACAGATGGGAGCGTGAGGTAAGTGCCCTAGATGAATACGAATGGAATGAGGCTCTAGCCTCTCCCAAAGAAGCGGGCATATCGGCCAGAATGAGGCTGGTTCAGCTAAATGTCCTTCATAGGGTATACTTCACGAGGACACTGCTACACCACATTCACAGAACTCCACACCCCTTTTGCTTGCGTGGTTGCGGGGATGAGGGTACCTTCTTCCACACCTTCTGGGACTGCCCGCGCATACAAAACTACTGGCGCCAGGTCTTGCGTACCATATCACAGGTGCTGGAGGTCTCAGTCCTTCCGGAGCCACGGCGGTGTCTTCTCAATGTATGGGAACCAACAGACCTGTCGCGGCATGGCCGCCTCTGGGTGACGATAGGCATGATGGTGGCGAAGCGGGACATTGCGCAGCGTTGGGGGGCGGCAGACCTTCCGACAACATCACAGTGGTGCATGAACATGGATAGATCGATGGTCACTGAAAGGGCGGTGTACTTAAGCCGGGCCTGTCCTGGCAAATGGAACAAGGTCTGGTCCCCGTGGAACGCCTACCGGGGTGACATCTGCGATCCTCTGCCGGAGGACGATCCACTAGACTCAGATGAGGATGAGGGGATGGAATGAGCGGGGTTGATTGCGGGGGGAGGTCCTGCGGGAGGGCTGTGGAGGAGTGGTAGTTTCTTCCCACCCCACTTTGATTCCTGGATAACACGGCACTAAATCCTATCCTCGGACTGCTTATGTACCTATCCTGCAATGTACATTGTCAATGATCGCACTGTGATTTCCCGATGTTCTGTTCTTTTTGTTAATTTAAAAAAAAGAAAATGAAACCTCATTTCTTCCTTATGATAAGTGTGCTGACGTCCTTCATTCTTCCCTGTGGCATGCCTTCACTACAATGACTTGTTCAATATTTGAACTCTACTTCCACAAGGCTGTCCTTGCAATTTTCCTCGTTTGTTTAGTGGCCGGCCCCTTGGGGTTGTAGGCGGCATGCTGTGTAACAATATGAAGGTACAATAAAGGTTTAAAAAAAAAAAAAAAATCTAATTTCTGCACCATTGTGAAATGTTATAATCTTCCCCCATCCCCAGGCGATGCCAAAAACACAGTAGGGCCATACACGCTGTTATACCCCATAAGGTTATTCCCAATTCTAATCTTATCCCCTGAATCATAGACGATTTGGGCAAAGAAAATGAACTTTTCAGGTTATTTCCCTCCTCTGAGTCCCATTTGCTATTACCATTCAGATAAAGCACTTCTGCGGCGTAAAAAATTGGGGTAGAATTATTGCTGAATACACTTTTAGGACTAGTCTATCTGACATATCGCCATATGCGCAGTTGTATCTTTATAATCCCCTGACCGATGCCAGGGCCTTCAGTTTTAGAGCATCGCGATGGGTATGCCACCGCAATGTCCTCTCGAACCACATCCCTAGGTACCTTTATTCAGCAATCTTTTCCAACTGTTCGGTGCCCAGGACCCAAGTAAAACTGATTCTCTTTTTCCCGAAACATAAAATCTTAGTCTTATCCATATTGACCACCAGTTTTTTAATGACAGTATTCATTAAACGGGTTTAGTTTTTTTGAAGGCCCATCTCCGTTTGATCCACAATTACTAGATCGTCCGCGTAAAGTAGACAAGAGATGCCTTTCCCGTCTTGTTTTGGGCTTGCCCCACTCACAATACCCAGGATTGATGGCAGTCTGCAATAAACAGGGAGAATAACATGGGGGCCAATACGCACCCCTGCCTCAACCCATTATCAATCTGGATTTTCTGAGACAAGCTCCCATCTCTATTAAAAAATATCTGGGCCCAATTGTGGGAGTGAAGTGCTTGGATCAGCCCTAGCAGATCCCTTGGTATGTTTTATTCAGCCAGGGTCTCCTACAGCTGTTCCCGGTCTATCAGATCAAATGCTGCACGGAAGTCCACGAAGCAGCAGAACAAAGTTCCCCTCTACTCAATAGACTTTCGCGCAATGGACCAGAGCACAAAGCAGTGATTGACAGTTAAATGACTCTCTTTGAACCCCCCTGTTCTGGGGGCACAATTCGATTTACCTCTGCCCAGTCCATTAGAATTCCTAAGATTACTTTAGCGAATACTTTTTCTCCTAGATCAAGGAGATTTATTAATCTATCATTCTTGGGGACATTTAAATCTCCTTTTTTATGGATTGGCCTTATGATAGGTCCTCTCCAGTTTTCTGGCACACTGCGTGACTTAAGTATCCCCCGGAACTTTTTTGCAAAAAACTCTGCCCACCAGTCAGGCCTTGTTTTTATAATCACAGCTAGCATATTATCTGGGTCTGCTGCCCGAGTTAGATTTAAGCCAGATATTATTTTCCTTATAGAGGTGGGGGTAAAATGTTCCTTTATCTCCTCCTTCACACTGATCCATAGAGTTGTACATACTTTCTCAGACATTGGCCAATTCCTATAAATTTCCCCCCAGGTAATCCACCCAGTTATCTTCGGGGACCAAGCAATGCAGGGATCCTGATGTTTAACCAAAGCTTTCTTTGACCAATTTCCAGAATCCTTTCACATCATTGGACTCAATTACAGATAGCATAATTACCCAGCATTTATCTTTATAGGTTTTTTTTTTCTTCTCCTAATTATCATTCTGTAATTTATCCTTAGTTTCTGAAGGGTAAGTGAAAGCTCTGCGTTGTATCTTACTCTAAGTCTTCTTTCCAATTGTCTAATACGTGCTTTTGCTTTACGACATACCTCATCAAACCATGGGCTATCTATATTATGGGATCTAATATTACTGGCTGTCCCAGGTTGCCTGGGTTTCATTTTTATCCTTAGGCATTCCACCAGCTATGTTATTGTATTTTCACACCAGGCATCATCTTCTTCAATACGGATATTTTCTAAAATAATGGCCTGCTGAACAGCACTTAATTTTAAAATGTTCTCCTCAGATATACGTGTTGTTAACCTCTTTGGGTAGTCCACCTGTACCTGGAGTATCCTCTCTCTCTCTAGATGCCCCTTTCTACAAAAAGTTCTAGCTTCAAAGAGTAACGATCACTTCCTTCCACCTTCATTACTTCAAAATGTTTAATTTGGTCGAAGGTCCATGCATGGGTATACACGTAATCTATAGGGCAGGGTTGCTGACCTATCTTAAATGCGGGCTTGGCTGGCCGGTCAGCATCCATTCTGCCATTTACACATAACAGGCCCATAGAGCCCATCATTTGCCCAAAAGTCAGATCCTGGGTTGAGATGTCTCCACTGGGAAACATAGCGGCCTCTATATTATAAGCGATCAACAATTAATTGGACTAGGGATCTAATCTGCGGGGGTCTAACTTGTGATTAAAATCTCCCAACATCAGGAGCACATCCTTCTGGTAGGTATCGCATACATTCACCATAACCTCTTTTAAAGTTCCCATTTCACGCTTGTATTCACCCTCTTTTACCTTCTGTATATACAAATTAACAATGCAGATACCTTCATAGCCTGGCACTACATTAATAGGCAGCACTCTACATCCTAATGCCCACTTACATTTCAGTGCCAAGGGTTTAACTGTCCTGGAAATTTTTGTGGAGATTAGCGTTAACTGGCCTCCTGAAGGTCTGCCTAAAGGATTCTTCCTTGCTACTTTCGCCTGATGGGTAAACCATTCTATGACTAGGGTTTTGTTGTACAGCCACGTCTCCTGCAAACATACTATATCCTTACTCTTAATGACCTTTCTAAATCTTTGTTGAGACGCTATTCTCTTATACCCGTTTATATTCCAGGTTAATATAGATAGCCTGTGTGACAACCCTTGTACCTAGTCAATCTCACTCATGCCCCACCTTTCATGTACTCTACCGGTGCAAGGGCTCTATATCTGTTCCCCACAAGCATATCTTGTTCACCACTCTCTAATGCATTAGAGGTAACGGTTATTTCAAGATCTTCCATATTATTCCGCCGGGAGTTAATCAATCTTATCTCTCGTTCTCCCAGCCCAGCATGATTTGTGAGAAATGTCTTCCACTGCTTAATCTTCAGCAATTCGTCCTTTTCCACTATTATTATGCCCTCCTTTTGTAAGTCATATTCTGCAATTTCTATTGCTGTTTTTACTAATGTTGAACAAAAGAGGACCTTGGTTACTTCACCCCCTTTGTTGTTTGTCAAGAACCCTACTTCTCTAAGGTCCTCAGTGCCAATATTATGGATGCTTACACATTTGGATAGAGACCAGAGGAGTTGTGAACGATTTAGGGGTTTTAGTTTCCTGGCTTTTTTCCCACCTTTACCACATCCTGTTGGTTCAAAGAATACCCACAGGTCCTGACTAAGTTCTAACCCCATACCAAGTGGACCCCCTCTTGGCACTCCTCCCTTCTACCCTTAAGTTCCCCATCCCTGTCTCTCTTCCATGAACCCCTGTTGTCACTAAGACTATTAGGTCCTGCTTGTAACTTCTTTTCTAACCTTCTTTCCCCATCGCCCCATTTTACCACCCCCGGGGTTTTCTTTGAATTAACTTTACTATTTTAGTTTTTTCCTATATCATTTTCCCCTTTCCTTTAGTCTACCAAGGTGCTGATAGATTTCCTTTTTTCTGGGATAATATGGTCTTCTGGAGCTGGGGTCACAGTCTTTCTTATAGACGCATGTTCAATCCCTACTCCCTTACTTTTTTCCCTGCCTCTCAGAGGTTCGTCCTTTATTAGGAAAATTCTTCCACCTCCTTGGCTGTGGTATATATATTGCTTGCAAGTCATCCTTTCCCCTCGTCTTTTTACAATCATCGGGTGATGAGAAATCAATACGCTGGGCTCCTCCTTCTGTGATCGTTATTCATTCACTTACTACTTCTTCCTCTCTACAGTCATCCCTTTCTTGTTGATCCCCGACTGGCCCAACTATGGAGGGCATTACATTTTTGAATTGTTTCAACTCCCCTACCATAGTTTTAAACTGCTCTCTCTGGGTTTCTAGAATTTCATTATTCAGAACTGATACCTCTAGAAGACCCTGCAAAGTTTTTTGAAGTATCAACATTACATCAAGCATAGAAGCACTAGAGGTTCCCGTGACCTCCAGACTATGCATTGATGGACCTAACAAATAATTTCCGTGAACATAGGGACATTGCACTCCATTATCCTCCTTGTGATGGTCTCTTGAATAATTAATGTCCTCTATAATTGGTGTCTTATTACTGGAGGCATCCGCCTCAATTTCTTGTTCGATAGAGGTCTGGAAGAGTCTTGGAGAAAAAGACAGACGTGGCTCAAGGGAGATTCCAGATATGGTAACATTGATTTGATTTGGTGAGTTTAGAGCCAAAACTGACATATCTCCAGGCGTTGGGTGTATCGCAATGACGCGCAGTTTCTTTTCTAACGTATCTTTCCTCTTGAAGTGCTTCCCCAAAAAGTCTTTGACCGAACTGGAGACTGATAAGCCTGCTTTGGCACCCCTAGCTTCAATGACTGGGGTGTTAAGTTCAGAGACTGGGAGTTTCTCAGACCTTGTTTTTCACAACCAGTGGGGGCTCTTTGGGCTCCTTTCCTCTCTCCTTTTTCCTTCAGAGTTTCCGCCAAATCCTCCACCCCTGACCGTTATTGGCTAGCGTTTTGGTGTTCTTTGGAGCCTTCCGTACTTTTACTTTCCCTAATGCCATCTTTATTCCTTCTTTCTTCTTCACCTCTGCCCCACCAGTCTACTACTCCTATGAAATTATGTCCTTCAATCACAGCTCCCCGCCAGATGGCCTTATTATCCTTGTTCCCCTATTGAGGTAGGTCAGAGGAGGATTTCCTTTGTTTCCAGCAATCAGTTTTGCATACACTAAATTAGATTAAATTGGAGTTAGAAGCTTACATACGCTTGATGGTACTTACCTCTATTCCACGGACTTACGCTTTGCCCTCTTTCCGCCACCCCTGCTGCCCCCCTGCACCTCTATTAAACTGTCGATGGCGTGTTCACCAAGCACCCTGATCACCAGCGGGCTGCACTCAAGCTTGGTCTAGGCACAGGCGCAGGCACAGGCACAGGTTCTGGCCCCTTCTCACATCACACGTGAAGGACCTGGTCCAAAAACCGGCATGCGCCTCTGTGTTTGGGCCGTTGTGCCCCCAAGGGGCTTTCATCAATCCTCAGACCTCCGTCGGTCCTTATATCCAGGCCAGCTCCTAGGTATACAACTTTGCCAAAGATTCGGGCCGTTTTTCCACGCGGCGTCTCTAACCGTGTTCCACCTCGCGGTTCACCTAAGGTCGCGCGCGTGCACAAGCACGTCATTCCGGGCGTGCTCCTCGCGCTACCTTTTGGTTGTGGGTGGTTCTGGGTAGCGAGCACTTCCAGCGGCCGGGAATAGAGTTTCAAGACTCAAATTAAGCACTGTGTGTACGAACAAGGGGAGTGTGCGGGGCGCCTGCTGTTGACACAACTGCTGGACCGTGAGGCAGCTTCCCTAGGACCTATCTACAACAAGCATTTACAATGCAATGGTCTCGGCATTTTTAAAGGTAGAGCTATTGGCATTGCTAATGAAAAAAATTTTTGGGGTGTTTTTTTTTTTTAAATCGTAAATAAATGGCATTGTCATTTACATTGTCAATAGCGTAATCGTTAAATAAATGGCATGTCATTTACAATGCCAATAGCTTAAATCGCTCGCAAATGCATGACCTATTGCATTTACACCCACACAGAGCTTAGGTTAAAGAGAATTACCCATGCCTGAATTAGTCAGTGTTAAAAATGTTACCTCCGGAAGGTGCGATCATGGATACAATAACATTTGTTGGCCACAAGATCTGGTAAGGATGTTTACTCTATCACAGAAAGTAACCTGGAAGTCACATTTGACTCAGATTTTTCCATCAGCCCCCCAAATCAGCACGATTCTACAAGTACAGCGTAATGATGATGAAAATGCAGAAGATCATCTAAATGCATTTTCCAGGAATGTATTCAGGCTCTGGAGTATTAGGCTAGCATCATGTGTAATGTCACAAAATTACCCCAGACCAAATTTTGGATATACGTACAGGAGAAGCATGTTGACGGAATACCAGTTCACCTCTCTCATCTAATATGTTGGCACACGCAGCTAATTTACACTGGAAGTGTAATGGTCTGTGTATGTTTTCAAACAGATACTTCCTCTGATCCTCGACGGATCTCCTGAGTGTTCCAGGACTTCCTACCCATGACGTTCAATCCAGACGAAAATATATATCGCTTAAAAGCAAATTCCTAATTCACACATTGTTATTGGTTTGTTCTTTTGGGGTTTCTAGCAGTATATTGAGCCTTACACTATACCCTAAATTAACTCCCTGTCCTTGTAGGAGAGAGCCTGTTATATTGGCAATAAGGGAAATGTTCCTAGTAGGGCAGCTGCGTTCATGCCCTCGCCAGAACCCGGGCCCACGTCTGGGGGGTGCAGAGCTGATAAATGGTGCCTACTACTCGTAGTGCGCCAACAAACGCGCAAAGACCCCGTGTATCGCCACAGAAGAGGTGAAGGGAATGTATAGCTCGTTTAGTGACAAGGAGCGGGAAGGGTCCCACAACAGAACAAGCAGCCGTAGGGGCAGACCGGGAGGATTGTAGGGGCAAAGCTTGACGGCCCCCTAAAGAACTCCAAAGAGGGAGAGATACTTTGAAATAAACTAGCATATGAGGCGACGGAAACTCAGGCTAATGAACACGCACCTGTGATATATATTGCATCGGCCGAGGGGGTACAACTTTCTTGGTTTTTTTTTTGGCAAAATGTCGGACTGTAAAGATTTTAACAGCGACGGGAAATCGGGTGATGGGAGCAGTGAGAGGTTAGCAGTGAGAGGGGAGCAGTGAGAGGGGAGCAGTGAGAGGGGAGCAGTGAGAGGGGAGCAGTGAGAGGGGAGCAGTGAGAGGGGAGCAGTGAAAGGTGAGCAGTGAAAGGTGAGCAGTGAAAGGTGAGCAGTGAAAGGTGAGCAGTGAGGGGGGAGCAGTGAGGGGTGAACAGTGAGGGGTGAACAGTGAGGGGTGAACAGTGAGGGGAGCAGTGAGGGGAGCAGTGAGGTGAGCAGTGAGAGGTGAGCAGTGTGAGGTGAGCAGTGTGAGGTGAGCAGTGTGAGGTGAGCAGTGTGAGGTGAGCAGTGAGAGGTGAGCAGTGAGAGGTGAGCAGTGAGAGGTGAGCAGTGAAAGGTGCGCAGTGAGAGGTGAGCAGTGAGAGGTGAGCAGTGAGAGGTGAGCAGTGAGAGGTGAGCAGTGAGAGGTGAGCAGTGAGAGGTGAGCAGTAAGAGGTGAGCAGTGAGAGGTGAGCAGTGAGAGGTGAGCAGTGAGAGGTGAGCAGTGAGAGGGGAGCAGTGAGGGGAGCAGTGAGGGGAGCAGTGAGGGGAGCAGTGAAAGGTGAGCAGTGAAAGGTGAGCAGTGAGGGGAGCAGTGAAAGGGGAGCAGTGAAAGGGGAGCTGTGAGGAGAGTTACACGTGGGCGATCAAAGTCCAGGAACAGGGCGGGGGTTTCGCCACAGAGACCCAGGGAGGGACACAAGTGGTGAGAGGACGTGGCCCAACGGCTTGGGCGTCGACCTCAAATCTGGGGAGCTGCGTTCGAGTCTCGGCAACGACGCCCAACATCCTGTGATTCTGGGCAAATCACTCAATCTCCCCACGCCTAACAAAAATTAATGTGTCCTCATGTAACGTAACTGGTGCTCGTGTAAAGCGCTCCGATACCTTCGAGTCACGCTATATACAACTGCGAGAAGTGCACTCCACACCTCCCCTGCCCCTGCCCCACCCCCACCCCCACAATACAGACAACAACGGTTGTCCTGGAGTCCCCTGCCCGGGGAACAGCAGGGTCAGAAGCAGAATGAATGATTCAATGCAGCCACCGCTGTCAGAGCCGGCTACATGCTCCGCAGGGGTCCGCATTCACCGCATAATTCACACTTCTCAGGCGGCTTCTCGACCCACCTGCGGTGGGTCAAGGGGGTCTTGCATCCGCTGCGGGGATGCACCCTGCGCCTCTCAGGTCGGATCCTTAGATTCAAACAGCCGTTCATCCTGCCTGGGTCGATCACACGAGCGCCAGCCAGCATCTGGTATGAGGTACAAGGGGGCACGGCTCCTCGGTCTGAGTTATCCGTTGCATGAATAGAAGGGCTCGCCCTGTGTGTGAGGCCTGAAGGTGCTGCAGTGCAACAGAGCGCTGGAGCAGAGCATCCCTTGCACTGGGACTGTCTGGACTTCAATGCACTGACGACTGGGCCAGGACATGCTGGGTTACGAGCTCAGAAATCCAGCGGGACGGTTCTGGAGGCAGTGCTGACGTGCTGGGCCAATGCACTGCACGGTCCTGGCAGTGCAGACGTGCTGGGCCAATGTACTGCACGGTCCTGGCAGTGAAGACATGCTGGGCCAATGCACTGCACAGTCTTGGCAGTGCAGAAGTGCTGGGCCAATGCACTGCACGGTCCTGGCATTGCTGCCGTGCTGGGCCTCGCCTACAGCACAGACCCCATTCTGCAGCAAGCAGCAGTAGGCCGGTCTACAGCAGCACAGCGACTTACATTTAAAGCAGGCATCTTAAATATAAATACATTTAAATATAGGGCGATGCGCTGCGAGGGGCATATTCCTTGATGTGGCTCCTCAGACCAGGGACCCATGGACGGTGAGGCCTGCGCTGCCGGCACAAGTATCACTAGAAGTGCAAACCCCTCACGGGGGTCACGCCCTCTATGGACACAGCAGGACATGACACGCCTCTAAATGAAGGATCAGCGGCTCCTCGGGACGCCTTTCGGCCTCAGCATCCTGGTGTAGCCTGGTGTCCTGAGGGCGTTATTCCTATTGAGGGGTTTGCACTTCTATATAATAATGATATATCCCCTTGGCGTGGCACATATTACTCCACATTTTAAAGGCTGCCCGGCGCTTTGCATCAATCAGACGGGGGCGCTGCACACTTGAAGGATGGTTCCGCATCACGGGGACAGACATCGGACACTTGGGGTATTAGAAATGTGCAAAGTGATGGTGCAGCGCTGCAGACCGCTGCCAACAGGTCAGCACAGCGACATTATTTCGACAAAGACTGCGGCGCCCACCAACTTGAGAAATACCACATTTACGTCTCCAATTTTAAAACTGCTGAACATGTAAATGAAATGTTTTGCTTTACCGCAGCCGTGTGCTCAGAAATAGAAATGTACCATTAAAATTGTAAGTTTCAGAAAGCTGCAGCAACTTCATTCGATGCAGGGTCATAATTAGCAACACCGTGGGCAGCACTTAACAAGCCCATTTACTTCGCCACCCCTGCAGCCCCTTCCTTCCATGGGCCAGCCTGGAAGCCGTAGATTTATCTGTGGCTGCGACGCATGTCACAAAAAAAATGGCAGCCTCAAGCTTCCAAAATTTTCGAATTCGGGGGCGTGTATTTGTTGTTCTGAGTGACGGATGACGTCACAGTCGAAAGAACAGCAAAACTTACGCCCCCGAAACCGAAAGAGACAGGGCTTGTTTGGAGTGACTCCCTTCTCCTCCAATGGCTGGCCTCCGTTTAGGAAGCCAGCCAATGGAGGAGAGAGGCGGATTCAAGCGCCCTTACTCAAAGTCATAAAATCTCCGACTTCCGGCTGGCAAGCCAGCCGTCGGTCCGAGACCTAAAAAAGGCAGTGACTGCGGTCCTCCCCAAACCTGGGAGAGGTCCTTTACTCTGCGGCAGCTACAGGCCCATCTCCCTACTGAATGGCAATATTAAAATCCTCAACAGCATCTTAGCGGTGCACATCAGCAAGGTCATCCCCTCCCTGATACACCACATGCAGGTTGGCTTCGTCCCAGGCCACTCCTCTAGGAACCATCTCCGCCCCTCGCCCCGACCCTGTGGGCACCCAAAGACATGCGGAAGACGCAGTGGTCTTCTCCCTAGACACCCAACAAGCATTTGACCGCATTGAAAGGGTCGACCACTTCGCAACCATGGAAAGGTTCGATCTGGGGCAGCAGTTCATAGCCAAGGTGCGACTGATCTCACTGCCTGGCCGCTCAGGTCAATTGTGGGGGTTTCCTTTCCGACCCCTTTCAGATACGGAGAGGCACACTAATGATGTCCTGCTCACCCTTACAAACCTACACCGCTCCTTATCGGCCCTATTAAATGCTTTTGATGGCTTCCTTCTGCTCTCTCTCCAACCCTTCTGAAACGCAAAGGTGTGCCAGTCAACAACTGCCTCCATTGCCAAAAACCTCAAACCAAACATGTGCATTTATACAAGTTGCCTGCAGTTCTTTAATATGAAAGGGAGAACACCTGCACTTCTCAGCTAGGCGGCTCCCAATCTCAGCACTCATTCTTGGCGAGAGCTTCCAGTTCATTCAGTGGCTATGTTTCCCTGAGTGAGTACATGTTTTGCTTTTCTCACTAGGGTGCACACAAGTGTTCCGTCATTAGGACATATCAGCAAATGCGATCAGGGATGTTCAGAGGCCCCTACAATCCTTTAGTCCTGATGAGACCCTTGTATCCTATTTAAGGGTCGAAACAGATGAGTAACAAACAATGGAACAGCTAATTTTACCACATTGAATGATCGAAGAATTCTAAGTGGTAGTTTGTTACAAAAACGTCAGCTCTTTTCTACACCTTTACTGTTGTATTTGGTTTCGCAGTTAATGTTACAATGGGATCACATGGAGATCTGCAGCCTTAAAGGCTCGCTCTGCTGCTTTTATTTTAAATGCATTTCTCAATAGGAATTGGCATATAAAATGGGCGCATGGCAGTTTTTGAACATAAAAAAAAAACCTAAGGCATACTAAACTTGGAAGAAAAAAATAGAACCACGAAAAGAGAAAATAAAAGGAAGCAATCCTACCAAGTAGAGATACAATTCAATTTAAAACGTAGCTGTTGCCCTCAGCATTTCACTGAATAGTAAACAGGGTGTAAGCATACCCAAAGCCCCGACTCACTCGATGTCTTTTAGAAAGAAGGTCCGTTCTACTTTGAGCATGGAGATACTGCCACCAAGTGCCCAAATGTGAGATAGTACACAAATTATTGAAATATTACCCACCATTCTCCGAATCGTCGTCGGTCCACCAGGGCGCACGGAAAAGTTCCTTTTTCTTATTTTCGTTTTTTCTGGGCCGTCCCAGCGTTTCTAGCACACTAGACTTCTTTGAACTTCCCAAGGAATCGTCTGAAAGAGACTGAAAATGACCGATTTAGTTCCTAACTCTCCATAACATCAATGTATTTTTTCTGCTCAACGCCAACGCCCATTCTGTCATTATGGACGTATCATTTAGGACAGAACGATATGACAGCAGCATTCTTCAAGTGTCAAACAGAACGTTGGCGTTCTGGATTTACAGTCGGTACTGGTTATTAACACACAGATCAAATGCATAACCATGCTGCATATGGGAAGAGTCTCACAGTTTTGTTCTTGTTTCATGGTTATGTACTTTCAAAATGTCACAAAAACATACTATCTACAGGCTACGATGATCCATGCACACTACTGTAGGCAAGATGCACCCTCATGTTAACGTCATTGTAAACGCTAAAATTAATAACGCAGGTTGGAAAAAAATAACCATACTGCATTGCGTCTACATTTTTAGTTTTACGTAACATTCTATTGTCGTCACAAAAAGATACATTAAACTTACCACAGTGTTGAAAGCAGCTTTTCCGTCAGTTAGGACATGCCAGGCGCGGTTTTCAAATTATTAGTTTAGTGCAGAGATTACCAAATAAACCAGGAATCGCAGTTATCCTCTACATGGGATCTGCCTGTAAAGATCTATTCCTGCAGTAAGTACTGAGCTGACAGCTCAGGATGCCTACAGGGATAAGATTAACTCAAGAACTCCATCCATCATCTTGTTGTTTTGGAAGTGGTCGCCCTAAGTGGGCTGGGCGTACCCTGACGTGGGTCCCGGGCTCAGTGTGCCACTGGAACCAAGCTATACCTGGCTAAAGAGCCTTAACTAGGGTGAAACCGGTTCTAGGTTGCTTGTGATCCAGTTCAGTTAGGACCTGGCCTAGCCCCACCCCCGGATTGTAATACACACGCCAGGACGCTAGTACTTTGACGGAACGGAACGAAAGTATCGGAAGGCACAAACACGTGCATTATCAAGACCTATCCGGGCCAATACATTCCTTTGTCTTATGTAACAATTACGGTTGGGAACTTTCCCCCTTACTGACCCGTACTAGCATCCCGATTCATAGCCTTTTTGAATAGCTCGCTATTTTGACTCGAGGGGTGATCGCCTCGACGAAAATTAGCATATCCTACCGGGTTGGATTTATCCCAGGCTTGGGGATGTTATTGACCTTGAATTCAGCCATAGAGCCCTGGTCAGAGAACACTGTTTCTCTGATGAAACACGTGTTGGCTGGCTGTGTGTCCTTAGTGTGATGACCAAATAAATAAATATAAGCACTTCAACGTTGGATTGGTTCAGTTTACTTCTACACTGCATCAACCTGATGTACTACAATATTATATGAGTGTGCAAGACTGTTGCTAAAAGGACCTGACCTAGCAGTTCAGGCTGGACTTTTCCCAAGTGAAAGGAAGGCGGGGCTTAGTCTTCTTGATGGTTGGTGGAAGGTCATGCTGTGGTTAATGTAGGTGGGTGCTTGGTTGTGTAGAGCCTTGTGTGAGTGGGTCAACAGCTTGAATTGGCATCTGTTCTGTACAGGGACCCAGTGGAGTTTCTTGAGGTGGTGCATGATGTGGGTTAGATGGGGAAGGCTGAGGAGGAGTCCGATTGCGGTATTCTGTATGGTCTGAAGTCTCTGTAGGAGGTGTGTGGCAAAGGGTTAACCAGGCGGAGCTAATCACTCACAAATAAGACTCCCTGTTTTCTGTTTTTACTGATTTTTACAGATAAATACAGAGAGAAACATTGTTTTTGCCCTCTGTATTTAATTTTAAATGTGGATAAAAAATTAAATTGGGATGTTTTTGAGTGATGCTAAATGCGGTCAATCATGACTGCCAAGCCAATAGCTGTGCAGATTAACAGGCAAGGGGATTACAAAAATAAAGGAATTTTATTAGAGCGCCTTAAACAGCAGTAGATTTGCACAACCTGGATACTAAAATGTGCATCTTTTCTTATAAGTGCATATTTTATCATTGAAACCTGTCAGGCGTTCAGGCAAAAGTGTACATTAACTGGTTAAATAAATGCAGAAATAAACATATTTCAGCTTAATTTTTTTAGAAATATGGATAAATACAGGTGAAATATGGATAAATACAGGTGAAATTAGCAAAACAGAAGTATGGCTAAATACAGACGGAAATGGCAAAAATATAAATACCATAAAACCTGGAGCCCAACTTACAAGTCATCAGTCCCATTTAGAGCTGCTGTGTCCTATAGCAGCAATATAAAAATGTGGCATCACTATCTATAAGTTGGTCAATAATTATAGATAATGGTGCTCACCAAAGTCACAGATAGTAAACCACAGAGGTTAAGGGGCAATTACTATTCTTAATGACCAGATACAGGGCTGAAGGGTGGGACTGCAGTTACTGCAGTTTAAGATGAGAACATTTCTGAGTCAAGCCTACCTTTTTTTCTACCCTTTCTACTTTAGAGGCTGACAACAGCAAACCGGAGAAAATGTACACTTCATGGTATCAGTGTTTTGCTTCCACAATCTGGAGAGCGCTCAAGTGCTACCTGCTATGAGAAGCATCACTTTTGCACAAAGGCTGGATTCGGAGGGCAGCCTGAGAAAGGCACTTAAAAGAGAAACACCCAAACGAGTTCTGAAGTTTCAGACAGTGGATCCATATCCCCGTCTAGAAAATGTGTCTAAACGTGGGACCCATACCTCCTCACTTTGTTACAGTTCCAAGTTCTTCATGTCTAAGGAAGGGAGTGCGCCGCAGACTACTAGAAGGACTGCTTTGTGATTAGAGCTGTTGTCTGTCAGCCTGTCTCTCAGAGATCAGTGGACATCATCAAGAGTGAGCACTTTCTCCTCGAGGAGAGGAGGTCTGCCTGATACCTATAAAGCCAGCTGCCTGTTAAGAGAGGGAAGGAGTTCGCCTGCCCAAGAAGGAGGAGACAATACTCAGGAGAAATAGTCCATTATGTTCCATGCCTGAGTAACTCCCATATAAACTGCCTGAGATAGGGTAGGTGCAAGTGCACACTGAGGAGAGTTGACCACTCAGCTTTAGTGTACTGTGCCTCCCACCTGCTGTGGTCTCGTTGGCTGCCCGTTCGCCACTACCCGTCCTTCCCTGGATGTGGCGAGATGTTACCTATAGCTAACACGCACCCTGAGACCGTTAGGTTTTCTTTTTACCCAAGTTACTTTCCATGTATCCCCTTCCCTCCCTTCTAACCCATGGTCTTATAGGCCGCATGGGACATAGCAAATTTATATAATTACAGAGGCTGTACATAGGATGATTTGGCAAACACGTTACAAGGAGGGTCCAGACCAGTACATTAGTATTTTAAAGTTGGGTTGTGGTATTTGGGAACTTCCTGGTAATGCTTATGAGAGAATACGTTTGATGATTATTCTCCTATCATGCCACTATTTTGTTACACATGCTTATTACATGTTTAGGAGGCCTCGCAGAGGTATGGTCCTGCGTGCTGTATATTTGTTTTTAACAAAATGCAAATAAACATGTTTTAAAAAAAAAAAGCAAACTGCCTCAGAGAGAGAAACCAAGAATACAGTGGTCTCTCAGCAGATCTAAGTGAGAACTGCAAAAGTGTGCATATGAGTATATCCGCGCAACAGCCTGAGGAGCTACATTTATCAAGCTGTAATAGCTTAAGTTGGGCAGCACTGACTTTGCCATATGTATTAACCTAAGTGTCACTACAGCGATCTAGTGTTTCGGCAGAGGTAGTGGCTGCATCTGTCATGTGTGTATACTAGACCTGGACAGGCAGCAATGGGCGGATGTGTTCAGACCAACCTACGACAGGCTGCAACTGCATTTACGACTGTCGGTGTCAGCCCAGCAGTGGGCTACGACTGCTAGGCGTTCCCACACAGTAATGTCAGAGCCCGCCAAGCAAGGCTAGACCATCCAAGGCAGCCACACTCTTCGAAGAACAAGGTTTAGGATACTGATAGAATACTCTTAGAAGATGCCCGCTCTACTTTCTCAGCCTCCACCTGCAGTATGACAGGGCCACTGAGATGTACAAAAGTGGGTGGTGATGGACGGAGCATCTGAACCAATCAAACACTCACACCCAGTCAAAAGATCTGGGTTTAATCCATCACCGTTCTTTAGCCCACTCTGCCACCCCAGTTCAGACATGGCAACATGCAAATCAGTCTGACCTTCTGCCTCATGGGAACAGTCCAGCCCGAACTGCCAAGCCATGCCTTCCCTGGACCGGAAACAAGCTTCCTATGACCGGTTTCTGGCATTTCAGCCGTCTTCAGCCAGGTTTTCGTGAATCCAGTGGCAAAGTGGACAAGGGACTCACGTCTGAGCATACCCTGCCAACTTATGGCGAACAAAACGGTACAAAAGGGAGTGGTGATGGACGGCCACTGAGATAGCAGTGAAGAAAAAGTTAAAGACTAAAGTCTGAATTCCTACTCATTATAACAGAGGGAGCGTGCCGAGAAACAAGGTGCCTGGTTCTCCCCTACTCAACGATACCCTGCTGCGCTCCTCGATGCTCGCTGCACTGCTGTTACACTACACCACACACCACAGATGGAGAGTTAACATGCACTGCCTGCAAGTTCTCATGCACCTTCTCACACCCTACACCCATCACTAACGTACCAACAGCACTCAGCATGCCACTCGCACACTCTCAACCAAACCAGCCACCTGCTCACACCCACACAGAAAAAACACCACACCCAAACAACACACCAGACTCACATCCATGCTCCTCAACACCACTCACTCACTTAACACACCCTAGAGATATGGTACTGCACGGCGATGCCCCAGATCTGCTCTGTCTCACGAAAACATGGCTAAATACAACCTTGGCACCTAACACCACTACAGCCACCCCCGCCGGCTACAGGATCGTTAAGTAAGACCATCAGTACAAGCTTAGCGGTGGAGTCACCATCATATTCAAAGACCCCATCAGCTGTACCATCTACATGAATATCTTCACCAGCTACATGGAACACCTCATGTTAAAGATACACATCATAGCGAACTTCTCCCGGGGTAGAACCCTAACATACAGACTACCAGGACCCTTCACATATTTCATCAGCGACATTATAGACTTTGCACACCCCTCATCAAGACAAACCCTTCATGCTTTGGACACCTGAACTTTCACGTAGAAGACTGCACTAACCCAAGCTCGACAACCTGTTTAGAAAACCTCAGAAATCTTGGCCTCACCCAGCATGTTACCGAACCCATCCACACCAGCAGACACATATTGGATTACATTTTCTCCTTCACCAGCAATTTCACAGTCAACAAGCCAGCAACTAAGACCTGGACAGACCACACCCCTGCCTGTATCAGCATGCCGACCACGCACCATCACAGACCTACCACCACCAAACAGCCTGTCGCAGCTGCAAAAGCATCCGCTCTCTCCGAGCAACGGTCTGAGCAACCAATGACTTGCCATAAGCCATCAAAATCCTTAACAGCTATATCACACCATGTACCAACACATTGGCTCGGTACAAGCGCAACGCAAAGGCAAGAGCCTGACCACAGGTCAGCTGGTACAAGAGGCTGACGAAAAGACACAGCAAGCAACAGGAAACAACTGGCGTGCAAATGGAGAAAAAAGTGAAGACACTGCAGACAAAGACATCTTCAAATCGCCCCTAAAACGCTACACTCAACAGATACGGTACACCAAGGGTACAGTTCTTGCTGATCGCATTGACACCAGCACTAACAGTAAGAAAATGTTCGTCATCATCAAAGATCTCACAACACCTTCTGCTGCCTCCTGCAACAACACCCCCTCACAAGACCTTTTCAAAAAGCTCTCAGCATTCTTCCGTAACAAACTCGCCTCCATATACATGCAACATCCACCCTCAACCGGACCCTGTTACAGTTGCAGCGCACCCTCCCATCACAGCCGATGAATGAACCCTGGTCTCGTGGCCTGCCAACATCACAGTCAAATTTGCTGCTACCACGAAGACCATCCACTCAGGGGCTACATCTTACTCTTGTCCCCACCACTCCTTCAAAGGATCTGCAAAGCACAAGCACCCTTCCTTAATGCCTCCATCAACTTGGTCACATTTCCGGACACCTGGAAAATGCCACCGTCATGCCCCTACTCAAGAAAACATAAGATGACCCAGCCACGCCCTCCAACTACAGACCCACCTCCATCCTACTATAGCCAGCAAAGATTTTAAAGAAACTAATCAACCAAGGCCTCACTGACCACCTCAGCAGCCACCAGCTCCTCAACACCACACAGTCAGGATTCAGGCCCAGCCACAGTAAAGAAACAGTACTCATCACCGTCACACACAAAATCTACTTGATCCTTGACAAAGGAGACAAGCAGCCCTCATTCTCCTGAACCTATCTGCAACATTGGACATGGCCTCACACCCCATTCTCATCAGGAGCATGCACAATATTGGAATTCAAGGAGCCACTCTCCACAGGATCTTCTCAACACAAGCTGTCAGCCTGGCACCTTACTCCTCGGAGTGCCTCGAGCTTCTACATTCAGCCCCACACTCTTAAACGCATACATGATCCCTCTGGCAAATGTCTTCCATGCATACATGAACATCATCTCCTACACAGACAACACACAACTCATACGCTCCCTCTCGGACAAGAACCCCAACACAAAAAACAAGTTGACCATCTGCATGACCGGAGTCGCTAACGGGATGAAAGTCAACTGTCTCAGGCTCAACACTAACAAGACAGAAGTAGTGATCTGTGGCAAGAATACTTCACCATTGGACTCCAACTGATGGTCGGCTGAACTCGAACCCACACCCAAAACCAGAACTCATGCCAGGAACCTGGGAATAACCATCAATAACAAACTGGACTTAACCACACAAGTCAACAGAGTCACTGCGTCCTGCTTCCATACTCTGAAGATGCTGAAGATCTTCACATTGCTCACAAGCACCACTAGAAAAACTGTCACAGACGCCCTAGTCATCAGCAAGTTTGACTATGTAAACACCCTCTACGTTGGAATCACCAAGCAACTCATTAGAATACTACAAACCAGCCAGAACTCTGTAGTCAGACTACTCCTCATCATCATCCCACACACAACTCCCATCACAGAGGACCTCAGGGAACTACACTGGCTTCAAATACACAAGCGCACTCAATTCAAACTCCTCACACACACTTTCAAGGCACTACACAACTCAGGCTCCACCTACCTGAACGGTCGCAACTCCTTCCATCGACCACTCAGACACCTCTTCTCAGCAGGACTCCTACATGCACAAATCCCACGCATACATGATCAGGAGGACAACAATCTCTTACATCACTCTTAAAGCATGGACGGACCTCCCAATCCAAATCTGTGAATCGTCCCCCTTCTTGAATGCTGCAAAACGCTGAAGACATGGCTTTTAAATTAACCAACCTACCATTGGAAGGGCTAGGCACACAAGCCGGTTCAGCACCAGTATACCCTTGCAGGTGATAGTGTGCTTTACAAATACTCATAACATAACAGTAAGAATCTCAGAAAAACAAGTGACTGTGCGCTTTTTAATTGGTGGTAAATTGCACCTGAGTCTTATTCGTGTTTCTACCATAGTTTTGATTTTAGTGGGAGGAATTTTAATAGGGTCACCCAGCTGAGAGAGAGCACAGAGAGGGCATTGCAGGGTGTAGTGCCCACAAGAGAAATACTAATAGGGCACCACCATGTACGCTGGCTTGAATTGTGTAGTGTGGAGTAATGCTGTGTAATTAGAAAGTGTTTTTTTCTCCAAAAGTCAAGCACTGCACTGAATATAAAAGTTATTGTTTCTATTGGCTAATTGTTGAATTCTGAGCTCATGTCTCCCCACACTACCTCCTGAGAAGCCTAGGACTGCTCCCCTTCCCTGAGAGTCAAGAGTAGAAATGGTCATACTTGTGCCAGGTTGCAGAGCCGTATCAGAAAAGCAGCCAGTACACTAGTTGAAAACAACTTCAACCACTACGGCTGGGGTCCAGTAGCCCCGGTTTGCCCTGTGGCACTCTGAATGAGGTGTGACAAAGAGCGGCAAGCGTTGTGAGATCTGCAAGTTATACTTCCACAAATTGTTAAGAGGAAAATAAGTTCAGCTTGAATATAGCATGAATTGCATTCAATAGTCGATTGCAGATTTGTGGGAGTAAACCTTGATACCTTGTCCTTAGATATATTTAAGGACTTGTGTTTAAAGGAAGGGTGGAGGACTCCCAGATAGGAGAATAAGAAGAGCCTCGATAGTTTTGTTATGCACAAGTTAAAGAAACTGGGTCACAGGGAAAAAATTGTGATGGACTTTGGGGTGGGTACAATGTTAGGAAACTAAGAAGGCAGTGCTGTGATGTCAGACTCTCTCAGTCCCTTAACACAGGCTTCCCCTGGTCCCACCCGAGTGGGTTTCTAAATTGCTTTCCAGAATTTCCCAAGAAACCTCCACACTCACCCACTTTCATTTATCATCAACTTTTGTGAGGTACGAAAAAGAGAAAGTCAGGACCTATAAATAGAAAGGCTGAAGAGAGAGCGGAAGAGCGAGAGAGAGAGAAAGAATATATTCTCAGAAATTGAAAAGTTCAGGATAGCAGCAGAGACAGCTACATCTGGGGAAAGGCAATTCTACCGCTGACTCTTAAGGAGTATTTTGGATATTTTGGATGAGAGACAAGAAGGGTGCAGCATATCTCTTCGGTAATGATTTAATTGCCCCAGGGTTAATACCAGAACCAGGTGCCTACATAGCTTGGAACACATCCGCTGTGTTGACCAAAGCGCAGTCTGCATGTCGGTTTCAATATGAGATTTGAACCAAACCAGATTAACAAGGACTAGAGAAAAGTCTACTCTGCATCAGATATCCAATGTGTCACAGTCTGCTAGCATTTCATCCAAAACTGGATGTCCAGCACCTACCTATAATTTATCCCATGCAAGACAGAATTCCTGTTATTTTCCAAGAACAAGAAAGAAATAGACAAACTTGGTTCAATTACATGAACCTTGAACACTTCAAAACTCAACGCCAAGTCACTTGGATTCACCCTGGGCATCAATCTCACCCCTAAGGAACACATTGCCAAAATAGCAACAAGGACCAGCGCTCTCTTCTAAAGAAAGTGAAAATGTTTTTTTTCTAGAAAGGCACTTCAGAATTGCTGTTCAAGCCCTTATAATCTTGCATGTGGATAGCGGAAATGCCCTGCTGCATGGCCTCACAGACTCTGCATTGGCTGTCCTTATGGACATTGTAAACATCATAACACGTCTCATCCATGGCTTGAAAAAATATAATCACATCACACCCATTCTCAACAAACTCCACTATTTCCTTTGCCAGCACACACCATCTTCAAACCCAAACCCACTGCATCATTTACAATGCAATCAAAACCACCACTCCTGCATAAAATACAAACAAGCTCACCATCTCAGAAGGTTCTTGGCTCACTCAGTGCCAGGATTCCATTGGACTGCAGACTAAGAAGTGTAAAGAAATAAATACAAAGCTGCAGGTCGTTTTCATCTATTCACCCAGGACCTGGAACAACAATCATATCCATCAGGACCACCATGAAGCTGCTATCTCACCAACGACATGTGAAAGAATAGTTCCTTCAGTGACCGGTTTGATCAATGGGGTATGAAACACTGGGTGTACTGGTAGTGTAGTAGGTAAACCTAATTTTGAGGATAAAGTAACAATCTTGAGAACCTTATGAGGCCTAACAAGCTTAGGTTGAAATTTGTTGTAACCTTTGAGACATAAGTAATTTTTTAGACAACTACACTTGCTCTCCCAATGTGATACACCTCTTCAGATTTTCTGATTATCTGCAAATTCTTTACGCCTTAATTTGACCTATGCTAAATTGCCTTGATCAGTTTCCTGAATGTGCATAAGATGTTTATGAAATTTGTGTGCTATAGGAACCAGATCAGGTGTTTGAATTTCTGTGTTCATCATTCTAGGGTATAGACCTTAAGTGCACAAAGTAAATGGAGAAAATCCCAACGATTCACTAGAGGAATTATTATATGTGGAACAAGCAGCACAAAGAATTTTCCAAATTAGCGCCTCTCCGGGTGATAAAATTGTTATTGCTTCAAGAGTAAAAGGCAAAACTTTATGAAAATATAGTTCCACCAAAGTGGATGTTAACAGTATTTCAACGGTGGGAAACGGATAAGTGAAGCAGACAAAGAACATGCATTGGTAAATGCAGGAACATATGATACAGCCAATAGAAATGGAGAAAAGGTAAGTGACACGCACAGGAACCAATGAGAAGCCAGGAAAGAGAGGAGCCCGGATGCAAGTCCCTTTTAAGCTTATATTAAAAACAATAGGCAAAACCTAAAAGATCTACTGGAGTGCTCATGCTACCCCCTTGGCAGTTGTATTCATAGAAGTTACCACCCCTGTATACCTGGTGGCTTGATCCACCACAACCAATATATATTTTTGACTGATGTGGAGGGGGTGGTTAAATGGACCAACTACGATCCTTGGACTGGGAATGCTGGGATAGGCTGTCCTGTCTGTTGGAGCAGCGCAGGAAATTAATAAAGGCACACTGTTTTGATTTTTGCCTGTTCTGTACAAAAACGTTGTTAACTTTTTTAATACAATTAAAGTAAACAGACACTTTTAAATTAGTTTTTTCAATTGATAGAACTTCATGAAAACTTTTCGATCTTCTTTTATCAATCTGTTTTCTTTTCATTCACCGCAACATATGTGAACCTTGCTCTCAATAGTGTATTCGTGTCCTGTTCTTTTTTCAGCATCCATTCTGGAGTGATTGGTTGCTTTTTACTCACTTCTGCTTCTACACATTAATACTCTCCCTTACACCTCGAATAGTGTCTCTTATGTTACAACTTGGAGCAATGAGTAGGGAGAAAATTAAAATACCCCCACTCGAACAAAACATATACTCACACATCAAGTATGCAAGGTGAGGAAATCTGACCATCCTCGGGAGAGTTCCGGTCACCCTTTCACTCTCCTTCCACCTATTCATCCATCCGTTCTCCTATCTTGTCATCCATTCATCTGTAAATCTATTCACCCTTCCATACATTCATCCGTTCACCCTTTCATATACATAGCCATTCTTTCATGCATTCACCAATCATTATATCATGTATCCATGCTTTCACTCTTCCTCATCTGTTAATGCTTCATCCTGCCATTCATTCACCCTTCCATCAATACTTTTACTCTTCCATTTATCATTCCACCATTCCATGTTCCATCCTTCCACTGAAGCATCCATTCATTGTTTCACCTTTTCATCCTTGCTTTCACCTTTTCGTTACGTCTTTTCACCTTTCTTTTCTTCCATCCTTCTTTTTGCCTCCCATTCTTTCTTTCCTGTTTCAACATCCCCATCTATTGTCTCTCAGCCTACATTTTTCATGCTATCCTTTCGCTTGCATACTCACTTGTTATATGTGTCCCTCTCCGTGGTTCCCCTATGTTCATAATTTCTCTTTCTGTATCCCCCTGCTCTGTAACCCCACTTCCACATCTTTCTTTCATGGTATTGTCTAAGAGTTTTATTTTTATATATTTTGTCTGCAAGCCTGCAGAGAGAAGAAGCCCAGAAACAACTGATTGATGTTTTAATGGGACCCAATTCATGAGCCCCTGATGCCCACAAGCTGCTTAAGTGGGGGGTTCCCTACGCCACTGACTCGGGAGTATCTCATCATGGTCGACATATCGAAGGAGTGGTGTCCTCTTATCCCCCTGCTACATGTAACTGCACAGGATTTACAAGGGGATCGAAAACTGGGATTACTAAAAGGGGAATAAAATGTAGATCTGCTGATGTGTGTGAACATGACAATGTTGCTCATCACAGCAGATGACTGTGCCGCACAGTAAACAGTGAAATCCCACACACCGTTAACGGGGATCGAAAAATTCCTGCTTCCCCATAAAGTTTCTTCCAGCAATTGATCTCCAACAGGGATATCATACAGCATAACTCAGGAAGAAGTACTAACCTCCTCGTGTCCCTCTTACGCTTCTGTTTTTTACTGCAATATACTTTTATTTATAGTTTGCATAATAGTCGCTTGTGAATCAACAAGGTTCCAACGCTGTATTTTCCTCGGCTGTGCCGGATGAGAATCTGATCATAGAAAGTGCATGTTATGTACTAGGTTGACAATTTTTTTCACCTGGTAGAAAGGTGTAAAATTTCCTTGCACTGGTTTCTGGGGGGAGACCTGGAATCCTCTGTAAGAACATCTTCCTCTTTTGTATTTCTTACTTCGACTTCTTATTCTGGATTTGTCCTGTTCTTGCCTGGGGCAATTTTTAAGTAAAGAAGGTTTTGTTTCCTCAAAAAATAAAGTACCTCAAAAAAATATTCAGTCTACTTTGTTGCAGAGCTCTCCTACGGCAAGTGATGAAATTATTTATGCAAGAAAGTCAAGATCCATTCGAATGTGGAGCAACACATTCTCTTGAACCCATCAACACCTGCAAGGGTCCATTAGGATTTACTGATCCTTTGCAGTTCCTAGTAAATATGCATTGCTGAATCCAGCATGCCATAGATTTGCGATTGAGACTGCCAGTACCACAAGTATCGCAGGGCTTAACATGTGGAGAAATTGAAATGTAGCACCTCAGCTAAGACTTTTAGTTGCATTTGGGTAACTCCTACTCTAAAGCAATATTTTACAATTAGTTTTCAAACCAAATAACTGAATACAAATGTATGGGATTCACATAACGTCTGACACAGGAATGCAGACAATACAGTTCCACTCTCAGTGGAAGCTGGCTTGGATGACATGTTAAGCCAAGGGCATATAAAATGGATCCCAATGGCTGCAGTATTGGGCCTCACGTACAAGTAGAGTTGTATTTCACATATGTACTACGTGCATACTTTATACACATGCATTTGACATAGAAACGGGATGTCAGAGCAAGGCTCTTTACACATAACAGCTGAACTTTTCACACAAGAGATAAGGAGTCCACATTTTCACTGACAGAGACGTCTGGTCACACTATAATTCACAAAACGTATTACTCTACCATCTCCACTTTACGTGTTACACTCAGGACAAGGACTGTAGTCCACTGTCCACTATGAGGGCACCGGTGGTGCATTCCTCCAGGTCACAGGATAAAACTTGGACATTGCAATGTCAAGGGCAGGCCTAAGCTTCTGCTCAAAAGCTAGATTAGCATGACACCAGAGCCAAAAATATAAATAAGAATACCAGATTCACATACAGTTGGACACTCAAATTAGGGGAACATGCCAGATCACCCTATGGGAACATTCCATTCCCAACAGAAGAACATCCAACTTTCTTACCACATCCGTTATGTGCATAGTACCGTAGTGCCAAATAAGGGTGTCTTAGAATGCAATTAAAGAAGAAATCGGAATCCCACCTCATCATATACCCCAGTCCATATACCTCTTTTAGAAACTGCTCAAACTGCTCATCCAGCTCTTCTTTTGACATTCTTTGGGCCATTATTCAACGATTTATTAGCATCCACAAGTTAGATGCCTGTAAAAAATAATTAAAGAAAAATTCTTAGTTTCACATAGCTGGCCGTTCTTAGATATAAAGATTAACACAAATAGATAAACACATTTTTCTTCAGGGGCAGTCACAATTAAAGCACTTTACAAGTTAGTTAGTGATACCAGAAAACAATCATAATAGTTGACTAGTGATATGAAAGCACTTTAGACCAAAGTGGAGACCGTTAAAAAAAAAAAAAAAAAAAAATCAGACAATATACGATATCTGTAGCAAACAAAATCTGAACATTTCCAGCAGAAAGTAAATGGTCACAACAAGGATAATCCTCGAATTAAAAGATACGTTAAAACCACAGTGGTAGAAGACACCTAGGTCCTTATTACAAGAACAGCGGTGTAGGAAAGTGGTTTTCTGTTGCAGTAACCCCCCCACTTTTTGTCAGATTTCTGATGCACTTTTCCTTGGTGTGCCCTGGGTCCCTGGCAATCAGGTTCCACAGCCTGTGTTCTTCCCCCAAAAACGAACCCAATTGGCATCTCTGGCCACAGGTCAGCACCTGGTAAGTGGTACCACAGGTACCCAGGGCACTGTGACCAGGGAAGTCCTCTAAGGGCTGCAGCACTTATTGTGCCACCCTCGGAGGCCCTGTACCCTGACACTCACACACTGACTTGGCAGGCTGCGTGTGCAAAACAACGTGAAGAGTCGTCATGGCACATATCCATATGTGCCATGCCTACAAAAGGCTGCCCTGGCATACATCAGTCACCCCTCTAGCTGGGTGTCCTATGCCAGTGGTGAGGGGACAGGTGCATGAGCTCTGTTCCCCTACAGTACCCAGGTCCATTCCTGGGCACTGTAAGTGCAGTGCTGCCATTAAGAGTATCTGGTGCTGGGAGTTTGTCTTTACGAACTCCACAGCACCATAATGGCTGCACTGAAGACTGGGAAGTTTGGAATCAACTTCTCAGCACATTAAACCCACACTGATGCCACTGTGGGATTTAATGTAAAATGCACGACAGAGGGCATCTTAGAGATGCCCCCTGAAACTCGCCCACTCCTAGTGACCTGACTGAGTGGCTGCCTAGGCTGCCAACACCAGACATTTTTCTGGATCCCTGGGTCGAGAGCTTGCTGCTTTCGGGGGCCTCAAGCAATGCACATCCTGGGACGAGGTGCCAAGCCTCCTTCCCCAGGATGGGCAGGGTTCACGAAGGAGAAGCTTCTAAGGCATTCCGCCTTTGTGAGCCTCTCCAGACCACTTGCTGTACTCAGCAACTGGTTACAACTGGTTCTATCCCCCACTTTTGGTGGGAGAACCAGTGGGAAAAACAAGTGAGGAAGAGAGGTGTGTCCACCTCTGCCAACTCCAGAGTTGGCGAGGTGAAGCACAACCTCAAGTCCCCCATCTTAAGGATGGGGGGACCCAGCCACCCAGTGACAGGCTCTTGCCCCCCGCCCACTGGAGAGTCGCAGAATAGGGGTTGTACCCACCCAAGGGAAGGGACCCATTGGTCCTTGCCCTTTACCACCCTGTAACGCCCCTAAATCTATTATTTAGGGGACCCTGAACCTTCCTTCCTTAGATCCAGCAACCACAAGAGAAGAAGAAGCACGAGAAGCCATGTAGAGCTAACAAGAGGACGACACCCACGGATTTGGCCCCAGCCCTGTCTCCCCTCGAACCTGCTCCTGCAAAACCCTGGCGTGTCCAGCGGCCAGCAACCTCAAAAACCCCAGAGGACCTGCATTCACTTTCCAAGCTGTTTCTCCCGTGAACACCGGACGTGTTTAAACTGCAGCTTCTGGTTCCAGCCAGATATTGGAATCCAGCGCACACTGCACCCGCCGAGCCCAGCCCGTGTTCGAGTGAACAAACACCACGAGGAGGTCCCCCCGGCGATCCTGACCCAAGATCCAGTGACCTCTGACCTGCCTCAAGCCTCCTGATGACGCCTGCAGCCTCAATCCAGAGGACCCCCCCCCGCTGCGACCAGAGCGGGTAAGAATATCTGACGCCCAAAAGGTACCCCTGCACCCGACGCCCCACGGCCTTGTGTACCCAAACCAGCAGTGCCTAACCATCCTTCTAAATCCCAACCTGCCCCTCGAAGTGGTGGTCACTCATGGAAGATCCTCATCCCAGAGCCTGCAGTGTTTCTTTGTCCCAAAGAATCTCCATTGAAATTAACAGGTCACCCGACCTCAGAACAGCACCCTGCACCCAGCTGCCCTAGCGCCACTGACGGTGTCCCTTTGGTGCTAACTTGGTCCCCAACTAACCCTAGGAGATTTGCTCCCACAACCCTGTGGCCTGCTTGCCAGCGCCACTAACCAGAGCCCCCCCATCTTCCATAGGATAACATTGGGTCTCAACACTCTGCACCCGGCCGCCCGAGTGCCGCTAAGGGTGCCACAACAGTGAATCACTGACCCTGGGAGACCCCAGAGTCTAAACCCAGAACCCTAACTCAAAAGACCGATTACTTACCTTGAAACCGATAACTCATTTTTCCTCATAGGAGAACATTGACACTTTTTCTCCCAAAAAGTTTCTAAGTGTCGACTTTTGAAAACTGCAAATATTCCTTAAAAATCGGCCCAATAACCAAAACACATTTTCTCAACTGTTTGCAGGAAATGTCTCAGTGCTAAATCCAGAATCCAGCACTGGGTAAGAAAAAGTAACGATAACCTAACTTACACGCTAAGTGAATTTCCTCCCTTAGGATAACATTGGTGATTCTATGTGAAAAAGTTTCCAAGTGTCCACTTTTAAAATGCAATAATATTCCATAACAATCGTACCTTTAACCAAAACGCATTTACTCACCTGTTTTCAGGAAAAGCCCCAGGGCTGAATCTAGGATCCAGTCCTGTGTTAGCAAAAGTAATCTGAAAAGTAATTAACTGCATTTTACTTAAAAAGCCCTTTCAATTGAATGTACCATACCTGCAATGTATCGGGGTGGGGAGGGGGGGCTTGGCTGCCGGTATATATTGGCTGCAACTTGGTGGTTCCCTAATTTCTTTACGCCCAGTGGGGAGCAACATTGTGCTACGGACACTTCAGAGGCACCCACTGGGGTAAATGCACTTTTTGGTTTGTAGTACATAACTGCAACAGACATCATGCTCCATTGTCGACACCCATTGGGGCGGGACCTTTGAATTTGAATAAATACCATGCTCGAATTAAGCCTACTGTCTAATGTAATGAGCCAGTGATCAAGGGCAGGAAGCTACTCGAAACGCGTTTGGCATTGTTTGGGAAGCCATGAGGAAAGCCTGGTTGTTGCTGCCGGTGGCGCCTGTGTATACACCTCCCAGAGTGTGGCATCTCCAACGGGAAAACCTTTTTTGTGATATATATATATATATAAATAATCAATGCAGTTTTTGCCGAAACGCGTCGTAGCGATATCATGGAAGAAATAACTATTACCAAAATCGCCCTGCGTCGGTGTCCAGTTTCAAGTTTGAAGGAGTCGGATGTGATCTGGATAGATAGATAGATAGATAGATATGCACGGTTCCTTTCAAGAGGCTATAGTCCAGCTATCATAGAGAAAGCTATTCACAAGACCGAGTCTCTAACTCGTGAAAGTACTTTGGCCCCTAAAATCCCAACCACTGGTAATGGCGCTAGCAAAAAGGTGAGGGTTATTGTCACCTATAACAAACAACAGGCGGCCATAAGAAAAATACTTAGGAGGCATTGGGATTTATTGTTAAAGGATCCTGTCATTGGTGAGGATTTGATTAAGAATAACCATACCCCACAAGTGACATTCCGCAAAGCCAGATCCATGGGAAATTGTCTTGATAAATGTAATCCTGAAATCAGGCTCCCATCTAATTGGCTTTCTAATCAAAAGGGTTTTTTCAAATGCTTTACCTGCAAAGCATGCAAGCATGCTAAAAATGTCAAGGAATATAATACCCCTTTCTTGCCCCAACCTGTCAAAATCAAACGACGTATCACTTGTAAAACTGAATACGTTGTTTATGTATTGGAGTGCCCTTGCGCATTACGCTACATTGGCAGTACTAAGCTACCCGTGCACATGAGGATCCTGCAACATCTTCGGGCAATTAATAACAAGGATCAAGCGTACCCTGTTGGACGGCATTTTGAGGCCAAACATGGCAGTGACAACACTCTTCTCCAGTACTTTGCCATTGACTGTATACCACCGTCACGCAAGGGTGGAAACAGAGATAGTGCCTTACGGGTATTGGAAACCAAATACATCCTGGAATTAAATTCCAAAACTCCGATGGGTCTTAATACCACGGAGGATTTGTATACTTGTATATGAATCAGGTTTTATCTGTACTGTTAGGAAAGAGTTTCCTTCTATCCTGATTAAACCGACACTTGGGGTTACAATGATGTGTTTAGCATTGAATTGCCTATTTGTTTGGAATATCTTACATATAAAGTTGAAGTCGTACTCATGTGGCACTGCAACAGTTTAATTTCAACTATATGCCCATATTTGTTTCTCTACATATACATCTGCGCTTTATATACTGAAACTAGGTTTGTTTTTAAGATTCACTGTCACTCAACACATCGGTGTTTATATGTTAGAATCTATTATGATTTACTTTGGGTTCACCTTTTCACTTTTGAGTATATCACGGTATTTCTCGCCTATGATATTCAGGCAGCTGATATAATCGATCATTCAGTACTTGGATTGGTTGCCTATCTTTGAAGTGCTTGCCCACTTGGGCATTATTACGCCAGCAGCAATTTGCAGACTGCATTTATATATACGCATATTGTATAGCCTGTGGTTATTTTACACAAGAATTGATGTTTTTGAAGCTCCGTAAAATGAATTGAGGAGTACCATATTAACTTTATTTATTTAGAAAAATATATTTTAAAAAAATGTATATATTTTTGTATATATGAAGGTGTACATTAATGAAATCTATTTATGTCGATTTTTACCTTGTACATTCCACTGGAGATCGTTTTTCAAATTTTATTCAGCTGTCGCCATAACGTTTTGGCACAGAGCCTTGATCACATGACATACATATATATATATATATATATATATATATATATATATATATATATATATATATATATATATATATATATATATATATATATATATATATATATATATATATATATATATATCCAGTAGAAGGCAGAAGGCCGAAACCCATTGACTGGCAAATATGTTTGTCTGCAGGTTTTGCACCGAAAACACCCATTTTATGGATATTTTTAATCTTTTGAAAAATAAAGACTTTGCAACTTACTGAGGACCGTGCTTAGGAAGTTTTGTGCCGCCCCATTGCAAGTCGCAAGATATATATATATATATATATATATATATATATATATATATATATTTTTTTTTTTTTTTTTGTCGGGCAGTTTTTGATTTGTGATCAATAAATTGAGAAAATTACCCCTTGAGTGCGCCTCAATCTTTGCTCCAGGGGAATAGGAGGAGTATCGCACAGGAATATATATATATATCCGAGCAGCTTCTGTCTCTCCAATCCGGCACACAGAAATCACGGACCACCAGCAGCTTTCGAGTAAATTGGCAAGTTTATTATCTCCTCTTAGTTTCAAGTGGCATGACGCGTTTCGGGCAACGAATACCCTTGATCATATATTTTGTGATGGCGGCTGGTGGCGTTTCTAGATAAATAAATCAAACTGGCACTGAATCTGGGTCCGCACTCGTTTTTCTTCACAAGTTCGAGGAAATTGTGTAAGGAGCGGGCTTTGCGGTGTGTATATATATATATTGCACAAGTGCTGTCCGTTAATTGATGGAATTATCCCTGTGGATTGAGTGCGGATATATATATATATATATATATATATATATATATATATACACACATACATATATATATAAAATCACAATTTTTTTAAGTGATTTCTTGATGCAGTCCATTTTGCTATTCCTTAATAGCGAATCGGTATTTTTCGCTATTAAGGAATCGCAAAATGGGTTGTTGATGCATCTGGGGGATGATTCCTTAAACTCATACTCTTCTTCACTCACTCTACATCAATGCTATTTTTAGTAATGTTAACATTCAAGTTAGGTTGTGCAATCTACACGTTTAAAATAAGTTACACAATTCCCAGGGTCTTCTGATATAGGAAGTGCTTCCAGCGAACCATTAAAGTCCTAAAGATATGGCAATAAAAAGTCTTGAGTATCGAAAACACTAACAAAATCATTACACAATAAAATATTTGAGAGAGGCAATTAGAAATATGTTATGAAAGCTAGATATTGTATCAACCAAATAATGTGCTGCTGAAGGTAAGTATCTTGTTCATCTGATAGATACATCCAGCTGCAGATTCCTTACCTTTCAATAGATACCCAAGCCATACCATCTTGGCAGTGTGCTGTGGACCTGGCTGTCCAGGTAGTAGTGCTTAGCAAACGTGTGCAGAGATGCCCGCGTTGCAGCCTGATAGATGTCCAGGACTGGGACACCCCAAGCCAACGCTATGGTCGTAGTCTTGCCCCTGGTGGAATGGGCCCTTAATCTCTCAGGGGGCTGCTTCTTAGCTAGGGCATAGCAGATCTTTATGCGGAGAATGACCCAGCGAGAAATGGTCCTTGTCTGCACTGCTCGACCTTTCTTAGCTACCACGTACCCCAAACAAAGTTGGTCATCTACCCAGAACTCTTTTGTGCAGTCAAGGTAGAACGACAACGCTCTTTTTTCGGTCCAGGCATTGGAGACGCTCCTCTTCCTTAGAGGGATGCGGAGGAGTAAAAATATTGGGCAGTGTCTCAAAGAGACCCAGATGGAATGGGGTCCCCACCTTTGGAAGAAACAAAGCATGGGTACAGAGCACTACTTTATCAGCTGCCACCAGACAGGCGGTCTTAATGGTAAGCAGCAGGAGGGGACAGTTGTGTAATGTCTAGAAAGGAGCACACATAAGAAAAGTGAGGACAAAATTACGGTCCCACTGTGGCATGACAAAAGGCATGGGTGGAAACAAGGACCCAGCCCTTTCAACAACCTATTTACAATTGGAGATTTAAACAGAGAGGGTTCGCCTTCCAGTCGCAAAAAGGCACATAGAGCAGAAAGATAATCCTTAAGCGTACTCAAACCAGAGTCCTGCTGGGCACGGGTAAGAATGAAAAGAAGAACACTGATGTGGATGGATTGGCAGCACAGGCTCTGGGAATTACTTGACACGGAGAAACCTACAGCAATGGTTGACCGCAAACTACTGCATTTGATCAAAATTGAGGGCCTTGTCTATGATTTCTAGCCAGGGACTTCCAGGAGCCCTCACGCCCGACCTGAACACGAAAAAGAATGAGATGTGGAAACCGAAAAGTGGACAGGGCTGCCTTCCCTGCTACCTTAGAGAATTGTGGAATAACTTCCACACATACCAGCAGCAACATGTTCAACATACAACAACCGGAAGACGTGCCAGGACCTGGTCTCTCAGACACTTTTTCTACATAAAACAAACCACAACCAAGTACTCTCCGACCAAACATAAAGGTCCACTTGTAGTTGCTTCCGTTTAATGGCTACGATGCTGCACAGGAGCCAGCTGCATAATACTTTGGTAAATATATCAGAAAAATAATAGCAGCAGCTTGGAGCAACTCATTTTCTAGGAGTGCAATAAAGGTGATGACTTCATGGTGACCAATATCAGAAACCAGTAAAGAAAGAGTATCTAGTACTGCAATTAATTATAACTGTGCCAAGCCAGGAAAAGAAATACTAACCATCAACCTAATGTATAAATAGATGTAAGAAAAGTTTGATACCCACAGAGGGTAGCAGCTGTTTCTGGGGACTACAAATTCAGATGGCTATGACAAGAGCAGAAGGAAAGCAAAGTTTCTGTATCTCACTTTTTCTCTTAAATGCCACTAATTTGAAGGACAAATAGTAAAAATGTCACCGTTAATGTGTCACTGCCAACAGTTAAACGTCAGATGTCCGACAGCTTTATTCAAAGATTTAAACAAAATCACAATGCTAAATGTACAACTTCTCTGTAGAAAGAATTATAGCCACTCTGCTTAGTCCATCAGTATCCACTCAGAATCAACTAGCCTAGCTGCCCAATGCTGAACACGTACAGTCAAGGAACACTCTTCCATCACAAACTACACCCCTTAGCATAGGGACCCACACAGCAACGCTGCCTGACATAACCAAGGGCTGCAGAAACTTGACATACAACGACTCATCATAAAGAAAGATATACACACAAAGCAAAAAACAAAGGCGTGTCAAAATATAGTTTAGTGGAGTGTTTGGTATCCAGTTTTTCATAGTGACGCATGCATAAGTCAGTGGTGCTTGAGTTGCTTTTTGAAGCTGATCAGGGTCAACTCAGTTGAATTTATTCAATATTTAAAGTAACCGCCGGTGCGCTACTTACAAGAAATTCCGTTGGTCATTCAGCCTAATGACCAACCGTTCGTAGATTTCACGGACAGCTCGTAATTGCGTCCGTCTGTCCGTTGTCAGTGAAGGTTTCTTTAACGGGCGCCATTTGTCCGTAATTTTACCTGCTGTTGGGTGACCAATTGTTGGGCCAATCAAGTGCCTTTCTATCACCAACTGTGCCTCCAAACGTTGCTATGGAGAACAAACAAAGCGATCTAGGATTGGCTTGAAAGCCATTAGCCAATCCTAGAGCTTGTAAGTACACTGCAGGAGTGTTCTTATTGGCCTGATGCGTCAGGGCCAATGACAACAGCTTTGGTACTACCGGCTATGCAGAGCTCGTTTTGAGCGTTTAGTTTTTGCATTTTTGAGTCACCAGTCTGCCGTGGACTAGTTGTTTCCCAGCAAACACCTACTCATTCCTATTTGGTGATCGGTAAGTTTAGTTGCTGTTTTCTTTGCCTCATGAAGCGTGATGTGCGTTTATTTTCAGTGTATGTTCTTTATGCCTCACTCTTTTTCGGTTACCAGAGACTGAGGCATAGTCTTCTGAAGGGGAATCAATCACGGTGTTTGTGAAATCTACACAAGGAAACGTATGTGTTCGAGATTAATCTCCGTGTGGCATTCAAGGTTGTGTCCAGTGGTGAAAAACTTGTTTTGGGGCAGTCTGACTAGAGAATTTTTCGTGGAAAATAAAACCTGAAAACTTTATTTTATCTTAAGTGAACGGCACCGATTACCACTCATTTTCCCTACTCCACTTCCTAGCCGCATGTTGTAAATGAGTAGTCTCAGGTGCAGATCACTTCATAAATACACATCCCTTCTACAGAGATTAAACTGCCCCTCGTGGTTTAAATATTTAAAAAATGTACATTTGGAACAAAATGAATTTACAGACACCGGTCCATTCTGCAGCTGAAATGGACTTATGCCTTGCCACAATGTTAATATTAACTCGGACATGCTTCCTGCCTCACGTACACTTATTAATACGTGCTTGTATTCCCTGGAGAGATTCCCATGGGAGAGATGAGACGTTCGTCCACTATCTTTACAAGACCTTCGTTAATGGGTTGCTCTCAATTATGTAACCTGTAAAGCAGTAATATGTGTGATTACGACAACACCATTTTATAGGCTGTCCTTAAAAGGTCTACTCCCTAAAGAAGGAGAACCAGCCCCCCTCAACATTTTTAGTAAATTCCTCCTATTCATATGTCTTATTATTTAAATGCTAAGAGGCTGATAACACAGAGGTTTTATCCAATCTGTTTTAGCACTGAGTATGGAAACAAGCATTTGCAATGCAATCGATCTCGCCTTTGGGCCCTTATAAGTATTTCGTGATGGAGCATATTATCGCACAGTAGTGCAATGTAGATCTCTGTGGCTGTAAAGGTATCACTGTGTAAGCGCTCTGACAAAGAATCAGATGCAGCCCCCTCTCACATTTTATACCATGAGGTAGTTTAGTGGCTAATATAAAGTAAACTTGCACACCCATGGGGAGAGTAAATAAAGTGCAGAGGAGCTGTTGCCTATATTAAGAAGAGCCAGCTTTAAAGGGGCACTTTTTGAATGTCAAAAAGAAAAGAAAACTGGAGCTGACATCATCAAACAAGAAGCTTTATGCATGCCTGTTGTTGATGATCTTTAGAGAAGCAGGGCGGTACTAAGAGGTTTAACATGACTTCAGTGGAGTTCGGCCTGTGGTGAAATCCAGCAGCCCAAATTAAATACTTGAACAGATTGTGTGTAGGCCACCTTGCTTGTGTGCCCCAGTACCGATCTGCATGCTTTTACTGAAATCTTACAGAAAGCCTTGTAAGCTCTGATTACAATGGTCTCTGTAATACTTCGTATGTGCATCTCCCCCGCCCCTACCCTCCCAAATTAAAGAAAAGTTTGGATTTAGTGAAGCTGACAATCAACAAGCAGTGATGATGGAAGCTGCACCCTGATGGCAATTTATTTAAGCATTTCGGCAGGTTAATATGTAGGGATAAGCTATAAATCAGGGGTCTCCAAACCGGACCTGGAGGGCCGGATCCATGCCAGATTTTTGGGATATCCCCATTGAGATACATGTAGTTATTTTAAAAATCTGGCATGGATACGGCCCTCCAGGACCGGTTTGGAGACCCCTGCTATAAATATATCACTGTGTAAGCGCTTCGTCATGATCACAAATGTCACGCTATGTTACATTTTCATAATTTATTCCTGGCAACAACTTGATGAGATGAGTTTGACATATAAATGACAGCACCTTAAGAGTGCATATCTTTTGAAAGCAATCACTCCATTCATTTCTTACTTGTAATTTAAGGCATTGTAGATGGTACAGCTGTTCCATATTCCAACAAGAATCTCTTCCCATTCCAAAGCAGGTTATGTAAGCAACTTTTATGTAAACAGAGGCTCAAGAATTGTCTCAAATAGTCAACAATCAACTACATAACAGGAATAAGTGGATTATAAATTAATAGAGCACCCGGTTGCCTTGAGGTTAGCTACAATCTCTCTAAATCTACATACATGGATACACACACTTATCAATGCACTGTATAATAGACAAAATGTAAAATATATACAAAAAAATAGGTAAATATATACCTACAATTGGATAATTTTCTAATGCGCCCCTCCAAGTTCCCTCTTTGGTCCAATGCATTCAAAAGGAAGTCGATGCAGAGCGCGTGCCTCTGTGTCAGTACACCTTTAAAAGGGGTGTTCATGGCTATTTGTCAATGTAAATGTCAGAGCTCTCAAGGCTTCTGATCTTTTAGTCCAGTACTTCTATTTCTAGCCTGTTCTGATTTTTATGCTCGCGCACACACACCCTTTAAGTGGGCCTGGTCTTGCCGGTGTTCAGCACCAGCAGTTCTATAAAGCCGGTGATGAGACTGGTCCCTTCACTGTCTTTCATGTGAATTTCAAGGAGACTTCTTCTTTTGTAGTGTAATCATTTCAAAACAGAAGCATTTTCAATATGCTATACTGCAAAGCCATGGCTATTGCTTATTCAAGTTGTGCAACTAAAACCCATTGACAAAGCCAATAGTACTAGCTTGATGTATGGGTAGTGTTACTTGCTGAATTGTATACCTGGATGTAATAACAGAAGTTCCAAAGTGGCAGTCTGATGGCAACCTGAGAAGCTAAGCATAGATTTTCAGCTTTGGTGCTTTTAAGCCGGACCCTTAATTACGTTGGTCAGGCTACTTTGCGAGACCCCCCACCCCACCCCCCCACAGTTTTTCCATCCCACTTAAAGCCCTGTGTGTGTGAATATATATTTTGCTATGTTATCTATGTAAATGCGTGCCTATGGCAGGATCGCCAGCCTGAGCCCCCTGCCCACCTCCCACTCTGTCTCCTCTGGGCATGCAGCCGGCCTTCTCCTGCGCTGCTTGGAAGAGGCAGATACATTATTTCCAACGTTAGATGTGCCTGTAAAAATTCTGGAAACATGAGCAGAACTTTCAACAGGGCTTTGGTTTGCAGGAGGACTTGACCTTTGTTCTAAAAACCGAGTCATACTTAACATGAAGAAAAGCTTTGGGACAGTACTCTGAAATACGCGACAGTCCCGGGAAATCCGGGACGTCTGGTCACCCTACCACAAACAACGTCCATACCACCACCGCCACCACGTCCCTCTTCAAGCATGTCCTTCCTTACCACTCCTACTGAAGCCCTTTGTAATAGCAAATGTAATTTAAAAAATACGAACTTGCACTTGGTTTCATCGCTACCTGGTTACATTTATAAAGCACCTTGTGCCTAAGTGAAGCATTGGGACGCTTTAAAATGTAGATCTGGTGCGATAGGGATAAGTACAAGGAAAGCAGGGAGCTCACCAGGTAAGATTTGAATGAATGTTTGTGTAAGGAGACTTTCAGCAGCTTTCTTCATTAAGATGCCTCATTACGAAGTAATATAAACGCGGTTAAACATCCAGAGAGGATGTGTCCCTGTAAAGGTAACTGGTGCCTGTGTAAAACACTCCAAAATACAACTGCCCAGAATCGTAGAATGTTGTTGGATCAATCCAGAGACTCGATTGCGAGGATGTGATGTAATGGCCAGAGGCGCCAGCTTTGGCGAATGGGAACCAGGTTCAAGTTTCGGCATCGGCCCAACATTCTGCTATTCTGGGAAAATCCCTTCATCTCCCTGTGCCTACCATAAACAAATGCGTTCTCGTGTAAAGCAGTCCATTACCTTCTGTTGAGTTACCGCTATGAAAAAAATAAGGGTTAACAGATCTTTTCTCGCTCCCCCAGGTTGGTATAAACTGTGGCGGATATCGCCCCTTGGCAGTGTCCCCACGACCCCGAATAATCTCAAACCACAGACCATTCGCTCATGGGGCTATATGTAAAACACCTTTTTTGAAAGTATAAATCAAAACAGCCAATTAGCCTATGCTTGGACCTTCGGGTAAATAAAAAAAAAACAGTACCTTTTGTGAATAATTGTAGAAGTTATTTATACAATACACATGCCCTTCGACTATTGACTCACTTTTGGCTAGTAGAGACCTCCAAGATCCTGCTGTACCTCTGTCCGCCCTAGTACTTCCGGGTCGTATCATGGCCAATCCCGTGTCTGAAAATTTTCTTGGAGTGGGTACAACTCGAAATGTAGACGATGACCTAGGATTGGACAATTTTTGGCACCTCAACCAATCTTAATGCGCTGTGTGAAATTCCGATGTGCTTAATAGCTGTGTTGTCCATGCGTGCCTCTGAGGTGCAGAGACAGTATCTGTCTGACCCGTCTTACTATATAGCAGGTGGGCTTCTGAGTGGATTTGTTCCCAGTTTGAAGTTAGCCTCTGTTTCTGCCAGAAGCCTAGCCGCAGGTTGACAGTAAAATCTTAATCAGCTGGCACAATTTTCGCAGTCAGCTTATTAAACGAGTGGTGTGAGCGAGTGCTGGAAACCAAACACCCTCCTATCCTGATCACTTACTGTTTTTCCTCGAGGAGTGGGAGACTTTTGGCCCATGCGCCAGATGTGAAGCAGCGCGCGCATGTTAGTGCACAATACTTTAAAAACAAGCATTTGCAATGCAATAGAACTCTCATTTACGTGAGTCCTATTGCATTTGAAACGGGGGTGTGGGCTGAATAAAAGGCATAAATGGAGCGGGGACAGACAAATCACAGACTGCGGGAGGGGGCGTGGGTGGGTAGGGGACACAGGAAAGAAAATAGTGTTTCGAGTAAAGGGACCAGTAGCCCTGAAGGATACAAATGACTGACATGGCTGCCATGGGGCACGACTAACAAACTTAAAAACAATCGGAAGGCAGCATTTATAACCTAAGCCAATGAAGATGGTCCGGAGAGAATTTGCACAAGCCCAGGATCAGACAATGTTTGCAGAACCCGGGCAGGTTTCATAAATACAGGAGACAGTATTCATTTAAGAATGTTTTAAGATAGTGGCACCATTAAGGTGAAAACTTTAAATGTCCCTGTAAGCAAGCCCGCCTCTGGCTCCTTATTCCACGTTTGTTTAAGTTAGTTTAAACATTTCCGTTTTACAAATGCTGTGCTTCTCCTATGCCTCAGTCTCCGGTGACCAGATCAGCCTAAAAACGGCTGACTCTCCGGTCCCAGTATTCTGTTTAGGCCTAACTATGTTGCGTGATTGGATGCAATGACACAACTTGTGCATGCTACTAACATAACTCCACATACTGAGTGCCACAATTTCATCTTACCTGCATCTAAGCTTCCTGTCAGAAGTATCCAAACTAAGTAATTGCTTGCTTCATCATAATGTGACATGGGTTTTATGTAATTCTTTCACACTCTTCTTGCTTTGTCACTCTAACGGGCACATGCATCAACGATAATTGCATTTGCTAACGGTGCGAATCTTAATTTTCGGCCGTTTGCGAATGCAATTACCAAAATTGGAATGCATCATGTATTTCGCAATTTTAGGAATCTCAATCATGTTGCGATTTCTAAAATTGCGATTGAATTTAAGAAATCGCAATTTCAGATTTCTTAAATGCAATGCATGATCATTTTAAAATTGCGAATTATCAATTTGGACGCGGTAAATTAGCATGAGGTTGGTCCTCATGCTAATTTACCGAAAACCTTCAAACCTGCACAAAAATGCATTTTTGAATGTTGCGTTTTACACACACACGTGTGTGTGTAAGTTGCACTTAAGTTTAATTTCAGGGGTGCAGGGAGGGGTTCTTTGGACCCCTGCACCCTTGAAATTGAATTTTCAATTTGCGATTCGCAAATTGAAAATCGCAAATTGTAAATGCCGCCTTCCCATTGATTGCGATTCGCAAATTGTGAATCGCATTTAACGAAAATTACCGAATCGCAAAAAAAATGCGATTTTTTTTTTTTTTTTTTTTTTTTTGCCATGCATTGCCGTTTGCGATTTCTAAATTGCGATTCCTTAATTTTCGCAATTTAGGATTCGCAAACGGAACCGTTGATGTATGTGGCCGTATGACTCCCAAACTGAATAGGCGAGCCATCTAACAATTTTCTGTTACTTTCTTTAAATGTGCAGCAGTGTTTACCAAGTCAGGTTGCCTTTACCGTGCTTTTCTCACTCTGTTTATATTAAGAGCACATCATAATTGCTTTTGGGTTACCAGCCGACACTTTAGTTTAAATTTGCAGTTCTAAGCCCCATTGTGGCCATTGTTTTCTTCACCAATGGAGATTTTCTTTGCGTGCTTATACCTTTTTTTTGTGTATTTTTTTTGTTTTACATTTAAGGTCATAGCTACAGAGGTGACTCTGGTGTACCATGCTGTGAAGCATCACATCTCCTACCGCTCCCTGGATTGTGGCATCAAGCAAAGTAATGTATCTCGACTCCTCCATAGCGATGGAAGCATCTTGTGGCCGCACAAAGGCCTCGAGCATCACTCTGAATGTGCCTGCACCTCTATCGTTACAGCGAGCACAAGAAGACTTAAAAGATGGATATTTTTCCGTTTGCAGTGACGCCTCAAACAAAGGTAACATTAAACTCTATCCCCTTTAGTTTCTGCACTTTGATTTCACCTCCGGTGTGGCCTACACTCTGCTGGATTTCTACGAGGATGCAGCAGAGACTGTTACAGCTATTGCACAGCAGATCACAACAAAAATTAAATAACAAGGGTTTGAAAATGGAGCACGTCGCGGCATACTGTGGGGACAACGCAAGTGTTGACTATGGACGACATCATTCTGTTCCAGCATTTGAAGGGAGCAAATGGAGACCTTCTGCCTGCAAACTGTTTTGCCCATATCCTGCCTAACTGTGCTAAACAAGCTATTAATGGACTTTCAATGGATGTAGAATCCTTTGTTCTAAAAGTCCACAGCCATTCCTCTTCTACAAAGCGGACAGCGGGGTTGAAAGGGTTTTTCACTTTTGTGGTCCTAGAGTGGCAGCCTTTGTTTCGGCATGTCCCAACACGGTGGCTCACATTGTTCCCAGTCACTGCGCAACTGTTTAAGTGCTGGGCAGCACTAAAATGCTATTTCCTTTCCCTTGGGCCAGAAAAAAAACCCAGAGCAATATGGGATTTTCTAGGACTTGAAAGTGGGGAGGCCGCTTTGTCACTTATTTTGACTTGTACTTATGTTTGTTGTCTATTTACTCACATACTATTGCACAACTTAATTTGTAGTGTCAGTAATTATTATCCTGAATTTTGACCCTCCGTCCTGAATTTTGACCCTTTGCCCTGAATTCAGACCCATGCCAGTTGGTCACTCTACTAATGTCCCGTCTCAGTTGTTGATCTTTTAACGGGTGTCCTTAGTTTTAGCACATTTGCGTCGCTTAGCAACCAATCCCATGGCAGAACATATTGTAGGAAGTGTTTTAGTTTCGGAGCGCGATGAATTGATAGAATGTAAGAAGAACTAGGATTGAACCATTGAAAGTTAGCAATTCAGCCAATCCGAATGTGCAGAACAAAAATCTGAATTGCTTATTGGTTGTCGAGGTAGCAAGTGTCTCTGTCCAGCTGTTCTCCCACAGTCATTGGGTACCCAGTGTGTTCTTGAGTCAGTTTCGTCCGTTGGCGTTGAAAGCCTAAGCTGTCAGCTGCCGTTCTCCCGGGGGAAAAAACAGGGAGGGGTGATTTGCACCGGAATACGAAGGCTTAGGGGCGGATTACGGACGGGGGACCGTGAGCCGTGGTTGTGTCCTGTCATTGGGCCTCTCGGGGGCTGAACGAACGAACAAATGAATTATGGACGGAACAATGAAAGTCATACATCCACCGGGAAAGGCAGAGATCCCAATGTTTGCGGACGCCAGTCGGGGCCAGAAGTATCCAGGCTGACCTTTTATTTATGATTCAGAAAAGGGGGTGGTGATGAACAGAGTGTCTGAATTAAGCAGACCACTCTTACCCAGTCCAAAGATCAGGGCTTGATCCATCACCGTTTTTTAGCTCACTGCACCATCCCAGCTCAGAACTTGGCTATATGCAAATTAGTCTGACCCTGGCCCAGTGCATCATGGGAACAGGGCAGACCAAACTACCAAGCCAATTCTTATACTGGGAAGGAAACAAGCTTCCGGGGACCGGTTTCTGGCATTTCAGCCGTCTTCGGCCCAGCTTGCTTGAATCCTGATGGTGCAATGAGCAAGGGACTCACATCTGAGTATACCCTTCCACGCTTATGGTGGACAAAAATGATTCAGAAAAGGGGGTGGTGATGAACAGAGTGTCTGAATTAAGCAGACCACTCTTACCCAGTCCAAAGATCAGGGCTTGATCCATCACCGTTTTTAGCTCACTGCACCATCCCAGCTCAGAACTTGGCTATATGCAAATTAGTCTGACCCTGGCCCAGTGCATCATGGGAACAGGGCAGACCAACTACCAAGCCAATTCTTATACTGGGAAGGAAACAAGCTTCCGGGGACCGGTTTCTGGCATTTCAGCCGTCTTCGGCCCGGCTTGCTTGAATCCTGATGGTGCAATGAGCAAGGGACTCACATCTGAGTATACCCTTCCACGCTTATGGTGGACAAAAATGATTCAGAAAAGGGGTATACTCAGACATGAGTCCCTTTCTCACTGCTCCATCAGGATTCAAGCAAGCCGGGCCGAAGACGGCTGAAATGCCAGAAACCGGTCCCCGGTAGCTTGTCTCCTTTCTGGTGAAGAATTGGCTTGGTAGTTTAGTCTGCCCTGTCCCCATGATGCACTGGGCCAGGGACAGACTGATTTGCATATAGCCAGGTTCTGAGCTGGGATGGGGCAGTGAGATAAATTAACGGTGATGGATCAAGCCCTGATCTTTGGACTGGGTAAGAGTGGTCTGCTTAATTCAGACACTCTGTTCATCACCACCCCCTTTTCTGAATCGTTTTTGGCCACTATAGGTGTGGCAGGGTATACTCAGACATGAGTCACTTTCTCACTGCTCCATCAGGATTCAAGCAAGCCGGGCCGAAGACGGCTGAAATGCCAGAAACCGGTCCCTGGTAGCTTGTCTCCTTTCTGGTGAAGAATTGGCTTAGTAGTTTAGTCTGCCCTGTTCCCATGATGCACTGTGCCAGGGACAGACTGATTTGCATATAGCCAGGTTCTGAGCTGGGATGGGGCAGTGAGATAAATAACGGTGATGGATCAAGCCCTGATCTTTGGACTGGGTAAGAGTGGTCTGCTTAATTCAGACACTCTGTTCATCACCACCCCCTTTTCTGAATCGTTTTTGGCCACTATAGGTGTGGCAGGGTATACTCAGACATGAGTCCCTTTCTCACTGCTCCATCAGGATTCAAGCAAGCCGGGCCGAAGACGGCTGAAATGCCAGAAACCGGTCCCCGGTAGCTTGTCTCCTTTCTGGTGAAGAATTGGCTTGGTAGTTTAGTCTGCCCTGTTCCCATGATGCACTGGGCCAGAGACAGACTGATTTGCATATAGCCAGGTTCTGAGCTGGGATGGGGCAGTGAGATAAATAACGGTGATGGATCAAGCCCTGATCTTTGGACTGGGTAAGAGTGGTCTGCTTAATTCAGACACTCTGTTCATCACCACCCCCTTTTCTGGACCTTTTATTTATAGCACTGATCTTCGGTAGCTTTTACTGGCTGTGCAAATTTTGTTTGTACTTTTTGGGGGGGGGGCAGGAGGGGGTTTGCTAGCAGGTCAACCATTGGAGGCGGGACTAACACTTCAAACTGTGGGGCAAGGCTAGCTTGGATCTAGTACAAAAAGCCAGAATGATAAATCGTGCATTTTAAACATATTGATAAAAGCTGACAGGATAGATGTAAGCATGTTTTAGTGAATGTGACAGTGTTTATAGGTACCCAAAAAAGACCTTTTCAAGGGCAATGAGTGATTTGACAACTAAAAAGCAGCATCTACAGATTTCAGTAAAAGCACTGAAGAACCAGTATTTGGCAAGTTAATTATAAGAGAATGCCCCTTTTTGCCAGTGCTCCGAAAATTCCTTTTGTGAAATGACTGAGTTCATAAAATATTTTTAATTTAATCTTCAGATAAACCCTCGTCTGACTGTTGACCAAAGGTATACTTTCACCCTATCATCGGGACGTTAAAACATAATGCTTATATGAGGCGACCACTTCTACGCATCTCAGAATATTGAGAAAGAGAGTCAACATACCTAATTTTGGGATTTGTGACTGGCAAGTCTCCGGTCTGATTCCTAATGCGCCTTCCATTACTCTTGAGATTGAAGTGAGTGCTTATCAGATGGCAATATTAACACCTGTTAATTACTCTTTCCTCAGCGGATCAGACTGTTGTAATCTGTCACTGTTTACATATTTTCATATAATGCATTATCATACACTTGGTATGTTCCTCCCTCCCCTCTCCCCTCCCTTACCCGTGGACTGCCCTACTGTAGAATGTTGGTGAGGAGCTCACTTTAGAATGTTCAGACTGAGCTTTTGGTGCTTGAGGATAGGATCGAATAAACCTGCTTTATTCACACTTCAACTTGTTGCAGTTTTCTTAACAAATTGGCGACGCTGCTGCGCTGGGGGCAGCTCCTGATCCTCCCTCCGTTTCTTCTGCACCAACCTGTTTCCATTGGATTCCTGCTTATGAGAGGTAGAGGCCTGGAGCCAGCACATGAAGAGGTGGTCAATGTGAGTCCTTTTTCTTCTGTAGCTACTATAGACTTCCCGCGAAGTGCGCTCCTTCTGAAACTTATCTGCGATAACCTTTAAGGAAGGTACCATGCTGTGAATGATCTCCCAGGACACCCATCTATACGGTACTTGTTATTCTCGGGAGCAGCATTGATTCCTGCTGGCAGGGTAGTTTCCTTGTGCTGATTGGTTGCTGCATAGAATAACCCCCGCAGTGGGAGCGTTGTGGCGTGCTCTTCCTTGATGGGTTTATCACACGTGCCCTGCTGTCAGGTGTACAACAGTGTGCTTTCAAGTCTAAGGTCAGCATTGTTATGGTGCTCTTTTGTCAATATTCTGTACCTGGGCAGTTTTATTGATTAGCGCACCACCGTTTTGGCACTGATTATCCGCATCGGCATTCAATCGGCGAACGCTGTGCTTCTGGCAGCCCGCTGCGGAAAGCTCTCCGCTGAAGCGCATTCAGTCAGTGTTTATTCACTTCATAGACGCGCCTGTCAGCGCGTTCGATTCTCTTTGCCGAGGGTGCTCCAGCCAGCATGTTTAATTCGGGGGCAGTTCTTCGTTCCAGAAGCAACGTACACCGCAGATTGGGCAGCGCCCTACTGTTCTCGATATTTTGAGCGCTCTCCTCAAGTCAGCTGTTCCTGTCAACTGGTTCCGCTTCTCCTAGGTGCGTTCAGTGAGCGCATTCTACTCACTCGCTGAAGCGCTCCCAGTCAGCGCGGTTGATTCAGGGGGCAGTTTTCTTCCTTGGAGCTTTGTGAGACCGCATATTGGACAGCGCTCTTCGCTATTTTAAGAACTCACAATTTTCCAGTCGGCTGTTCCTTCAGCTGGTTCGGTCGAAGTTTATTGACATTCAAATGTGGCGCACATCATTAGTTGGTACCTGGCGCCCTCCTGTGGTAGGATTTCATAACTGTATGCTGATTGTGGAGAGTTTCTATCGCATTGACATTCTACATTGCTGAACAATTATTATTCGTTCATGTCCTCGTGAGGAACTGCCTATTCTGTTTGAAGTGTTCAGCATCCACTCAATTTTACTCAGGTGGACACCAAATAATTGCTTCCCAAATTTCTTTATCCCCTATGTTCAAAATCTATTTGCTTTATTATCCAGTGACCAAGTTTAACCGCTGACAGGCCCAGCTCCATAACTGATCTCTTCAGTACTGCCTGCCCATCATAACGCTGACAGGCACAGCTCTTCATATACTGCATTATTATTCATTTACTCTACCTGTGGGTTATCTTTATATTCTAATTCAGATTAACAGTACATGTAGGAATACATTTTTTTTCTTTTCTTCTCTTCTAATTTCTCCTCATTCCTCTTTCTTATCCTCTGGTTTTCTATCTATTCCTTTCCTTTCATTTATTTGTTTAATTCTCTGTCCATTGGATATGGCGTCATTTGCGATGTCACAATCCCCCCTTGCTTAAGCGAAGAGGGCGAACCTCTCATTCCTTTGAAAAATTAGGTAAACATTTTCAAATCTTTTTTGATTGCTATTGGTGGTAATAGATTTTTATCTGTACGCAAACAACACATTTTATGACATAACTTAGGGAAACATGCCAGAGAGATTTATGATAATTTACCTGATACTTTAATTGAGGGTGAAAGTGAGGATGCTCATGGAGATCCTCAACATGATGTGTACCAAATCACCCTGAAAAAATTAGAGGCCCAATTTGGAAAAAAAATGAATGTGGTTCTAGAACGCCATCAGTTCTTCTCTAGGTCACAAGGAAAAAATGAGAGTAGCAAATTACATAGCTGTGTTACGAGGTTAATCATCCACTTGTGATTTTGACACACTAACTGACTCTCTTATCAGAGATCAGTTAGTAAGGTGCACATCAGATATGAAAATCCAAGAGAAATTGTTAACAGATGCTCCAGATTTAAGACAGGCAATTGACATAGCCAAGAGTATAAAGCATACAGCCTTCTGTATGAATGAGATGAAAGACACTATTGATGGGAAACACATAAATGATAAGGATGTACTCAAAGTATCCACAAAGGAAGATCAGAGTAAGACTTCATCTTTGGAAAATGTAAAACAAAAGTCTGATGTCTCAAAATGTAAATGTTTTCGTTGTGGTAACCCAAATCATTTAGCGGATAACATAAAATGCCCAGCTAGGAATGTGGTATGTAGAAAGTGCAATAAGCGTTGTCATTTTTCAAAAGTGTGTCATGATATGAGAAAAGATGTAACTCATGTGATTCATAATGAAGATGTGCCTAATGAAGACCTAGTATTCCAGGTAGAAGAACTTCATAATGTGTCTAATAGTAATTACCCTGAGTGTAAAATTTATCTTGATAATGTATCATACAATATTTTTGTAGACTCTTGTTCCCCGTATACCCTTATCAATGAAGCCACGTTCAAAACCAATTCAGGGGACAAAGATTATATGCTGTTACCTCCTGATGTTAACCAAGGTGGGTGCAACCATGACACTATACCCCTGGTAGGAATGCTTAATATGCACATTAACTACAAAGATAGAGTTACGGTGGTAAAGGTCTACATTACCAAACAAGGGTCGAATTTATTGGGATGGAAACACCAGAAAGATTTAGTTATAAAGTTAGATCCTAATGCTTCTGAACCTGTGTACTTGGTAGAGAGACCTAGCTTAGGAATGGATGTGTGTGGAATTTCCTGAAGTGTTTTCAGATGAGTTATGTTTGTTGAAGGGTTTCCTCCACAAAATTAAACTACAAAAACAGTGCAAAACTTCAGTCCACAAATCTAGATCTGTTCCCTTGCTTGTAAGAGATTCCCTCAGGAAAGAACTACAAAAATTAGAATCGTCTGGAGTAATTGAAAAAATTGAGAGCTCGGAGAGGCTTGCTCCCATAGTGGTCGCATCCAAGGGTGGAGGTAAAGGAATCCCCTTATGTGCTGATGTCAAGGACCTTAACGCCAACATTTGGGTGGAGAGACATCCACTCCCCAAAATAAACTAAATGCTTAGTGTCATACAAGGGGCCAAATTCTTCAGTGTCCTTGACCTCTCTGCAGCATATCATCAGGTTGCCCTTCACCCTGAGTCCAAAGCCCTTACATCATTTATAACACCTTTGGGGCCTATCAATTCAACAGGATGCCTTTTGGCTTGGCATCAGCCGCAGCCATTTTCCAACAGATTATGCAACACATTTTAGATGGGCTGGACAAAGTATTATGCTTCCAAGATGATATCTTGCTATATGGAAATTAGGAAGTTGAGCACACCAAAAGCCTTAGAGATGTCCTGAGTAAGTTGAACAAGGCAGGATTCACTACTCACAGAGGTAAGTGTAAGATAGGTGTGAGATCGGTAACGTATTTGGGACACACCATATCTGAAGAAGGCATCAGACCTAAAACTAGCCTGGTTGATTCTGTGGAACTAGCTCCTGCTCCATCTAATAAAGAAGAGCTCAAATCCTTCCTTGGCTTAGTAGAGTATATGGCCAAATTTGTGGAAAACCTTGCAGAACATACACATTCCCTGAGAGATTTGTTAAAAAAGGTTCTCCCTTTGATTGGAATTCCAATTGCCAACAAGATTTCCAGTACATCAAACAAGCCATTATAAAAGCTCCCACCTTAGGTATGTTTGACCCCAATGCAAAAACGACCTTAACAACTGATGCTAGCAAGAAGGGCCTGGGTGCATCCCTCACGCAGACAGTGAATGGTAATGAGAGGATAATTGCATTTGCACCCGGAGCAGAATGTAATTATTCTACGATTGAGAAAGAAGCCCTTGCTTGCTACTGGACAATAAATCATTTCTACTTTTTCTTGTGGTGAATTCCCTTTACCCTACGTACTGATCACAAACCCCTTATTCCATTGTTTTCAACGAAAAACCTAGAAAGAGCCACCCCCGCATTTCAAAGTGGGTTTTAGCCTTACAAGGATTACATTTTTCTATGTGCTATGTTGCTGGTATAAAAACACTATTGCTGATTGTATGTCAAGACTACCAATTTCCAATGATGACTCCCATTACAATCCACCTGATGAGATCATTCTAGCTATTGAGTGTCCTGCCATTAACAGGGATGAATGGGGAAAAAGTTCACAAGAAGACACAGTGTTAAGAGATTCAAAATGTATGATTAGGAAAGGATGGCCTAAATCTTACAACGATCTTCCAGAGAGAGATTAGTTGTCTACTATAGGTGACCAAGTATACTGGGGTACCAGAATTATTCCCCTGATAACATGAAGGAACGCATCATAGAGATTGCATACGAGGGTCATCCAGGGAGAAGTATGACCAAAAGTAAAATTAGACAGTACTATTGGTTTCCAAATATGGATAGGTTGGTGGAAAGAACCGTGAAAGATTGTGTAACCTGCGGTATGAGTGACAAATCCAAAGTTATCCATAAAGCGCACCTCATTCCATTATCAGTTCCATCCAAACCTTGGGACAAGCTTGGCCTAGATATCATTAGTCCCCTAAACCTACAAAACAACTCACAAAGGTTTATATTTGTACTTATTGATTATCATTCACATTGGATCTCTACTAAAAGGGTGTCCTCAATAACAACTTCAGCCTTGATTGAATTCCTGAAGGATGCATTTTCCAAAGAAGCAATACCTTATACTCTCGTCACGGACAATGGTGTCCAGTTTACATCTGAAGTAATTACAAGATTCTTAACTGATTTAGCCATTTCACACATGAGAACACCCTTTTATTGCCCTAAAGCCAACAGAATGGTGGAAAGGGCAAATAGGATGTTAAAAAACACCATTCAGATGGCCGTAACATCACACGAAACCATAGAAGAAGCCATTAGGAAAACTATATGCTCCTATCATTCCTCCCCTAATGCTGTTACTGGAGTCTCTCTGTATCCCTTAAAGGGAGGAATCCAGGTTCCAAACTCGCACCCAAGTGGCTCAATGGTGGTAGTCCGGTATGGGTTGATAGGGAATCTGTCAAGGAAAAGGTGGATCACCATCAATCTAGTTATAAGGCGAGATATGATTATAAAGTGCATTATCATACACTTGGTATGTTCCTCCCTCTCCCTTGGACTGCCCTACCTTAGAATGTTGGTGAGGAGCTCACTTTAGAATGTTCAGACTGAGCTGCTGGTGCTTGAGGACAGGATCGAATAAAACTGCTTTCTTCACACTTCAACTTGTTGCAGTTTTCTTAACAGACTACCACCATTCCTCTCAGAACTCACGGATATCCGCTGTGGAGTACCCCAGGGTTCCTCGCTCATCCCCACCCTTTTCAACGTCTACATGGTCCCCCTCGCAACCATCGTACTCCTCCTGGGACCCACTCGTTCAGCCGGGGATGACTCCTGATGGCCAGCTGCTCTGGGATTTTCCCCACCCGATGGACCACGCAAACAACCTCTGCATCATACTGGACTCATCACTCACTATGAACTGCCAAGTCAACTTTGTTTCCTCAGCCTGCTTCCACACACTCTGCCTGCTTCGGAAGACATTCAGATGGATCCCCACAGAATCCAGAAAGGCGTCACCCACGCACTCATCAACAGCACAATCTACTACAGCAAGTCACTCTATGCCGGCATCACCCAGAAACCAGCTAAAGAAACTACAGAACATCCAACAAGCAGCAGCCAGACTCGTACTCGACATTCCCCCCCCCCCCCCCCCCCTGCAGCCCCATAACGCAACACCTCCACTGGCTCCTAGTCAACAAGAGTCACTTTCAAGTGCCTCACTCATGCCTACAAAGCACTACATGATAAAGGACCAGCATATCTGAAACACCACCTCACATTCCACATACACGCCAGACATCTCCGACCCTCCCAACTCGCCCTCACCTCCATTTCCAGGATCCACAAGACCAGAACCGGAGGAAGGTCGTTCTCCTACCTCATGCCAAGAGCTGGAACACCCTGCACCTCAAGCAATCTGTGTCGCTGACCCAATTCAGGAAGGACCTCAAGACCTGGCTCTTCGAATGATTCTCCACCTATTCCAACCAGCAGGCCCCCTCCCCCAGGGCCTCGAGACCCTCACGGGCGAGTAGCCATGCTCTACAAGTCCCTGATTGATTGATGGCAATATTAACACCTGTTAATCACCCTGCTTATAAACTGTGCTGAATTAAAATAAAATAGTTTTTAGCACCTTATGTTGAGTAGGTATCATGAGATGATGGCACTACATCCACCATGCTAAAAGCAAAGGCAAACAAGCATTAGAAATGCAATCGGGCTCGGATTTATTTGAGTTTGAGCTAATGGCATTGTAAATGCCAATGTATTTGTTGCTATGTGTTATGGAGTGTGTTCATGTGGTGTGTACTGCCAGTGATCTCCTTGTGAGTGTGAGAATATTGCACCGTTACTGCCTGTGATGTCCTTCTTGTGAGTGTGAGAAGCTTGCACCTCTGCTGCCTGTGGTCTCCTTGTGAGTGTAAGAAGCTTGCACAGCTGCTGCCTGTGATGTCCTACTCACTACTCTACTCACTACTCACTACTCTGCACTCACTACTCTACTCACTACTCTGCACCCACTACTCACTACTCTGCTCACTACTCTACTCACTACTCTGCACTCACTACTCTGCTACTACTCACTACTCTACCCACTACTCTCCACTCTATTCTCTACTCACTTCTCTACTCACTACTCACTTCTCTACTCACTACTCCCTTCTCTACTCACTACTCTGCACTCACTAATCTGCACTCACTACTCTACTCACTACTCTACTCACTACTCTACTAACTACTCTACTCACTATTCACTACTCTACTCACTACTCTACTCACTACTCTACTCACTACTCACTACTCTGCACTCACTACTCTACTCACTACTCTGCTCACTACTCACTACTCTACTCACTACTCTTCTCACTACTCTGCACTCACTACTCACTACTCTGCTACTACTCACTACTCTGCTCACTACTCACTACTCTCCACTCAACTCACTACTCTACTCACTACTCACTTCTCTACTCACTACTCTGCACTCACTACTCACTACTCTACTCACTACTCACTACTCTACTCACTATTCACTACTCTACTCACTACTCTGCACTCACTACTCACTACTCTGCTCACTACTCTACTCACTATTCACTACTCTACTCACTACTCTGCACTCACTACTCACTACTCTGCTCACTACTCACTACTCTACTCACTACTCTACTCACTACTCTGCTCACTACTCTCCACTCTACTCACTACTCACTACACTACTCACTACTCTACTCACTACACTACTCACTACTCTACTCACTACACTACTCACTACTCTACTCACTACTCACTACTCTACTCACTACTCTACTCACTACTCTACTCACTACTCCACTCACTACTCTGCACTCACTACTCTACTCACTACTCTACTCACTACTCTACTCACTACTCTACTCACTACTCTACTCACTACTCTGCACTCACTACTCTGCACTCACTACTCTGCACTCACTACTCCCTAATCTGCACTCACTACTCTACTCACTACTCTACTCACTACTCTACTCACTACTCTACTCACTACTCTACTCACTACTCACCTCACTACTCTACTCACTACTCTACTCACTACTCTACTCACTACTCTACTCACTACTCTGCACTCACTACTCTGCACTCACTACTCTGCACTCACTACTCACTAATCTGCACTCACTACTCTACTCACTACTCTACTCACTACTCTACTCACTTCTCACTACTCTGCACTCACTACTCTACTCACTACTCTACTCACTACTCTACTCACGACTCTACTCCCTAATCTGCACTCACTACTCTACTCACTACTCTCTACTCACTACTCTCTACTCACTACTCTACTCACTACTCTACTCACTACTCTACTCACTACTCTACTCACTACTCTGCACTTACTACTCTACTCACTACTCTGCACTCACTACTCTACTCACTACTCTGCACTCACTACTCACTACTCTACTCAACTCACTATTCTACTCACTACTCTACTCACTATTCACTACTCTACTCACTACTCTGCACTCACTACTCACTACTCTACTCACTACTCTCCACTCACTACACTACTCACTACTCTACTCACTACTCTACTCACTACACTACTCACTACTCTACTCACTACTCTGCACTCACTACTCTACTCACTACTCTGCACTCACTACTCTGCACTCACTACTCTGCACTCACTACTCACTAATCTGCACTCACTACTCTACTCACTACTCTACTCACTACTCTACTCACTACTCTCTACTCACTACTCTCTACTCACTACTCTACTCACTACCCTACTCACTACTCACTACTCTACTCACTACTCTACTCACTACTCTACTCACTACTCTACTCACTACTCTGCACTCACTACTCTGCACTCACTACTCTACTCACTACTCTACTCACTACTCTACTCACTATTCACTACTCTGCACTCACTACTCTGCACTCACTACTCTGCACTCACTACTCTGCTCACTACTCTGCTCACTACTCTGCTCACTACTCTACTCACTACTCTACTCACTACTCTACTCACCACTCCCTACTCTACTCACCACTCACTACTCTGCTCACTACTCACTATTCTCCACTCTACTCACTACTCACTACTCTACTCTCTACTCTACTCACTACTCCCTACTCTACTCACTACTCTGCACTCACTACTCACTACTGACTACTCTACTCACTACTCTGCACTCACTACTCTACTCACTAATCTACTCACTACTCTACTCACTACTCACTACTCTGCTCACTACTCTGCTCACTACTCTGCTCACTACTCTGCACTCACTACTCTGGTCACTATACTACTCTGCACTCACTACTCTGCTTACTACTCTGCTCACTACTCTCCACTCTACTCACTACTCTACTCACTACTTTCTACTCACTACCCAGCCCCGCCCACCTGGCTTCAGCTGCAAACTGAATGCAAAAAACTAAATGATAACGAATGTAATTATCAGTTTATTTTTTGCATTCAGCTTGCAGATGAAGCTGTGAGGCGACGTTCCTCCGCCGGTAATGCTGCACTTCTGCAGCAAATTTCTGAAGTAGATTTATAGGTTTGTAATTATGGGTCATATTAACTGATGACGAACAGAGATGGATTGTAAAAATGTTGATGACGGAGCAAAACTTTCACCTAGGCATTAGCGGTATAAACACCCTGCTGCAGTAACAAGGCACCTGTGCCCAAAGCACTAAGGGGCCTATTCAGCACGGATTATTGCTCTACTTCCCTACCCAACACCCACAGTTATAGCGGGGCCTATTCCTTGCTTGCACCAAGACGCATGGCACTCTTGCAACACTACTGCAATATGCCTTATTTAGATATTTTAATTCATAATGGATATGAATGTTTCGCTGCACGATAAAATGTTGCGTTTTCAAATCAAGAGCAGATAGATGCATGCTCATTTTCGTTAACACTTCAGAATGAAGCGGAGAGTGCACACTAACCCTTCTGCATATTTGCTAATCTTCCCGGGAGCCCCACATGTGTGTCTCTGTCACTAACAGCGGTTTCGCCTGTGTTAGCGTTGCCATGCAGGAGCAGGTTTGCTGGAAGCCTTGGGAGAGGCAGGGCTGGCCTCTCCTGTGGCGGTGAACCTTACACGCGCTTCATCTCCGCCGACACTTTCCCATGACGCCTGCCACCCTCTGTCACCAGGGACGTGGGCTTCGCCCAGTCTGACAGCACCGGCAGGATGCTGCCCTCGTGACTTAAACAATAGGCGCCGTGCCGGAGAGTGCTGGGAAGCAGCCCCAGGGCTCGATTCACAAGATAGATAACTTCCTTGAAGCAGCCATCCCGGAGCAGGTTTAGGCATGCGGTCGTGCAAGCAGCTGATTCATGCTCCCTTGCCGCCGCTTCCCCTGCTCCCGGTCTCCACGGTCTTCCCGCCAGGCCCCGTCTGAGTGCCGTCACTCTCCTAGAATAACTCGCTGGATTTCAGAATGGAAGGGAAGGGGGAGGGGCGGGGCGCTGCTTCACTCAGCGCGCGGGCAGCCTGCTCTGCTCTTATCTGTTTCAGATAACGCATGCATTAAAACTGCTCTGCCAGGGCGCCTGCGTCGTGACCTGTGGCAGCCCGGGCCCTGTCATTCAATGTTAAACGCGCGCATGGCATGATACATGCAATGCTATGGTGAACGCGCACGCAACATCTGGCACTCTGGCAGCTCCTAATTAAGATTAATCACTCTGCGTGCTCGTTCGCGCACAGAATATGCCATGATGACGGACGAAAAGTAAATATAGCCTATCACGTCAAGGCTACTAAATAGACAGCACAGCGAAGATGAATCACTAGGCAGATGCCATAAAACATTAAGGAATGTGCCAGCCTGGACCCCTTTCTGAATTCTTTTTTCGAATACTAAAGAGCTCGAAAGCTCCTCCCACTTCGTGGGGGAGGCCCGAGCCCTAAAAAAGTAGTTGCCTTGAAAACCACTTTGCAACAAATGGTGTTCTAGCATGCAAAGGCTGCAAGTATTATTCAAGCTCCAAAGCGCACAGAATGTGTGGTGATGGGCCGGGTCCTCCAAAGAGGTCACTTCAAATAGGCCAGACCTCTCCAACGGTGTTGCAACACCTTCTCTTCCTTTGCCAGCATATGAGTTTCCTGGAGAATTGTGATGTGAATCCCTCTACGGATCAAATAAGAGTGTATCTTATGGCACCTGAACATAGAGTGCATACTCCGCACATTCCATGAGAGACCAGTCAAGCCTAATTGGGGTCCCATTGTTGTGGCCTATGGTTATGGCTCTTAACCCCTTCGATGCTCATGATGGAACGGTTCCGTCATGAGCGTCGGTTGGCCTGTGCTCATTACGGAACCGTTCCGTCATGAGCCCGTTGGCTCATTAGAACCTTCAGCACAGCGCGAGAATTTGTGCCATGCCGAAGGTGTTAAACAAATTACCCCCCCCCCCCTTGTGACACGCCTGGATCCCCTTAAAAAAAAAACGACCCCAACACCCCCACCCCAGGACAGGTATCCAGACAAGAATCCTCGTCCAACCCGTGGTTGAACAAACCATCGTCTTGTGACAGTGAAAGGGGTGGTCAGCCGACAAGAACCGTGTCTTCATGGGAAATCGCCATGCTCGGTGTCTCACCATGGCCGTCTCACGAGATCATCTGGTACTTAACCTGTGTCATGTCCGGTCCTAGGCTGTCGTCGTTGCGGCGGTCCACTCCCACTCAGGGAGGAATCATGACTTTTTTGACTGTGCGATAACACCGCCTGCAGCGCATTGCCACGTTGAAGGCTGAGTTCCCTTGGCGAATGGGTCTAGGCTCCAACCCTATGGTTGCGAGAACTCTGCTGCGAGGTCCCGGGAGCTGAAGCATAACGATCGACCGAACTGCGAGTCACAAGCCAGTCCCAACCTTCCTGTGGCGTGCCACCTGAACTCGCGCGGGAAATAACATTGCATAGGGCAGGTTCCGTTTGCGTAGCATAGCCTTGACAGCAGTGATCGACGCTCGGCTTTGCTGAACCTCCTTCTTAAAATCTGGGAAAATCATGACATTGTTATTGTCAATGCGCTGTTCCTGTTTTTGGTGGGCACTTTGCAAAATGTGGTGTCTGTCCTGAAAGTGTAGGAGTCTGGCCACAATAGGTCGAGGAGGAGCCCCTGGTTTTGGCGGTTTAGCTGGAACTCTGTGAGCCCTTTCCAGGGTGTAGAAGGGAGATAGCCCTGTCACAGCCACTACAGAGCGTAGCCAGTCCTCCAAGTAACCGACCATATTCGCCCCTTCCGTTTTTTCTGAAATCCCAACAACTCGGATGTTGTTCCGTCGCGATCTCTCTTCACTGTCTTTGGCGCGCGTTTCCGGGATTTTCACCTTAGGTTCCAGGATAGCAAGGGGCCGGCGCATCTCGTGGACAGATTCCGGCAGGCCGCTCATCTCCTTTTCGTTGCTGCACACTCTGTCCTTGAGCTTGCGATGGTCGCCCTTAGCAGGCTGAGTTCTCTTCCAGTAGCATTGATTTTCCCTTCTAGCGCCTCTCTGGAGGCTGGTATGGCCTGCATGATGTCAGCTAATGTAGGTTTCTGGAAGGTCGGATCTCTAGTTGTTTCAGGCAATTCGTCCTCCTCTTCGGAGTGGGTTCCTGGGGCATCCATGCTAAGGGCAGCGAACCCCTGTTTCTTTCGCTTTCTCCCCATCTCAAAGACGTTATCTACTGGTGTGGCGTTGGACTGAGTTCTGTATCTGTTGTGGCTAGCGCGTCTGAGCGCCACCAATTCCACCGGGTCACCTCCAACTTGCATGCATGGTGTGCGGCTCCTGGTAGGGCCCCCTCGGCACCTGTCGCGTCTGCTCGTCCCAGTCACTCTCAGCTGCCTCTTCTCATTGGCATACTTGAAGGGTAGGCAGTCTGTCACACTCTACACAATCACTGCTCAGGCACACCCCACTCACCAGCGATGGAGCTGCAGTACTCTGCTCCCAGATGAATGCTCTTTCCGGATACCCACGGTGCGGGTTCTGATTCTCCTTGTTTTTAATGGAGGTCGGGATGACAGTTGGGTTGAATGGGGCCCTCTTCTGGGGCCTGCTGGTGAGTCGCAGTAGTTGTTTGATACCTTTCACAGCATGGGAGCCCACCTGCGATTTATCCCTGCAGGCCCGCAATCCCCCGGCATAATACTGACAGCCACGAAGCAGGTGGATGAAGGCTCCCTGTCACTTTTCGCCCTCATTGAGGGCCTGGTTCGGTAAATCTGAGCATTTTCTTGTGTGGGTTCCGCTCCGTTGTGGCTTGCAAACTCCAGTTTCTGCTCGAGCAGGAGCGATTCAGGTAATCTGGCCACACTACCATGCACTATCCATACCGGGCATCCCCCGGTCCAGGAATCCGCCTTACCAGGGCTTTTCGGGGGCTCAGGATATGTGAGTATGGGAAAGCGTCGGTCGGAGCTCTCTAGCTCACGTCAGCTCTCATCCGCGCCCCTCCCTTCCAATTTGTTGCTTATATTAACTATTTGATTCCGTTTCTAATTATTACCTAAGTGATGCACTGTGGGAGATGTAGTTCGTTCCCTTTTCTTTTTGTATTAACAGTACTGGGAGTAGTAGTGTGAGGGGCAGTGTAAGTAGCATGCAAAGTGGAAGAATGTATGGTTTTATTAAGCATTATTTCTTGGCTGACTAATTGTGAGTATGCTTTTAGGAGTAGGGGTTCACGTAGAATGCATTTCATATATTTTAGTGCATATACCTAGGTTCCCTATGTTAGTGCAGTGTCTGGTATGTGGGTGTTTATCCTGCTGTTGGATTTGGTTTAATATTTAAACACGTAGCATTGCAATAAATAGCCTGTGCTAACATGTATTTGGGATACATGGTTGTTTTGTATGATTCAGTACTGTGAGGTAAGTATGAAAGCTAGGAACAAGGGGAGCCTCACTGTAGTGGTATTGTTGCAATCAAGCTACTTCTGTTTAACCATTACATGTCTTTGTATACTTAAATAAAAATATTAATATGTTAGTTGTAGTGCGTTTGTGGTATATGTTTGGCTGACCGCGTATATAGTAAGAAAATGTGCAATACCACGTTTTTAGGTCGAGCGACCTATCTCAATGCGCATGCGCATTGAGTGGGAGCTCGATATATAGCGGCTTAAATAAGCTTTACCTAGACTGGCGATTTGATGCTGTGCCCGTGCGCTTTTAGGTCCATGCGCAAGCGCATTGACCTAAAATGCGCGTGCACCTCATCAAGTCGCCAGTCAATCGCAGCAGCGCTCCTCCCCTGCTGCTTCACACCCTCATGCCGCTCTCCACGCTCCGCCCCCTCCCCTGCCCGCCGTGTCGCATTTCTCCTCCCCCCTCCCCACAGCAATGCCCTCCGCCGGCCGTACTTTCACTTTTCTCGTGTATCTTTTGACTCGTTTTCGTTAGGGTTGGTGCGGTCTTTTCCTGCTGCTTCACACCCTCATCGCCTACACACACACCTACAAGCATTCCTCCAAGGTTTCTCTCACTTCAATCATGTGTGTTGTGACAATCTGGAGCCACACGCATACATTTCAAAGTCCCCCGTGTATGGTTTTTGTGAGTTCGGTGTTGATTTATATCAGGGTAGACTGATTCTATCTCAAGTTTTTGTCAGACTTTGTTCATACTTTTTGTAAAGTGTGTATCTGGGACTCTGGGGTATTTGAGATCATTTAAATAAGGTTTTTGTGGGTGATATTCCTTTCATGGTATTTTAATCTGCTTTGGCCTCCTTGCTGTAAATAGCACTGTTAGATCGCATGCGATATGCGGTGGATTGTTCGTTGGTGACGGAGCATAGGAACTTATGTCTGGTGGGTACTTGTTGGTTGTTTGGTGACTAGAAACCGGACTGGTGTTATGAGGAAGACGCTCTCAGGGTTCTTTCTAAGGTTGAGTAAGAGGGGCTCAAGCCGTCAGAGTTTCCCGAGCAGTGTTTTACAGCCTCACGTGGGTGAGTTGTGATCTTACACTTTGTTTTGGATGCGTCAACTCAGAATTTCCACTAAAAGAAGAACTGAATATCAAGACTGAACTAAGTCTTCATAATTCGAAAGCAAGAGACTAATCTTACTCGGCGTCCTAGAGAGCACGAACAACATGTAAACTCCCTGGTTTCTCTTGTCACTTGGTGGAGTTTCGAAAGTAGAGGTGTCGTCCACTTGGATAAAGAGTGACTGTCTTTCCGCTCCAGCCCGTTGGTCTCCTCATGAGGTTATGATCAGCGTGGATCTGAGTTTGTGATTTACCATCATCTGTCTCCTCCTCCACGCCGCGCCCCTCGCTCTGCCCCTCACGCCCCGCATCCTGCCCCCTCCCCGCGCTATTGTCAGGCTGTCCTGTCCATTCCTCCTCTCCCAGCAGCCCCCCAGTGGGGCCGCATTCTTGCACGCGCTCTGCCCTCTGGGTCTCCCCACTTGGCTGCTCGCTCTCACCCCCCTTTCTTCTTTCCACTCACTCAATGTTCCCTCACTCTTGGGCGACCCCTCTCGCACCCCCCCCCCCCCGGTCTCCGTCTTTACCCCCTCCCTCACTCTTTCACTTTCTCCCAGTTTAACTCAAGCGCCATAAATCTGGAAAACGTCCTTTTGAGAAACTTGCAAGAAAAGGGTCTGTTTCCTCATTTACATAGTCTATTCATCCTTGTTATAGTTAGATTGAGGCTTGGGTACAGAGGGAGAGACAGGGTATATTGTTGTTAGTTATTCCTTTGCATACTTAAACTTAGGTTTAGACATTGTTAGTTACGTTCTTTTATTTTGGCATTATGTTGTTGTTCTTTTACCACTGGCACATAGAGCACCAGGATATATAGCAGCAGGAACACAATGTCTGTTGTGTGGCAGTGTGGGCCGGGTTTGGCAATTTATCCCTTTTTTCTTCAACACAGGTGTGGTGCTTAACCCGCCATGTTTCAGTTGGTCAAAATTATGCTTTAAATATGATGGACAGAGTTTTGACATTTTGTCTTTGTCTGTCCACCGTTTTTAGGATACTGCTATTGACATGGTAAGTAAAATGCATGGACAGATGTTAGATTTTCGTCCCAGAACCAGCCAAACTAAATAGTGCAGATAGACTTCCAGATAGGCGACAGACTGTTGAACTGTGTTTTTTACTTCCTATCTGCCAAACTCTAAATCTACCCCTACAAGATCATTCTTTCTTCATTGGTTGAAATGTGCATTTAAACATGTGCTCTTCCATCATATAATCGGATGGATAGGTTCCACTTCTTCACTTGAGTTTATAAGCAAATCCCATATTTGCTCAATGGCCTATTGTTCAAATCTTTCTGATAGAGACTTCAAACTGTCGTTCCTCACCTTTTTTTATATTCCCATGGTGTCAGCCTGGATCCGGAAACCCTTCCATAATACCTGTGTGCACCTGAAGACTGCACTCTTCAGCCGTTCCACTCCACCCTGTAAGCGGCGGCTGTGCCCTCAAAATGCCACTCCTGTACACTGACGTTAGTTCCTTTTTTTTCTGTTTGATCAGATGCAGATCTAGAGCTTCTCTTATCTCTTAGAGACCCCTTCAAGATTTTTCTTCAAGATGGTTTCACTGAAATTTATCACAGTGTGTGAGGATGTCAGACTGTAAACCCTATAAGGACTGTCACAAGCAGGTGTTGACGACAGATCCACATCAGGTTTGCCTGTGAGGTCAGGCCATGATTTCAAGATCTGTGGAGGCTGTGCGTTGATGAACCCAAGGACCAACATGGAACACTAGGCAAAACTCAGTCGCCAAGCACAAGAAAATGCAGCGTCAGGACGACTATAGGTCCTACTCCAATTCCAATGCTCAATCCTGGTCTCATTCTCAGATCTAGAGCTTCTCTCGTTGCTCAGAGACCCCTTCTTCAAGATTTTTCTTCAAGATGTTTTTGTTGAAATTTATCACAGTGTGTAAGGGATGTCACAGACTACGGTGGCAGATTGTGAGCCCCATGAGGACTTTCACAAGCAGGTGTTGATGACAGATCACCACCAGGTTAACCTATGGGGTCAGGCCCCAACTTCAAGACCTGTGGAGGCTGTGTGTTGATGAATCCAACCCAAAGACCATCATGGAATGTGAGGCAAAACCCTGTCACCAAGCACAAGATAACGCAGCGTTGGTACGACTAAGTCCTACTCCAATTCCAACACTTGACCCGGGCCCGCTCACTTTCCCAGAGTCAGTGGAGCCACTCTAGAGGCCAATATTTGTCGTGTTCACAATCCTCTGGTAAACACGCATTGCCAACTGTCTCGCTCCTGAAGTCGGCCGACTTCGCAGCTGATTCTTCAGCTGCTTCTGGCACAACCTGATGTTCCTTGGCTTTCAGCCATGCTGTGCCAGATCAAAGCATTCCCTTTCAGCTATGTTCCGGCTCTGTGGATTTATACTGACTCCCTCTGATGTGTCTTTAGGCTCCAAAGAGCTGAGAGGCCTTGCACTTGGACTACCACTGCCAGGTTTGCTCTTAGCGCCAGGTGAACACTCTGAACCACTTCTACCTTCGGCTCCATTTCCATCACTTGTCCCCACGTCACGCCTGGTGGCGTCAATGCCAACCTCACCTCTTGAAGAGGTGACCCTGATTGTCTTCTTTGAACCTTAATCAACATTTCACCCAAATCCAACAGAGGCATCCATTTCCACACTAGCGTTAGCACAAGGAAGGCAGCATTCTTTGCATACCCTTTTTGAGACCGATTCATATGGACAATGACCAGGGTGATGAGTTTGCTGAGCCATATACTGAGGACAATTGGTATGAAGTCTTACATGAGGCTGGTGAACTGTATTCCTCCCCAGAGACAGCCCTTTTCCACATCCTGGTCCGGCCATGGAAGAATCTGCCTTCTAGGCTGAAGTCCTTAACCTCCAGCTCCCTGCCAAGGAGGTAAAAACAAACGTCTTGACTGAGATGCTGCAACTGAAACAGCCTGCATCTTAATCCCTCCTTCTTTTCATTGAGGCCTTAACTGATACTCTCCTCGGGCTTGAGCCAGACCTTGCACTGGGACTCCAGTTAACATGCACCGTCGCCCTGCTCGCGGCTATCCTGTGTTTTTTTTTTTGAAGCATCCTTCTCCAGAGAGCTTCGTGGTGTAGACCTCCACCAGCCAGACCAACCCCAAAAATGTCCCCACCATTCCCCCTGATAGGGAATCAAAGCGAGTGGAGGCATATGGAAAGTGCCTTGTCTCATCAGCCAGTTTGGCTCTGCAAGCAATCAGTGCCTGCTTTTTGTTCGTTTATTACAGTCATGCTCACTGGGACTCAGTGGCACAAGTCCGCCTTGGTTTACTGGAACACATCCACACTATCATTTTGCAGGCAGTTCAGAATGATTTTGCTGTGGCAAAGTTTGTAACTCGATGTGGCTTGGACACCACTGACTCCATTGGGCATGGATCACTGATTGAGCGCGCAGAGCAGAGCAAGCCGGAGCAACCAGACTAGGACGAGGGAGACGCCGAAAACTGCTGAAATCGCGGATCCCCCGCCGACATTTCTGCCTTTCTTTGCGGTAGCGGGCATTCAAGTGGGGACGAGTGAGCCAAGTGAGCTGGTCAGAACAACCGGAACAGATAGAGCAAGCGGGAGCGGTGCGGGAAAGGCGCCGAACTGCAGCTTCCTCGAACCGCTGCCCCCTCCGCCCGGAAAATCGGCAGCTCTCCATTAACCCTCTCTCCTCTCTGCGGTGAGTTGGCATACACCCGTGGACTGCAGGCTGAGGGCAGCTAAGTGGGTCTGAGTGCGTCAATTCTGCTGAATCGCGGCCCCCCCACCGTCCCGGGTGGCCCCACCCATCATTGTGCTGCCGAATAATTCCTGACAGCAGCAGCAGGCAGCAATTCACATAAGCAGCTGAACAGAGTGTTGGAGCTGTGGGCACGGACGCACTGCTCAATAGGCAAGGTATTGTCCATTCGATTACTTCCCGCAGTGCAGCAGCAGCAAGGTCTCGGGCCCTCTAGCCCCGAGAGAAGGGTGACCTTGCTACGGCAGTGGCCGTGCCCCCCCTCCACTCCAGCATATTGGCCAGGCAAAGGCAAGGCGGCCATCGCACAGGGCCTTGTCAGCATTGGTGAATCGTGGCATTGCCCTGGAGCTGCAGTGGTTCCAGGGGTTCCTGATCCCAAGAGCACCGCCGGCCTGACAGAAGCCATGAGCAGCACATGGAAGGGTACAGCACATGGAGCAGCTAGCTAAAGCAAGGTCGGGCCAAACCAAGTGGATTTAACTTAAGGAAATCACGCCTTTGGCAAGTGAGACCAATCTCATTATTGACATTTGCTGCAACACAAGGCGACTAAAGCCTTAAGTTCCCTGTGACTGAGTGCGTGAGTGTGCTCAACATTACATTACATTACAATATTACAGCATACCCCAGTCGCTGTAACTGCTACAGGCTGGGATGGCCTTCAATTAGTGTGTGCTCATGAAGCACCGCCGAGGTACCACTGAGGTCCTAGAGCATTGAGGCTCTGAGGCACCGAGGCATTACAGGGGCACCGCTAGCAGCTACCTTACTACCCCACTATAACCTTGCAATGAGGTCAGGGAGAACCAGGAAAACGCTACCCAAACCCTTACCCAAAGCCATAAGGCAAGAGCCGTAAGTGATAACTCGGACACGGCGGAAGCACTTTCCCTGGACACACCCCAGCCCAGAGTGACTCACGGTCCTGTTCAGACACCACCAACTATCCTTCCAATCCCCCCGGCACTTCTTCTTCCCCCACACTGTCAGGGCCAGCATCCCCCGTCAACTCTAAATCCTCAGAAACTAAACAAGGCATGACAGTTTGTGTCGCCACCACCCCCAAACGCGTGACTTTGAGGGATTTTTTTAAAAATGCCGCAGCAGCAGCCTCACCCCAAATACCCCGTACAGCACTACGCTGGAAACCACAGCCGCCCCTGTGTCCTCAGCTCGGAAGTTAAATCAAGTAAAGGCTATGATCCATGGTGGCCCCCACTGGTCAGGCCTCAGTTCACCTCAAATTATATCTTCCTCAAGAACTTCAATAAAGTATGAATACTCAGCTCCAAATGCTACTGAGAGCTCTTCTCCATCACCTCCACAGGGACCCAACGTGTTTCAATACGACCAGTCACTAGTCAATTTAAAGCCAACTCCGGTCTTGCCCCAAAACTCCAATTCAAGGGAGGATGACCACGTTTTCACTAATAAAAATTGACCACCACCGCTAACAGCAAATGCACAGACTATGAATATGGCCACGGATGTGCTTGCAGGGAGTAAACTAGTATTACCCGCTCAAAGGGAACTAGAAATTGGGCCTACCTTGCGTGATGACTTGTTATCATCCACAAAATTCGTCCTAAAGCCATCTGACCAGTGCAACCACATGGGCCCCTCAACAGGTAGCCAGATTATTACAAACTCACTTGACTGACGATCACAATAGGCCACCCGCCAAGGAGAGGTACCGCTCGCTCAACGATAATATTCTGTGGCCTCAACTCCTGCAAACACTTCAATCAACAGTCGCAGCCTTAAACTACCATTCTGATAAATTGGACCTGCAGGTGGACCTCTTAAACACATTGGCCGTGTTCACAGATGGGATTAATAAAAAGCTGGAGGGCATTAACACCTTGATTATAAAGGCGCAGTCCAAAGCTCACCTGGCGCAGGCGGTATGTTGCTGTTCACCAAATATTGACAGCCTCTCCTCGTTACCTGAGTTCCTTGCGTCAGTTCTAACTGAAGTCAAGAAACTTCCGCTACCAGGGCAGACTGGTATTCCATCCCAGGATTATTGTTCTCCTGCGGTATCCGACCCAGTTGTTCAGAAAACAAGCAACCGCTATCAAGGCCCGTCAATAATAACAAAAACTTATCAGAAAGTCCCAGAATTGTCAAACTAACAACCTATCGCTCTACCAACCCCCCTCTTGAACTTCAAAATATGAACAAGTCAAATCACATAATATGTCAATCCTTAACAACTAACTCGACCTCCTTAAAATCAGATCAAGAGTCTAACTGTAAGAGCACATGCCCAACCGACAACATGGCTTTCGAGAGCTCCGGCTCGTTGCCGATAAAGAAGCGATTGTGGCTCACATCCACAAGTTGAGTAAGCGAAAGAAAAAAAGACTCCGTAAAAACCGGAACAGACAAGTAACTGAAACTCGAAACACAATAAATCACTATTTTAAAAAAAACGCCTCTACCCCACCACAGGGCTCGCCCAGTACAACTACTTCCACTACCAGTCAGTCCTCGCCTCGGCAATCAATTTTGCACAAAAAACCAACATCAACAAATTCACCATCTGCTCTAAACGCTTGGTCTGACCAAATTGAAGTCCTCAACCCTACCCCCTAAACATCATCAATAGGAGACCTTTTTCCACCCAACGAAATGCCCGAAACAGATCTGGCTAGCCTGTCCCCCACAAACTACATCCTAATGACTACCCCCGGCGCTAATAGATCTATTCTACCGACAGCAGACAAGACCAGGGAAGAACCCAGAGTGTTTAGCACACGTTGCAGGTAATCCCATTAACCATGCAGAGGGAAGGTGTCGAAAAATTCCAACTACGACCCTGGGCCCTGCCACCAAGTGTAAAATCACCCTTAATAAAGCAAGTCTTAAATCCCTTAGTAGTAAAATCATCCTCAACAAAGTGTCCCCAAACTTCTCCATCAAAAAGACAGGCCCCCGCAAAAATCTTTTGGAAATCATTGGGGACCTGACAACACCGCAAAATCTCCAGCCATTACCATTGTCCAAACAGAGAGTCAAAAGTGTAAAGAAGGGAACCAGTCCAAACTATTGTTAGTCCCGCAGTATATTTACCAAGGTCCGCATAACATCCTTAATCGAGGGAACATTCTTAGACTTTTTTAATCAATTCCAGAATTAAGCAAACTGGTATCTAGCGACATAATATCCATTGAATTTACACCTGGCAACAATAACCGATTAATTGAAACCACCTTGATAACTTTGGCAACCAAAGCAATAACTGACTTGGTATTAACACAGACAGAGCAATTTAACAGCTGGGGTAATAAACTAGTTACACCTAAAGATCTTCGGTACCCCTCAATTGTGTCTAGTGCCTTGGTTCCTGCAATCCAATCAGTAAATCTTCCATTTTCAATATTGAGATCAGCTCCCTAACTGAGTCTGGCGAGTCCATCACAGAGAGACAATCCACTGTAAAGCCTGATTGGGACTGGCTGCCAGGGGCCCTGTTCCGAGGCCACAAAAACTGAAATATCACCCGCTCCAGCTTGTTGATATGTTCCTGGAACATTAACGGCCTTGATGCAAAACAGCAATCCCCTAACAGTCTGGAATTCCTGAAAAAAACAACATCATACTTTTCCAAGAAACTTGGTCTGTATCAAGATCCCCCATCAAAGGTTACCTAGAATTTAGGGTTCCAGCAATAAGAGTGCACAAGCCTGGCCGGCCACGAGGCGGCCTTTCGATCTACGTCGCCTGTAAATTATCTTTGAACATCAAAACGTTGGAATTTAATGAAGACTGGATTACTGGCATTAGAATCAGCAGTCCAAACGCCGCCAGCCAACTTTTTCTGCTTAACATTTATGTTGCACCTTACTCCAGCAAGAAAAAGGCTAAATTCGATCGACTGATTGACATCATGTCCAACCTGATAAAAGCCAACAGTGCAGTCCCATGCTTAATTTCTGGACATTTTAATACCAATTTTCACTCAACCACCCAAGATGAAGACAACTAAATTTTCCCAGCCGCACCATTGCATTTAGTGCCCCTTCTTAAACCATCAGGGATCAGGCCAAGCAAGTTGGGTGAATATGCTGCTCTACAACTTAACATCCTGGGTTTCACTGTATTGAATGGGAGATTTTCTATGGATTCTCCACCAGCCTGGACTCGAACTAACGGCCTCTCCTACTCATTTCTTGACTACACGCTTAGAAACTTCGAAATACTCCCCTTAATAGAGAAGTTTTACATTGCACCTCCGGGCATCCGTGATCATCGCCCCCAAATAATTGGCCCATCCCTCAATGTTGCTCATCGCTCGGCAATAGCCCACACCACAACTGGCATTCGTACAGAGAATCTTAAAAGATTGAAATGGACGGATCATCTACTCCCCGCAATAATGGACAAATGTAGATCGATCCTAGGTGAATGGAGCACAGGAGACATTGATCCAATTAAAACATGGGAGCTCCTCATCCATCAGTTGCTGAGTCAATTTCCGTCTTCAGCACCCAAACCTCCATACCCTGTACAAAATCTCATTACAGCAGAGACAAAAACATTAGAGACCAAACGCAATGCTGCATTACGTCTCGGCAGGTAACGCCCGGGTGATGTTCATGCATTCGCTGACTATAAGCAAGCTCAGAAAGCATTGAGAAAATCAGTTATCAGGGACAAACATATAGCTGCCGACCAGTTCTGGCTGAAACTAGTCCACGCCAGCAAAAATTCAAATCCCAAAACCATTTTGGACACTGGTGAATAGGAGGGCACTGGGCACAACTGGCCAATGCAGCGCCAACATAAGTGAAGCTGAATGGGCCCTTTTTCTAACAGAGCACTTCCAAGATCAAAATAAAGAAAGGGATCAATTGAACATCACCTCACCACGGAAAACAACGAGAACCGGCACATTAACCATAAATGATATACCCAATGTCTTTACTTCACTTATTAATAAAGAGGAAACGACGTTTCAGCAAGACCCTCAACTTTCAAATTTCTGGTCCTCTTATGAAGGCATGAAACAAAATATTAATCGCCGTATTACCAATGCCCGTTTGGATGGGGCCCTGGGCCCGAATGGACTCCTGTAGGCCCTGTTTAAAGCTGATCCCACGCTTTGGTCTGAACACCCGGCCCCACTATTTTTGCACTGCCGACACACCTATGATATACCGGATTCATGGAAAGGAGCAACAATTCACCCATTTTTTTTAAAGGAGGCAGAAGAACTGATCCTAAAAACTACAGGATGATAGCACTCTTAGATGTAGACTCCAAGTATTTTACCAGCCTCTTGTTAGAAGATCTGTCGTCCTGGGCGCTAAAAACCCAGCGTCTGCCATTCAATCAGACCGGCTTTGTGGCCAAATCAGGCACTACTAGCAAGCTACTGGCCCTATCCATGCTTATGGAGAAAGCAGCATCCTCAAAAACTTCATTGCACTGCTGCTTTGTTGAAAGCGGCCTTCGACCGGGTGCCTAGGGCCCTTTTATGGCACAAATTTAAAAAAATGGGGAATCACGAGTATCCTGTTAAAATATATAATCCAACTTAATTCAAACACCTGGATTCACATTAAATTGGGTGACTGCTCACACGTCTCAAGAAAAATACCGACTTCCTGTGGAGTCAAACAAGGGTGTGTGTTGGCCCCTCTTTTGCTTAATCTTTTTATCTCTGATTTATCCCATCTACTGGACAAGGCCAATTCTCATCCCCCCTCACTTGGTGGAACCCGAATTAGTAACTTACTGTATGCCGACAATCTTGTGTTATTCAGTCACACGAGGGACGGTTTACAAAGACTTCTTGACCAGCTGCTTTCCTTTACATTGAGTAACGCTCTGGAATTAAATCTTTAAAAAACGAAAACTATCACCTTCGGGAATCGGAAGCAGCAAACCGGTGGGTGTTCTTTGATGGCAAAAAAATTGAAACTGTGACATCATATAAATATCTGGGTATTTACATGGATTCCAAGGGCTCTTTTGTAAAGCAGAAAGAAGCAGTCAAAGCAAAAGCACTGTCCCTCGAAGCAGCAATGATGAAAGTCTCTGCACAGTTACTTGGCCCAACATTAACCCCCCTCCTGACAGTTATGAAGGCAAAGGTTACAAACTGTTTAACCTACGGCCAAGAAATAATGTTGGGGAGCAATTAGTTAATGCTGACTAAAACAACAACCAGAATCTATAAACGAGTCTGGCACCTTCCGAAATCGGACTTTCTGGCCCAGATCAGACTCGAGCTCGGCCTTCTGAACCACGTGGGTGTCGGTGCAGGTGCATTCATCAAATTGTGCCACAGACTGCGTAATTCAAGGGAAGGAAGCCTGGAGACCAAGTTGTGGCAAGAAATATCAGCAAGTCACCCCAGTCAAAAACATCAATGTTTCCTTGACCACTCTTTGAAACTGCTCGATGCCGCAGACTATTGGGGAACCAATCCGCCCCAGCAGGCACTCAAATTGTCCATTAAAAGAAGTGTTCGCCTCTGGTCTTTTCATCAGGACAGGGTACAACTGTCCAAATGAAAACATGCCTGGTCGATAATTACTGAGCTCAAACCCAGATCAGAGGCCCCTTACCTTTCGAGCACCTACGTAGTGGTTTGGAAGCAAAGATTTATGGCCCTGAGGATGGGCGAGTGGCCCTTTTTAAAACAATTGCCTGCATGGCGTCGTCCAAACGAGGACACTAACTGTAGGGGCTGTGGTCATTACACTGAATCAATTGAGCATGTGGTGTGTGTTTGCCCAGCATTTCTAAAGGATAGAAGGCGGTTGTTACGCTGTGAATGGATCAAGCACGGCGTTCGATCATGCCGGAAAGCCATTATATCAGCAAAGAACCCCAACAACACAATGCTCAATGTTAAGTTCGCAAAATTTGTTTCTCAAATTGCAAAAAAACTTAACTTCAAGGGGTTGAAGGACCCATCGCCGCAATCTCCAAATTCATGATTGGTCTGGAACCTCCTGTCTCCTATTCTACTCCAAGACTCTTACTGGTGGAACCCTTGTATGTTTTATTGAAAGTCGGGGACGGGTTTTAAACTCACCAACAATGTCATTACATTTTTAAACATATCTTATGATGAAATATATTTTATTGTTTGTTTTTTAAATTGTCATTTTAAGTAATCGAACAATAAACTATAGAAAGCATTGGGCATGGTATAGGCACCAGCATTGCCATTCCTCACCATTCATGGCTATGATCAACCAGGTTGTCATGCAAAGCCCAGTCGTTTCTGATGGACAATCCCTTCGATGGGGCTCGCATGTTTGAAGACAAGACTGACTCTGCTCTTGAACATTTTGAGGAGAGTAGTGTTACCGCTGTCTCTCTGCTCAGTATCGCCAGCTGCACCAACTTCATTATTCCTTTCATGGCTGTACCCAAGGTATCCCTAACCACTAGCCGATTCATCCTCAGCAGGGAACCAGTAGTTTCACTGGAGTAGCCGAGAGCCCTCCACGGCCAAGGTCAGTGTGCTGCTCATTCCTCCCCACCCCTCATGCAGCCCCACCTGCCAAACCTCTTTAGTGTACCCTTATAGGGTTACTGCCAACCGGTGAGAGGCAGAATGTACCAATGCTGTCCAGGTTGGCATGTGATCATGTCGGACAAGTGGGTCCTGCAGACCGTCCACAAAAGCTATGCTTTACCCTTCCTTTCTTCCCCGCCGTGCCTTCCACCCAGCGGCTGACGCAGGAAGTGCAAGCCCTTTTGTCCTTGGGGGATATCGAGAAGGTGCCAGAAGTAGGGAATGGTTGTTATTCCTGATGCTTTTTTTTGCCCAAGAAGGACAAAGGACTTTGGCCTATTCTAGATCTGTGCTCTCCTATTGCCTTCCTCTGGCAGCAGAAGTTTCAAATGCTCACGCTGGCCCAGGTCTTGTATGCCCTCGACTCTGGAGACCGGATGATGGTGTTGGGCCTAAGGGATGCCTATTTCTATTTCCACGCTCCTGTCCTGCCTGACTATTGGTGCTACATGGTGTTTGTGTTGGGAAAGGAACATTTTCAGTTTGCTGTGGTCTCCTTTGGTCTCACCAGCACCCCTAAGGTATTCTCGAAAGTGATGATGGTGGTGATGGCACGCCCTCGTGGTTTAGGGGTCCCAGCCTTCCCCTACCACAACTGGTTGCTGAAGGCAGGCTCGCCCCAAGGATTCGTCAACCACCTCCAGACTGCGGCAAACCTCTTTTTTTCTTTGGGGTTCACTATAAACGTACCAAAGCCACTACTGACTCCTTCTCAGACTCTCCCCCTTCATCAAAGCCATTCTGGGCATGGTTCGGTTTCATGCCTTTCTCCCGGGTAAGAGAGTCCAGGACATGCAGGCTATGATCTAGTTCTTACAGCCTCAGTACTGGATTTCAGTAAGGTCGGCTCTAAGGCTACTGGGACTGATGGCTTCCTGCTGGTCAAGCACGAAAGGTGGCATATGCAGGCTATACAGTGGTATCTGAAGTCCCAGTTGGGTCAACGTCAAGGGGACCTCCCCCACCATGTTCAGATATCCGAGGAGACTGTGAAGGATCTGCAGTGGTGGCTACTGGACCACAATTAGGTCAGTGGCAGACACCTTTTTCTTTCCCAGCCAGAACTGACAGTGGTGACTGGTGCATCTCATCTGGGCAGGGGCGGCCACCTGGTATAGGTGACGATCAGTGGCCTCTGTCTTCCGACTACATCACAGCTCCTTATCAACCTTCTGGAGCTGAGGGCCATCAGCTTGGGGTTGAAAGCTTTCCTGCCTTCCATCAAAGGGACTTTTAAAATACAATGGTCTTCAACCATTACTTTCACTTAAATTGAATTGATCAATACATTTTCAATATTTCCACTTAGTTACGGAATATGTCTCACAGATCAACCCTGTACATTCAATGTGTTACAACATTTATGACAAGAAGGACAAAAAATGCAACAGCAATAATTACAAAATCAGGGGCAATTTTAATTCATTGCATTTATAACTATCTCTATGTAAGAGGCTTTTAGGTTGCCCAAAGAGAGCGTGCATGAGATAAAGAAATGTCAGGTGCTTAGTAGAAAAAGGAGTAAAGAAAGGCATAGAAATATTTACAATTTTATATTCACAATGGATCGGTTGACACAATTCACTGTCTTACAATAACCTGGCCTGTGATGTAAATTCTATACACAATTTTCATTGAATGGAGACATTGCTTCCAAGAATCTAAATCACCAGAAAATGTGTTTCACAATCCAGGTATTAAAAGAAAGGAGCGTTGATGTTTCGACTCGTCTTAGGGCCTAAAGGTAAGTTGGACCCTGGCCATGCGAGTCTTCATCAGGACTAGTACATTGGGCAACCAGAGGAGTAGTGTGGGCCCCTATAGTGGTGGCGGGCCAAGTGGAAAATCTTCACTCTTTGTCCTTGTCCACGGAACGTAGATGTAAAACTATGTTCTCATCATATAGCAGGCTTTTAATCTCTGCATACTCAATTCTCAAAGGAATTTAATGGTGGTCCCGTTAGTCAATTGTTTTTCTGAAAGCTTGTTTTCTCTCAAGGATTCATATGTCACTCAGACATTCGGCCGAATGTTTCGGAACTGACTAGATTTATCTTGCGGATTTGGTCCTACTCTTGCCCGTGAATCTATGGTCTGAGTGACATATGAATCCTTGAGAGAAAACAAGCTTTCAGAAAAACAATTGACTAATGGTTCCATCAAAGAGAGGCTGGTACAGATGCTCACATACAACACCCGCACCATGTGATACTGCAACAAACAGGGTAGGGTGAGATCACAGACCCTGTGTCAGGAGGCCTTGAGCCCTTTGAAATGGCTGGACCACCAATAGATCTTCCTGGTGGTGAACCACCTAGAGAGCTCATTTAACACCAGGGTAGACAAACTCAACTGTCGGTGCCTAGCGGATCACGAGAGGCAGGTACACCCTGAGGTGGCGCAAGGTCTGTTCCCCGAATGGGGAACATTTTGGCTCAATCTGTCACCACCAGTGAGAACACCCCAGCACGCCAGCACTTCTCCCCCTTCGGAGTTTCCAAGCCGTCTCTCGCTCTGAGACGCGTTTCTCCTTGGGTGGAACAGAGGACTCCTGTATGACTTTCGACCCAATACCATTCCTGCTTTGAGTCCTCAAGAAAGCAGGACCCACCGGATCCAAGTGATCCTATTGGTTCCAAATTGGGCTTGAGAATGCGTCCTCCAATCAGACTGCCCCTCCGGGAAATCTGTTGTTGCAGCAGAAGGGTCGGGTCTGCATCTCGACCGGAACAATCTCCACCTTCGTGCATGGAGATTGAGCAGCACAATCTGAATGCTTTTGATCTTCCTCCAGATGTAGTGGATGTCATCTTGGGAGCCAGGCAACGCCCTCACCAAAGTCTGTATACACCTGTTGATGGGGCAAGTTTGTCCTTTTGTGATGCCCCAATGGGACCTCAGTCTCTTCCTTACTTTTTAATGTGCGCTCCATTCCAGCCACTCCACAGCTATATCCTAAGGCTTCTCACTATCAAAACTATGTTCCTCATAGCCATCACCTCAGCACAGTGTGTGAGTAAGCTTCAGGCTGTCTGTATCACTCCACCATCCACCACCCTCTTCCCCACAGAAGTGCTTCTGTGAACTACTGAAAGTTGTGATGCCATTCCACTTTGATAAAACAATTACCCTGACGGTGTTTTGTGCTCCTCCTCATCCCTCTAAAAGGGGGGAGTGGGCTCTCGGCTTCTACATCAATCATATGAAAGACCACTGCATGGACGATGAGCTCTACGTTGGGTTCTCTGGAGTGAAAAAAGGCAAGCCTATGCAGAAGCATACTATGTCACTCTGGATCGTACTCTGCATTAAGATCTTCTATGCATTGGCAAAGTAGTAGCCTCCGGAATTACCAAAGCCAAAGCTGCTACCACTGCATTAGCATGCAGAATCCCTGTCCTGTACATCTTACAGGTGGCTATATGGGTGTTCCTCCATCAATCAATCAATCGGTATTCGTAAACTGCTGCTAATCACCTGTGAGGGCATTCAGGAGCTAGGTTTGATGGGCTCAGTCAAAAAGCCAGGTCTTGAGTTCCTTCCTGTATTCTGCTATCGAAGGGGATGTCCGGAGGTGGAGGGGAAGGCGGTTCCAGGACTTGGAGGCATGGTAAGAGAAGGAACGGCCTCCGCCTTAGCTTCAGCTTATGCGCAATGTCTGGACAAGGAAGGCGGAGTGAAGGTCTCTGGATGGTTGGTGAAGTTTCAGGTGGTGGTTGATGTATGCTGACCTAGGTCATGGAGGGCTTTGTAGGTGTGTATCAGAATCTTGAATTGGCATCTTTTCTGGATGGTGAGTCAGTCAGTGGTGGTTCCTAAGTTGTGGCGTGAATCAAGTCAGTTAGGTCAGGTTTAGCATGAGTCTGGTTGCTGAGTTACGCATCTTCTGGAGTCTGAGCTCGGTGGTGGTTCCTGCATGCATTGCTGTGGTCCAGCTGGCTAGTGATTAGTGCTTGAGTGACATTTTTTCTCATGCCAGTGGGGAGCCAGTGGAAGATTGTTCGGAGAATGCAAAGTATGTGGAAGCAGGCGCAGGAGTCTGCGTTGGTCTGTCATTTCCCGGTGAGTTTGCTGTGCAGGATAATGCAGAGGTTGCAGGCGTGGTCTGTCTGTGTGGGAGTGGGTCTGAGTATGATGGGCCACCAGGTGTTGTTGCAAGGGGAGGCGTTGTTCAGAAAAATCAGCACTAAAGTCTTTTCAGTGTTGAGCTTCAGACTGTTAGCCTTCATCAAGTCGGCGACATTCTTCATGCAGTTGTGGAAGTTGCTCTTGGTGGTTACAGGGTCTTCTGAGTGTGAGAGGATGGGTATCGGCGTAGGATATAATGTTGAGATCATCGTGGGTCCTGATGATGTCAGCTAGCGGTGTCATGTAGGTGTTGAAGAGGGTAGGAATGAACCTTGGTGCACATGGGTTCCGATTCTCTGAGTTCATCCAGTGAAGAACGATGTGATCCAACTCCCTGGACCCCAATGTGGTGCAATCTCATGATAAGCTTGTGGTGGGATATGGTGTTGAACGCTGCAGAGGTCGATGAGTATCAGGGCCGACTATTCTCTCCTGTTGAGGAGCTTATGGATGTCAGTGTAACGCCTGCCAGATCGCGGAGAAGACCCAAGATGGCCGCCCGCGCATGTGCGAGCAAGTCAGGCAAAAGTGAAAAGCCTGACTTCCCCTGAGAGCGGTGCGTCGCGCTCTCTTCCGCCCAAGCCGATTTCTCCAGTTTCCTCGTCAGAGCTCTTGCTGTGTTCGGAAACATTCCATTGAAGTATCCCGATACCTTTGTAAAGAGCCTCAATTGTTGGAAGGCTTTTAGTTTTATTCAAGAGGTTCCTGCCTCCAGGAGCATCACCTTTCTGCTCGATTGCTTGCCTCTGCAGTATAAACCTCCTTACATTGTTGTCCTACACAGCGCCGGCTTTCCACTCCTCTGCTTCCTGGTGATTCATCCTCCCGTTTCTCTCGGTTCCGCCTGTCGGCCGGACTCCGGTTCCGCCTGGAGGCCGGACTTGGGTAGGACGTGCTTGGTGTTGGCCAGGGGTGCATTGTGTGGTGGGGGTCCGCCTGTTGTTTCGTTTGGTACCTTATTTTTGATCCCCCTCCTTTTGGACATCCTCTGGGTTTCGTTATCTGGCGAGCGTCACAGACTGGAAGACTTGAAGACCCGAAAATACAGGAATACAGTCTACTTTTAGGACTTATCACCTCCCCTGCTTTAGCAACTCAAAGAAGGTCTACAAGGGTTGTTCATTGGGGAGGTCCAGCCTTTCAGTCATTTGGAAGTACGCACTGAAACCAGATTATAGGTGACCTCAAGAACTTCTTTTAGCACCAGCGTTCGACTTATTGGAGTCCTGTCCAAGGAGAATTCCCCTTCCTTCCCTTGTTTTGTTCCCTCCTTTCCCTCCTTATCACCATTGTGTTCTAGGGTTTGATAGACACAAGGGGTGTAGGAAAGAGGGGTTGGGCTTATCTGCGGTTCCTGGTACTCCTGCGGAAACAGCTAGTGGATCCTTACAGTCAGTGGCTGCAGTCAGGTCGGTCTCTGTGCATCAAGCAGGTTGTCTCTCTCCAGGTGTCAGTGAGCTCCTGGTTGATGGACTTCTCGAGGACTTTAGTGGGGAAAGGGAGCACTGAGATGGAGCAGTAGTTCTTGCGTTCTCTGGGGTCGACGAAGCGTTTTGAGGAGAGGTCTGACTTCTGCATGTTTCCATCAGGAAAGGTGGCTGTGGTGATGAATGCATTGAGGATGGTGGTGAGTTGGTGGCTTGCTTCCTAGGTCAAGGGAGTCATCTGTTGGAGGCTGAGTAGGTCGGTGGGTTGGGGCTCAAAGTTCCTTTAGAAGATGGTTGTGGAAATAGTTCACTAGAGCTTTGCGAAGTTCCTGTAAATGAGGGATCGTGTACTTGGTAGCCGTTGGGCAGGAGAACCCTCTGATGATGCTTAAGAGTTCCTTGGATGCCTTTTGCTAGGGCATCTTTTTCACATCCTTGAATTTTTGGTGTTTGTTTAGGGCTGACTTGAAGGTGGCTTGGTGTTGTGTGTCTGCTGGTGCTCTATTTTCTCACCAGTTTTTTTGCTTATGTGTTTCATTGTCCTCAGTTCTGATGTGTACCAGCTGGCTTGTTTGGTGGATCTGCGGTCTTGACTGGTTTGATGGGGGCAACTAGTTCGTCAGCGTTGGTGATCCAGGTGGTGAAGTTCTGGGCTGCTTTTTCCAGGTTGGTTTCTAGGTCGGGCAGGGTAGTATTGAGGGCGTCCATCCATTGGACCCATGCCGCTCTATTCCAGCTGCGGGAAGAGGCATTGGGGTTGGGCTGGTGGCGCTGCACAGTGATCCTGGGATTCGAGAATTGGACAATGGAGTGGTCGTTCCAGTAAGTTCTGTGGCATGGTTGTATTTGACTCTGTCGCTGGCCGTGAAGATAGAGTCCAGTGTGTGTCCTGCTCTGTGTGTGGAGTTCTGTGATCAGCTGGGTTTTTCAGAAGGGTCTATTTTCTGGAAATCCAAGTCTGCCGAGAAGGGCACTTTGACCACTCGGTCTTGCAGGACTTTCTGATTTGAGTCCTAACAGTTTGCTTTTGGAGCTCCAGTCTGGGGAGCAGACAGTCTCGTAAGTACTTGACATCAGCATGCAGCCGGCCCGCACTTCACTTCCATAGAGGAACAGCATCAGTATGGAGCCTCTTGTAGGAAGTGTCTTCCTTTAGGCACTGCTGTGTAGTATTTATGCAGCGCTTATGAAGCATTTGCTTGCTACCAGCTGTGCTGAAGTGACATGGTTCATTGGTCATTTTTTATCTTCTTTGTTCCGCCTTCTCCCAGCCCTCATATTGTCCTACCCTCCTCACCTCAATAAGCAGCTTTGACTATGATTACACTTCAGCGCTCTTTAGTACATGGTATGTTTCTTCATGTTTTCCTGTACCTGGGCTGGTTCCTCTCGTCACTAATATATAGTAGAGGCACAACATGTCCACATGCGTTTTTCAAAGATTAGAGTATAATTGCTAAAAGAAATTTACTATGCTTCGTCCGAGCTCAACTGTGACAACTTTTAAGCCAATTCATTCAGCCTCATGAATATTGAACTTATAGAGCGCTAAACTTTGCCCAAGGGCGTCAAAGCGCTGTTGTGGAACTGAAAGTGCAGACAAAATGGCATGCTCAAGCTGAAGTCTGTGAGAAAAGCCAGCTCTTCAAGGCTTTACGGAAGAGAGGATGAGACACCTGACTAGAGAGCTCTTCGGGAGGGAGTTCCACAGCTTAGCCGTAGATAAGGCTCTACCTCCCCATTTTGCCTTTTTAAACCTCAGTATTGTTCAAAGATTTTTATCTGAGGACCGGAGCTGTCTGGTGGGAGCATAATGATGAAGAATTGCCTTAATACCGTCTTGGCCTGAGCCATAATAGGCATTATGAGTTAGGCACAGTGTTTTGAAGAAGATCCTATGGTCCAGTGGGAGCCAGAGCAGCATTCTAATCGAGGCTGTGACTGAATGGTATTTTGGTAAGTTCATCACCAGCCTGGCCGCAGCATTCTGCTCCAATTGCAGTTGTCGCACCAGGCCTTTATTAATGCCCAAAGAAAGGGCATTACAATAGTTCAATCTGGATGTTACCAAGGCAATAACAGCCTGCTTGCGTGAGTCATGAGAGGAAATTGGAAATCTTTCTGAGGATCCTGATAATCCCGAAACATGTGGACACTTGAAGTACTGAAAATAAATAATACCATATAGAGCTATACTTACTGATAGCCCCCAATACCAATTACCAATAACCAGTCAGTTGACAGGGAAGAAGGTTCAATCATTTATTATACAAAGACTCTGCCAGAGGAGCCTCTTGCGACCTAACCCCTCGAAGTCCGCCGAGAAGACTGCTGGCACATTATCAAGAGATCACATATATACTGTTACATTTTGAAACCGTTACCTAAGAAGAAAAAATACAAGTTGGTACAGGTTGCAGGAAAGGAAGAACCATATATGGCACACAAAGCAACTTTAGTTCAGCCTAGCTCGTTATAGCAAGGTCGAGGAGTGTGACTCCCACCTGCCTATCGTTACAGGATGGTTCGCACAGCGCTACCTGGAATGTGCTTATCCGTCCCACACCCTCCTATAACCTTGACAGGCCTAACATGCAGGAGCAGCAGTTTGTTACAGTTGTTAGGCTATTTCTTGAGGGAACAAACCTTACTGACTAAAGCAAATGGGTGTTGCTAATGCTACAGTCAAGCTAGGCCACAAAATGGCGCTGGTCGGGTTTAGTTATAATACCCGTCAGTATGTGGAAACTACGGGAAATGGTAGAACCCACCAAACATAAGAGAATGTGCTACCGATTGGTGTATTAGTTCTTTTTTTTTTTTAACTTTATTTTTGTTGCAGGAAGTACACAAATATCAGCATCCCTAAAGGACAATAACACCGTTCAACCCCTGAGGTTATTCACAAATTAAATCAAGTCACACGGCCCTTCAGCCCACATCCCAGAGGCCGGGCGGCGCAGTTGTGATCGATGCCGGTTACCTTTTGCATACTCCTCAATTCGGGCTCATCATGTCATGGCGGATCCCCGCATTTTATATTTTATCCCCCCCCCCCCCCCCCCCCCCCCAACCCAACTGTGTTCCGTAGAACCAAGAAAAACATTCAACAACTTGTAGCTTGCCACTTCGTATCTTTCCAAGCACCTTAGTGTGTAGTCATGGATCACAATATCCCGAGTCCCGCCCACCTATCCCCCTCTTCCCAACCGTATTTCCCAGCACAGTACATTGCACATCCCTTCGGTAGCCCCTCTTTGCTTCTTAACTCCTGTGATCATGTCCTTACGGGGCCATGTTAGGTCACAACCCAACCTTCTATTTACACTGTCCAGGTTATTGCCTCTTATTGTCCCACTTCAAGCCCGTGGTATTGTCTCCATTTGCCCCACACCTTTCTGAACTTCTTGGGGCAACCCCTCGCCTTATATGTCACCCTCTCCGCTACCATGTAGAGATCCAGGCCCCTCCTCCATTCCTCGATCTCCGGTGTTTCTGCGGCCCCCCAGTACTTAGCTATATCCCTCTTAGCCACCACTAGTGCCAGTACTAGGAATATAAGTTGCATGCGTGGCAGGTCCACCTCGTTTGTCATGCCCAGCAGAGCTAACTTTGGGTCTCGTACCAACTCTACACCTAAGACTTCTCCCAGTTCCGTGAAAATGTGTGCCCAGTATACCTGTATTTTGTCGCAGGACCATATGGTGTGATAGAAGTCCCCTCGCTGTTGCCGGCATCTGAGGCACGTGGGGTCCGTTATCTTTCCGGTCTTAAGGAGGCGCACTCTATCAAAGTATGTCCTATGAAGCACATTCAGTTGAATGAGCCGCAGCCGTGACTTGATCGCAACCTCCCGGGGATGCATCAGGACCATCTCCCAATCCAAATCTTCCATCTACCCAACCTCTGCCTCTCATATCCCTCTCAATTTCAGGAGATCACCCAACATGTGGTTCGTTAGCGTCTTATATGTGAGGGAAACCGCCTGATGGACATCTGTTCCTTGAGAAGCCTGCCTTCTAGTGGTGCATATTCCGGCATATCTGTTAGTGTGACATTTTGGGCCCTCCACGCGTGAGCGAACTGGGTGTGCTTAAACAGTTGTGAACGGTGCAATCCAAATTCTGTCTGCAGCATGTGAAATGTTTTCAATTCACCCCTGTATACCACATCCCCAATATGTGAGATCCCTATATCGTCCCACCTTTGGAACCCCTTCAATTTCTTTATTTCTGTTAGCCATTGGCAATGCCATAGCGGCGTCTGACGTGTCAGTCTCCCCTCCCAGCCCATGCGTTTCGTGGCTCGTGTCCATGCCCTCAGAGTGATTGTCGTAGCCGGCAGGAGCGACCTCCGCCCCTTTCCCCCGTATAGGTAGTAGTGTACATTATGAGGTGACAGCTTATGTCTCCCCAGCGCATAAGTCGGGTGGTCTGCTGGGGTGTGTATCCAATCATTGATGGGGGTCAGATGTTCCGCCCAGTAGTACGCCTCAAGGTTAGGCAGTGAGATCCCCCCACTATACTGGTGCCGTTGGAGTGTTTGAAGGGCAATTTGTGGTTGCTTCCCCAGCCACAGGAATGAACGTAGGTCCGCATGTATTTTGGAGAGTGTGGTGCCGGGAGTGGGTAGTACTCATTCTGGAGTGCATAGAGGAACTTGGGGAGAGTAATCATCTTATACAAAGGCTGCTCTGCCCAGTAGGGTGAGCGGCAGTTGCCTCCATATGGTCATGTCCTCAATTGCGTCCGTTATTACTCGTTCTATGTTCTTGCGGAATGACAGCGTCCTGTCTAGGGTAATAAATATGCCCAGGTACTGAAAGCCGTCTGCGGTAGTGAGTAGCTGCTTGGGTATGGCCCCCCAGTTGTCAGCCCCCCGTGGATCGTAGAGAACTGACTTATTCCAATTGATGGTGTGACCCGCCCTTGCTCCAAAGCCTTCCAGTTCCCCGAACAGCGTCGGGATCGAGCTCTCGGGTTTGGTAATGTACAGTAGGACGTCATCTGCGTACAATGATATTTTTTCTTGTGTTCCCCCTGACTTTTCCCATGTGAAGCCGCTGATGTCCGGGTTTTGCCTGACTCTGGCTGCCAGGACCTCGATCGTTAGCGCAAAGAGGAAAGGGGACAGTGGACATCCCTGTCTCGTACCCCTGGAGATCTGGAATTCCCTGGATAGTCGGCCATTCACCCTTACTCGTGCTTTCGGTGCGGTATATAATAGCCTTATCCACCCCAGGAATTTTGGGCCCAAGCCGAATCTCTGTAGTGCCGCCATGAGAAAGGGCCAGTGTACGGCATCAAACACTTTTTCTGTGTCTAAGGATAGGAACCAGTGGGGTTCCTCTCTGTCCTTAACTTCCTGGAGCCAATTGTGCGTGCGTCTAAGGTTTAGTTTAGTTGCTCTGTCTGGTAGGAATCCGGATTGGTCAGCGTGTATGAGATCTGGGAGCACCGATCTCAGGCGCATCGCTAGGACCGTGGCTAGAATCTTCACCTCCATGTTTAGGAGAGAGATGGGGCGATAGGAGGCACATTCGTCCTCGGGCTTCCCCTGTTTGTGGATGGGGACTATAGTGGCCAATTTGAGGTCAGGTGGTAGACTGCCCTCCCGGTAGGAGGCAGCATACATGGCTTTGAGGTGGCGCACCAACAGATCTGAGGTGCACTTAAAAAATTCTGCCGGGAACCCGTTTGGTCCCGGTGTTTTCCCCGTTTTCAGTTTATTTATAGCCTCTGATATCTCGTCCAGTGTAATGTCCGCCTCTAGCGTTAAACTAGTATCAGCAGTCAGTGTAGGTAGGTCTACCTCCTCCATGTATTGAAGTGCTTCTTCCTCCGTCCCAAGGTCCCGTGCTGTGTAGAAGCGTGCATAGTGGGACGCAAAGGCGTCCGCTATCTCCCTTTCAGTATTCACCAGGTCTCCGTCTGGCTCTCTGATCTGTATCACCCATCTGGCCGCCCTTTCCTTCCTGCTTAACCAGGCTAGGAGTTTGCCCGACTTGTCCCCTATGTCGTACAACCGATGTAGTGTTGCCAGGGATTGCGTCCGTGCCTCATTAGAAACTATCTCCCTATATTCCCGCTGTTTGTCTAAGAGTCGTCTCAGGGTATTCTCCTCCTCATGTGCCTGATATTCCTCTTCTAACTGCAGTATCGTGGTTTCTAGTTCCGCTGTCTCTGCAAGCTGGGTCCTCCGTTCTGCCCTTAACCTACTCTGTGCCCTGTCTCTGAGGACCGGTTTCAGAGCCTCCCAGAAGGTCGACCCGTAGTCAACTGAGCCTTCGTTCTCCGCCACGTAGACTCGGATGTCGGCCCTAAGTCCACGCGCTATCTCCGGCTTTTGGAGATCCCATGCCGACAGACGCCACTCTGAGCCTCCCTTCCCTTTCATGGACCCCACCTTTGTGCATAATGGCGAGTGATCTGAGATACCCCTCGCTTTAAACTCCACCTCGTCCCCTGCAGTGAGGTATTGCCTAGCCATAAATATGTAGTCCAATCTGGAGAATACTCTATGTGCCCCAGAATAAAAGGAGTATGCCTCTTGAGTAGGGTGGCGCCACCGCCAGACGTCCGTTAAGCCCAGGTTGGTCATGTGTTGCGACAGCGCTGTCGGCGCCCCCCCCCTGCGAGTCGGCCCCGTACGGTCTAGCTCCTCTGACATTACGTCGTTAAAGTCTCCACCCACTATCTGGAACGTGTCTGCAGTGTCTATAAGAATTGAAGCAATCGCTTTGAGTGTCCGCGCCTGAAGTTTCGGCGGGGCATAAACCGCGATCACAGTGTATGTTTGCCTTTTCCATGTTCCCTGTACCCCAGCATAGGTGCCCTGCGGGTCTATCCATGTGCGTGTCGCGTTGAACGGGAATGATTTATTTATCAGCACAGCAACTCCCCTCGAATCAGTCGTATAGCCTGCGTGTGCCAAAACCGTGTATCTCCCTCTTGCTATAAAAGCACATTTCTCACCTCTGAGGTGTGTCTCTTGTAGGAGGACAAAGTCTGGGGCCACCCTCTTAATGTATGCGTTGACCAGTCCCCTCTTTATTCTAGAACCCAATTCGTTTACATTCCATGTGAGGAGTGACACCCCCCCGCCTTCCTGTAGTGGGTCAGTTAGTGTACCTGCCATGGTGTGGAGTGGTTCATGCGTGTCGCGGATATCCAGGATATGTGCCAATACTGGTGCTTCAGTTCGTACGATAGTGGCCATCCCCCCCAACCTCCCCCCCTGCCCCAACTTGTCGAGAACTTCCCCCCCTGCACCCCCCCTTCCAGTCTCATCCCCCCGAGGGCCGAGCTTTCAGTAGGAGTCGGTCTGTCGCCCACCCTCTCCCTCCCAGTTTTCAGTTATGTCTCACTGTTCCCACCCCGGCAGGATGTAGTACAGTACTTGTGCCGGGTGTCGCGCCCAGGCGCAACCGTGACCAGAATGTGAAACTTTAATGAAACGCTTTAAACTATCAACAGAAACCCAAAGAAGTATACAAAAAAAAAGAGGAAAAAAAGTAAAGGGGTAGTGACAACTTGCGTGTCGCCGTCTTCCCGGCCGACGTTACATCAGTCCACTTCAGATGCTTTCAGGAGTGCGAATCTTGTGTCGAGGTGTCTGCCCCACTCAACTTGTTGGAGTTCTCCTGTTCCAGGTTGTGTATCACAGTCACTAGGGGGTGGACAGAACTCTGATGACTGGTCAAATCTTCTGCCTCGGCTTCCGAGTCTCTGAGTTCAATACCCTCTCCGTCATCTCCTTCCGAGCAAGCCTGTTTGTGATCACCCCCCAGTCGCCGGTCAGCCGTGCCGGAGGCCCCCGAAGATTCCAATCTCCCCCTCCTGCCTCCTGCAGATGCGTGTGCTCGGTACGGGGTCCCAGCGGTGCGGGTGAATGTCCTTCTGGATTTCCTTCTCTGTTGTTTGGGTAGGCCCCATTGTGTCTTTTCTCTAACGCTTTGTCCAGTTCCTCGCGACCAGCCGTTTCCCTGCCATTGAAGATCGGCCTTACTTCGAGCCACTGCCATGCGTCCTCCGGGTGGCTAAAGAAGATTGCATTGTCTTTGTATATGACTTTGAGCTTTGTCGGGAAGAGCAGCATGTAGGTTATGTTCATGGATCTGAGTTTAGTCTTTACCGAGTCAAAGGAGCGCCTCTGTTTCTGCACTTCCTGGCTGTAGTCTGGGAAGATCATGATAGTAGTGTTCTCCAGCCTGATTTCTCCTAGTTTCCTAGCTTCCCTCAAGATCAAGTCCCTATCAGCAAAGTTGAGGAAGCGTGCGATTACCGGTCTAGGTCTCGCACCCTCCGGAGGTTTCGCCAGCAGTGCTCTGTGGGCTCTTTCAATCACGAAGCACGACGAGAAGTGTGCCCCTGGGAAGGTTTCCTTGAGCCAAGTATGCAGGAACGCCGCCATATTAGTCCCTTCGATTCCTTCACGAAAACCTACAAATCGCAGGTTGTTGCGGCGTGCCCTATTTTCCGCATCATCCACCTTCCACAGCAGTTGTCGGTGTGATGCTTGGAGTTCTGCCATCTCCTTCCGGACTGTGGTAATCGCGTCCTCTGCTTCTCCTATGCGAGATTCTGTTTCCGTTACTCTGGCCGAGAGGTTCCTGAAGTCTTGGCGCAGGAGAGTGACTTCCGATCCTACCTCGCCGATCTTGACCTCCAACGCCGCCCGTGATTCTTGAATGTCCGTCCTTGACGCCTGTACCGCCGCGAGCAGAATCCCAGTATCGACGGGGCCCTCAGCTGTTGCGTCCGGGTTCCCTTTGACCTGCCGTGGTGCCGCAAAATTGTCCATTGGGCCTTGTTTCAGTGACCTGAGCGGCGGGTCTTTCTTCCCCATTATTTGTTGAGGTGGGTCGGAATTGCGAGGAGATAGAGGTGTACGACCCGCCTTGCCAGTGGGTCAGTGGCGGTCCTTCTCCCTTCCCCCCCTCGGTCCTGGCTGAGCCTGGCGGTATCGTTCCTCTCCTCCCTCTGGGTGCTACTTCCGCCACCAGGTGATCCAGGGGTTCCCGGTTTGTACCGCCGATATTGCCGGTCAGTTCCGCGGCTACCAGAGTTGTTTGTCGTGCTGTGAGCCTTTGAGAGGTGGAGTTATGGTTTGCCGCCGCGCAGTAGTGGTATTCGCAGCTTTCACCGCCCCCCGATTGTTGATGCCAGCTATGTATACAGCCTGGCGCCCGCTGCTGTCTCGGTACGATGTGTGTGGGGGGGGGGTGCGCAGCAACTTGTGGCCCCTCCGCTGCTGTGTGGCCCCCGGGGAGGTCTCTGCCTGTGGTTGGAGTGTGTCCTGGGCTTCTGCCTGTTGTAGCGTGCAGCTTCTGCTAGCTCGCTCTGCAACCCTTCGTTATCCCAGGCGCTGTGTGCTAATCGGGGGGGGGGGGCGCGACCCACCACTCCACTGTCGGTCCCTCGGGGTCGCTATGCCTCTCCTAGTGTCGGCTCCCGTATGGAGAACGGCCGGCCGAGTAACATATCCGCCATCTTTGTAAAGGCGCCACTCGGTTGTAGGGGGCTCCACACCTCCGTTCTCTGCCCCCCGGATTGTCACTCCATGTGGCCTACTCACAGTTAGAGGGGCGATGTTCCGCCGGGCGGCACCTCAGCGCACCGCCCGCCTCGGCCGCTAAATCACCCCGCTGTGGCGGCGGAAGGCGCTCGATGGCCGGCTTACCGCGTGTGGGTTGCGGGAGACACTCCGTGGAGTCGGGAGTCACGCCGCAGCTGCTGGTGCAGGCTCGCTCGCTCACCCGCTCCCCAGTTCGTGGTCCTAAGCGGCTCCCCTGATGTTCTCACCGCCGGCCGCCTCAATGTCCTTGGCCGTCCGCCATCTTGTGGTGTGGGGTCGGGCACCCGCAGCCTGCACAGCCGGGGGAACTGGTGTGTTGAGCGTGTAACCCCGGTATCCAGGCGCCGCAGGGTTGAGCCGTCGCTGGGTCGGCGGCGCAGGATCTGCAGCGTTCACCTCCGACTCTCGGACACTGTGTCTACTGCGGGGCCGCCATGTTGGTTCGCTGGGTCTTCCACCAGCCGCCGCCACAAACACCGAGTCCTGGGGCTCCGGGGACGTCAAAACCTCCTGCTGTCTCGGGGGCTTGCTTCTGGACTGCCTGCCACTCGTAATTTGGCGGTTTGGTGATCTGTGGCAATGTTTAAAGTCGGATTTTGTCCGCGTCGGCCGGGAGCTCCCGGGCTACACGTCTAACACGGCATGCTGTTGGCCACGCCCCCCTGGTGTATTAGTTCTTATGCTAAACAAAATAGATACATTACGCTAATTTCTAAAAGTGACTGCGTGTCTCCGACTTACTCATAAAGCCCAATTCGAACTTCAGTTCCTCAAACCCTCCTTTTAGTGTGATGTAGCTAACTAACTAGAGACTAATCCTGGGAAAGAACTTCATCAATGGCCGTCAATTCATGAATCTCCTGCTGGAGCATCTGATTTTTGGGAGAGACGGGAGAAGGGACTATCAGAGTAGTAAGCTTAGTTGCACAATAAGAGCAGCAGCCAGGACCACATTGCATACAAAGGCAACAAGTGAACAAGATGCCTGCAGCTCCAGCCACTATCATTAATAATTTCCATCCCCAGGCTGATAAGAGTCCCCAGAACCAACCAGAGAGTGACCAGGATCCATTGTCGGTGTGAATTTCTGAAGCTATGCGGTATAACTTCTGGATGGCTAGATGGACTGTGGGGGCAGAGTCTGGTATGTAAACACAGCAGGAGCTGCCGATCACGCAGCATGCTCCTCCTCGATCAGCCAAGATAACATCTAAAACCATCCGATTTTGAAGCGAGACAAGTCTTGTGGCCTGAAGTTCCTCCGTCATATTTGTCATAATATCCGTAGTGATATTGATGACATTCTCCACCACCCTCGACAATCGTCTAACCTCTCTACTAGTGAATATTGGACCCCAGATTGGAAATAATCCCTTTGCGACATCATAAAACTGCTGCAATGAAGTATAGTCTGATCAACTTCAGACATCCCAAGCTGCCTTCTGCGTCTGCTAAGAACTGTATTAGACTCATATAATTGGTGAGTCTTATGATAGTTTGAAGGTGCTATATACACTGGGGAGTACAAGAAAGATAGATAACATTGACCAGCCCATCCCCTAGGTAACCAGGTATTAGCATTTTCCCCACATACAAAATAAACATTTGGAGGGGTCAATAATGGTGGGCTGCTGAAAATCTTCATTCTATAGGTATAGTTACAAAGACTATTCCCGACCTGTACATGTCCCATACCTTGTACACAGAAAGCAGAGGAAGCGTTCAAAATGGGTACTGGCATAATACGCTCGCTGGTAACGTTTCTGGTAATAAACTGCTGGAAATACTGTGTATGATTGAAGTTAGTAAAATCATAAAGCTCATTTTTCAACCAGGTACTGTTTTCATGAGTAGTATATACATTCATACAGGCATTTGGATCCAAAGATCCATCCCCATCATTCCCTGCTGAATCAAAACCTTGGTCTGTCTCGATATAAGCTAGGATCATGTTATAGTCCTTCTCTGTGTATTGTTTAGGGTTTTCCACATAATGGTTACACATGGCTGATAGCATCTGAAACCATGCTTCACAACTTCCTAAATAGGATAAGGTTAAGGAGAGGAACAAATCGTGTTTGTGCATGACTGATGGCAAAAGGCCACAAACACAACCGTCTGTAACGTTAGTGGTACTATGCGTTTGATGGAGCATTTCCACAAATACATTTTTAGCATATGTCTGACGATGTCGTTCCTTATGGGGAGCCAAAGAAAACAACAAATGTTCAGGGGGAGCAACAGTAGTTTTCATCATTGTTTGCATTGGATGCTGGTACTCTAAATATATGAACACACTCAAAAAGATTACTAATATAACTGCTATTGTTATTACAAAGGCTATTTTCACACGCATGGTCCAAGCAGAAAACATGGGTACATAAAAAGGTAAATGTTGCGGAGTAAAAGGGTGTTCTTCTTCAGGCACAATACGACCAAAAGGGTACATTCCTAGCTAAAAGTCCAAAACTATACTGGGCCAAAGCAAACCTTCCTGCCAGAGGGCTCTTCTTCCCTGTGTCCGTCTAGAGCCTCACAGGCAGACTCCTATCGTTCATCTCAAAACAATGAATTTGTGTTGCAATTCTTGATGTAGAGGGGGAAGACAAGCAAACAACCTGGGCCTCGATATGCAAAAGTCTTTCTTTCTGAACAGAGCAAATATAAAAGTTCCAGCTCTCAACTGGTTCAGTCCATTGCAGATTCCACTGGTGCTGCCCCGCCTGATCCCGTTTCTCCTTCTTCTAGCCTCTGCTCAATTTCAAGGGTGTCTGAAAAAGGAACACATTTGGTGGCTCTCTCACTTTCCTGTGTCAAAATTCCATGCGGATGCTGCCGATCATGAGGAAGCGGGAGGGGCAGTTTCTTCAGGTGGGAGACATGGATCCAATGTCTCTTTCCGTCCACCTTTACTGCTGTTCATGTCGCCAGGAGAATCTGTTGTGGCTCAGACCACCTCGGAGCCAGGCTGGTGTCTCGCTGATATTTCTTGATCAGTACCCATTGGCCAGGTTCCAAACGATGTCCAGGGCCCTCTGGCAGAGGCTGCAACACAGAAGCTACCTGCTGATCAATAGAACGAAGATCTTTAGTCAAGGTGTACAGATAGTCTATCAACATAGGATATTCAACATCTTTAAATGACCTCGGTCTAGGCACCCCCCATACATTAGCAGGTCGTCCAAATACTACCTCATAGGGTGATAGGCCAGAACGGGAATGAGGGGTAAATCATAATGACATTAAAGCCAAGGGTAGGGTATCAGGCCATTTTAGTTTAGTACTCTCTTGGATTTTTGCCATTTTTAGTTTCAAGATTCCGTTGTATTTCTCAACCAATCCTGCGGATTGGGGATGTCGTGCTGCATGGAATTTCTGTCTTATATGCAGTCCGTTACAAATATGCTTTACAAGGGCCCCATTAAAATGTCCTCCGTTGTCCGACCATATCAAACAGGGCAACCCAAATCTGGGGATAAACTCTTTGAGAAGAGCTTTTGCAGTTGCCAAGGCAGTGTTTTCTTTAGTCGGTTAGGCCTCAACCCATTTGCTGAAGGCCCAGACCACCACTAAAACGTATTTCAGGTTATTGATGCAGTCCATATGGATATAATCCATCTGGATCACTTCAAAAGGCAAGGTCAGGGGTGCAAAGTTCGCACTCAGAACAGCTTCTCCTTTACCCGGATTGTGTTGCAAACAGACCATACAATATTGGACTAAATGGACAGCCGTCTTCTGAATATTGGGGTTATTCCATACTGGGTACAATAGGGCACAAATGCCTTTTGCCCAAATATGAGCTGGGCCATGAGCCATAGTTACAACAGCCTGTACCAGCGCATTGGGCAATAACCATCGTTGTCTTTCAGTCAGATCGACCCAACAGTTATTTTCGTCCAACCTTCCCACCTCCTGCTCCCATCGAGCCAACTCAACTGGGGTAACTTCTTTTTGTATTTCTTGTACGCTTTCTATAGTAGTGTTAAACAAATCAGATTCTTGCACCCACCTTGCAGAAGAGGTTACAAACATAGAGGTGAGGGTGGACTGGGCAGTTTGTTTAGCGGTTTGGTCAGCAAAGGCATTCCCTTCCCCGACTTCATCAACTATTGTCTTATGTGCACTGCATTTTATTATTGCTACTCTTTTGGGTAATGTTAGAGCCGTGAGCAATCGCAGAACTAAGGGACCATTCTGTATCTTCTGACCATGAGAGGTAAGAAAACCTCTCTCTTTCCACAGCCGCCCCAAACTATGGGCCACGCCGAAGGCATATTGGCTGTCAGTATAGATGTTAACCTCCAACCCCTCACTCAACTCACAGGCTTGTAATAATGCCACTAGCTCAGCAGCCTGGGCTGATCAATAGGGCACTCGGGAAGTCTCAACTACTGTTTTTAGCGTCGTGACTGCATATGCAGCTGTTGTTGTACCATCTGTTAGCTTGAAACAAGAGCCATCCACATACAATTCCCCTTGGGGGTCAGATAGAGGAATGTCTGTGAGGTCAACTCTTCCCTTTGTTTCTTCCTCTGTCTGAAATATACAATCATGCACATCATTTTTAGTTTCATCAGAAGGGAGATGTAGCAATGTGGCAGGATTCAAAGTGACACATCGCTTGTCGTGATATGTGGGGCAAACAGAGTTAATTCATAACCAGTAAGGCGTTCACTCGTAAGATGCTGTGTTTTTGTTTTATTTAGCAAGGTATCCACAGCATGGGACACCATTACCGTTAAACTAGAATTTAGAACGAGCCCCTCCGACTGTCGGATGACCATTGCAACAGCCGCAGTTTCCCTCAGACAGCTACGAAGCGCTCTGGCAATATTATCCAATGTGGCCGAGAAGTATGCACAAGGTCTTTGCTTACCACCAAATCCTTGTGTTAACACTGAAAGCGAGCAACCGTCGACCTCATGCACATAAAGTACAAAAGGTTTACGATAATCAGGAGTACCCAAGACGGGTGCAGAACAAAGAGCAGATTTCAAGGAGTCAAAAGAGTGTTGACATTCATCAGTCCACGTAAGGGGTTCATGCACATCTTTAGTGGTTAAATGTAACAGAGGTTTAGCAAGAATAGAAAAGTTAGGAATCCATTGAAGACAATAGGAGGTAATGCCAAGAAAAGCACGAAAATCACGCTGGGTGCAAGGCACGGACATGTTAGAAGTAGTAGTAATACGTTCAGGAGTCAAACGCCTCCCCTCCTTCGACAGTAGATGACCTAAGTAGGTCACCTCCGGTCGACAATATTGGAATTTAGACAAGGACACCTTATTACCTTTCGCAGCTAGGTGGTGCAATAGTTTTACAGTGGCGTCTTTGCAACCCTCTTCAGTGTCTGATGCTACTAATAAATCATCCACATATTGTAGGAGCACATTACCTGTTGGCAAAATCAAATCGTCTAGAACGGCTTTAAGGGCTTGACTATAGATGCTAGGACTTTCGGTGTAGCCTTGAGGTGCGCGACAAAATCTGAAACTGCGGCCAGATAATGAGAAGCCGAAAATCTGACGGCTGTCGGGATGGATTGGAATACTAAAAAAAGCATTCTTCAGGTCAATGACCGAAAAATACCTCGCAGTTGGAGGGATCATAGTAAGTATGGTAGTTATGTCGGACACCACCGGGTACTGGGGCACCACAATTTTTTTTTTAAACTCTCGTAGGTCAATCACAAAGCGATATGTATCGACGTTTTCCGAATTCCCAGTGTCAAGTGTCTTTTTCAGATTCGGGAGAATAGGGCTGTTACAAACATTAGCAGTTGTTTCCTCTACTGCACCTTTATCAATCAAGTCCTGGATAATGGAGAGTAAAGCCCATTCGCCAGCCGGCGAAATCTTATATTGAGGTATCCGTGGTAACTTCACACCAGGTTTCAATTTGATATGAACAGGTGGGATGTCTAACTTACCGACATCCACATCCCCCGTAGCCCACAGCGTAGAGGGAACCGTGTCAAATTCAGGTGGGAGAGGTTCGTTTTTAGCAAAGTACTGTTTCATATCTTTATTGGGGGGTTGTATTGTCAAGTAGACACCATCCGAAGAGCAGTGGATTTTTGCATTTAATTTCTTTAACATATCCAGACCCAATAGATTTTCACCACAATGCGAGGTCAACAGAAAGGGGGAGTCAATAGTAACTAGACCGATAGTGAATGGGAGCGGCCTGGAGATGGGGCTTAGCACCGGAACTCCTGAAAATTCCACCGAAACATTATTTTGCCCAGACAGAGCAGCCCCTAGGACCAACGATCGAGCAACCGAACTGTTCGTTTCTCCTGTGTCAATCAGAACATTTTCAGAAGTCCCCGTCAATTCCCCCTTCACATAGGGTCCTTGTTGATTGACGGGTATAGACATGTGGCCACCACTCTGTCCTTGGCTGTCCTATGTATAAGCATACCCATCTTGGTCCCCAAATGCATAATCCTCGTTAAAGTACTGCCTACCTTGCGGATTGTCAAAATGATTTCGCTCAGAATCTCCTTGGGCCGCTTCTTCTCTACGCATATCGCTCCGGTCCGGACCCCCTCGACCACGTCCCCGCCCTCGAGCAGCTCCGTTCTGTGCTAGTAGCAACGGACACTGGGCTCTCCAATGTCCTTCCTGTTTACAGTACGCACATTGATTTATCCCCAACGACGGGACTGGGCCTCCACCCCTTCCTGTCCCCACCCCTCTGGACACAGGCCCTTGGACGCCTCTATCTCCTCCTCGTCCTCTGACAACTTGCTGCAATAACACCCGAGTCTTGAGGTCCTTAGCCTTCTTTTCTATTTTGTCGTTACTTTCATTTTCCTGATGCTCATAGTACTGGGCCATACTCAGTATAACAGAAGGGGTGGACGTAGTCCAAGTGCTCTCAGCGGCTTCTAGCCGGTTAGAGACTTCCGGTAACAAGTGTCACAAAACGATTTACAAATAACCGGATCCCAACCTCCGTAGCAAGGTCCTGTCCGCTAAAGTCAATAAATGTGCCATCAAATCTAGTAAAGAAATCAGACACACTTTCTTCTTTCCTTTGCCTACAGGTTGTCAATTTATCCCAAACAACCTTGCGAGGGGAAATCAAGAAATGCATGTCAGCAATACGTTTTTGCTGGGATGGTAGTAATTTCATTTTTCGGCTTGTCCCCTGGTTTCCGGACCTTATCCCAATCCTTCAACTGTTCCCAGGTTCCTCCTAATTCTGCAACATGATCGGTGTCATGTACCTGTCGCCATATATCCACAGGGACCAACAGCCCGAAAAACAATTCAACATCGGCTAGGGTCATTACGGCTGAAGCCGCAGCTTCAGTGAACTCCTTATAGTAGGCTGTGGGATTCTTACAGGGATCGGGAAGCTGTGATTTTAGGGCCAGGACTTCACTTCTCTTCCACGGAGTGTATACCCATTGTTCCTAAAACCGAGCCTCCACTCTGTCTCTCATTACTACATTCTGATCATTACGTAATTCGGGTACTTCGGGATGGAAAATAGGATGTACTTCCCTCATGGGATGTTGAGAATCCCAATTGGGGCATTTCAAGAACATCCTGCTTCGATATTTTACTAATGTCTCTACATTCCTGTATACATCCTCTGGGCTTAGATCGAATTTATGAGTTCGGTCCAGAAGGTCATACAATATCTGAGGAGCCAACCCGTCTTGAAAACATTTCTCCCAAATTTCAATAAAGTAACGAGACATTTGACATAATGTATATTGTTGCATGACCTGCTCAAGATCCCTTATGGTACTCCATAAATCAGCAACGGTGTACACATTATTCCGCATCCAACTGCCTGTTCTGCTATCGCTTCCTTCCGACTGCTGCCCTAGTGAATAGTCGCCTAGCGTTTAATCCACCTGTGTTCCCTAACGGAGTCTGGTCCCCTACTTCAGGTGTTGTACCAGCTGACTGGGAAGTCCATATGGGACTTGGAGCCGCTAAAATTACACAAGAACTTCCTATGGGTTGCTGGGAGCTGGGAATTAAGGTAGCCATATCTCTAAGTGAGGTAGGTGTGGTACTTGTAGTACCGGCAGTAGCTAGAGATACGGCTACAACAGGAGCCGGTGCTAGGGGAGCAGTGGGCACCTCAAGGGGAACAGCGGGGTACACGCGCTGTGGTGCATACGGTGGGGGTGGTCGTACATCCAATAAATCCTCTATTTCATCTTCAGCTTCATTTCGAGTGACGTAACTCTTGTCTGTCTGCAATCTAAACTGTCTATCCAAGCAATCAATCTTCTGTTCAGTTTGGTTTTTATCATAGGCGACGGCTTTCTGGGAAACAGTCTGTCCTGCTTTTATCTTGTCTAGTTTCTCTGCTCTGATGTTTAGAAGTGCTCATTAATATTGCCAGGACTTACAAGGGCTGGCTGGTCTAACAACCGGTCAGGAGAGATAGCCCACATATTCATATGTTGGATTTATATTGTGTGGTCTTATCGTATATCTTTTTATGTAAAATGTATACTAATCTTTATAAAAATTGTGTGGATTCTATTTGTGGTGTCATCATTGGGTTGCTGTGAGCATGGTTGCAAATACTTTACACATTTGCCTTGAAGATAAGCCTGGCTGCTCGTGCCAAGATATCGAGGGGGTGAGCGGGGGCTATCTCAGAAGGTGACCTTCTTTACCCTGACGTGGAACCGCGGGTTACTGTTTCGTCTATGGTACCTACCTCAGCCAACCAGAGATCCCGGGTCTAACAGTCACCCAAAGAATAAAAAATATTCATTGGCCAAGTAACCACAGGAACCAAATGAGCCTTATGAGTATTGGTATTTAACCTTTTCAACATTCTACCATCCTGCAAAAAACATTAGCTTCACATAATAGTGACTGGCAAGTTCTTAGCACTCTAACAGTCACTTTCTGAGTGCCCCGGTAAAGTTGACATTGGCCCCCAATAGTGTGGGTGCAGGCTTTCAAATTCCAAGTAATGGGCAAATTGCGTTCCCACCTAGGGTTGGTGCCCTTGCAAATCCTTCCTGGCTTTTACATGGAGGAATGTGAATGGTCAAAACCCTGCGCGAAGTAGAATACATGCAGAAACACTGGTTGGCAAGACGATTTCCACAGGTAATCCCATTTTCTCACTGGTGGGACGGCATTGAGCACCTGGTAATAGGCTAGGGGGTAATAACTTTATTTCCCATGGGCTGTTTTTGCATCTGTTGGAACCACTGCACTCGGAATATGGCTGTGATTCAAGCTGAGTTTTGCATTGTAATATTGAAAAACATTTATGTGACTGTGCTTTAACAACTCCTATTGTATTAGTGTCAAAAAATACGCTCGAAGGTAAGGACAAAGGTCAGTTGCATGAAGTGGGCACTTTTCCCTGCATGTCCAAAATGCGCTAAATCAGTTTGATTCATTGAATATTCAGGTTCTCTTCTCAAAGTGTGCATAATCGGTTACAACATTTCATTAAATATTTGTTTCCCAAAGAATGGTTGGTTTGTTCTCAATCAATAAATCTGTATTTTTCATATCACGGGTGCATCATCCCCAAATTTATGTTTAAAAAAGAAAAACTGTAGAACAGCGTTTTCATCGCAGATTAATGATGAATGTTTTTTTGCATTTTGTACATCAGTCCTAAAGTCAGTTGGCTGCACTTTATCTTGGCGCTGATTCTCTAGATTTAAAATTAGGATACAATGGAGTTAAGGCCATTTTGAACAGCACGTGCAACATTCAGAACTGGTAGCAGAGTACAAACCACTGTTGAAAGTCGACCGGGGGATGGCCTGTTATTTTTATCTCTTAATCCAAAAGAGCCTCTCTCAGCAGAACTGGCAGAAACATCAGCTTTGCCTTGCAAATTATTGCTCGGTTATTTTTAGGAGTTCTACAAGCCTGGGAAATAAGAAATACAACCTCTTTGAACATTCTTAAAGAGCCAACGATGGCCAGGCCTCTGAATCTTATTAGATAAAATAACAAAGAGGTTCTGTTAGGGCAGGGGCAGGAAGGAGTAAGGTGGGTGGTAATGTCTGACAGAGCTCTGGGGACTCGCAACCTCAAAGCATCCGAAAGTGGGTGAAAAGACAACACAAGCTATGTGCAGTTTTCCCACATACTCGTTCATCCGCAAAAGATAGAACAAACATTTCCTACTTGCTAAGTTTTGGGTATTTCAGAAGATAATAAATAAGGCCTCCGTGTTTTATTATCTTAATCCGAAGTTTATTTAAAGGAGTATCTCGTTACCCTCCAGTTTTCAGCACATTTCAAACCACATTAAAAACTGCAGGCAATTCATTATCGAGGCTTTGATATTTCCAGCGCAGAAATCGGACCACTCTTGTAGTGCATGGAGTGATTGTTTTTTCTGCAAACAGAAGATTCCCATTTAATCATGGTGCTTTTCATTTCTAAAAGGGTGATGAAGGCAGATGCTGGGGGTTGGGCTCCCAGTTGTACAAGCTCTTCCCCTGAGCTTTCGCTTCCTAAATACTTTTCTGACTCGTTGGCCATTTTGGTGAGCACAAGCCCCTCGCATGACAGTTGTAAATCCTGTTAGTTGTAAATGCTATTTTCTAAAAGAAAGAAGTCTCACCACCACTTTAGGGGATGATGAAACATCAAGCTTGCTCTCAGATCACTTTACATCAGGATTAACAGCTTTCATCACAACAGTAGGTGTCTTCCAGTTCAATCACCTTTCTTTTGGCCTAGCCTCAGTCATTTGGTCTTTCAGAGGTTATGTCCGACATTTTCAGGCAACAGGAGAAGGTCATCTTCTCCCAAGATGACAACGTGGTCTAGGGCAGTATGACGGATGAGCACAACCTTCTTTTGAAGTTGAAACAGATCTTGGACTAGTTGTTGGCCGTAGCCTTACCAATGCGTAAGTACAAATGCAAGTTCTTACATCAGGAGGTAGAGTACCTAGGATACTCCATCCTCGGAGGCGGTAAAGCCCAAACCTAATCTTGTAAGTGCCATCAAATCTTGTGAGTGGCATCATTAAAGCTACACGTCCAATTTACAAACTTAGACCATTTATGGGACTAATAAAATGTTATGCAAAGTTTGTCCCTGATTTACTAATAGGACTGAGAACCTATGGGTCCTTTTATGCAAGTGGAAGAAGTATGAGTAAGGTGAGGCCCAATTGAAGGCATTTGATGACATTGAAGCTGCTATTGCTGGTGCCTGACTTTTATCTCCTTCTGATGTGAGTAAAAGGACTATAGTTGCTGTTGACGCTAGTGCAATTGAAATTGGAATTGTGCTTTCCAAGTACACAGAGATGGTGAGAAAATCATGGTGTTTGCCTTTCGCTCTCTACAGCTCTGAACATAACTACTCGCACATCGAAAGACAAGCACTTGCTGCTGTCTGGGGCACTGAGTACTTCCACAGTTCTATTTGGGGACTCAACATACTCCATTGGACTGATCATAAGCCGTTATTGAAAGTTTGGAGCCTGTGGTGTCTGCAAAAGTTCTGCAAGACTGGCTAGACAAGAGGCCAGGCTTCAGAGTTTTAATTACTTTGTGGTATATGTATCTGACTGATGGAATCCCGTAGCTGACTTGTTTGTCTCGCTTACCTGATGTCAGTAAGACTGGGGCAGAGTTGGAGTGTAAGGAAGTTACTGCCAGTATTAGTGATGTCATGGAAGGCCTCATGGAGGTATGGAAAGCTGTCATGATTAAGGGTGAGGTACTGAAGGTGGTGGTAAGTGTTAGGAGAAAGGAAGTTGGAAGAGAGAGTACTGTGCCCGAGTGTGCAGGGCCTTATTTTAAAGTTATGGTTACATTTACATGATGAAGTGATTTTGTGCTTATGCCTCCTTTCAAGGTGAGGGCGAAACGCTTGAGACAGACCAATGAGGGACGTTTGAGGAAACATCTAAAGGAAAGCTTCTGGTAGCCATGTCAAGATGATCAGATGGAGAGATGGGTTTTGATTGTCTGGTATGCAAACAACAGGAGAAAACATTGAAAGTGGGCCTCAGATCTCCTGTAGACTTTTTTCAAACTGTGATCCTGGAGCACCTAGGGTGAACGATTATTTACATTTTATCGGGGCGTTTGAGTTTTTTCCAAATCATTTATGTCATGCAGTTGTTGTGGATGTGCAGTTCAAGTTGTTTGAAGTTGTGTATCTTTTTTTTTTTGCAGAGTGTTATTCCCTGCATTCATTGTTACCAAAAATGGGACCCAATATACTTCTTTTCAAATGCGAAATGTATCCGATCATTGTGGGATCAAAAATATCAGAACAACCTTTTATAGTACCTAATCTAATGGCCAAGAGAAGAGGATGAATAGGCTGATGAAAGGCACATTGGAAGTGGTTGTAAAGGCTGGTTTTCATGCGAAGAATACCAATGGTGATAAGATTTGAGCCTATCACATTGCTGTCCATGAGTTATCAAGGAAGGGCCCTTTTCTGTTGGTCCGAGGCTGCACTGCTGAATAAAAACTGGTTCCAGGATTGTTGAGGTGTTTTTATCTCAAGTAAACACGAGGCCCAACGGGTGTTGGCCAACCACCCAGATATAGCGCCATTATACGGATTGTGTAAAAGTCAAGCCAGGTATGGTTTAGAGAGGCTTCTCAAGGTTTAGAGGTCCATTTAAGGTGTGTTCTCTTCCTTTTGACTACCTGGAACTGGAGAATGAATAAAGCTGGAAAAGGAAGCAGGTGACTCTGTATCAGATAGGGGATGTGTCGCAAAGAAATAGGGGTGTAGTGTGTGATATTTATGTCTGATGTGTGGTGCAGGGAGGGCAAGGGATGTGGCTAGTGGGAATATTCAATATAACAAAATGTTTGGTCATCTCATGATACTGCTGATGATGTTCCTGCTGTGGGAAAGAAGGAGATGTGAGAGTTTTGTAGCACTCACTGGATTGTCCCAGTATTCTACAACCTCTTCGCTGATGGGAGGATTACTTGTTGAATTGAATAGTTGGGAATTTCTCTCTTCTTCTCCTAATGTTGTTTCACTTTGATTCTCTTTTTTATTTCTTATTTTTATTTTGTGTTTTATTATTTAAATGGGGTGATGTGTTGTAAGCTGTTGGAATGTCTTTATATTCCACATTCTCTGTATCCTTGGTGGGCATGTTCTAGGTGAGATAGTTACATAGAGCTGCTTGCTCTAAAGGACCACCACAGCGTTATGTTCTTAATAAAGCTGCTTACTTTATAACTGTGGGTTCCTACTGTATCTACAACAAAGGGCAGGGAGAAAAGCAAGAAATGTTTCAACAAGGTGGGGCAAAGTGTAGGTAAAAATTAAAACTACTAATAAACAAATTCTTAAAAATATTTTTATGATTAATATTAATGTAAACACCTTTTAGCTATTTTACATGAGGAACACAATAACACCATACTACAGAACTATTATCTTAATGTTGAGTTCTATATTTAATTAATGTAACTATATTACATTAAGTTAAAATACTTTTTAACGGTTTATTGCAAAAAAATCCCATCTAAAAATGTTTGTGTTTACTTAGTGTGTATTAGAAATTACAAGTTATATATTGAATTAATTGAAATGAATGGATTTGTTTTAAATTAAAGTTATATTTATTTTTAAATTAAAAAAGGTTATTCAAATACTTTATCATTAAATATATATTTTTAATTTACCATTATTTCCTGTGGGAATCTATTGTAAGTCCCTCCCTCCGTTATTTTCTATGGGAGGGTGTTGCAGTATCAGTGGTTGGCCATTTCTGGTGCTGGACTTAACTACTTCCCCTTTTTAGTTGTAGCAACATGCACTCGTAAATCCAGCTTCGCCTCCTGTTTCAAGTGGGTAGAGGCATGTAAGTCTTCACTTTTAAGTAACTTTACAATTGTAAATGGTGAATAGCAACATTAGTAAAGTTACTCCAAAGAGCAAGAGTAAACTTACATGTGTAAATTAATCCAAAGTTCAAGTTACCTTGTGACTCGGCCCCTTTCTGTATTGTTTAGAAGGAACATGGAAACAAATCCAAGTATTTTAGCAGAATAGCTTTGTTTCAAAAGAAGGGATTTTTGTAGGATCAGAATGCAGCAATGAGCTTATTTAAAGAAGATCTAAACATCTTAGAACAAAAATACTTTTTCCTATAAAAGAACATTTAATGTACCTTGCAGTTCTACACGCTGTAAAAGGTACAATATTTAATCGTACAATAGATTGCCCTAAGGTAAAAGAAATGCATTCACATTCAAACATGGTCATCATGCATGCTCCGTTTAACTTTCGCAGCTTTGGCATATTTATTCCTCTTCACTGTTGGAAATCTATTGGCTAAACTCACATTCAATTTGTAGCTTGTACCAAAATATTTGCCATGGAAAATGGAGTATGCTAAAATATGATAAGATGAGGTGGCCATAACAGCAGAGTGCATGGGTTTCAAGACAGGTGTATATTGTGCTGTGGTTGGAAACAATAAGAAATTCTGGTTGGGGGAGGTGAAACCGTACTGAAGCAGAAAACACAATCCTTGTCAGGGTGAGTTACAAGCAGACCCCAAATTAACTTGAGCTCAACTCTCTAGTAGCTTGTCACAGAGCTATCAGGCTTAACTCGGAAGCAATGTGTAAAGTATTTGTGTGAAACTTCAAACAGTTACACAATGAAAATACACAACAAAAGGATTCCACACCAGATTAGAAAAATATTCATTTTTAATAAATGAAACAAGACACAAACAACATAAAAACAATCAGTAGAACCAGAGATATGTGAGTTTAACGATTTCAGTAAATATAGTGTCAAAGATCACAAAGCACTAACTGTGGAAATGTGGTCATGCCAGACCAAAATAAAATCACAGGTCAATGCTACAGGAACCAAGCTAGGCCTGTAGAACAAGCGTACCTTAAATCACGGTTGTGGAGGATTGCGAAGTTCTGAATCGAGGATGCGTCGTGAAGCCGAGGTGATGGGTTGGTTTCAAGGAGCTGCAATGCGAGGTCCTGCGTTGTTGAGGAGAATCCTGTTGATGAGGGCTTGCAATGTGAAGTCCAGCATCAAGGATGCGTTGTGCAGTCAAGGTGTTGCGTCATTTTTGTGAAGCTGCAAGGCTGCGGTGTGAGAACCTGCGTCATTGCTGAGGCTGATGCCAATGAGGGATTTACGAGGTGAGGGTCTGCTTTGGTGAAGCTTCCCTCAGCAGCAGCTCTAATACAGTCTGCAGAGTCCTTGTGCTGGGAGAACACTCACAGCAGAAGCAATGCATCAGTTCTGAAAATGAATGGTCGATCAGCAAAGACGATGTGCCGGTTCTGCAGGAGATGCGCTTTGCTAAAGAGGGGATTAGTCAGTTCTGCTGGATCCACAGATGAGCTGGCAGAGCACCTTCAGGCCGTCTTCCATGGGTCCGGACTGGGATGGCACCACTTGGCAGGGTAAAACTGAGAGATGGCAGAGTCCAGGTGCTAGTTTCAAGGTTGTTGAAGCTTTCTCTTGCAGAGGCTCTTGTCGGGGGCCAGCCAACTAGCTCTTGAAGTCACTTTAGGGTCCTGAGTTCAACAGATGCAGGCCCAGTCTGCTTCTCACCCAGAGGGAAGCACAGCAGAGCCACAGTCCAACTGAGTGACCATAAAGAAGTGGGGAGCACAGGAACCGATTTATACTATTGGCTTACATGTGCAAAAAATATATTTGATTGTAACTCGCAAAAATGAATTGTGTGAAGTTAAATATATTAAAGTAACTGCCAGATATCACATATCTTTGTGCACAACTCTGTGTGTATTTATTTTTGTATTAAGCATTTGGGGATGTTTAGTAGTGCAAAACTTTAAAAATGCATATAGGCAATCACAAATGGACAAAATGAATTTTTACAAACAAATTGATATATAATCACAAAAAACATATATGTATTCTGTGGTCATTTCATGCCTGTTCCAACCACAGTTTTAGGAAATTATGGATGGTATTTATGAATTGACTCGGGTGGGCAGAACTCGCGGAGTTTAAACTCCGCAATATTCTGCAGAGTTCCGCCCACCCCCAAAATTTCGCTACCATTTCCATCTTCAAAAACACTGCGCTCGTTTTCATGTTTCTGAGAGTAAACTAAATTAGCAAAACCCTAACAAAACGTGTTTGAAAAATGATGTTTGTGATCCCAATATGAAGTTTCATCACCTATAAAATGCTCCCTTCATAGATTAACAATAAAGTGAATTCCAATGTAAGCACTTGCAATGAGTCTTGTTGCACTGTGCAGAACTTCCCTCTCACAGTAGTAAACCCCCGCTCCCTTTGCACCGGGAGAATGCATATAATGAAAGCCGAGCTGCCAAAAGTATTATATTAGCCAGACCAACAGATATTTTCCCCAAATCAAGGTGCCTCGTTCCCAATGTGAACATGCACTTACACACACTTTTCGCCCCTTACGTTCACATGTTTTCATGAGCCTCTCAAGTGATTCACATGGAAAGCTTTCCAAATCCCCACCACATTTACATGCATGTGCTGGATTCCTCTTGCAACGTGTGTTCCTGGGCAGATCGCTCTGTCGCATAGCTCTGTTCCCCATCTCCCTAGAGCGGTCACTCTAAGAAGAGGGGTTACAGCTTAGGGGTTGGAATAGCTGTAGAGTTGTGGACATTAACGTTCCTGTTATAACTCTGCACTCTGTTCCCCTTCAATAAGAACATTGAAGCACTTAAAAAAAGCAGTGCGCTCCTACAGATGTTGACACTAAGGTTATGTTATACGTACTGAGGATGTATCCAGAACATGGCGAGCAGACAAATTATAAAATAAAAAATAAGACTATGAACCGTAAGGACCCCAAAAATATCTCTAGAAGCAGTGCAGATTAACAAAATCACTGGGCAACTTCAAGATTAAGGGCTATATAAGCAATGTAATATAATGCATCAGGGGGGACAGCTTGGCATGCGCAGAAGGCATATGCATAGACTGAGCTGACAAATTCATATATACAATAGGTCCATAGGAGTGCCTTTGCAGCAACATGGACCAAATTACGTTTACAAAGCTTAGGCTTGCACAGATAAACGGTCAAAAAAAGAAAACCACTAACAGGTGCAAAAAGATGAGGGCTGGTGTAAATTACGTTTCTGCGCTGGGCTATTGGAGCAAATGTTGAAGCAATTACACTGCCCCAGGGCAAATATATGTAACATCTTTCTTAGCACTTTGTTTAACCAGGTAGATACGACTTGCTTGGAGACTATGCAAGAAAAATATAGTTTTGGTGAAACTACATTCAACTTCACTGTGCGCACCGCACACTGATCTTGCTCTTCTCTTCAAAGCCATTTCCCAGGAAATTCTCAACTGGTATCAAAGAGACAAAGCCATATAAAATCAAGGGCATGGTGCTGTAGTGTGCGCACAAGAAATGTGGTGTCAGCAGAGCCAAAGCGTTTTTGCCCAGACATTCATAGACAAGCTGACTGTCACAGTTGGCATAGTGAACACACAAACGCAGTAGACTCAAGGCGCTTAAAAAAAGCAGGCCCTTGTTAGTATTACTGAACTGGACTGCTGGGATAGACATCGGGAGGACAGTGGGGTAGGTAAGGGGTGAAAGCGCTATATAAAACTGCAGAAAGAGATTTGTGAGCAGGACATCGTGCCTTGAAGTTCACTCATTCAGGAATGGGAAGCCAGTGCAGGGATGCTACTCCCTAGGTAATGTGCTCTCGCTGAGAGTCGCTGAAGTAGTGTACCCCTAGCTACAGCATTTTCAAATAGCTTGTCTAGGAAGGTTTGGAATGGGTCTAAAATTACTGGCATGTGTACTTAGACTTAGGGGGGCCTCTTAGTTGCAGATTGGTTCAAGGAGTGCCCTCCTCTGATCTGGGTTTCGTAAACCCAAAACTGCTGCTGTAACTTGTCATAGCCTGTGCGGTCAGTCTCTAGAACCTATTCGCCAAGCTGGGCGCAACGCTGAAACTTGCGTAGTCAGAAACTGCTACACATGCCTGTGGCATAGACTCCATGTGCAATCCCATCACGCTGCCTTGCACTCCCAAAACCGCACTCACATAACCCAGAGCATCCCTCCTGCCCAGCAACCAGATGTCATACGGAATAGAACTGAGTATGTGAAAGTAGATGGGTGTTTCTTTAGAAGCCAGTCACATCACTACGATGAGTATGATGGACACAACCGATTTGAAGACGAGAAAGAGGCTTAAAGCGCAAAGTTCTGGTGTGACATAATGACTTTACTGATCATGAAGGCGGTGGGTGCCATGAAGTCTGCTACGCCGCGGTCTTACTGTAAGACGGTGGGAGCAAATTTATTCCCAAAACTCTTGAAAAGGGTTTTCAGTTGCATCTACTACTTGTAAGGAGGTTAGTGACCAACCTTTTTCGGGCTTGTGGGAATCCAGACAAACCAACCAACAGTAGAGTCTGAGGCTTCGACGCTCATTCACTTCTAAAGATTATTCATGATCAAACCTCACACCTTGGAGAGCCTGAGGGCCCACTGTCTCTTAATCACCAGCCTAATTCTTCACGCTGTCGTCAATCGGTGCTCTCCACCTTCTCTTGTCCTGATGAAGACCCCAGGCTAAAGAACCAATAAGCTTTATTCCACACTAGCAGCCCGTCCCGACCTTGTCCGGGAGCAACAGTCTTCCCTGACTGTCCAGCAGCCCGGGCCCCTGTCCGGCCCGTCCCCTGCCTGCCCAGACGCCCGCCTGCCCCGACATGGGTCCCCTTACCTCAGCCGTCGCTCCTCCCGCCTGTCCGCGGCTCGCACCGCCGCTGGCCTGTCCGCTGCTCCTCACGTCACCGCTCCTCCCCTGCGCCATGTCCGCCGCTCCCTTACCTCAGCCGCTGCTCCTCCATCCTGTCCGCTGCTCGCACCGCCGCTGGCCTGTCCGCTGCTCCTCACGTCACCGCTCCTCCCCCGCGCCATGTCCGCCGCTCCTCGTCGCGCTCCTGGAAGCCGCTCCTCCCCGCGCTCCTGACGTGAGCACGCACGTCGCAGCCGGCGCTACTTCGGAGGGACTACTTTTTTTTTTTACTGTAAATTTTTAAATAACTTTTAAAAAAATTTATATAGCCTATAACAATCTACATACCCTGCCGATTCCAACGGTGTATCGGGTGTGTGGATTGGCGCTGTGGTTCCAGAGTTTACCCGCCTCAAAGGCTGAAAGTTCTTCCTTTATTATAGTAGTATAGATAGGGGTCGAAATGTCAACGGTCCTTCACTGTTTTTCAAGCATAGTCAACAGAGATTAACTATCTGTGCCTACATAATGCTATATTTATTGTGTATTTATTTGCCTTCACTAGGCTGGATAGGTTTCAGCTAATTTTGATGTATATTTTGCACATTGCCTTTCCTTTCCCACAACCCTCACAAGCACACATTCCCTCCTGAGCACTCCATCCCCCTTCTTCGATCACCGTTTCTACCAAATTTACAGACAATCATGCTGTCCTCTATAATTAGGAGATGATTAGAGAATAAATTGCATTTATTTGATCTGTCATGGTAATGTTTGAAAGATTCAATTTCATATCACGGAAAATGTATCTCCACTGTTTCTCTAGAATTGCAGGCTTCATCAGGACTGACTGTTCACAACTACTAAAAAACAAATATACTGCATAAAATGATTACCACCATCCTCTCTTACATTCCTACTCAACAGAAGTCAGAAACATAAGAAACCTAAAGCCATTAGGGCCTTAAAAGAAATCAGTGTTGTCTTCATGCACCTAGGTAGCACCATTCACAGTGCCTTCTGGTTTAACAGAAAGTCATAGAGTTGCTCATTGCGTTATTGTACTGTTTTAGTGTGCACCCGTGTTTTCTGGTCAGTCAGAAGGGCTCCAAGGATATATATTCCTTGTTGCATCTCACATGTTAGAAATTGGGTCCCTGTTTGGCAGAGGTACACACCCTGTCCTGGTAGGGACCACACTCCTGGTCAGGGTAAGCTAGATATGCACTAAAAGATAATCTGTACTCACCCTCTGGAAACTTGGTGCAGAGCAGTCAGGCTTATCTAAAAAGGCAATATGTAAAGTATTTGCACAACACACACACACAGTAACACAAAGTAAACATAACAAAAATACTCCACACAAGTTTACAAAAAAAAGAATAATGTTATGAATAAAGCAAAACCAAAACAACAAAAATCCAGTAACTACAACTGGAGGTATGAATGTCAAAGTATATAAGTAGTGCTTAGAGTCAAATAGCACGTAGGCGTTACTTGAAGTCGTGCTGGACCTGGGTAAATTCAAAGTTCAGGCCAACCGCAATGGAAGGCAGGCCGGTTACAGCACCCACGTAGAGCCTGTTAAAAAAGTACCTGTCAGCGTTGAAGCTTCGATGCATCAGTTCTGATTCACGCAGTCGGGTCCCGCGTCATCGTCAAACCCCTGATGATGCAGGCACTGTGTCACCTTTGTACTTTGCAGTTGGGTCCTGCATAGTCATCGAGCCATTGCAGGGATGTCCTCGGATTAGCAATGCATTGGTGTTGAAGGGCACTGCGTCAGTTTTGTTTGGCGCAGAGTCGTTAATCTGTCTTTTCTGATGGATCTGGACAGCAGAAATCACCTTTCAAGGGCTCTAGACTGGATTGGCACCACAGCTGGCAAAGTCCAAGTGCTGTTGCAGAGTTGAAGGAAGTCTTTGATGGCCCTGAGACTTCAGAACAGGGGCCAAGCCAGCAAGCCCTTGGTATCACTCTGGGTTCAAGTGAGATGGGTCAGCAGGGCAGAGATCAGCAGGCAGCTTAGCAAAGCAGAAAGCAGTTCCTGCAGAGCAGCAGTCAAACAGAATGACAATTCTTGTCACACCAGTTCTTACTCCTGGCAGAGTTCTTCACATGTCCAGTATTGTACTGTCTTGGCAGGGTCAGAGCCCTGTACTTATACCCAGTTGTGCCTTCGAAGTGGGGGTGACTTCAGCGCAAGCCCTTGAAGTGCAAAGGATTCCCTTTAATCCCAGCCCTGGCTCTAGACTATCCTAGGGGTAATCAGCCCTTTGTGTGGGAAACAGGACACTGCCTATTCAGCTGTAAACAAATGCCACAATGTTTAGGGGAGAGGCATATGCATTTTAGCACTGTTCAGCAGTGGTAATGTGCTTAGAGCCTAATGTCAAAAAAAAGTTGAGGTAAGTAGGCAAAAGGTTTGGGGAAGACCCCCCTAAGGATGACAGGTCTAACACCACACAAGGAAAAACTGACATCTTCATGCACTGAAGCCACCTCTTACAAAAAGTCAACAGATTTGACATAAATGGTCCTCCTCGCCAGCACAGGTCAGACTAGAGCTGGGCCTAACTAACTATGAATCTTCTAATGTTGGCTCATATCTTAATCTGATCCACAAACTAAGGAAGGCAGAAGCTGGTACCTTGGAACTCCTGGTCTGGAATGAAATCAGCGTGAGCAATCCGGGAGGAACTTACGGTCGCCTTCTAAACGACTATATCCAACAAACGTCTGCTGCAGATCTCTGGGCTCTCAACCCAAGCCAGACTGTCTTCAAAAATACAATAAAAAAAGTTACAAAACTGAAATCCTTGATCATGGATAAAGCTCTCCTTGCGAAACGCAGCCATGCTTGGGCAGTAGTCAACTCCTATAAACGCCTTCATCCGGCAAATTATCTGTCAATAACATTCTCCTATCATTTAAAGCGATGCCTGATCGCCCTAAGATTGGGAGACTGGCGCTTCCTATAAAATCTCCCTGCATGGCGTCAAAAAAAGGCTGATCAAACGTGCAGAGGGTGTGGGTCAGCAAACGAAACTTTTTTGCACGTGCTTTGTATATGTCCCTTCTTCACTCTCCAACGCAGACGCCTACTCAGGCCGGAATGGAACAAGCTGGGAGTTCGGACTTGCAGACACGCCATCACTGCTGCTCTGTCCTTAGAGAACACTGACTTAAACATAAAACTGGCCAAATTTGTTCAGTATGCCTACAGACTCTTAGAAAATTTGGACCACTGTGCAGAATAATGTGCACCTAACCGCACATGCATTGTCCGGGAGTGCTACTTTCTAAATTGCCGTAGCAGTAAGCACCGATAAGAAAGCCACATTGCACTCTGTTTTTATTTCTATTTTTATTTCATTTTTTAATTTCTTTTAAGTTGTAAGATTGTATTAACGTGCTGGAAGAATCTTTTAAAGATATGTTTTTATATATCTAAATAAAGAAGTAATTACTAATAATTACATAAATGCATGGTGATGCACATTACATTGATATGCTTCTTAGTGCACACATTTGTCTGTGGTAAGTAACAACTGTGAAAATTCCACCCTCCCCTAGGGGTTTTGTTTGTGCACAAATGTTCTAGCCCTTACATCCGTCCAAAAAACATCTCACGTTAACTCTCACACCCAAGCATTGGAGAAGTAATACCACTGAAGGATGGCCCACTAAATTTAAAAAGAGGTCAGAAAGAAATCCCTTGGATTCAGATATAGCATGTGAAAAACTATGATTTTATCCTACTGATACTGAGAAAACTTCATGACGCACGGTTCAAACTGAGAGCGCACACCTTGATTTGACCTACAAGAGGCGGACGAGTGACATCAGGAAGACCAGACATAAGAGGGTCTCCGATTATCTACACTCTATCTTCACTACCTGGCAAAAATTTCTATCAAACAGTCATTGTAGGTGGCTGTCATAATTCTAGAGAGATGCTGGTCTTATAAGAAGGGAGTGGAGGTAAACCCACCTGACAGCTTGAAGAAATGGGAAAGTGGAGATGTTTAACGCTTGAGGCTCAATTATCTAAGACGTGGCCTAGGAGAACAGCGCAGTGCTGGTTTTAGAACAATCATATGGGTTTTGAATGAAGTTGTGTGAGAGTAAAAACGGATAGCTGTCTGCTGGTCTTTCTGACCACTTGATGGAGGAGTAAACCTTGTTATTTGTAAAGTCCTGAAGAAGGTGGTCGTACATATTCTTTGTGTACCACCGAAACATGTTGACGCTGTATTAAATAAGGAATCCAACAAGGAGGAAACATAAGGATAGGAGCAGGGCTCTTTCCTGGTTTTTAACCCTGAGTGACATTGTTGGACCTTTAAAGAAAACAGGATTTCTCTGTGTGTCAATAGGGTTTCCTCATGTATAGTGAATTTTATGTGTTTATGTTTGGTTGATGTATTTTTATGTTATTCACTTTCACATTGAACACTTATGCTAAAGTTTTTAATTGTGTAATTTGGAATTGAATGAACCTTAATTTGAGGAGTGTGAGGAACGTTCCTCTGGATTTTTTTAAACTGAAATTTGAATTTTCTTTAATAAAATCATAGTTTTTCACGCGCTATATCTGAATCCAAGGGATTTCTTTCTGACTACTTTTTAAATTTGGTGGGCCATCCTTCAGTGGTATTACTACTCCAATGCGTGGGTGTAAAAGTTAACGTGAGATATTTTTGGGACGGATGTAAGGGGTAGAACATTTGTGCATAAACAAAACCCCTAGGGGAGTGTGGTTTTTTCACTGTAAATGTGCTTTGTCCCCTAGGTCAGTTGAGCCACCTCTTTTTTGTCTTACACGTAAATAACAACTGTCGCATGCAGGGTTACATTCCAAATAGTAACAAATATGTTCAAGGAATTTCCTTAGAGAAAGGGCAAAAAGTCTTCTTCCCCAATCTGTTAATACTCATTTAACATTTTAAAGAGAAGGTGCAATCCAACTCTTTCCATATGTAGTGCTCACCCAGTCATCTACAAAAACAAAGATACAGTTTGTAGCCTAAAGCATTTTATCTGTACGCCTTTCACCCATGCTTGTGTCTCGATGTGTCCTATCCTAACCAGTAACAACTTTTCTCTTGTCATTGGCCGTGTTGAATCAAAACACCTGGTTAGTCCTATAGGTATTGCACATAAAGTTTGCGCATTAGAGTGAAGCTTAATAAGCAGTACATTTACAAAGTGAGTGTGCTCTATGCAATGTAAATACTCATGGTGGGAGCTCAATGCATGGGCCCCTCTCCGTGTTTGCTGAACCGGCACGGATGGTTCCCAACAGCTCGACCGCACCACTGTCAGTCTAACCCGTACTACCATTGTGGCCTGCCTTAAAAAGACATGCGCAAGTCATTGGATTTATATACACATATTAGCACTGTGGTGGGCATGCGGTGGCCATCTTAAACTAGATGTTAATGTATGGCTAATGTGTTCTAAACAATTAATGATCTTCAAATCAAACAACCTGAGGGTTGTACCCGAGGGACAGTGTACTTGAAAAGAATGACAAATGAAAAGGTTTACTAAATGATAAAAGATAAGAAATATAAGATTTAAAACACTGGCGTATTCATAGTCCTGCCGTAAAGGGCACACACCCTATTGCATCATGATAGGAAGCTGTGCGTACTGCAGGCGTCTTTTAGTGGTCAAATTATATTAATGTTGTTATTGCACAGTGTATGAAATCACATTTCAAAGCATTATTGGAAGCGGCCATCTGCACCTGAATGTTAATGTGTGTCTTATGTTGTAAATACAAATCCTGCTGTTTTAGTCAGAAGCTTGTCTGGAATCTTCTGGGACCCAGTGTGACAACTATTGCACATTTTACATGTTGTGCTGGCATACACAAAGGCATGACTGGTACTTAAAGAAGGAAATACATGTACCTATATATGTAGACTCACAAAGGTTGTAATGGCAGCACTTTTTCACTCACAACAGGATAGGCTTTCTTTTGCCTTGTTGCACTACAAACTACACTGACCATTCCAAATAATTTGCAGTATGATTCATTGATGTTTAGTGTTGCACCAATGGAGCCCCATGGGTATGGCTGCTGCTTCTGGAACGGTGTTGCAAAATATGGGATTTCTCCTATTGGACTGTCTGCCTGATGTACCTTTTTTTCCATAGGAAGGTTATACAATATATATTTTCCACGTTGCAATTAGAAAAGGCAGATTGTGACACATTTATACAGTTCAGTGTTAGACTTTTTGAAGCAGTAGTGAACTTGCAAGCCATGCATTGTTGACATCTACAGTATCCAGTGATGGGCGGTAGCCCTAACAACTGAGGCAGGTCAGCAGGGCCTTGCTCTGTGGCAACAGAGTGGCAGTCCCTTCAGCAGCAGAGCTGTCCTTCCTGGCAGAGTATCCACAGGTCCAGAAGTGTGCTGTAGAGTTGTTGTCCGGGCTCCAATATTTATATGTGGGCCTTCCTTTGAAGAGGGAGGCTCTTCTAGAGGTTTCCCTTTGAAGTCCCCAGGCATCCTGCCTTCCCTGTCCTGGCTCCAGACTAACTATAGGGGGTATGTAGTCCTGTGTGTGGGGGCATGACTTAACCTTGAAAGTGTAAGTAGGGTTGTGCTCAACTCCACTCTCCAGTTCTGCCAGTGATGCCCTACACCAAGCTCTCTGTTGTGTGTGGTTGTCTAGGAGGAATACACAAAGACCAACTGTCAGTCACAATCAGTCATATGTCCCACAGACAGGCTACAGACAGTAAATGGCTAAGGCAGGAAAAAGACAACTTTCTAAAAGTGGCATTTTCGAAATTGTAATTCATAATCCAGCTTAACCATAAGAGAGGATTTTTCATTACAATTCCAGAGACACCAAACATGAACTGGTTACTTGTTCCCATATGGAAATGATCACTGAATAAGTGTAATAATGTAACCCCAATGTTATCCCATGGGAGAAGGAGGCCTTGCAGTAGAAATAAAAACGAATTTAGGAGTTTTTCACTACTAGGACATGTAAAAATAAAAAGTACATGTCCAACTTTTTAAATACACTGCACCCTATCCTCTGGGCTGTTCAGGGCCTACCCTATGGGTAACATATATGTATTAAAAAAGAAGTTTGGAACCTAGCAAGAGGTTGTTTTTTTCTGGCCGAACTGGCAGTTTAAAATGGCAATGTCAGATCTGAAGCCCACAAAGCAGAGAAACCTATATCGCATCAATATTGGAACGCGTCTGTATTTCAAGTAATACCAGATCAAGTTCCCCAGAAATACATAAATAATGACAAACGAGACTCACTAGAAACACCAGAGGGAGGTCCGCAGGTGTCTTAAAACTGCCCTCACACACCTTGCGGTGTCAGACTATAAGAAAGAAGCCGAAGCTCTCAGCAGAAACTGTTCTCAAGTATCAGACTATAAGAAAGAAGTCGAAGCTCTCAGCAGAAAATTGAGCCAGCGAGATTATCCTAAAAGGGTAATAAACAGGGCTTGCAAAAGGGCAAGAAACTGTAATAGAGAAGCCCTTCTCGAAACAAATATGAAAGAAAGAGTTGAGAAAAGTATCTGCGTTACAACATTCAACACACCATCTGATCAAATGAAGAAGATCATACAAAAGAACTGGGGTATCTTGAATTCAAACGGGTTGAATCAACCCTTACCCCTCTTCTCATTTAAGAAGAGTGCTAGCATAAAAGATATGATAGTGCACACACGGCCGAGAAATATGGAAGAATCTGTGCTATCTCTAGAGAGAACTTGGACGCTACCACCAGTATAAGGCCACGACGCGTGTGGGTATTGCAAAGCCTGCCCGTACTCGATGAATGGGAGAGAAATTGACATTGGCCTAAAAACACCTTGGGAGAGAAGAAAACATACATCATGTAACACGGAGAACGTAATTTATCTCCTAAAGTGTCCTTGCAATATGGTATATGTGGGCATGACCACAAGGAAAGTCAAGACCCGTATCCTAGAACACATGAGTACGATTAGGTGCGGGAAAACCAACACTAGAATGACTTTATACTACCAGGAGAAAGTCCATAATGAGAAGGATCTCCAATGGACGGTGCTAGACAAACCATACATACCAGCTGGCACGAGGAACGTAAGCGAAATCTTGATGTTAAGAGAACAACGTTGGGTGGAACGATTACGTAGCATTACTGTTGGTCTGAATGATCAGATACCATGGTTCCAACTACATGGCATGCTGAAAAGATAAAATTAGGTACTATGAAGAAATGGGACGATGTGTGCACTGCCCACTGACTCACGATACTCAGTAGCATGAAAGGGTAGGCGCCTTCACCTTGTCTCTATAATGATAAGATATTTAGCAGCTTATGTCATCTTCACTACTATTGTGCTCTCCACTTGGTAGTAAGATTGAGAAAATCACCTTTGATGGAGAGAACTGCAATTGTATATTTGATAATCAATGCACCAATAGAATGTAGCTTTAGCAGATATGAAAATCTGTTTATGTAAAAAACCAGTATTACTATGTTAATATTAGTTTGAAGACATCGCGTCACAAAAAAGCGATGTAAACACCGCTGCATGTTTTTTTGTCTCACCGGTCACTTTTCCGGCATCTGAATGGAACACAAATGAGCATGAGACTATGACGCTAGCAATAGAACTCTTTTTCAGTAAGCGCTAGAGTTTACTAACTAAGGGAAGCACAATATTCACCCTTCTAAGATGGCGCCTACATAATATGACATAGCATTACGAGCACAGACAGTCCTACCACTATGTTTAGTTTCGACCAGGAAGTTGAGATGACACGTGGGGCAGTGCAAACAGTGTATAAAGAAACGGCGTCTTTAGCGTACACTGCATCGGCGGTGGACTGCGAAAGTGGGAGCACGAGACGAGTCGTTCTCTTGTGACTAGTAAGTGATTATCCGGAAGCACTGTATTGCGTACGCAATCTAACGTTAACATTTGAAGGGGCAGAACTAGGCTTATCTGTAAAACCTTAATGTGCTTTTTAATACTTGCAGTGTGACGGCGAGAGAACCTGCCCCACACAGTTCCGGGTTAAGAGCAGTTCTCTTAAACTCGTGTGAGTAAAAAACCCTGAGATGGTCTTCTTTGATATGAGACACGTAGGTAATGTGAATGCGAGTTCGGAGGCAATGTGTGTGTTATATGAAACCACATATTTTAAGTGTGAGCAATACCCTGTGTGAATGGTACGCAAAATCTTTCTATCGCTGCGTGTAAATGAGAAGATGATGCGAGACTCTGTTGGAAAACCAGTAGAGTGAGAAATATAGATATCCTAATGGCTTGGCATACACTCATGTTAGACACTCATGGAGTACCTTATGTGTGTTTACTTCCTTAGGTATCTGTTTCCCCACAGAAATTCTGGCGAGGGTGATATCGAAAGGTGGAACAGTTTTGTCCATTTCAAAAAACGAATTTAAGGTAATATTCACCCGATTTGGGTAGGGATTGGAAAGCAGGGACCAACACCCTGACGAAAGCCTAAAGTCATCCAGGTGGAGACAACTAAGAAAGGCAGAAACATGTTGGTAAAAGCAGAGGGGATCACGGGTTCATAACTTCCCTATACATACCCCCATTTTCACATTTTAATCCAGCCTGAGTTTTCCTTTTGGAATAAAGTAGATACTGGGAAACCTCTAGCCTGTTTTATTTTACCCTTTACTGCTAAGTTTGGTCCTGTTAGTGTGGGAAAGAAGTAATCCCGCCATATATGTTTTGTATGTTTTCCTTTCCACTTAATGTTGCAAGTGTCTTGTGTGTATTATCACTCCCGTTTTTTACTTTTACTACCCCTACCACCTGTCTTCGTCAAAAAAATCTTACGCTCCACCTAGAGAGTTGGTCTGCGCCTAGGTGTCTGATGCGGCCCAATGATGAAGCATGACACCGCAAGGTGTGTGAGGGCAGTTTTAAGACACCTGCAGACCTCCCTCTGGTGTTTCTAGTGAGTCTCGTTTGTCATTATTTATGTATTTCTGGGGAACTTGATCTGGTATTACTTGAAATACAGACGAGTTCCAATATTGATGCGATATAGGTTTCTCTGCTTTGTGGGCTTGATATTTGAATAAGGGAACTAGAGAAACTATTATCCCTTGTCTCTCTTTTGTGGGTATTACTGTCAGATCTGAGACATGTTTAAAGTGCTACTTAAGTGGGTGGCACAATCAGTGTTGCAGGCCCCATATAACATTTGATTTTAGGCCCTCAGCACAGCTATTGCTACTTTGCTAGGGATTTACAAGTAAATTAAGTAAGCCAAATGGGTATGAGTCCATTCTACCATGTTATAAGGAGAGAGCATTTTAGCATTTGTTAGCAGTGGTAAAGTACGCTGAGTCCTAAAGCCCGAAAAATGAGTTCAGAACCAGAAAGGTTGAAGACAAAAAGTTTAGGGATGACCCTGCAGAAAAGGCCAAGTCCAACATGCTCCTAGTAAAGCTTCCGAAAGTGTGAATTAAACATTTTGAAGAGGTCTGCATAGCTGTCATATCTCCATCGAATCGTCCTTTCTTAAAAGAACCACAAGTGTTTTGTCTGTTTCTGTTCAACAGTGTGCCCAACTGTGATTTGAAATTGACTGTGCTACAGAAAGTAACATCATACTAATTTCAACCTTGAATATGTCTTATGACGTTTTATATCAGTGACATCACAGCAGGGACATCACTGTAATACTGACACCATAGTCATTGAAATGGGTTAGCATGTCCTTAATTAATATATAATCTAAGCCTCTCTTAATTATCTGATTGAATTACCCACATTTACTTAAATATCACTATACAAATACAGTAATTATACCCAAAGATAGATGTTTTAATCTATTATGCAGTAAGAGTACACACTCACATCCCAGTCAATGGGGCCTCATATAAAGGATTTTAATTATTTTCTGCTTTTTAGTCAGTATTTGGTAACTACTTCTGGCTATATTTTTACTTTGATGTATCATTAAGCCCTCTCTTTTTAGCTTTTGCTCAGCTTTTCTGATTATTCTTACTGAATATTCACATTCAAGGAACTCTGTTGTCATGTTATATTGTTTAATCAGTGGCTCTTTCGTGTATTCTATGTTTATGTTTGTATGTTTTTTTTATGTAGGAAGCAATGAGCTAAATGGCAACCAAGTGAAACTGTGCAAACTTAGATTTAATAATGCAATAACTGTAAATAGTCCACCAAATACTTGACAGCAAAACGTGTTGAAGAGGATTAAGACAATGGATAAAACTGTATGAATATACACATTTAGGAGAGATGAATAATGTTTTCAGCATAAGCACCACATAGTTGCTATAATCTCTGATGCGTGATTGTTAAAGGAAGTTGGCGCTAGAAAGCCCTGTAGCAAAATGGCTGCACCTCTGTGAGGCTCTGCCGGCCGAAACAAGAATCTGCAATTAATCCTTCTTGATAAGACTTAGAACGCACGCCTGCAAATCAGTGGGACTGCTAACTGACCTGAGAACCTCTCGGCGGCCCGCCTTTACTTCATATCCCTGGTGGCAGGCAGAGGCATGTTTTTGCAGCCTACTCTGGAATGGGGTTGGGCTCAGGCCCCCTGAAGTGGTGTGCTGGAGTCAACCTGTTCGTCAAGGCTGCCATCTGGATATGCCTTCTCATGTGGCCCGCATGTGGTGCTCTGCAGGGCAGGGACCGGAGAGATTTTGCAAGGCCAGAGGCCTGCTGCTGGATCATTGAGACGAGAGCCAGGGGAGACTTGCGACTGCTTGTGGGGACCTCACACCCAGATGGTGCGGCTACTGGTGCAGGATTTCCTTGTCAGCGGCTGTGGCCTTGGAGAATTGCTTGGGATGGACGGGGCAAAGCAAATAGGGATTGTGCATGTGATAGGCCACTGCTCATAGTGCTGGAGGAGATCAGGCCTCCTGTCAGAGGCTAGTGTGTGGCCTCCCTTGGACTTGTCGATTATGACACTACCTACCTCTAGGGAGACACAACTGATGCTGGGTCCCTCCCTGCTGGGGAGGACCCCCTTTATGATTTCTGAGCCTGAGTGTAGGGAATCTTTTGTGGACTGACCTAGGACACCGTGTGATGAGAGCTTGGTGGGGGGTGAACCTAATCAGACTCGGGCTGTGAAACACTCTCTCCTCCCTTTTACACAAGCCCGCTGCTATAAGGATGTGCCACACTATTAACCCCTTCGCTGCTCATGAGCTCGTCATGAAATAATGTATTTCAAGGATCTGCAGCACAGGAGGGGTATTGCCTTAGCAGTCATGTGGTTAAGACTTTAGCGTTGCAAACCTCACTCAGTGGCTCTAATCTGTGACTGGGGGCACTGCGCTGATCTATGGGGCCCATTACTTTGAGGAGTCTTCTCGCCCCCTCAGCTAACTTTCCCTCCCCTTATGATAGTAGCTGAGGTGTGGTGGGACCACATCTCTATGCCCTTTGTCATGGGAGAAATCTAGAGTTTCTGCACTCCCCCAGCTGATTAAGACCATGGCCAAACTAGATCAGAAGCAGACCAAGCTTTCTTCGATAATAAAAGATGGCTAGGGCGCGTGAGGTAGGTGGGGAAATCCCAGGGGCATCCTGGCTGAGGATATAAAAACCCTTCTCACCTACATGAAACACAGCTTTCAAGCTATCAATTCCAAAATCGACTCCCTAATGGCCAGGTTGCACTTCATGAAAGACAGGTTAAATAAATACAATGGTTGCATAGTCCAACTGGAAGAACGTGTGTCAGACACTGAAGAAATTGGGTCTTCACCCAATGAACAGTTATTGCAGATGGAAAGGGTGCTAGCGGTCCTTAAGTCTAATCACCTAGATTTAGAGGCACGCTCTAGGTGAAAAAACATCAGAATCACTGGCCTCCCCAAATCTACTGCAATGGACCTAATTAAAGATTACATTCAAATGATGTTCCGCTCTATGTTTGAGGACTCACTTACTCGCTTTATATTCGTGAAGCACGCCCATCGCATCTTGGGCCCATGGCCTCCTGCAAGGGAGCCTACCCATCCGATCATTGAATGTCTCCTGAATTACAAAGACCAAGAAAGCATTCTTCTCCTTACTCGAGAATGTGGGGACCTATATTATTCTGCCAACCGCCTATCGATATACCCCGGATTTCACCAATGCTGTCCAGGCTGTGAGATGCTAACTTTTCCTGCCAGGTGGGTGCTCTTGAAAGCAGGCCTCAAATATGCCTTTATATACCTGGTCAGACTACAGAGTATACTGAATGGCATATCACACACCTTCAGAGATCCTGAGTAGGCCATTAACTTTTCTCATCGACACACCTGGGCCTCCTCTTCCGAAAGCACCATCAGGGAGGGTGGGAGTGATGTCGCCCTCCTCAATGGCAATGACTGGATTTGTTGTTCTCCTTGGATGATGGCTGATGTTGCGGCCACCCCTCCCTTCTGGATACTTCCCTCTTGCCAACAGCATGTAGTGTTCTTTACCCTCCCTAAAGATACTAATTAACTAGTCACCTTACTTTCCAGGTCCTTATGTCCATCTTCATGGTTATTTCCCAGACCCTGTCCACTATAAGAGTCTCGGACACCCATCTAAACATAGATGAGGTGTTTGCTGACCTCTCTGGCCCTTCAATGGATGGATCCTGCTTTATACTGCCACGTTTGGTATTTGCAGATCAGTTGTAATCTTGTTGGAGTATTTGGTTGCTTTTGAGGTGGAGGGTGGGATTGCTTTTCTCAATAGAGTTTTGGATGTTGTAGTGGGAGGGGGTGTGACAGGACTGGGAATTCTGATGGCCTCCTATACTTACCGACCTCACATCCCCACAGTAACATTGACAAATGCTATATTACACTACACCACTATTATAAGGATGTATACTCCATGTAGCACATCCATGGATGCAGCAACGTACATTAAATTACCTCAATAAAGCTACTCTTCTAATACATTAAGGGACTGAGTGATCTGTGTAATGTGAGACAAGTACTCGCTTTCTGACATCGGCACAAGATAGATATTAACCTCCTCCAAGAGGATAATCTGGCGCCCACTTCTCTCTCTTGATGACGGGCTGGGCAGAGTGCTGAAACGGACATCACAACATACTCTGCCTATGTGCCAGAGTTGTGGTGGTGATAATATGCAAGGGGGTTCTGTGGCATACAGTGGATGTCTCTCTAATACTCCAGGTGCCTGCTGCAATTAACCTCAGGGAGCTGGGAAAGTGACAGACGCACTATCAGCATCAATCCTGCCCTAAAAACCATCCCCCAAGGGCTCCGGTCTACTACTGCTGCCCATTATGCTGGTAGATAGGTATGGCAGCAATAAGGGACTTCCACTTCTGTTTGTCTTGGCCAAATTTCTACATGGTGCCCCAGGTTTGGTTCAAGGACTTCAGTTCACTCCCAGGTGTTCTTTGGTCTGCCTCCCTTCTGTTAGCCTTCTAGATGCCACTGGAGAGGTGGTGTTGTGATGGAGTATTTTTCTCTTCTTATAGTGTGTCCTATCCATCTCCATCTTCTTCTCAAATTGATAGTGTCCATGCTCTCTTGCTTGCATCTGGTGAGCAGTTCCTGCTTGGAGATGGGTTGCATCAAGAAAATGAGCATTATTCTTCTCAAGTTACTGGTGTGGAAGGCTGACGGTTTGGTGATGCCAGTTTTCATCATTTGACAGCTTTCTGATCCATACAAGAGTTTGGAAATAACGCAGCTTTGGTAAAGCTTCAGCTTGGTGTTGGTGTTGTACTGAGTAGAACTCCACCCACTGTTGAACATCCTGATAGCAGTCCTGGCCTTGTTCAACCTGTTCTTGATGCCGCCGCCTGCCCTGACATCATGTCCAATAATGCTTCCTCTGTAGATGAACTCTTCACATGCCTAGATCTTCTCTATCCATCTTGATTAGTAAAGGATTTGGATGTTGAATACTATGATTTTCGATTTCTTCAATCCACCAGGGAAGTACCTGGTGAAATAAAAGGCCTGTCCAGTTCTGACTTCGGGCTAACAAAGCGATACAAAAGGGGATGATGGACAGAGCGTTTGAGCAAATCAAACACTCACCCCGAGGCAAATGATCTGGGTTTAATCCATCACCATTCTTTAGCTCCCTCTGCCACTCCAGTTTAGACATGGCCATATGCAAATCAGTCTGACCGTGTGCCTCATGGGAACAGTCCAGCCCAAACTGCCAAAGCCATGTCTTCCCTGGACCGGAAACAAGCATCCTGGGACCGGTTTCTGGCATTGCAGCCGTCATCAGCCAGGCATCATTTGATTTCAGAAAGCCTTGCCGAGCAGGAGCGATTTGCTGCCGGTCAGGAGCATTTCTTTCGCAGCACGAATTCATAGTTATTTATCCATCAAAGCTGAAATAGCCGGAAAGGAGTACAATAATTGAATCAGATCTGCAAGTCACGCTGCAGTACTTAGAACCATCGGGGGCACACGCGGAGGCACCACCGATAGAACTGGACAACGCAGTCCATTCACCGCAAGTAAGCCCGGCTGGGCTTACCAGGAGGCTGGTTCCCATCCCCACCCACCCCGCACAGTCCTGAGGAAGACCCGCATAGACGCTCTAAGTGCGCTACCAGAGGGTTGAAACGTCGACAAATACCACAGTAGACCTATTCCCTAAGAATTCTGTATTGAATACTGACGCTCGCAGTATACAGATAACACTAGTGATTTTATGAACATTGGCCATATCCCCTTCTTCCCTGTCCACCACCTTGTAAATTACCCTTGTAAATATTATATATTACACCCTGCGCCGATCACACTGAGCACTAATTGTCACGAATTTCACCACTTGCTCACAATTGTACAGCATTTTTTCCGCCTTTCTACGAAGAATGTTTATATATGAAAGAATCTATAAATGAGTACAATTTATTAAATATCTTATGAATGCATAGATGGTTTGGATTCTCCTTTTTCAGCATTAACTTCACTTCAATTGTTTCCGGTGAACAAATAAATGTTTAATGTTGCATATAAGTATGAGATAAGTAAAGAAATACAGTTCACCCGAATGAACCAACTGTTTAGCTTGAATCCAGTGGCAAAGTGAGCAAGGGACTCACGTCTGAGCATACCCTCCCAACTTAGGGCGACAAAAACGGTACAAAAGGGGGTCCATCACCACCCCCTTTTTTACCGCTTTGTTCGCCATAAGTTGGCAGGGTACAGACATGAGTCCCTTGCTCACTTTGCCACTGGATTCAAGCAAGCCTGGCTGAAGACGGCTGAAATTCCAGAAACCGGTCCTAGGAAGCTTGTTTCCGGTCCAGGGAAGGCATGGCTTGGCAGTTCGGGCTGGACTGTTCCCATGAGGCACAGGGTCAGACTGATTTGCATATGGCCATGTCTGAACTGGGGTGGCAGAGTGGGCTAAAGAACGTTGATGGATTAAACCCAGATCTTTTGACTGGGTGTGAGTGTTTAATTGGTTCAGATGCTCCGTCCATCACCACCCCCTTTTGTACCGCTCTGACTTCAGTCGTCTTTCCCCCATGCATCTACTGTGCAACTGGATGACTCAAGAGTTAATCTAGCAAGGGAGAATACCAAGGAAAGATGAATGACAGAAAATTTCAGTCATTATACCGTTACTAAGTTTATCAGGAATGAGACAAACACATTGGTCTGCTAAATTTAATGTCGAACTATTAAAAGATTGATCAGGTTAAAGATCATTTTGAGCATTTTTCCAAACCAGGGCCGTGAAAGTTTACATTATATTTACATATCCGAGCTTCTTCTGCCTCTTTGCAAATTTGAACAAAGTTAGTTCAGATCTCAATTTACTTGTAATGGCCTTGAACATATAGGGCTCGTCTACATGTGCAGAATTATAAGTGCAGAGCATGTGATGATGCATTTAATGATACTTTAAAAACTAAACAAGAATATGGGAAATAATTAAAGTAGCGTCCCTTTTTTGAAACATTGTATTACGCTTCGCACAACTTGTATAAAATTCTGGCAAAGTATATTTGCATTTTACTCGAAAAATGTACAAAATAGCTTCTTTGAAAAGAAATCCTAGGGTTCAAATCACTTGGAGAGGTGTTACTCAGAGAAGAACAATTTTACCTGAATGACACAATATTCTCAAATATATGTGTTCTTTAAGAGTAGGGAACCAGTGACGGAGAGACAAGCAATGTCCGTGTAGTATACAAGCTACACAGCTCCATTTTCATGTAAATGGAAAAGGTCACTCAGGCAATTGCTTCGTAGATCAATAATCTGTCCACAAATACATCTCTTAAGGGCTGCTCTCTCCAGCAAGCTGTCATGACTCAAGTGCATCTCAGCAGCTGAGAATTAGATGTCCCGCTGCCACCCACAGAGTACCAGTGGAAGCCACTCGGAAATCTGCTGCTGGGGCATTAAACATAGCACAACGCTGGATCTCTGGCCACTCCATGACATCTGCTCTCGCGTTTCATCTTTCAGGATCTCTCGCTCCCCTACTAATCGCAGCTTAGCTCCTAAGGTACAAGATATAAACACTTCGAGGGTCAAGGGTCAGACAGGGCGCTTTGAGAGCGGCGAAGTTTATCTTGTTGGTCAAGTGCATTTAAAAAATAAAACACCCACAGTTTACATTCTGACAGGCAAGGCGGAAAAAAAACGTGTTTAGTCTTTTTGAGATACGTCATTTTTTGTGCGGGCCAGGAAATTGAAATGTTTTCAAAGGATCAAACATCTTGTTATGGTTTTCATGGATTACTTTTTGTGACTAGGGCTTCCTTTTTAATGGAACCTGAAATCCGGAAGGAACAAGCTTAAGCATTACTGCCCAGCTGCTGAAAGCATAATAGTTTTGACCACTCATGTAGAAGACGCTTGCCCCTAGAAATTTATTTCCAGGTAAAGAAATAGTATTTCGGGGGACCACAGTCAAAGGCTGCCTCTACTGAATTTCACTAATTTCGTAAATTGTAGAATGTATGGCTGCAGTTAGAAAATTAAGAGGAAAAAAAATGAATGCCTCTCTTTCTCAAATGTTTGAATTTCAATGTACTTATTGAACTACTAGAGACTCATAGTGGTGGGCATGCGCGAAAAAGCAGTTAGTAGGGAGCTTTCTCTGCAAGTTATTTAATGCAATGCAAGTTTCTGAGTTTAGGCAGGGCATGATTTTAAGGCGCATGTTCAGTATGTTGCAGTCAATGCTGCTGTTCGTAGTTGCCATGGGACAAACACCTTGAATGTCGTTTTATACTACTTTCATATGTTCAATGATGTTTAGATGCAACAATAAGCACAGTTCTTGTAAAAATATAAACAGTTTTTGGGTGCCCTCTACTTCCCCAGCATTTACCTGGCAGGACAATTAACGATTTGAATAAATGTGCAAATGTATTTTTATTTATTTGGTTTGGTTTTTTAATGTATTTCGACTGTGTCTTGCAGGGATGTCAATGTACTTTACAACCAAACAAAGCAATATATTCAGGTCCCAAGAAATTAATTAAACTAGAGAAAACATAAAGTATGTACATAATGATTAAAAATATCAGAAACAAGAAAGAAAACAAACTGATGCTATAGACTACATTATAGATAGAGGACAGGAGAGAAGCGGAAATTCAAAAAGGAGCGAGGGAAGCATAAATGAATGGTGCCAGACAAAAGATGGAGAGATTGTCATTCATCTGTTTAGAGGCAAGAGAAAGCAGTGAAGCACTCAAGAGAATGCCAAAGAGAACAGTTTTGATGATGATTTTTTTTATTTTTTATTTTTAGAAACAGTCAATGTTTTGGTATCTCATGTTTTCCAGACGAGAGTTATATAAAAATGAGGGCCCCCTGAAAAAGATTTAGAAGCCTCTGTATTGGATTTTAACTTTTCATTTTGAGCCGAAGAGCTTCTTTGCATCTGATACTGTGTCCTTTTCATGAATGTTTAGTGAAGAATAGGTTGGTTTTTGGTTCTTTGAGGGGTTTAAAGTGACGGATGGTGCGTGCAAAACTACCCAATGGAGACTGCCGAGAGTTTTCTGTGCCCCGGGTTGGGCATTGAATCGCTGCAGCTGCCCTGTGCACTTGCAAAGTGGTGCAATCTCAGAGTGAAAGAAGTGAGGTGGAAGGAGAGATCTGAGGGGCCTGACCGCAACGGTCACAAGATGGCAGCATGCTGAACAGCTACAGTGCAGCCATCCACCGGGTCTCCGAGATCAGTGCCCATCCTCCGTGAGCGGGGACCTGGGTTCGCCAATCCATCTGGAGGTCAACAAGCCTGAAACCTGTTGGTCCTGGATGTAACTGCCTTGCCCAGAGTGGAGCAGCAGCAGTGACCTGTGTGCCCAGGGTCCATTCACTTTCTGTGCTGTAGGCACTGGAGCTCGAATGAGTATTGCATGGATGGTGAGTGATGACGTGCATCATGGGACCCAGTGTTAGTGAGTCCTCTCACTGGAACTGGCTTTTGGGATTCACCGATGGATGAGGCGATGAGCTGTGAATGTCAAGGCAGCGACTGGCACCCTGGTGCCCCCTGGCCTCTAATACAGTCGGGCACCAGGACTAGAGTGACCAAGTCTCTCCAAAAAAGACATCTCTTACAGGTGGGGCCTCGACTATCAGACACCTGCCCACGGCATATCAGCATTTGGGGAATAGTTTAAAGAGAGGGATGCTTCTTGCTTTCTCACTTCAAGACTGCCGCTTGGCATGCACCCCGGTAACCCTATTGGGGCTCTATGTGGTGAGTTTGTACACCTGAGGTGACAAAAGCTGGCTGGACCAACCAGGGGCATCTAGACATGGGTAGAACTGGAGGCTCGCATTGAGATTGCCAGAGGCAATGAGACTTGGTGAGACTTGGGTTAATACGAGCCCGTTGTTTTGACGACATTAGAGGTTAATGGATGGTTTGTGGGGTGGTAATCCTTAGAACCGGCACCTTAATTCACATGGAGCCAGCTATCTGCCGTCTGGGTGTAGCATGGAGACATGAATTTCCCTTAGCCACCAGGATTAAGTTTTGGTTTTCCTTAATGAGCCTCTTGGGGACATAATCGTACTCCAGCATTCCGGTACTCGGCAGATTACATTAAATAAACTACTTATTCTCCATGTGGCTACGAGTGTTAGGTTAGGCGACCACCTTTCTTCCCTCCAACTACCTATTATGGGTCTCAAGCAAGAGAGTGTAATGTGACCCATAGTGATACATTTATTCATCTGATTTGTTCCACCATTCAGTTCCTTAGGACACTCCATTATGTGTGTCCCTGACCAGCCGGCATTCGCTGAGGCAATCCTTTTACATAAGACTGGGTGAGTCCTATTGCCAACCCTCTTTTGCCAACCATGTGAATCTTGTGAGTCCCATGTTATGACATTTGCTAGTGTCTTTTAAACCTTTCAGCTTAAATCATTATTATAGTTGATTGTTGTTGACATTCCTACAGTTGATTGATGTCATGATGCACACCTTTGCATATTATGGGTTTTAGTCATACAGTGTATGGTGTTGAGAGAGTGTATTACGGCTACTATATGTATACAGTTACTAATTTAGTTGAGTCTTAATAATAATTTTTTCTTTTTCAGATTGTCCTTATTAACTGCGGGAACTTCCACCGTGTGTTTTTTATGTGGTAGGTAGGTTTTTCACCTTATCACATTGTGTAGATAGTCTTCACTAAGGTCCTGACAAATTGCCTTTGGGCAAGAAACATGTTGACCCTTCAAACAAGAGTGGGGCGCAAAACCCTTGATCCAATAGGGTCACTTAACTGTCACACACTCTTTGTTTTAATTTTAATCAGGCAGGGAGCCCTTTTAGAATAAAGGTCGCCCTTTGGACTTCCTGACCTGTTTTATTTTTGCACTCACCAGCATAGCACATCTACACTTAAGAGGCCCCCCACCCCCACGACACCAAACGGCATGGAACAAAAGATCTCTGCCAAAGAGCCCCTCATTGGGTGCCCGTCGGGTATTGCAGCGCCGACCCGACGAGGAGCAGGCCCAATGATGTAGCATGACACCTGCTGGCTGGGTGTGTGAGGGCCCTAGTACCAAAGGGAATTATTCCCCTCCAGTTTAACATCGATAGGACTACCTGTAACCATGGTGTACCTTGTACACAGCTCCCCCTTCCTGTTTTTCTTTGACCCAGTATAGGAACAACGTACCTTCTTTTGGTTAAAAAGGTATCTGCCTGTGAACACCCCAGGGAGCATGCCACCTGTGGGCAGGACTGAATCTCTAGCTGGGCCCATGTCAGCCTGTGCTCGATGCCCAGCCTCTGTTGTTGCTGGAGGCCCCTCTGGCAAGTGACGCTAGAGCTATGGCGACTTCGAGGCCCAAGAGCGAAACCACTGTTTTGGAACTGTTCTGGCCCCACCCCCAAAGACAGACAACCAAATTCCTAACCCGGTTCCCAACGTGAAGAAAACCTAGAGCATGAGCTGGTGGTGTCAGGGGACAATGTGGAAGCCCCGCTTATGGTCCACTTTTTCACCAAGATCAAGAACAAACTCAGTGGTGGCCATATGAACCTCAAACAGAATCAACTGAAATTTGGAGGGACATTGGAGACTTGGGTACAGGGGTAGATTGCCTTGAAATGACTCAAGATGAACACACTCTCGTCTTAGAGGTATACCACACCTGTTTGGTGATTGTGAACGACCAGTTGATTTCCCTCCAAGAAAAACAGGAAGGTTTGGAGAACTACTCCTGTCGCTGCAATCTTCTGATCAGATATAATGGCAAGGAGGATAAGGACATAAAAACCTTTCTCTGTGGCCTTGCAGAAGCGATCCTCAAGGAGCCGCGGCCCAACCTCCAGAGCAGGGACTGCAGCCTCAAACTCTAAGTTACCCGGGATATGCTGAACTTCTTCCACTACTTTGAGGATAAGGAAGCAATTCTGGAGTCGGCATGCCTGGGGCAGGTGCCAGGGGGGTGATGCCATTCAACGGGAATGACCTCCAGATCTTTCAGGATATCTCCACGGTTATGTTTATCAAATGTAGATCCTTCCATATACCACCTTTCTAAAAGAAAACAAGGTTAGGTACAGATGTGGCTTCCCATTTCGTCTCTTGTTGAATGGCAGGGCAAGCTTTGGAGCATTAAATCTCTGTGTGAGGCCTGTCAGATACTAAACCCTCCTCTCCCTGGGGCAGAGACAGAGGGATCACAAGAATTGCAGTGCTCAAGGAGCCCCAATAGTCACAAGGGCGATGGCGATACAGACAAAACCTACCCAAGCAAGAAGAAATTCTGCCTTCCCAGAAGCAAGCCTGGGAACAAGCCAAAAGGATGATGAGCCCATCTACTCCCCCCCTCCCTGGGTCACCCTCACCTATCCCACGACTTGTGGAGGCAGAATACTGATCTACCTGATTGCCCCTCTGTAGCCGAGATGCAGGCAGTCGCTGCCCCCGGAAGACAACTGGACGAGTGCAACGTTTGGTATAGAGATTTGGACGTCACAGACCTGGGCAGGCACCATTTTGGCTCAGTACTAACAGAGGCCTTTTCTCTCTCCCTCTGGAACTGCTGTCACTCTCACAAACTCACCAGATCAACTGGCCATTTGCCCACGTAGGCCTGCAACTCTGTTGAAATGTTTTCTTTCCTACCCTTCATTTCTTTTTCTTGCAGCCATTCCTTCAGGTAGATAAAATGTTTTGCCGGGAAACTCACCTCTGCAACGTGATCACTCCCGCTTGAAATTTAGACTACCTTGGTCACTACTTTAACTCCAGCTCAAAGAAAACAGCTGGGGATGGTATTCTGATACTTCGGTACTGCCCACTAGTGGTGGAGAGGACTTTTGGAGATGCCAGTGAAAGGTGGGTGGCCATACATGGTAGAGCCCCTTCCCTTGCCTTGATCTACCGCCCCAAACAGGAGCAAAAAAAACCCTTTCCTTTCCCCCACTATTCAGACCCCCACAGCCTGGTCGACTGTGCCTTTGATCCTAGGTGGTGATCTCAATCTAGTGGTCGACCAGATGGCAGACACTGACCCCCTAGTGAGGGGAGGTACCATGGCCCTATTTGTTGTTTGAAAGATAATACTTTAAGATCTGGGATTGGTAGATGACTGGAGAACATGTCACCCTTTGGGCGGGATTGCTCCTACTTCTCAGCGGCACACAAAATCAATGCCAGACTAGACTACGTGCTTTTCAACAAACATCTTGTTCGACAGACTTGGTACAACACCCTATCAGCATTTCTGACCATGGGCAAGTCTCTAGCGCCCTGATGAATGTTGACTCTCTTGGACCACTGTCACGTGGCCTGTATAGAAGCAATACCATCTTTATGCTCACATTTCTTAAGTTGCCTTCTTTCTGTAACATAGTGACTTTTGACACACATTTGTGTACAAGCCAGTGCCGGATAGGATTCTCTGAAAATGTATTTGCTTACATTTCAACTTTGAAGCAACACTAACATGACACCTTGAACATTCAGTACAATGTATAGAGTTCACTGCACAAATGTCATGGCTTATTGTTGCCCGGGAGGCGACAACGCTATCTAGCAGCTAACATAAGCAATTGCGGCCTGACAAAGACCTCAGCATGCCTGGATGGGCACTGTTCAATATACATATACAAATTCACTTTCCTCATTTAAATCAAAGAAGCACTCTACAGACACTTTGAGGTCGCGGCACACCAGATGTCCAGCTCGCTGATTTCTGTCACCTGCACAAGGGATGTCCCGCTCTACACCAAGACAGACAGCCTGATGAAACTCGCCCACAGGTAATTCTTGGAAGATCAGTGAATGGCAGGGCAAGCTTTGGACTATGACATCTCTGTGTGAGGCCTGTCAGATACTAAACCTTCCTCTCCCAGGGGCAGAGACAGAGGGATCACAGGAATTGCAGTGCTAAAGGAGCCCAAATAGTCACAAGGGTGATGGCGATACAGACAAAACCTACCCAAGCAAGAAGAAAATCTGCCTGCCCAGAAGCAAGCCTGGGAACAAGCCCAAAGGATGATCAGCAAATCTACCCCCCCCCACCTGCCTGGGTCACCCTCACCCATCCCAAGACTTGTGGAGGCAGAATACTGATCTACCTGATTGCCCCTCTGTAGGCCGAAATGCAGGCGGTCGTTGCCCCGGAAGACCACTGGGCGAGTGCAACCATCTTGGCAGATCACCACCTCTAGGCCAAACTAGGTTAGGGAGCATTAGGTAGGAGCACACTACATTATACTATATTACACATATGCCAGCATATATTCATTGTTTTAGCACAATTGTGGAATTATTCATTCTTTCCACTATTCTTGTATTGCTAACTGTGGTAATATGTTTCCTTCTATTAGTAATTGCAGCACACATATTCTACTCAAGAATCTCACTGCTTCAATAAATATTAAGACTGCAGGTTGTGTATTTCTTGCATATTTTCTTTGAGTATGCATGAGAATCAGAAAGAAAAGGTTCTAAATCTGATACCACAATTTCTTAGGGAGTCAGGGTTGTCATGTTCTGATGTTGCACACACATTTGTTAGCCTGGAAGGTTAGAGGTGCAAATGGTGCACTGTGAGCTAGCAGGACTATAGGCCAACATCTCCTGAGGGGGTGAGGGGAATCAGACTTGTGCCATCCCAACGTTTATGTTGTCCAATGAATGCACAGTTTTTACTGAGAAAGTATAAAGCTATTTGACATGGCACCGCCAACGTTAGAGTTTGGGCTTTTATTTAATGGATCACCAGAGTAGTTTTCTTTTGTATACCCAAAGAACCCTACTCATCTATCAAACAGACTAACGAGGTGTCAGGGAAAAAAATCCTCCCCAGCTAAGTAGGGATTCCCTATGTACTGGCTGTAGGTTGTTCAAGATTGAACTTTTCAGAGGATTTTCCCATAGTGGTACTCTCTCTGATTTTCACATACTCTGATGTTCAAACCAGCGGCAATAAACATAACTGAAAACTGCAGACATTCAGTTACTCAGATTCTGCAACAACATGGTCTCACACATATTGGTGGGAAATTTACTTCGTTGTTGAGGCTCACAAAGCATTTTGGACAGAGCTGTTCTATTCATGGGTTAAATTCCCAGCAGCAGGCGGCCGCTCGAGATTGTTTCACACACACACTACAACTCACGTTCCAATCAACTACACAGCTTATTAAGATCTAAAAAAACATCTAACATACCAAGAACACTAACATTGGTTTAATGGTGCCCTACCACATACTATAGAAGAAGTTAGACTTGGTCCCCTTAGCAATGAAGGAGCAACATGGCTAGCTATAGCCGGCTACACACCACATCCAAATATTGCTAATTTAACTGCAGCATAAGCAAGAACACTATATAACAGTTTACTCAGAATATACAGAAGCATTACACAGTTCATTATGCAATCAATTACCTTAAATCCTATGGGGGCTGTTCAAGCTGCACAACAACAATTGGTTGCTCTGGGCATTAGCCCACAAACAATTAATGCAGTCATGGGGAAAGCTCTCATCAGGCGGGAGGAAATTCTGTTCTGGATTGCACAGAAAACAAGTCAGTGTGAAGCAGAGTTTCCCCATACAGGATCCCAGGAAAAACACAGGATTCTCACCATATCATTGCTGATGGGGATGGCTCCCCTGTAGAGGACTGCACCACTTGGCGTGCAGTCTTTGCTGCAGTGTATGCCAGACACATCAGACTAACCTCCTCCATCCCGAAATTCAAGACACTCCTCAAAACCCTCTTTCTACAGCGCGCTCTACCATAAAGGGTAACACAGAAAGGTCTCGGGGAAGGTTTACTATTGAATCCCCACCAATTGGAGATATGTCCCGCAACTGCTTTCATATTGCCTCTGAGTTGGTAAACTGGAGATGGTTTTGTTTTTGTTTTCTTCTCTGCTCTCGTTTGTCGTTCAGAACTTGTTTGCTCATAATTGTACATGTTGTGAAGCGCTCTGATACCCTCGGGTCCAGCTAGCGCTACATAAAACTTCAATAAATAAATAAATAAAAATTAGCTGTCTTACCAGAAGTGGTAAAACAGATCCAAAATGAGTTCAGGGCAGCCCTGGACTTTGGGATGAAACTGATGGGTGTCCACCATAATGATAAGTAACATTCGAGGGGAAGCAGCAGCATTGGCTATACACCAGTGCCTTAGGGATTTGCCTACGGGACAGAAGGAGTGCAAATTACCAAAAATTATCAACGAAACACACAACAGTGCATAGAGATAATTTGGGAGCCAGACCTCGCAAACCACAAATTAAGAGTAATCCTGAAAAGGATAAAGCAAAGCTAGCAAATGACTCTTCGACTAAGAAGAAGAGAGTAATAAGAAACATAAATAAAAGACTAAGCCACGGGGTGGGTCTCCTCAAATAGGAAGCCCCTGAAAAGCACTATAATCTGCGCAACCTTGAAACTATTAAATGCCAACCATTAAATTATTTAAGTGCCTGGTGTTGGGATACTGATACACGTTCATTTTGTTTCTTTCAGGAATCATTTGAAAAAGGTTCATAGAGAGGTGGACGGTCAGAGAGCAGAACAGAGGAGTATGTGAAACCAAAGATGGACTCACGATGATAATCTGACTACATCATAAAAAAGGAAGAGAAATCTAAACATTCCAAGCCTCAATTCAGAAAAAAGAAAGTGGCAGGCATCAAAGTGAAGCATGGCACGGATATTGAGGACACTGCTTCTGGGCGGGGAATGGGCTCTGACCATGCTGGACAGCGTGGTAGAAGTCACAATAGTTTGCTAGAACCTGATGGATTGTCTGGCGGCAGTAGTGTTGAGTGACTCTATCCAGGTGGAAACACCAGATACAAGAGTGAGCGTTCCACGTCGCTTATACGATATGGATCTCCAGATCAAAGGAGATATACAATGCCCAGTAAGGCTTCTCTTTTGGAAGAACCTGTCATTCGGTTATGACATTCTCTTGTCTGAAAAGGATTGGCCACCAGAATTTGTCATGGACTGCCCAAAGGGGAGCCAAAGGGACAAACTGTAATTTTACCTGCCTTCTCTGACCTGGTCCCAGATTCAGTTAAACATTCATATGCCAAGGAGTGGGCGTTGGCGCTGGCTCCTGTGTTATACAAGAACCATGTGGGGTGGGATGGCAGTTCCCCATATCACTTAATACAAGTGAGGTCAACCACACAGCATCAAAGACAATACCCCATTAAGAATGGTGCCAAAAAGCAAGTTAGAGAAATTCTCACCCAGCTTGAATACAAATGTCTAATAGAAAGTTGCACCTCTCCTATGAATAATCCAGTTTCCAGTAATGAAACCTGATCATTCATATCGTCTTGTATGATATCATAGATATTTCAATACAGCTACACGTACCTTTGTAGTACAAAATGTGCACAGCGCAGTACTAATAAACAATATAATGCGTAAACAATATAAAACTACACTAGATCTCTCAAATTGAATTTTCTGCCAAAATAAAGTGCCTGAAAGCAGGTATTTGACAAGCTTCAGTGCTCTAGGTTCTCAGAAATAGTTCTGTTGTTTACCCCAGGGGTGTAAGAATTACCCTGGGTTGTTTTTAGTCCATGTTACAGAACTTTTAAAACAATTTGATGACCTGGCATTGTACTATGTCGATGACATTTATTTCATGGATGATGACCTTCCTGCTCACTTGACAAGAGTAGATCACATAGTTCTGAGATTCGCTCACATGAGCTATACATTTAGCTTAAAAAAATCAAAGATTGCCCATTTCAATTGCCTATTTCTGGGATATGAGTTGTCAAATGAAGGCAAAAGCCTTACAACACGGGGGGCGTGGCCAAGGCGGCTGACATGGCGGACGCAGCTTAGAAGAGCTCCGTCCCGCCGAGTAATCCTTTCGACATTTATCCTGCCTCCCGCTTGCCTGTGCCCGTCCCGCGGCAGTGAGGGGTAGCGGAGGGTGTCCGGCAGGTGTGGCATGATTTTTGGCTGCTCCGGTGATTCAGATCGGGCGCAATCGGCCCCGGAGGTGGAGCGGCCTACACCGGCAATTGATGCCGGGACCTCGATTTTAAAGGCACCCGATGAGTGGTCGGGCGGACGGCGGACGACAGAGCGAAACTGCGCAGCGGCCCGGCCCCATCCAAAGCACAGATACCGGCGAGTGGCCGCTAGCAGAATACATCATCGGGCCTGACGCTGCACCTGGGGGACCGGACGGCTGCCGAGTGGCTGCGGCCGACGCGGCTTCGACCAACTGGCCGAGGGTGACGGCGGAGATCCCGGGAGAAGCCTGGGCCCAGAGACGCGACCCCGGTGGTGAGTGTACACTGGGGCGCGCGGCGGCAGATGTGAGGAGTGGAGGGGAGGACGTGGAGAACCCGGCGGTCAGGTCGGACCGCGGTGGACCAGGTCCCTGAGGCGCGAGTGAGCCGACCTTGAACCGGGGTGCGCTGGTTGGTGCCCAATTTGAAATTATAGTGTCCTAGAACTCGGCGGTTGAGTCGGGCTGCGGCGTGCCCCCCCTGGGGAGCCCCCTAGCAGCAAAGCAGTAATCCTGGGCATTGGGTGCACAGCGCGGTGTGCCATCCACGACATCGGCCATAAACTGACTGCGCGGAGCTGCCGGGAGCGGCGCCGGGCCTGGCGATTGCGCTGCCGTGCCCTGACCACGAGTTGATGGAGCTGCATGGAGGTTTGGGGTGAGCTGTAGGACTCTCCGGGGCCCACGAAATAGCAGCGGGTGACGGCTGCTTGATCCGGTGCACCGTGCCATGGACTGCCTGGCCGTTTGGGCCCGGGGCCCCACCGGGGGAATAGTAGGTGGGCCTGCCGGCGAGCGGCTGACGGTGGGCCCCTCAGGCGGAGACAGCGACTATCTAGTGGGTTGCGAGTGGAACCTTCCTACCAGGCTGATCCCACTGGCTGCGGACCATGACCAGAGGCGGAGGAGGCAGCGAAACCTCGAAACAAGGCACCCTCGACAAATTCACCGGTGCAGGTGGAGCAGCCGAGGCCTCTGGAGGCTCTCCGCCCCAGGGGCCGGACAATGCTGCGCTCCTGGCGGCAATCACCCAATCTAGAGACACCTTAGACGCCAAGATAGGGGCAGTTGGAGCTGATGTTACGCTGTTGCGCCAGGACTTATGAGACGCGGTAGCCCACATCACCGAGGCTGAAACAAGAATCACCGGAGTGGAGGACGACGCGGCAATACTGAAGAAGAAAGTCGCCTCCATGGAAGGGATCCAGAAAGGCCTGGCGCTCCGGGCGGAGGACGCCGAAGGGCGGGCTCGGTGCAAGAACCTACGGTTTGTTGGATTCCCAGAAGATTGTGAAAAGGGGAATATGGAGGCCTTTATTACTCAATGGCTGGAGGGGTGGTTGCCGCCAGAGTCCCTTTCTCGCTGCTTTGTCATAGAGTGGGCGCACAGGGCGCTTGCTCCGAAGCCGCCGGTTGGAGAGCGCCCACGGCCTGTAATAGCCAAACTGCTTAACTATCATGATCGGGACACTATCCTGAGGCAAGCTCGGTTGAAGGAAACCCTTATGTGCGACAACCATCGGATTCTGGTATTCCCAGACTACACCAAGCTAGTACAGCGACAACGGCAATCCTTCACAGAGGCCAAGGCTCGCCTGAAGGGACTCAAAATCCAGTATGCCCTGCTTTATCCAGCCCCCCTGCGAGTGGTTTATCAATCCCGGACCATGTTCTTCAATTCTCCGGAAGAAGTATTTGCAAGGACTGACGAGACGGTTCAGGTTCGGCCGCACACTCCACCGGCTCGAGATTCTGATTCATCCTCCTCGACGGCGCCGCAGCAGACCCACCGACGTTCTCGTAGTAGGAGCAACTGGCGGTCCCGCTCCACCAAGAGGTCCCCCACCAAGAAGGGTGCTGCGGAGGAGACTGCTCCTCCGGACTCTAAGAAGACAGAGAAGGGACATGTGGTACCTAATTGCGTTGTGTTGCGGAGTGAGCTCTGCAGGCGACTGAGAGTGGCCCAGCCCGAGATGCTGGACGATTGCTGGAAGCACTGCCATCCTGTGATACAGACTAGACTAGCAGTTATGGGATGTGGGATGGGAGAGGGTGGGGGGGGGGACGGTAAGGCGGACTATTGCCCCAGGGTAGCAGCAGTCCAGACTTTCACAGACGTTAAGTGCCCCCTGGTCGGGCTAGTTGGGGGTTGAGGGTGTGGTTGATGGGGATCCATTGGAGTGGGTGGCCGCTGACCTCCTGTTGGGGGTTGGGGCACTCCTACACAGCGACAGATACTTCAATGTTGTTGAGGTATAGGGGAGGGGGGAGGCCAGTATTCCGGGAGTTGGGTTGGGGTTGAGTTCAGGGGTTGGGGGTGGGGGGACGCGTAAAGTTGGGGTCAACAGGGGCAGCTCGTTCACGCACGATAGTCCACCAGGTTCGATTCATGTCTTATGGCCAATTGCACTCACCCGCGCCCAGGCGATTGCAGATTTCCCCGGTTGATGGTGGCTAGAGGTTCTGATTCGGAGCCCCCCAGGGCTGCGCTGCGAATAGTGAGTTGGAATGTAAGGGGCATGCTAGATAAAATCAAAAGAGGCGCTGTGCTGCGACAGGGGAAAAAAGAGAAGGCTGATGTTCTACTGTTGCAAGAGACTCTTCTCCTTGGTACCAAGACCCTTAGTTTACAGCGCTATGGGTATGAGCAGGTGTTCCACGCTGGTTTTGTCCGGGGATCCCGGGGAGTGGCGGTTATGATTCACAGTAGAGTGTCGTATGTCCACTCTACACAGTGGGTAGACGCCCAGTGCAGATAGGTATTTGTTAAAGGAATGATTGGTGGAGAGCCGGTAGTCTTTGGTAGTGTGTATGCCCCCCCCCCGGTTGCGATGGTCTTTGGTAGAAAAACTGTTCACTGTCTGGGCTGAGATTCCAGACGCGCTGGCGGTGATTGGAGGCGATTGGAATGACATTATGGATGGGAATGTGGATCGCTACAGGCCGAATGGCGGACAGCTGGTAGCTGCCCCTATGAGATTGAATGACATGGTGAGAGGGATGGGATGGACGGATCCATGGCGCTATCAACACACACACAGTCGGGAATATACATATGTTTCGCCGGTTCATCAGTCCTTCTCACGGTTAGACTACTTGTTCGTTCCCTGCGCCAAGATAGGGAGAGTGGAATCAACGGCTATACTGCCGCGTGGATTTTCTGATCACTCCCCCATTACGATAGACATCCTTCTTGACCGGAGGCGGCAGCCCTTTCGATGGCGCCTCTCTACCTGGCACCTACAACAGGACGACTACCAGTCCCACATGCGGGTGGTCATAGCTCATTACTGGGATGAAAATGAGAGGTCGGGGTCGGACGTGGTGACCCTCTGGGAGGCCATGAAGCCTACACTCCGGGGAGTAGACATAGCCTGGTGCGTGAGGGCCCATAGGGCGCGGGGAGAGGATCTGGAGAGGGCGGCGGATCGTGTCCGCACTCTGGAGAGACAATGCACAGAGACGGGGGTGGAGGAGGTCCTACGACGGCTGCTGCAGGCGTAGTGGGATGCTGCTTCCCTACACCTTGAAGAGTCACGCCAAATATGGCTTGCAATAAAGAGTAGAATTTACCAGTGGGGGGACAAATCTAGCTCAATGCTGTATAGACTATGCCAGGGCACGTTCCAAGCTCAGACGCTGCCGGCGCTGAGAGATGAGATCGGGAATTCTTTATCCGATCCAAGGGTCATTGCTGACAGCTTTGCGCGCTATTATGCGGCACAATATACCCCTAGAGATTCTCTCCCGGCGGAGGCTGTGAACAAATTTCTAGCGGATCTCCTGCCACGGGGGATCTCCGATGAGGAGCGTGATCGTCTCGAGATTCCACTGTCCACGGAGGAACTGGGAAAGGCCCTTGGAGAGCTGAATGCTGGGAAGGCCCCAGGGCCCAATGGATTCCCGTGCGAATTCTTTCGGAAATATCATCTCCAATGAGGGACACATTTCAAGAAGGAATTAGATGCTGCTAGAGAGTTGGGTCATCTGCCGCCTGATTGGAGGCATGCTGAGATCGTGGTGTTCTGCAAACCATGGAGACCTCCGGATCGCCATGAATCGTATCGCCCTATCTCACTTCTGAATATTGAGGCGAAGATACTGGCAAAGGCGCTCGCTAACTGCCTCCTCCCATTGATTACCACCCTGGTCCACCCGGACCAGGCTGGCTTTATGCCACACAGGGCCACCAGACACCAATATTAGGCTGGCCCAAGTGGCCTTGGAAATGATGCGAGCCACTGGCTCCCAGGCGGCGCTTTTGTTGGCCGATATTGATAGAGCCTTCGACTCGCTGAGCTGGGCTTACCTACAAGCGCTTCTGCCTCGTCTAAATCTCGGACCCCATTTTCTCTCGTATATATGATTGCTATATACTGATTTGACAGCGTACGAGTGGCTGGTGCGATCTCGGACGCCTTCCCTATTGGACGGGGTACCCGACAGGGGTAACCTCTCTCGCCGTACTTATTCGCTCTTGCAATGGAACCTCTTGCGGCATGGGTGCGTATAGACGCGCAGATAAAGGGATTTGAATGGGAAGCTGGGCCATCCGACAGAATTGCGCTCTATGCAGATGACGTACTGTTTTTTCCTACAGATCTCAATACTTCGGGCCCGAGAGTCCTTAATATCATGAGGGTGTTTGGAGAGGTTTCGGGGCTTTATCTTAACGTGAAGAAATCCATCTTGTGGACCCTGGGCAGCGGTGTGGCTCTTGATAACTGGGCGTCCGCCCTACAGGAGGCGCCAGGAGGTTTTAAGTATCTTGAGGTGTTCCTAACAGACATCCTTGGAGTCTCGTGGGAGCGTAACATTGTGCCGGTCTGGGACAGGGTCCGATCGGATATGAAAACATTGTCCCGTATGCCCTTGAACTTGTATGGCCGCTCGGCCATCTTTAAGATGGTGGCCCTTCCTCGTTTGCTTTACCAACTGCAGAACCACCCCTACCCTGTCTCGCCGCAGTGGTTTCGCCAGGTTAACTCGGCGCTGGGCCGCTTTCTTTGGGCGGGAGGTGCTATTCGCGTGGCCCCCGCACCTGTTTCCTCTCTACATACTGCGTCGGCCTGGCGTCATCGGACATCCTATCCTACGATCAGGCATCCCATCTATTGATGCTCAACGAATGGTGGTATGGAGATCGGAGTGATCCGGCGTACGCCCTGGAGAGATATTTGATGGAACCGGATACTTTGCATACGTTACTGTACTCGGCGGGGAAGAGGAAGAGGCTCTCGGTGGTTACTCAGATTGTCTTCCAGGTCTGGCGTCGAGTGCTTAGTCGTATGGGATGGTGGAACAGGCTGACTGAAGAAACCCCGCTGTGGCAAAACGGCCGCCTACCGGCCTTGGCGACTTTGCAGGGGTTTCACGGCTGGGACGCAATAGGGATCTCGGCACTGGGACATGTCATGAGGGGCACGACCCTTAAATCCTTTCAGGAGCTGAGGGATGAGTATGATATGCCACACACCCAGTTCTTCAAATACCTGCAGTTTCGACATGCTATCTCCCCTGCCTTGGAGGGATTGGACTCCCTGCCGGAATTTAGTCCACTAGAAGCCAAATTATTTATGGGAGAACTGACAGAAAAGAAAATATCCCGCATCTATCAATCACTTGTTATTCATTGCTCCCCCTCCCTGGACGGCTTGTGGTCTACGTGGGAGAGAGACGCCGGAGAAATTGATGAGGAGGGGTGGAGGGAGGCCCTCACGGCCCCAAGGGAGGCGGTCATCGCCGTACGACTGCGCTTTATCCAATTTAAATAACCACACAGGGCTTACTACACAAGAGAGAGGCTGCGGCGGGCCGGATTGATTGCCTCCCCCGATTGTCTGAGGTGTGGCAGAGAAGTGGGCACGTTCCTTCACACAGTGTGGTCCTGTGGGGAACTGGAGAGGTATTGTGGGCGTGTTTGGGACTGTTTGGATGAGGTACTGGGCTGGCAGCTCCCACGTACATTGCAGCTGGGCCTTCTACATGTCTTGGAGCAAGTGGGTGGCAACATATATAAAAGACAGTTGTTACTCCTGGGTCTTACGGTGGCCAAGAGGGACGTGGCCCGCGCCTGGAAAGACCCTAGGGCTCCCCCGATAGAGGTATGGAAGCGGGGTTTATACTATTAAATGGGACTGGAACGTCCAGTGTTTGAGGCCTGTGGCTGCCCCAGAAAGCACTATAAAATTTGGAAAAGGTGGGCGGAATACAGGGGGCTGTGGCTGGAGCCGCCGACGCAGCAGGATGTAACTGGAGACCAATTGTTCTGAGAACCGAGGCGAGGGTAAGAGTGTATTACCACTATTATATAGACTGATTAGCTTAGATCAAGGTGGCTATCGTGAACAGGGCTAGGGTGGGACCCAGGAGGGGGTAGTTTTACGGGGTTGGGGGGGTAAGGGTAGTTCAATGCCAATGCTTTATCCTGCTTACTGTACTGATTGCTATTCTTTGCTTCTTGATTATATGCTCACAGCCCCCCCGGTGTTCGGAGTACTGTGAATGTCTTGCAATCGTATCTGAAATGACAATAAAATGTTGTTCTGAAAAAAAAAAGCCTTACAACTCACTTCTTAGAGAAGTGTGCACTTTTACAACCACCAAACATATTGAAGAAACCTTGGCAGAACTTACAGTCTAGATTATGCAGAACAGGTTAAACCATTTTTAAAATACACATTGGACAACTGAACACACACATATTTTACGTTCAGTCCAAGCTTACATGCTAGCTTCAAAACACACACACGCACACAAGTAAACTTCACAACCCTGCTGGTCCGAATAATTGCGGGGTCATCAGTGTTACCTATGTTACATTCATTGAAGATGACACAGCACCAATTTAATATAAATTACATTTATATACTAATGCTGAAATGTGTTTTGCACCAACAGAAAAAATATTGATGGAGGTACAGACTACTGTGTTGAGAGAGAGTGAGAGCATTTGCTATGGGAAATGGATAATTGTCATCACTCCAGTTCCCGCCTTAGAGGCTGTGAAAAAGGCCAGCATTCCTAATGCAAAAGCCTTACATTCATGATGGCTATAACGGCCAACTCTCTCACCGCAATAGATGCAGACTACGTCTTTGACTCTACACGACAAACACAAGTATTCCTGAAGTATGAACAAGAATATCCTCTACCTAAGGAAGTCATGCGTCTTGATCATTATAATTACATCTGCCCAACCTGCTGTAGGGACAAAGCAACAATATTCAGCAGCATGCGCAGCCGCAAAAGTGTGCACGCATGATGGAGAATTCCATCCTGAAAAGACATGCATGCAGTCGCTAGGTGGCTGCACTGTGCAGCTGGCAGAACTCGGAGCTTTGATTCTGGCCCTGGAAAATCTGGTCCTGGACTCCCCACACTAATAATGTCTGATTTGTATTATTGTGTTCCATCATGTAATGAATTCTTACACTACTGGAGCCAGAATGTATTTAGAGACTCCAAAGGATAAATAACAAACCATAAAAAGCTTTGGGGTCAGGTGCCTAAGCTGAAAGCATGCTTGCCACAGAATCATGTGATTTACATCTTGGGTCATCAACATATAGAAGTACACATTGTAGGGAGTTTGATGACTGACAAAGCCGCCAAGGCAACGGTGCAACCTGTTGCTGTAGCTGCAATAACTCGTTCCAGCACGAGAATAAATCAATACATTATGGTGGCTGTCAGTGTTGTATGTGATGGCACCCACCTGCCGAAAGGCTTTCCCACAGAGTACTTGTACCTGTTGCAAATGCAAAACATACCATTTGCCATTATCCCCTGAGTGGGGGATAGTGTAATATCAAACTCAGATCGCAGGTTAGGCTTACTCCTAGCTCCATATGAGGGCTTAGCGTCTGCACACACAGGGGTGTCAGCTACAATTCCATTATTGCAGCAACACTTTTGGTGGCCAGGTCTTTACAAACAGGCTAAGACTTTGTCCTTAAATGTGACGCATGCCAGCAGATGAAGGGTTCCACCATAGCACGCCCACCACAGATAACACTATTGATTTCAAACAAGCCACACACATTTACCTGGACCACTACGGTACCTAACAGTGGATTCCTGTTCTCAGTTACTATAAGTCTGGCCATAGTGATCGGATAACACCCATATTGTTATAAAGCACTTGAAAGTCTTTATTCGAAAATACGCAGTTGGCACATTCCATTCCCACCAGGGGCCGGCGCTTGTCTCTAAAGGTTACAAAGACACCATGGGCAGATTATGTGTGAACGCGCGGTATTCTTCTACATACCATCCCGAGGTAAATTTGGTTGTGGATAGCAAAACCTGAGACTTAAAGCAGTCTTTAACATCAAGGATATTAGGCTTAGGTTGCAGTTGGGTTCATCAATTAAATGGGGTCCAAAGAGCACTAAACAATCTGGCTAAAAAATCTTATGGGTGGTTGAACTATCTATGAGATCATTTTTGGTGCTAAGATGTGGGTATCAGACCTCGACAATCCCAGCACAGTGGCAGCAGAAATACATTTTGAAATAAATGAATGTTTGTGTGTTTTACAGGAACTCAACAGCTTCCGGGACACACAGAGCAACATCCAAGTAAATCTGGAGGAGTAAGTCTGGAGGAGTGAAGGAAGCACTAGCGATTCCTGGTTGGATCCCTAAAATTGGGGACCGGGTCCGGGAGAAAATAGTGAACAAAAAACTATTTGGGCCATCTTACAGAGCACCTGTCCTGGCTGTTGACAGTACCATAACTGTGCTTTTACCGCTGATCGCTGCCTGCAAAAATAAGAGATTTGTGTCAACAGATCTTTTTAAACCACATCATGTTGCTGGTTCTATACAGTACACCAGGTGGACTCTTGGGTAGTTACCTGTCTCCTCTTACTACCATACAGGAAATCCAGTTGGAAGCTTTCATCTCTGATAAAGCCTCTACTACCCAGCCGGGGATAGTTACCAATGAAGCATCTCTTTTACCTGCTACTTCAACAAATACCATACAAACAACTTGTACAGAGCACTGATTTCTGTTCTGTTTCTGTTCTCAGTCCGAGCAAACTCCAAGTTCTACCGAAGTTCCAGAGCTGCCAAAAATTTATCGAACAGTCTCAGGCCACTTTATCAACAATGCTGACTTCTCTTCAGTTGCATCGGATTCACCTCCACCTACTCTTTTACCTCTCTGAGGCAGGCTGCGTGTACTCTACTTTTGGCTGAAGAAGATGTACTTTGTTACTCCATGGTTACACCTTTAGATTACAATTTCGTTACTTTTCCTGTTTGTTTGGATTGATTTTGTGACAGTCTTTTTCTGATTCTGAATTTGACACTATATCCCAGAACGCTCTGCTGTTAAACATGTGAACTTGGATTTATCACCCCATTCTTCATTGCACAAAATGCAAAGAGGCCTTTCTCAGCTGTTCAGGTTCCTGAATTGTTTGGGATAGGGTATCAAATCATATATTTGGGCCTACTGAAGTTTTACAAATTCCATATTTGTTCACATTATCATTGAATGACTTTATCACCCCATTTCTATCTCTGATGATTTGGACATTAACACAGTGCATGAGATGCTAGAAGATCTAGAGCATTTAACTGTTTATAATCTCGAAGAACTATATATCGGTAGTGCTAATGATGATGAAATGTTCTGTTTTCAACAATGTGGTTATCATTTTGTGCATAAAGTAAATACTCCACATGCTGTCTTTAATTATACACAGTGGGAACACTGCTCTACACCATCACTGGGTAGCTCAAACATGTTTGCACAGAAGTTTGCATATTTTTAACATCGCAATTGAACAGACCCAGGGGCTTATTATTATAGGTTAACACCAGCACCAGCTAAGAAAAATATGCTCATAGATACTAAGCTGATATATTCTGCATTTTTTTCCCAGTTGGCCACACAAGGGTTTGACATTTGGAGGGACGCGTTAGAGGTGAAATCGATTTGGGCAACTGAGGATGGGCATATTCAGTGGAACCAGTCTTTTTTAAAGTATGCCTTATACCACACCAAATGATTTTCCTTTACAAGACGGTGAAATAAACTTCTTGGTTTGGCCTGGTTAAGATAAACAATTTAAACACACCAAGAATTCCCACATTTGCATGTTTTGCGACCTGGCAGGAGTTCATGAGTTATACGGAGGAAACACTGGACACTGTGCTTCGCAATGGCCATACAGTTTATCGGGTACCAATCATGGAGAATGGTTAGTGTGGCCCTTAGACACTAATGGATGTCAGGCACCTTCCATGGGTGACACAAAAGGGTTTAAGATCAACAAACCAGACCCATGTTACACACAGACACAACGCTCAGCGGTGGTAACTATATAGAGTGCCTTGATTGGCTAAAGACCTCAGCATTGCCTCAGATGAAACAACACTTGTCTCTTCTCTCTGATGACATGGGATTACTGGGCGTTTTCATAGGTCCTCAAAAACTGTGTTAAAAGCTCTTCTTGTATGCAATATACTATGAAGTTTGGAAGGTTTCATAGCACGAGTTGCTGAGAGCCTGCACGAGATTGACAGGGCAAATTTAGAAAGGGTTTTGGCGGTAGTTGAAAATGGTATGACCACCATGTCAACTAGAATATACTCTCTGAGTAACATTGTCTCATTAGCAATAGACATCATACAGGATGACATGTCTACTCTACAACATGGGCAATCACAGCTTAGGGCTATTATGTTACTGGGCTGGACACTCCATACAATTTGCACCGGTCGTGTACCATGACATCACCTTAATGCCACAAATCTCTTTTTACCTAACAATCTTACAAAACAGCAACAAATAATGGCAACGAAGGATGTGGCATACACTATGCTACACATGGAGAAGGATAATCCACAGTTTTATTTCTCTGGCAATATCGACATTCCATTTTCAATACTGTTTACAACACCATCAAGTAGGCAGAAATGAAGCACTAGGGGAAGGGAACATGTAAGAGTTAGGGATTTTACCTTTTATATATTGCTGTAGAAATAGTAAGACTGAAGTTTTAGTTAGCTGCACAGAAGGCAAGAGTACTTCAGGACATTTCTTTGTGTGTAGGAAAGTGTCGCTGCATGGCGCATGTAAGTTGTCCATAGCTAACTTGTCCTGCTATCTGAATGGTTCTCAGGCTGCTGTCCAACCTTCATGTTGGGCTAATAGGGGTTATTTGATATTGTACGATCAGAGTTGCTGCGACAGGAAACCGAGAATTGCCCATCTGCTGACGATTTCTGCAGTTGTGACCTGTTGTACGCAAGTATTGTTTCCACCTGCTCGTACAGGTAGGGAGGCAATGCTGTGGCTTTCGAATAAGCTTTCAAATGTGTGCTTTGAAGCCTTAAGCAGACTGAAAGCCACTTTGTTCCAGAAAGATGTGGCCTTAACATCTGTACGGGAGACGTTTCATCCTCAAGTTGCAAGGTTATTTTCTGAGATACAGTGCTACTTCGCACTAATTTCCCACATCATTTTGGGGAACTTGTGCCCCGCATTTTTAACATGTCCAATACAGCGGGAGTAGCCAACTTTTTTAAGATCCTTGCGTCTGGTTTGGTTAGTACCTTCCAGACAGTCTTCAGAGTTATTCCCCCATTCATATGCTCAGTGCTTGGAAGCAATTTTGGAGGTCTTCCACTGGTCATGTTCCTGATTATCAGGACTGTCCTTTTATTTTTCCTGTTCTGCAATGGATGCCCCATCACAAGGCTAAATGGAACTGGCACTTCCACATGTGGTCCTGTGTCGTGAAAGCATGATACTGTGTTTGGCACACCCTTGCTTCAGGAACTAAATGAAAATTGGTTCTTGTCCTTTAGGCCTGCACAACTACACTGTGTGCAGCCTGTATTCCACTGTCTTCTGTGCGCTTTTGAGTTTGCTTTGGATATATGCTTCCGGACGCAATCAGATCAGTCACTGGATCTTGGCCTACTGATAGTTCCATTTACCGCCCATCTGTACTGTTATCCATGGTGCTTACTGTTGCTCCTAAATGCATTTTACTAGCCTTCCTGGGATGCCTCTTCTCCTTGTGAACTGGATCTTGGCTCGGGCTCTGCAAATTCAGGACTGGCTGCTCCTCCTTCAGCAGCTGCTGAGGGGGCTGGATGGGAACATGTATGCTGAATGGATCTGATTTGATGTGTACCTGCGGGAATGTTGTCTGTGGTAGCTGGGAACAGCAATGTTTTGTTTACTTCTCGGAACATTTAAACAATCTGGCAGTTTCAAGTTGAGGGACATTTTTAATTCAGCTTTGTTTTTAGTGCTAATTATGGTAGTATGTTTTGTTCTATTAGCAACTGCAGCACACGTATTTTACTCAAGAATCTCACTGCCTCAATAAATATTAAAACTGCAATTTGTGTATTTCTTGAGTATTTCCTTTGGGTATGCATGAGTATCCAAACCAAAAGATTTTAGATCTTTTACCATGATTCCTTGAGGAGTCAGGGTTGTCATGTTCTGAGGTTGCAAACACATTTGTTACTCTGGAAGGTTAGGGGAGTGAATGGTGCACTGTATTCTAGCAGGACTATAGGCCAACATCTTCTGAGGGGTGCAGAGAATCAGACTAGCTCTATCCCAATGTTTCTGTTGTCCAATATATGAACAGTTTTTACTGAGAAACTATGAAGGCATATAACACTACATGTTACAAGTACCTGGCGACTTCAGGATTAAATGTTAAGAAACCTGGTAATGGTTAACAATGTCAAGAAGGGTATTGATGATTACCTCACACACAACAATACCAGCAAGGTGAGCATGTCTGCTCTTCATAGCAGAAGATGTACGCCATCTTAAACTCAGAGAAGCGTTACGCTTCAAATTTGGCACAGAACTTAGAGACCTTGAATTAGACCATAAGTGCTTCCATTCCCAGATGATCTGGATGAAAATACTTATGATTCACAGTCAGCTCCAGGCCCTGGGGGCTAATAAGTTGGGATACCTACTGGCACCGTTAGATAATTCGTTTTACATGCACAGCACTAAATTAGGCAAACTATTGGTGAAACTGCTGTGTGCCCTTTGTGCTGAAACTGTAATCACAAAGATCACCCCCCCCCCCCACAGAAGGGTACAAATGGGCAATATGGTGAAAGTGCACTACTTCTGTGCTTTCTATACTCAACTCTATAGCAAAGAGCAGACAAACCAGCAAGAGCGCTCCCGATATCTATAAGAGGCGCGATTTCCTACACTAAGTCAGTGTGATTGTGAGATACTTAAAAGGCCTTTAGAGAAGGACAACATTCTCTTGGCTATCTCTAGCTGCAGCCCCACTCTAATACCAATACTGATTACGGTCTATCGAGGGGTGTTCAAGGGGGATAGGGTAAAGTCCACTAAGGCCAAGTCTACATTTTCCTACCTCCACAAACCTAGTAAGAACCCGGCCGAGCATAGTTACTATTGCCCCATCTCCCTTTTTTATGTTGTAGTCTTTTTAGTGTTGCAGCAAAAACAATTATGGACGGAATGCTGACAATACAAACATTCTCCCCCAGTCTAAAGATCTGGGTTGAATCCATAGTTTATTTGCCCACTACGCCACCCCAGGTCGGACCTAGCCATATGCAAATCAGTCTTGACCCTGTGCCCCATGGGAACAGTCCAGACCGAACTGCCAGGCCATGTCCTCCCTTGACCGGGAACAAGCATCCTGGGACCGGTTTCAGGGTATGTCACACTTCTTCAGCAAGGCTAGCTTGAATCTAGTGGCACAGTGAGCAAGGGGCCCACGACTGGTCATACCCATGCCACTCAGGGCAAAAAGTGTTACAGCAAACAAATGATGGACAGAATGCTGACAATGCAAACATTCTCCCCCAGTCAAAAGATCTGGGTTAAATTCATTGTTCTTATGCCCACTATACCACCCCAGTTTGGACCCAGCCATATGCAAATCAGTCTTGACCGTGTGCCCCATGGGAACACTCCTGACCGAACTGCCAGGCCAGGTCCTCCCTGGACCGGAAACAAGCATCCTGGGACCAATTTCAGGATATGTCACCCTTCTTCAGCCAGGCTAGCTTGAATCCAGTGGCACCGAGAGCAAAGGACCCATGTCTGGGCATACCCATCCCACTTAAGGCGAAAAGTGTTACCGCAAACAAATGATGGACAATGCAAACATTCTTCCCCAGTCAAAAGATCAGGTTAAATCCATCGTTCTTTTGCCAACTACGCCAACCCAGATCCTTGTGACTGGGGATGAATGTCTGCATTGTCCAGAATTCAGTCCATCAATTGTTTCTTTTCCGTAATCTCTTTAGTGGAATTTATAAGGAAAAAGGAGAGGACTGTCATTGCCTAGCTTTCAAACACAGATGGAATTTAATGTAGGGATTATGCAAATGGCAGTTACAGAGATCACATTAACATTATTACCAAAACTGAGCCTTTGTAAGCATACATAAATGTTAACCACATAGTCCTCCTAACACTGCCCAGGGCCCACCAGCATGATGGGAGGGCTGAGTTGGCAGGACCCCTCTAAGCTTCTCTAATGTGATTTCCATTTAAGGTCAAATATAAGGTGGGTATCATTCATATTACTGATCTGTTTTATGGCTAATATTATCCATACTCTGTGGTACCACAAGTTGGTGTTTGGGCTCTCCACACTCTTCCAGTTGTGAGCTATAATCAATTTTGCTGCACCTAGACTTTAGAGACAATTATACTATTCAAGATTGGACAGTGCTTTCAGGTTGTGGCCCAAGAGCATCACCTCTGGTGTGAAGGGGAGTGGGAATTTCAGCACCTCATGTAAAAATGTAGAAACTGCCCTCCAGAAGGGCTGGACCACTGGGCAGGCTCACCACACACGAAGCTTCTCAGCAAGTGCTCGGCACTCACTCCAACACTGAGGCGACACATTATGGTACATACAATATAGACTGTGTGGAGTGTAATACCAGCCGTACCAGACCTTATAGTGCATTTCTCTCACCAGGGTAGAGGTGGAGAAGGAGTGTATGTCCTTGCTTAATTTGACCCAATGTTTGGCATCTTCCAGGGATTGTGCGCACTTTCTATTATATCTCCAGGTAAGGGACACTTCCTGCCAAGAAGGAATTTATATAATGCAGAATTCATGCCATGTGTGCCTATGAGCTTAGGGAGGAAAGTTTCAAAGGGTGTTTTAGTCCTGGAGCTCCTGGGCAAATTATAGGATGAGTTACCCATTGCCGATGTTGGGAATATGAAAGTCGAAGCCCCTAACTCGGTTCTACACTGTATCATACATGTCCAAAATCAATCATTCGCCTCTCCCACTTCCAATTGTGTTAGATCTGTCCCTCTAGAACAGGCGTAAAGGCAGAATTGTAGTATATGGGTGTATAAGAAGATGAATAGGTTACGTGCACTCTAGATTCCACATAAAGGTCCCATGTTTTCAGAATAGTAGTTACTGGGGTACTGATATATTCAGTGGGTGGCCAGTGGCATCTGTGCAGCCATACTGTGTCCCATAGGGGCCTCTGTACTATCACCTAGTCCATTTCCCACCAGTTCTTCTCCGGCTCCATCATGGAAAATTCCACTCATGTACGAAGTTCCGACGCTGCAGAATAGTGAGGCATGCTCGGTGCCCCCAACACACCCATTTATTGATGTTGCCTCAGCAATTTTTGTGGGAGTCTGGGTGCCCTACCCTTCCATATAACAGACTTGGTGTTGGATGCTTCTCAGGTATGTAGGGTCCAGCCAGATCGGAAGGGCTTGAAAAAGATATAGGAGACGTGGGAGGACACTAATTTTAACCGCACTGATTCTAACCGCACTGATTCTGCCTAGCCATGAAAGTATCACTTTCCCCCATTTACAAAGGTCCATTGTAATGGCTGTCAACAAGGCAGGTAGCCCTTATATTACGCGTTAGATGAACCCCTAGGTATGTAAAATAGGTTTTTGCTCATCTGAATGGGAGTAGCGTCACCCAGCCACCTGCTTCTCATCGTCTAATGTCAGATTAAGAATTTCCAATTTGTCAAGCGTGACTTTGTAGCTCATAGTTCTGAAAGAGGTGCACCTCTGTCGGTAGGGAGGTGCTCAGGGAGCCTGATGTTAAGAGGACATTGTCGACATAGAGCGAAATGTTTGATTCCCACAGTCCGCACTTTATTCCTATTACCTCCTGCGTTTCCTGGATCACAGAGGCTATGGAATCTATGAAGAGGGTAAATAGTAAGGGCGATAGAGCCCTAGCCCTAGCGATTTGCAAGGGTGTAGAGAGGTGTCCATTCTCATCACTTTAGCCATTAGGTTTGCGTAACGTTCACAAATCATTTTCATGAATTTAGGACCTAACCCCAACTTCTGGAGGGTTAAACACAAAACAGCCCAATCCATTCTGTCAAAGGCCTTCTCTGCATCCCATATAGATTGCAGGAATATTTTTGAGGGAGACTTTCTTCATCAGGTGTATAGTCAATCCAATGTTGTCATGGGTCCTGAAAAAAATCCACTGTGGTCCTTGGTACCAGGTTGGAAATTATGCCACTGAGGCATGTGGCCAGGATCTTTGTTAAGAGTTTTGGGTCTATATTAAGTAGGGCTGTCAGTGATACAATGCACATCTGGATGGGTCTTTGCTGGGATTAGGTAAGACCCTCACAACAGCCTCCCGCATGGTCTGTGTGATAGCCCCCCGCTCCTGCGCAATGATTGAACAACGCCATAAGATTAGGTGTCAGTCAGGATTAAAATGCTTTATAGAATTGGGAAGAAAGGCCCAAAGTTTAAATGGCCAGTTGAACCTCCTCGTGAGTGATAGTCACTCTTGGTTTCTGTGAATTTCAGCAGTTGTACCTGCTCTAAAAAAGTCTTCCCATGATATGCTTGGTGTTGGGGCACAACTTTAGAGCATATTGTAAAAACACCAGAACTCATTTACTTTCCTGACCTCATCTACTAGACGGATTTCCTTCTCATTGACACATTCTCTAATAAACTCCTTCTGCATCTTACCCCTCAGAACATGCATTAGTTGGGTTCTTACTTTGTCCCTGAAAACATGCAAGCACTTCCTGAGATGCAAGATTGAGAGTTCTGCATTACTCATATAGTGTATGCGGATATGACCCCAGGCTATGATAAGCGCTGTATGGCTCAATGAGACTGTTGTCAAAGGCACGCAGCATCTGATTTTTCGATCTCATCCTCCAGCTGCTGGACCTCCAGCTTGCGGAGTCTGGTGCTTTCTGCTGCTGCTATAAAGAAGACCCTAAAGACCACCTTAAACAATACCTGCCTGCTGGGGTCTCAAACTCCCCCCTCATTAGGTTCAAAGTATTCATCAATATTACTGCATGTGTCCTGCAGGTTGGTTAGGTCCTTCAGCAAGGCAGAGTTGAGTCTCCAGGTCTGGGGTGCTTCCGTGGTCCCAGGACCAGTTCTATCAGGACCAGGGCATGATGAGAAACAGCAATGTGTCCTGTCTCTGCCATTTGGAGTAGCTCTATCAGTGGGTTGCTCAATTATTATATAATGGATAGAAGAATGTGTTTGGTGCACATGTGAACAGAAAGTCAAGCTGTGTGCTGCTTTGTTTGTTTCCCTCCAGGTCTCCCAGAGTTTTCTTAAGTCTTTTTGTGAAGGTCCCAGAATGTGTACTATCTCCTCCTTCTCTGCTCCTGTGGGAATCTCATACTACATTGTCATCCAGGAACTCCTAGAGAAAACCATTCTGTTGCAAGTGTGATGAGTCACCCTTTTAATGCCCTCACCAGTATAATGTATCTGCCATCTTTGTTGGTTTTGCAATGGGAAATCACTAGGGGCAGATTGCCTCTCGCGAAGATTGCCATTTACCATTGCTTAGTGGGGGTACAGGAGTGAAAGACCATGGGGTATGCAGTGTGTTTAAACATTTCCTGATCCTCACAGAGAAGTTGAGTCTCATGTGGCAAATAATATCTGGGTTAGTGTCTCAGAGGGTCTGCCATAGTGCACCTCACTTAGTAGGAGAGTTCATCCCCAGCACATTGAGTGATATTAAAATGACTGTAGTGTTAGGAAGGAAAGCCAAGATGTGCCAGAGCTAGTTGCCCTGGTGTTTGCATCAGAGTGAGGTAGACACTGTGTTATTCTCCTTTCCTGCCTATCCCTGAACCCAACAATGAGAAGGAAACTAAAAGCAAAGTAAACAAAGAGCACCTCCTCCGGGGATCAATGGGCATGGGTGACCAGCGCAGATGCACCTATACCCACAGCGTGCGTATAGCCATGCCTAGGTGTAACTCGGGATTCCAACCTTACTCATTACTATGCAGTAGCTCACCTCCACTTTCTTATTCTTTGGACTCGGAAGGAGATGGATGATGGAATGATGTATGATAGACCCCACCATGACAGCTGTCTTGCAAGCAATACCGGGAACCATCTCATCTCTTGAGGGCTTGAGGGATTCTCTCTGTTTCCCCCGCTTGGCTGCATGATTTGCACTAGCATTTGCTCCTGCCGATTGTTTACATTCTGCATTTTTTAAAAACTGTCCGCATACTTGCATTTTAAAAACACTCGAGTCTCTGACTCTTTTACACTTTCACCTCTGCTGCTGTTTTCTGGCATTTCGCCATTGCTGCTACTTAATCTGGATATTATTTAGACAGTAGTTTTCTCTCCGGCAGCTATCAGGCTGAGGGCATCGATCTACTTCCTGTTTGTCCCGTGGTGCTGCTGTGAGACGCCATTTTGGGGTAGTTGGCGGTCTAGTTCTCGGGACCACGGGCTCATTTAAATGCGCCCTGAACGGGCGCGCAGCGGGCTCGCTGCCGGCGCGCCGAAGTCGCGCCAAAGATAAGCCCGTCTGCGCCCGTCAGCGCCCCGGAGGCGACCAGCGCCAGTCATGCTGCCCCAAAGCCCCCAGGTAACGAGCCAAGGATCAACTACTGGGCAACCTCTTTGAGAGCTCTGGATTGTTCGGCCTGCTGTTGCCTTTAGGCTTGGGATGTGTTGACGCTTCCTTATGCTCCTTGCTCAGTCTGTGGTTTCTCCCTGAAGGGTGAGCCTACCCCCCGAGATTCTGAGGGCCGCCCCTCGGCTCAGAGGGCTAAGGAAGTTTATATTAGGGCTGCTTTGATTATTGCCCGCTCCCTTAGGAAGCATCATGTTGATGTCCATGATCTTCTGGCGGAGAATTCCCTAGATATTCTGTTCCTCACAGAGACATGGCTTGATGCTTCCTCTGACCCTATTGTCCCATTTGCCATTGGTCCTGGCTACAAGATTCTTAGAGCTGACCGCGCGGAGGGCAGAGGAGGCGGTGTGGCTGTCGCTTTCAAAGTTATCTGGGAACTTTGGTTAGGGGACTCCTCCGCGTGGGCTAACTGTGAGGTGCTTGATTTCAGCGTGCGCTTCTCAGCACACTTCACTCTGGGGGCCTCTCTGATCTATAGACCTCCTGGCCCCACGGGTCCCTTCCTTCACAGCTGTGGGGATGCCATTGCCGCCAGGGCAGTTAGGTTTTCGCATTATCTGTTTTTGGGTGATCTCAACATCCACCAGGACTGCCCTGATACCAGGGATGCGGCTGACCTTTTGGATATTTTCCACTTGGCTCAACTTGTCCAGCATGTCCGTCTCCCCACTCACCAGGCGGGCCATCTTTTAGACCCTATTTGTTCCAATTTCCCCCTCCTCATAGGAGACCCCTGCCCTGTGTCCTGGTCTGGTCATTTTTTATCTCACTTTTCCTGGGCATTATCCAGTGCTGTCGCTCCCCTGATTTTTCCCCACCAGAAGTCTGCCCTTGGCAGGATTGAGCCAGTAAAATTTAAACTGGCTCTTGACCACTCCAGACCCGCATTGCCGGAAGCACTGGAGGAGTGTCTGTCCGAGTTCTCTACTTGGGTTGCCAAGGCAGCAACTTCTGCTGATTCTGCTTGACCCTTTAGATCTGCCCGAGACTCGCCGTCTCAACCATGGTTTACTGCGACTCTCAAGAGTGCCAAGCATGATTGCAAGGTGTTGGAGCGTGCCTGGCGTCAGAGTGGCTACTGTTCTGTGGCCAAGAGGAATTTGAGAGCCATGCAAAAAATCTACTATGAGGCTATCGCCGTGGCCAAAGGGCAATTCTTTGCTGCCCGCATTGATTCAGCAAGGAACAATGCTAGAGAAATTTTCTCCATAGTGCAGAATTTTACGTCTCCCCGGGCCCAGGCGAGTGTTATTCCTTCTTCTCTCGCATGGTGTAATACGCTTTCCCGCTGCTTCAGAGAGAAAATTCAGGCCATTCAAGCTTCCTTCTCCGTGGGCAATGGCGGTAACATGGGTCCTCTGGTTTTCCCTCCTGCTGCCCCTGTCTGCTCCTTTTCAGCTTTTAGAGCAGTTACTCCCCTGGAATCCCTTAAAATCCTCAGGGGGCTCAAGTCAGGCTTCCCTTCGGATTCCTGCCCAGCCTGGCTTCTGGCCTCAGTGGCTGAGAGCCTGTCGTCTGAGGTGAACTGTATTGTCAACCTGTCCCTCCAGACGGCTGCGGTTCCTCTGAGGTGGAAGCAGGCGAAGATACTGCCGCTGCTGAAGAAAGCCTCCCTGGATCCTCTCGCTCCTGGGAACTATCGTCCCATCTCCCTTCTCCCGGCCATTGCTAAGGTCTGTGAGAAGGTTGTCAACAGCCAACTTACAGAGTATGTGGAGACTGAGGGCCTCTTGCATCCTGCTCAATCGGGGTTTCGCACCTCTCACAGCACTGAGACTGTCCTGGTGGAGGTGGTCGAGGCTATTCAGGAGTGCCGGGACGCAGGTGGGAGGGCAGCATTAATTTTGCTTGACCTCTCGTTCGATACGGTCCCTCATGCCCTTCTTTTGGCCCGTCTGGCTGAGATTGGGGTATGTGGAGCAGTCTGGGACTGGCTCAGGTACTTCTTTGAAGAGCGATCCAAGCAGATTTGGCTCCCCCCTTTCTCCTCTTCGCCTCAGTTGGTTACCACGGGAGTGCCTCAGGGCTCCTCCCTTAGCCTGCTCCTTTTTAACATTTATGTTACGCCGCTCTTACATCTGGCAGAGGAGCTTGGGGTTAAGGTGATTGCCTACGCTGATGATACACAGCTGCTGTTCACCTAGGACAAGACCTCCAGCTCAGTTGTGGCAGCCCAACAGTGCCTAGTTTCCATCTTTAAAAGGCTAGCTGACGCTCAGCTTAAATGTAACAAACAAAAATCTGATATTTTACTGTTTGGTAGCTTTCCCACTGATTTTCGTGAACAGTTGTGGCCCCCTGACTCCCCGCTCCCCTCGGCGACAGGCCAGTCTGCTAAAAACGTGAGAGTCTGGTTTGACGAGAGTCTATCCTTTTTCCTCCCACATTAAGAAATTGGCAGGCTGTTGCTTTGGTCTCGTCAAGACTCTGCACACTTTTTTTCCGCTCCTTCTCCAAGCGGCTAGAGAAACTGTCAACTGTGTCCTGATCCTTTCTCGGTTGGACTATTCCAATGCTCTCTTTGTCGGGTCCCCTAGCTACCTGCTCAAAAAACTTCAGGTAGTCCAGAACACGGCTGCCAGATTGCTATTGGGTCTCTCAGCCAGGACTAGTGTGACCTTTCAACTTCGTTCTCTCCATTGGCTTCCTGTTGCAGATAGAGTTAGATTTAAATATTTGGTTCTGGCCCATCGAGCCCTTCATGGCCTTGGCCCCCTCTATCTCCAGAAGCACTTCTCCTTCTACCGCCCGGCTCGTGCCCTTCGCTCTGCCACTCAGTGCCTTGCCCGGTGCCTCGTTTCCGACTTCAGAGGATGGGAGGCAGTTACCTCACCGTGAAGGCCAGCCTAGCCTGGAATACCCTCCCCCCACTTCCTTCGGTCGATTCAGAATCCCGCCATTTTTAAAAAGAAACTCAAGACACACCTCTTTGTTTGTTAATTTCTTCTTGTTCCTCTCGAGCCCCGCGCCGGGACACTCATGAGTAGCCATGCGCGTTACAAGTGGAAATAACATCTCGCATTACAGGTGCTTCACCCATGAGGCATAAATAGTCTGAGGACTAATGATCGGGTCTTGTGTTGGAGTTACTGGCTCTGCAGTGAGAGTGGGCTAGAGCTCAGACTGCATATAAAAACTGTACCTGTATTCTGTACAAGTCAACACTGCAATTCAGCAACCCTACCACCTTAGCATGTGCTACGGTATCAGAACAAGGAATAGGCGTATAGCCAGCCAAAACTGGCCATGTAGTCTCTTCATTGCTCATGGGTCCCAGATGGACATTTCTGTGCATATATGGTAGTTGACCAGCAAACCAGTTCTGGTATTCCAAGGGATTTCCAAATCTTCATAAGTCTTACAATGTATTGGCGGTTCTACTGCTGTATACTGTCAAAACTACCTGATGCAATAGGCTCAAACTCTACCTATAAGTAAAATGTCTCAAAGGCATATGCAGCATGTGCAGTAACTACAAAAGTAACTGCCCCCCGATTGGGAACCCCTCAAGATTTCAGATGCTGAGTGACTGCTTCCCTGTAATTGGTCCTATCAATTTAAGTGCCGCCATTGTGAGTGGATTCAATTGTTAAAATAGATTCAAAGAATTAGAAAATCCACAGAATAGGGAATAACCCTTTAAAAAGTAAAACTCCATAAACCTATGGAAATATGTTCTTCCTTATTAAAAGTAGGAGGAAACCTTGAATACTATAGACGCCTCCATAAGAACATAATAATGGTTTAAGTGTGTGTAAATGGTAAAGGAACTACTCAAGGTGTAACCATAAAATAGGAGTCCCACATTGGGCTCCAACTGTTGCGTAAGGTACGACTCCGGCGCAGCTCTACAAGGTATGCTTTGCTATCCACGGGTGACTAGGTGAGCTTGGTTCAATGATCCATCACTGAATGAAAAAGACATATTATTGTAGTCCTGCAAAACTTTACTTGATACATGGTTGAAGTGAAATCATTGCTTTTGGGTTACTAAGAAACCCCGGAAGAGGATCAGGGACATTGTGGTAAAGGGGAACCTATTTTGCTCTTCATAGTGCCATACACACACTGCTAAGAAGAATAGACACTTTTAACTAAAAGTATTTATTGCAATAGGGTGAACCTGTTTCTTAGTTCATCTAATATAATCACACAGGATATCATAAAAATAGCAAGAAGGCATGTTGCATAAAACGAGAATAAAATGGACATTTCTAACATGGTTAAAATGTAATCTAAAAGCCTAACACCTCACACCTACTTTTATGCGCTTTCCTAGGACAGCAAGTAGTAGGGCAACTTGTGGACTAGAGTTCTTGAGAAGAAGCGGCGCACTGCATACCTTGTTGATAGTTCGGGCTGTTGTTATCAGAAGAGCCATGGAGGAAGTGTTCCCTGAAAAAGGCAAACACTCATTGTGGTAGTAGTTCTCCTCTCATATTCGGAACTCATCAGCTTCAGGCAGGGTGCATTAGCTTCTCTAAGTCCTGACTATAGCCAAGATACTCTTCAGACAGCATCTCGCAGGATAATCTTGGATGAAGAAACCTCTCTACCTAAGGGGTCGAGCGGTGGTCCTTACATACTAGGGGGTCGATTCTGATCCGGTAAAAAGCGCTCCGATTAGCTGTACGGAGCCTTTTTCCCGTACGAATCGTACACCTACAACGTCCCCGTACGAACGAGCAAGTACGATCCTAACCCAAAGCGCCACTCCATACGACTCCTACCAAACACCGTACAACTACAAAGTACATACGGATTCACTCTGGCCGACGCACTACGCCACATCCGTACGTAAATAGGCAGCCATTTCCGGACCAGGAAGTATGATCCGTGTTGACGACACTCCGTACGGCCCTTTTGCTACGAGAGCTGTAAACTGCCGTAAAACCAGAGTCCGCCACGAACTGCACCCCGGTACGCAACATACACGTCGTGAACCCCATCGACCGTGTCATGCGAACCCTGTACGCCTACGACCTCGTACATAGAAACCGACAACAGCGCAGACGGTGAGTACAACCCACCGCAACAACGGAAGTATACCTGTATGGTGCGCCACACGCCAGCGCATATCACCATTGCAATAGTGATACGTGCCGCACACACGTCACAAATCTCATGGTACGGTGCGTCACACGTGAGTGCATATCACCATTGCAATAGTGATACGTGCCGCACACACGTCACAAATCTCGTGGTACGGTGCATCACACACTAGCGCATACCACCATTGCAATAGGGATACGTGCCGCACACACGTCGGAAATTTCGGGGTACGGTGCGTCACACGCTAGCGCACATCACCATTGCAATAGTGATAGGTGCCGCACACACGCCGCAATATGGGGGTATGGTTCGTCACATCTGAGTGGTGGGTGGAAAAGACCCCCAGCAGTGCCCAACAGTGCCCAAGGGTACAGGGGGTGGGTGCAGAGGACCCCCAACAGTGCCCAACAGTATAGGGGTGGGTGCAGAGTACCCCCAGCAGTGCCCATCAGTATAGGGGGTGGGTGCAGAGGACTCCCAGCAGTGCCCAGAAGTGCCCAACAGTATAGGGGTGGGTGCAGAGTACCCCCAGCAGTGCCCATCAGTATAGGGGGTGGGTGAAGAGTACCCCCAACAGTGCCCAACAGTATAGGGGTGGGTGCAGAGTACCCCCAGCAGTGCCCATCAGTATAGGGGGTGGGTGCAGAGGACTCCCAGCAGTGCCCAACAGTATAGGGGGTGAGTGCAGATGACTCCCAGCAGTGCCCAACAGTATAGGGGGTGGAAGCAGAGGACTTCCAGCAGTGCCCAGAAGTGCCCAACAGTATAGGGGGTGGATGCAGAGGACCCCCAGCAGTGCTCAACAGTATAGGGGGTGGGTGCAGAGGACCCCCAGCAGTGCCCAACAGTGCCCAACAGTATAGGGGGTTGGTGCAGAGGACTCCCAGCAGTGCCCAACAGTATAGGGGGTGGGTGCAGAGGACTCCCAGCAGTGCCCAACAGTATAGGGGGTGGGTGCAGAGTACCCCCAGCAGTGCCCAACAGTATAGAGGTGGGTGCAGAGGACCCCCAGCAGTGCCCAACAGTATAGGGGGTGGGTGCAGAGGCCCCCAGCAGTGCCCAACAGTGCCCAACAGTATAGGGGGTGGGTGCAGAGTACCCCCAGCAGTGCCCAACAGTATAGGGGGTGGGTGCAGAGGACTCCCAGCAGTGTCCAGCAGTGCCCAACAGTATAGGGGGTGGGTGCAGAGGACACCCAGAAGTGCCCAACAGTATAGGGGGTGGGTGCAGAGGACCCCCATCAGTGCCCAACAGTATAGGGGTGGGTGCAGAGGACTCCCAGCAGTGCCCCGCAGTGCCCAACAGTATAGGGGTGGGTGCATAGGACTCCCAGCAGTGCCCAACAGTATAGGGGGAGGATGCAGAGGACTCCCAGCAGTGCCCAACAGTATAGGGGGTGGGTGCAGAGTACCCCCAGCAGTGCTCAACAGTATAGGGGGTGGGTGCAGAGGACCCCCAGCAGTGCCCAACAGTATAGGGGGTGGGTGCAGAGTACCCCCAGCAGTGCTCAACAGTATAGGGGGTGGGTGCAGAGGACCCCCAGCAGTGCCCAACAGTATAGGGGGTGGGTGCAGAGGACTCCCAGCAGGGCCCAACAGTATAGGGGCTGGGTGCAGAGGACTCCAAGCAGTGCCCAACAGTATAGGGGGTGGGTGCAGAGGACCTCCAGCAGTGCCCAACAGTATAGGGGCTGGGTGCAGAGGACTCCAAGCAGTGCCCAACAATATAGGGGGTGGGTACAGAGGACTCCCAGCAGTGCTTAACAGTGCCCAACAGTATTGGGGGTGGGTGCAGAGGACCCCCAGCAGTGCCCAACAGTGCCCAACAGTATAGGGGGTGGGTGCAGAGGACTCCCAGCAGTGCCCAACAGTATTGGGGGTGGGTGCAGAGGACCCCCAGCAGTGCCCAGACATAGGAGGGGTGAGTGCAGAGGACTCCCAGCAGTGCCCAGACCTAGGGTTGTGCATTTCCAACATCATACAACAACTACATGCCTGTATGTGTACATCCCTAACTTGTGACACTCATGATAGTTGCATATCAACACATCACTCACAGCAGTGACCTACTCCACGGAGAATGGTCTCCTGTGACACACCACATGTGGTTGTTTTGTCAGATCCCACAGGCATATCCACCCATGTAGGATGCTGCCCCCCCCCCCTCCAGCATGACTCAATAGTGTGTAGTCATGCAACAGACCACTCAACAAATGAAGCACAAATGGAATTATGAAGAGTCATGTACATCCCGGACATGATGGGACTGTCCATGTGGTGAAACATGTACTCCCTCATGGAAGGAACAGGGTAGGAAAGCCCTAGATACAAAGCACCCAAATGTGTCTTTTTACCTCAAATTTTAAATTTGACAATCTGAATCATGAGGTCAAGGCGGATAACACCATTGCAATAGTGATAGGTGCCGCACACACGCCGCAATATGGGGGTATGGTTCGTCACATCTGAGTGGTGGGTGGAAAAGACCCCCAGCAGTGCCCAACAGTGCCCAAGGGTACAGGGGTGGGTGCAGAGGACCCCCAACAGTGCCCAACAGTATAGGGGTGGGTGCAGAGTACCCCCAGCAGTGCCCATCAGTATAGGGGGTGGGTGCAGAGGACTCCCAGCAGTGCCCAGAAGTGCCCAACAGTATAGGGGTGGGTGCAGAGTACCCCCAGCAGTGCCCATCAGTATAGGGGGTGGGTGCAGAGTACCCCCAACAGTGCCCAACAGTATAGGGGTGGGTGCAGAGTACCCCCAGCAGTGCCCATCAGTATAGGGGGTGGGTGCAGAGGACTCCCAGCAGTGCCCAACAGTATAGGGGGTGAGTGCAGATGACTCCCAGCAGTGCCCAACAGTATAGGGGGTGGGTGCAGAGGACTTCCAGCAGTGCCCAGAAGTGCCCAACAGTATAGGGGGTGGATGCAGAGGACCCCCAGCAGTGCTCAACAGTATAGGGGGTGGGTGCAGAGGACCCCCAGCAGTGCCCAACAGTGCCCAACAGTATAGGGGGTTGGTGCAGAGGACTCCCAGCAGTGCCCAACAGTATAGGGGGTGGGTGCAGAGTACCCCCAGCAGTGCCCAACAGTATAGGGGGTGGGTGCAGAGGACTCCCAGCAGTGTCCAGCAGTGCCCAACAGTATAGGGGGTGGGTGCAGAGGACACCCAGAAGTGCCCAACAGTATAGGGGTGGGTGCAGAGGACCCCCATCAGTGCCCAACAGTATAGGGGTGGGTGCAGAGGACTCCCAGCAGTGCCCCGCAGTGCCCAACAGTATAGGGGTGGGTGCATAGGACTCCCAGCAGTGCCCAACAGTATAGGGGGAGGATGCAGAGGACTCCCAGCAGTGCCCAACAGTATAGGGGGTGGGTGCAGAGTACCCCCAGCAGTGCTCAACAGTATAGGGGGTGGGTGCAGAGGACCCCCAGCAGTGCCCAACAGTATAGGGGGTGGGTGCAGAGGACTCCCAGCAGGGCCCAACAGTATGGGGGTGGGTGCAGAGGACTCCCCGCAGTGCCCAACAGTATAGGGGGTGGGTGCAGAGGACCTCCAGCAGTGCCCAACAGTATAGGGGCTGGGTGCAGAGGACTCCAAGCAGTGCCCAACAGTATAGGGGGTGGGTGCAGAGGACTCCCAGCAGTGCCTAACAGTGCCCAACAGTATAGGGGGTTGGTGCAGAGGACTCCCAGCAGTGCCCAACAGTATAGGGGGTGGGTGCAGAGGACCCCCAGCAGTGCCCAACAGTATAGGGGTGGGTGCAGAGGACTCCCAGCAGTGCCCAACAGTATAGGGGGTGGGTGCAGAGTACCCCCAGCAGTGCCCAACAGTATAGAGGTGGGTGCAGAGGACCCCCAGCAGTGCCCAACAGTATAGGGGGTGGGTGCAGAGGCCCCCAGCAGTGCCCAACAGTGCCCAACAGTATAGGGGGTGGGTGCAGAGTACCCCCAGCAGTGCCCAACAGTATACGGGGTGGGTGCAGAGGACTCCCAGCAGTGTCCAGCAGTGCCCAACAGTATAGGGGGTGGGTGCAGAGGACACCCAGAAGTGCCCAACAGTATAGGGGTGGGTGCAGAGGACTCCCAGCAGTGCCCCGCAGTGCCCAACAGTATAGGGGTGGGTGCATAGGACTCCCAGCAGTGCCCAACAGTATAGGGGGAGGATGCAGAGGACTCCCAGCAGTGCCCAACAGTATAGGGGGTGGGTGCAGAGTACCCCCAGCAGTGCTCAACAGTATAGGGGGTGGGTGCAGAGGACCCCCAGCAGTGCCCAACAGTATAGGGGGTGGGTGCAGAGGACTCCCAGCAGGGCCCAACAGTATAGGGGGTGGGTGCAGAGGACCTCCAGCAGTGCCCAACAGTATAGGGGCTGGGTGCAGAGGACTCCAAGCAGTGCCCAACAATATAGGGGGTGGGTACAGAGGACTCCCAGCAGTGCCTAACAGTGCCCAACAGTATTGGGAGTGGGTGCAGAGGACTCCCAGCAGTGCCCAACAGTGCCCAACAGTATAGGGGGTGGGTGCAGAGGACTCCCAGCAGTGCCCAACAGTATTGGGAGCAGGTGCAGAGGACCCCCATCAGTGCCCAGACATAGGAGGGGTGAGTGCAGAGGACTCCCAGCAGTGCCCAGATCTAGGGTTGTGCATTTCCAACATCATACAACAACTACATGCCTGTATGTGTACAACCCTAACTTGTGACACTCATGATAGTTGCATATCAACACATCACTCACAGCAGTGACCTACTCCACGGAGAATGGTCTCCTGTGACACACCACATGTGGTTGTTTTGTCAGATCCCACAGGCATATCCACCCATGTAGGATGCTGCCCCCCCCCTCCACCATGACTCAATAGTGTGTAGTCATGCAACAGACCACTCAACAAATGAAGCACAAATGGAATTATGAAGAGTCATGTACATCCCGGACATGATGGGACTGTCCATGTGGTGAAACATGTACTCCCTCATGGAAGGAACAGGGTAGGAAAGCCCTAGATACAAAGCACCCAAATGTGTTTTTTTACCTCAAATTTTAAATTTGACAATCTGAATCATGAGGTCAAGGCGGATAACACCATTGCAATAGTGATAGGTGCCGCACACACGCCGCAATATGGGGGTATGGTTCGTCACATCTGAGTGGTGGGTGGAAAAGACCCCCAGCAGTGCCCAACAGTGCCCAAGGGTACAGGGGTGGGTGCAGAGGACCCCCAACAGTGCCCAACAGTATAGGGGTGGGTGCAGAGTACCCCCAGCAGTGCCCATCAGTATAGGGGGTGGGTGCAGAGGACTCCCAGCAGTGCCCAGAAGTGCCCAACAGTATAGGGGTGGGTGCAGAGTACCCCCAGCAGTGCCCATCAGTATAGGGGGTGGGTGCAGAGTACCCCCAACAGTGCCCAACAGTATAGGGGTGGGTGCAGAGTACCCCCAGCAGTGCCCATCAGTATAGGGGGTGGGTGCAGAGGACTCCCAGCAGTGCCCAACAGTATAGGGGGTGAGTGCAGATGACTCCCAGCAGTGCCCAACAGTATAGGGGGTGGGTGCAGAGGACTTCCAGCAGTGCCCAGAAGTGCCCAACAGTATAGGGGGTGGATGCAGAGGACCCCCAGCAGTGCTCAACAGTATAGGGGGTGGGTGCAGAGGACCCCCAGCAGTGCCCAACAGTGCCCAACAGTATAGGGGGTTGGTGCAGAGGACTCCCAGCAGTGCCCAACAGTATAGGGGGTGGGTGCAGAGTACCCCCAGCAGTGCCCAACAGTATAGGGGGTGGGTGCAGAGGACTCCCAGCAGTGTCTAGCAGTGCCCAACAGTATAGGGGGTGGGTGCAGAGGACACCCAGAAGTGCCCAACAGTATAGGGGGTGGGTGCAGAGGACCCCCATCAGTGCCCAACAGTATAGGGGTGGGTGCAGAGGACTCCCAGCAGTGCCCCGCAGTGCCCAACAGTATAGGGGTGGGTGCATAGGACTCCCAGCAGTGCCTAACAGTATAGGGGGAGGATGCAGAGGACTCCCAGCAGTGCCCAACAGTATAGGGGGTGGGTGCAGAGTACCCCCAGCAGTGCTCAACAGTATAGGGGGTGGGTGCAGAGGACCCCCAGCAGTGCCCAACAGTATAGGGGGTGGGTGCAGAGGACTCCCAGCAGGGCCCAACAGTATGGGGGTGGGTGCAGAGGACTCCCCGCAGTGCCCAACAGTATAGGGGGTGGGTGCAGAGGACCTCCAGCAGTGCCCAACAGTATAGGGGCTGGGTGCAGAGGACTCCAAGCAGTGCCCAACAGTATAGGGGGTGGGTGCAGAGGACTCCCAGCAGTGCCTAACAGTGCCCAACAGTATAGGGGGTTGGTGCAGAGGACTCCCAGCAGTGCCCAACAGTATAGGGGGTGGGTGCAGAGGACCCCCAGCAGTGCCCAACAGTATAGGGGTGGGTGCAGAGGACTCCCAGCAGTGCCCAACAGTATAGGGGGTGGGTGCAGAGTACCCCCAGCAGTGCCCAACAGTATAGAGGTGGGTGCAGAGGACCCCCAGCAGTGCCCAACAGTATAGGGGGTGGGTGCAGAGGCCCCCAGCAGTGCCCAACAGTGCCCAACAGTATAGGGGGTGGGTGCAGAGTACCCCCAGCAGTGCCCAACAGTATACGGGGTGGGTGCAGAGGACTCCCAGCAGTGTCCAGCAGTGCCCAACAGTATAGGGGGTGGGTGCAGAGGACACCCAGAAGTGCCCAACAGTATAGGGGGTGGGTGCAGAGGACCCCCATCAGTGCCCAACAGTATAGGGGTGGGTGCAGAGGACTCCCAGCAGTGCCCCGCAGTGCCCAACAGTATAGGGGTGGGTGCATAGGACTCCCAGCAGTGCCCAACAGTATAGGGGGAGGATGCAGAGGACTCCCAGCAGTGCCCAACAGTATAGGGGGTGGGTGCAGAGTACCCCCAGCAGTGCTCAACAGTATAGGGGGTGGGTGCAGAGGACCCCCAGCAGTGCCCAACAGTGTAGGGGGTGGGTGCAGAGGACTCCCAGCAGGGCCCACCAGTATAGGGGGTGGGTGCAGAGGACCTCCAGCAGTGCCCAACAGTATAGGGGCTGGGTGCAGAGGACTCCAAGCAGTGCCCAACAATATAGGGGGTGGGTACAGAGGACTCCCAGCAGTGCCTAACAGTGCCCAACAGTATTGGGAGTGGGTGCAGAGGACTCCCAGCAGTGCCCAACAGTGCCCAACAGTATAGGGGGTGGGTGCAGAGGACTCCCAGCAGTGCCCAACAGTATTGGGAGCGGGTGCAGAGGACCCCCAGCAGTGCCCAGACATAGGAGGGGTGAGTGCAGAGGACTCCCAGCAGTGCCCAGATCTAGGGTTGTGCATTTCCAACATCATACAACAACTACATGCCTGTATGTGTACAACCCTAACTTGTGACACTCATGATAGTTGCATATCAACACATCACTCACAGCAGTGACCTACTCCACGGAGAATGGTCTCCTGTGACACACCACATGTGGTTGTTTTGTCAGATCCCACAGGCATATCCACCCATGTAGGATGCTGCCCCCCCCCTCCACCATGACTCAATAGTGTGTAGTCATGCAACAGACCACTCAACAAATGAAGCACAAATGGAATTATGAAGAGTCATGTACATCCCGGACATGATGGGACTGTCCATGTGGTGAAACATGTACTCCCTCATGGAAGGAACAGGGTAGGAAAGCCCTAGATACAAAGCACCCAAATGTGTTTTCTTACCTCAAATTTTAAATTTGACAATCTGAATCATGAGGTCAAGGCGGATAACATTGTCATGCATAGTGTGAAAAATTATGATGGACTCCCTGACGGCATTACTACACACCACAAACCCAAGCACAGTGAGAAGCATGGATGGCACTGACCAATTGTCAGATAGCATTTGTGAGCAGGCATGGCCATTGCGCAAGTGAATGCACTAATCAATGGGATATCCATACTAAGTCACCACAACAATTGTGCAACTGTCTGTAGTGAAGATCTCATGTGTCACAGAGGAAGGGACACTCTTTTGGATAATGTCTGTATGCAAACTGCACACACACAAATCTAGATAATTATCAGAAACATTGGGATAGCACACAGATACCATGGTCCACCTCATTTCCATCTGAAAAATAGACATCTTTCACAATACCAAAACATTACACCTACTTGTAGGCACACAGCACCTAAAGCAATTCTCTGAAATGCAATAGTTCAGAATGAAAAATAAAATGCTTTATTCAGCGCCAATATGTAAAAGAACATATAAATGAGTCCAGGCTCACAGAAGGCCATTGGCCAGTCCAAAATACTGTCCATAACAGTGGTGACTTCGTGGAGTTTGTCACCCCAAAACTTGCCTGCACATGGTGGACTTAGAGGTCTGTGGACCCATGGGGGCATCATCTGAGTCTGTGTCCGGAACCGCGGGGACAGGAGAGGGAAGGGTATGTGTAGTGGGCGCAGGTGGGGAGGATTCCTCCACAGTGGCAGGTGTAGCGCAAAAGGTTGCAACATATTCAGTGCTGTATACTGCTGCCAGTTCTGACAGGCTACCACCTGAACCCGGGGACACAATGGGAGTGGAGTTAGAGGGCTGTGAGTCAGGTGTAGTGTGTCTGTGGGTGGGTGTGTGATGTCTGTCCCCTGTCCCTGTGAGTGTGCGTACATCCCTCTGAGATTGGGTGAATGGAGGTCTGCGCTTAGACTTACGTGTGGGTGTGCAGGGTGTCTCTGGATGTATGGTGGACAGGTATGGGAGAGGGGGATGTGGATGGGTCAGAAGGAGTGGGGGGATTGACGCTGCAGGATGGCAAGTGCTGCCGTCAGTGTTGAGTCCGTGGACGCCAAACTCCGACGTTGATCAGACATGTCAGCTGACATGCCCTCCATGAATGACAACAACTGTGTCATGATTTGTGTTTGGCCATGGAGGACAGTCAGCATTGACGCCTGACCAACTTGAATCAGCCGGAGTAGGTCCACAGACTCAGCACTAAGGGCAGCAGGGGAGACAGGGGCAGGGGCTGCGGTGCCGGGGACGAAGGAGACATGGGGGGTAGAACGGACCCTAGGGCCCCTAACAACTGGGAGGGTGGAGATGGGTCTGGAGGAGGAGGGGACCGCCATAGTTGCAGTAGATGGCATCGCTGCATATTTCCCCCTCCTCCTGGGAATCAGAATCCGAGCCGTCTGCATGGTAGGAGGTGTCGTGCTCATGAGGTCCGGCCGCCTGCCTCCCCTCACCCTCTGTGCCACTGCCTCCCTCCGACTCCTCAAAGCTGGTGGCACTGTTGCTGGGTCCCTCTGTCCGGTCTGTGCCTGTGTCTCCTCCAGGTTGTGGTGATGATGCTGTTGGCAGCGAGAAATTGAACAATATATCAGTCACCTGTCCACATCATACATATCAGCAACAAATAATTTGGGGGCATTTCTAATCATGGCATGCATCATGAGTCACATGCCACATAACTCTGCACAAATATAAGCCTAGTAATGGGCAATTGTAATAGACACAACGCTCATTGTATACAAAGATTAAAGTCACAGACCAGGCCACAACTTGGATTACAGTCACAATGATGAGCCACTGCCTGTCAACAGGATAGGTGTTGAGCAATCACCGTCAAGTTGCCCACTCTGCCACCCAAGGCCAGAGATGGACATGTTCAAATCTGTTTTAGCCTGTGCCACATGGGAACAGTCTTGCCTGGCCAGCCATGTGATGCCATCCCTGGAGCTGAAACAAGTTTCCCATCAACTCTCACTGGCATCACAGCTGTCTACAGCCAGGCTTGTGTAAAACACAGATGTGTATACAAACAAGCATGGCAGAAGACGGCTGTAATGCCAGAAAGTTGTTGCAGGAATCTTGTTACCAGTCCAGGGAAGGCATGGCTTCACTAATATGGCTAGACTGTTTCCATGAGGCACATGGATAGACAGATTTGCACATGACCATGTTTGAACTTGGGGGCAGAGTGTGCAAGAGAGAGGTGATGGTTAAAAATCTGAGCTGTTGACTGTGTGTGAGTATATGATTGGTACAGAGGCTCCCTCCATCACCAGGCACTTTAGTGAAACTCCTCACAGTGGCATCTATCCTCAGACCATACAGTTGCTAGCACATAACACACACTGGCTGTCAAGTGAAGTGGCACACATGTACAAAATCAAGAAAATGGCAAAGCTAATGTGCCTACAATTGTGAATGTCAGAAACATTGATACATTATTGACACATCTGCAACCAGATGGGAAATGTGAATACAGTAGTGTGGACACCAAGCCAAAACTGCGTTGCACCACCAATACATACATGTTTCATAAAACGATGTTGAACAATCATCTCTGGGAGCCAATAACATTGCCTGTAAATTCTACAATGTCTACATACTCCAGCAGTACAGCCTACGTGCATAGTGACAAGTCCACTTCAGATATGACATCCTCAGCACACCACTACTGCGCCTTGATGCCCTTGGGGTTAAGTCTGCGCATTACAAGTCATCCTTCATTCATTCATTCATTCACTGACAAGGCCAAACAGTTGGTCCCATCACACCTTCCATGCACAACATCCCAATCACTCCGTCAATGTGAGTAATACTGCCCAAGTAGTTGAAAATCTGAATCTGGCTCTCAATAACTAGGAAGCTATATAAAGTAAGCCAAGGTCACATTGTTTTGCTGCACATCAATATTAGTCCCAAATAACCTGCAACATTTCTTGTGAATATGCACACCAAAATGCACAGTGTGAGTATGCACAAGCTTAAATTTGTATACATGGACAGTGTGTACATGTAGCTAAAACATGAGAAATACAAAGCATACCAAGGACAAAGGCCACTGATGCAGACCCGTGCAGAACTCCTTGTTGAGACTCATTACCAGTGCCAAGCTATCATGAAGGGCAACCACAGTGCACAGGTTGTGGAACAGTTAAGGTACCAACAAGTGTCACAGACCCCCCTCCAACATGATCATGTGCTAATCAATATGTAAATGTAAATGTACATGTATTTATATAGCGCAAATCACCGACCCGGTATCTAAGCGCTTGCTTAGGGAACCCGCCCTGGTATTCCCCTGTGAGATAACCCCGGCAGGGTATCCACAAGGTGAAAGCCAGGCATCCCACCGCGAGGGGCCGTTGTGGAGATTAAGCAAGCTATTGCCCAGAGTTGCAGAGTGTGAACCCGTGAATCAAGTAGGCACCGGAGCGAGAATTGTCGAGTCCGTGGACATTTTGTTTAGGACTCAAGATCCCGCCGAGCCGGGAATTGAACCCTGGTCCCGGGCTGACCTCTGCTTCCAGGTCTGCCTCCTCTAACCCGTGAGCCACACTTCTCCACCACACTAATACCTTTCATCCTTAGGAGGACATGCACAAATATGAAATACACAAAGCAGGGGACAAATGTGGAGGAGGGAAAGGGATGTAAAAGAGCATTTGCTCAAAATGGGGCTCTGAAATGACAATGCATAAAGTGCCTGTCTGACCAGACCACCCCAACGGTGGGAATGTTACCAGGTTTCCAAACACTGCAGGTAGCATGTGACACACATGACAGCAAACAGACATGTACCTACCCCCTCCTTGCTGCTGTCCCTCCTGAATCTGCCTATGGAGGTCAGGGAAAACGACGGCCAGGACCCGGGGCAGGTTGGGGGTGAGGTGACGTGTGCCGCCATGCTGGCGTGGAGCCTCAAGCTTCAGCTGCACCCGGGCGATACGGCGGGTCCAGCACCGGATGTCCTGCCACCTCTTGCGGATGTTCCGGACCCTGCGGTAAGGGCCCCCCTCAGACCTGACATCCCTGACAGCCCTGGCAATGTCCAGCCAGATATCATCCTTCTCATGGGCAGATACCTGTCAGGAATACAAAGTTAAACTACATCAGTACACCTGCTCCATGTCCCAAAGACACACACTTGCCCCACATTGATGATAACAACAGGGCAGAGGATGCAGACAGGACTAGTATCATTGTTCATGTGAATGTGGCCTGTGAGCAAACAACAATACACTACATGCCTGTGAAAGGCAACAGATACCCTAAGGCTTGCAAACCACTCAATGAGTATGGCTAACACTGAACAAGATATGCTTTTGCAGGGTGGTGTACTGCACGTGACATGCTGGCACATATCCCACTACACCTAAGAACTCTAAGCAGACCACACATTCTCAAGTGAATGTACTTCGCACAATGCCGGTAAGCAGTAAACACTATTTAGATACATCATTCACTGCATGGTAGATATTTTAATGTACACACCACGCACTGTCTCCAAACTATATTGCATCTCTCAGTCCCATAAAAACACAATGGTTGCATTGACACTCACACATTCATAACTCACCTGATCCCCTGGTTTCCCATACAGCTTGCTGTAGTTGGGTAGGAGGGCATCCAGCAGGGCCTGGTTCTCCTCCTCACTGAATGCAGGTGGGCTCTCCATGCTCAGCAAAAACTGGGTCCAGGGAATGCAAAGACAGCAGCTGTGTTGTCCACTCCTATGTTGTGCAGGCAAGTGCCCTCTCACAGCCACATGCAGCCTTAATCTGTGCTGCAGAGGGGCTGTCAAACTCAGGAAGACAGTGTGATAGGTCACATGACTTTGTATCCAATGTTTCATCCAATCCCATTCCACGTAAGGCCCTGACACACATTTGCATGGTTTGAGATTTTAGCTCTAGCTACACAACAAACATTGCAACATTGTATAGTTTTGGCCAACTGAATTTTGCAGGACATCTGTAGCACACTCAAATCTCTGTTTCCTTGACAACCAGCCTGCATTCTGTGCATCCTACTCGTCCCCTAGGTGTTCCCTATGTATTTTCAGGAATCCACACACAAGTACGGAGTGTGATTACACATGCACCAGTGGGGTACGCTCCACACTTGTATCACGTATGGCCACAATGCATTGGTGAGACGACCCATACACACGCACGCACCAGTGGGGTACGCTCCACACTTGTATCGCGTATGGCCGCAATGCATTGGTGAGACGACCCGTACACACGCACGCACCATTGGGGTACGCTCCACACGCGTATGGCCACAATGCATTGGTGAGATGACCCGTACACACGCACGCACCAGTGTGGTATGCTCCACACTTGTATCCCGTATGGCCACAATGCAATGGTGAGACAACTCGTACACACGCACGCACCAGTGGGGTACGCTCCACACGCGTATGGCCACAAAGCATTGGTGAGACGACCCATACACACACACGCTCCAGTGGGGTACTGGGCGTCTCACATGCTCAAGTGAATGCATGTGTACAGTGCGTTCCACAAGGTCACACATGGCACCATTACGATAGTCACAACAGGAAAACACATGGCAGGGATGTGGGTGTGAGGTCATTATGAGGATGTCCATGTATGTTTTTGCATGGCAGACCTACATGAGCAGGCCCTCGGTGTGGCACACAGTTATATAGCAGAGGGCATGTGAACTAGTGGCACTGTTGATGTGTGATGGGCTGTGGAGACATGACATTTGTGACGGACCACTATGTGGTTTACATTACCTTGACACTTGTCACATGAGTAACATAATGAACATGTTGTTATTCACATGAACACTGTGACAGCACACTCTTCATTGCGGCCATCTGTCACATGATGCTAGGGACAGGGGCACTGTCTCACTTTACCAATTGACGCTATGCATGACCCTGTGTGACAATGTAATGTGTGTGGCATGTAATATATTGGACATGCTGTTTGTATCGGGTAAACATCATCCTCTTTAGGTGCATCTATGATGAGTCTGTGTCGTGATTGCAAGTGTCTCACAGGTACGCACACCATGCCACTGGGGCATTTCAGCAGCTCATGTGTGTGATGGCAACATAGAGCATTTGGCCACAGACATACAGATCTGCATTCAGAGGATGTCTGTGGTGTAGTTTTGTCAAATGCACAACTCATGCTCAATATCACTGAAATGTGAAATATATAGCACATGTGACGTGGGTGTGTTCCTTGCAGTCAGCTGTCTGGATGTGTTGACCACCTTCTCATGCAGGTCACGTGACGTCTGTCACTGACGCAATACATTGGTCTGCTAACTCTGACATGCCCAGATGATCATTTGTGTGCATGTCATGTCCATTTCACAGCCAACAGGGGAATCAGTTTTGTTGTAGGAGTGCCAACTAGCTTGCATAACTGTCCATGATGTATAGCCCACGGCAGATTCATAAGAGATTTCATGTGTGTAAGCAGTGTTGATTGTGCGATGTACATTGTAATTTTTGTTGCCTGATAGTTGTACACATTTTTACCCACACATGTTGTGCAGGGCACCCCCTCTGCCAAGGCCGTTGCCTGACTTGGATGCCATGAGGGAACGTGATTGCATCCGCCGCTACAGATTTCCGCAGGAGTTGATTCAGAATTTTACGGACAGGCAGGAACCACATCTACAACCGTGACACAGGTATCCAACTGCGCTGACACCCAAGGTAAAGGTGATGGCAGTCCTACATTTCTTTGCCACAGGTACGTTCCAATTCACCATAGGTGATGTGGGGGGGATGTCCCAGACCATGTTCAGCCGTGTCCTACGTGATGTCTTAGCTGCTATGTTGCAGCACATTGATGAATTCAATAAGTTCCCTACTCCACAAGAGTTGAACAATGTCAAGGGTGCATTCTATGCCCTGGGACACATGCCACATGTAATTGGGTCTATTGATGGGACACATGTAGGACTGGTGCCACCACAGGCTCAGGAGCAGACCTTCCGCAACAGGAAACATTACCACTCCATAAATGCCCTGGTGGTGTATCTTGCTAACATGATGATTTCCCATGTTTGTGCACGATTTCCAGGATCATGCCACGATGCATTCATCATGAGGCGGAGCAGGGTACCACAGATGATGCTGCAGCTGCGCAACCATCAGGCATGTCTTGTTGGTGGGTATACACTGTTACTCATGTATGTATCAATGTAATTTATCTCTCTCATGGCTACTCATTGCACACTCATTGACATGATGTATTGTTGTGGGAGACGCCGGATATCCGAACATGCCGTGGCTCATGACTCCACTACGCAACCCTAGAACTGCCGCAGATCAGCGTTACAATAATGCACATGGCCAGATCAGGCGTGTGATCGAGCGTATGTTTAGACTCCTGAAGAGCCGGTTCAGGTGTCTGGACAAGACAGGTGGATCCCTACCATATTCCCTGCTCAAGGTGTGTGACATCTTCACCGTGTGCTGCATGCTGCACAACATGGCAGTGGAAGGGGAGGTGCCACTCATCCTGGATCCTGATGAAGAGGACCATCTACCCGTTGAGGACGAAGGCCTTGGCCAGGATGCTGGCGATGAGGAGGAGGAAGATGATATCCGGAGTCAGCTCATACGCAACTTCTTCTCATAACGGTGAGTACCTGTAAAATAGTGTGCAATCTACTACCATAGAGTGACATGTGTAGCATACTGTGTGTCCAGCAGCCTGTACACAATATCACTTTGATGTTTGTGGTGCTGTTTTTGTGATCAATATAAGGAGAAGGAAAATCTTTGATCCATCCAATTTCCTTGGGTTAACGCTGATTATCAAGAAGGGGGTGGATCACTTGTCCTGCTGAACCCAGATTATTCGGTATTCGTTGCGTCCCTTGGTAAAAGAACCCTCATGCACTCGATTTGTTCAACGTGAGGTAGCGGTATATCTTGATTCTCCGCTAGGGCACTCGGGTATCTGCATAATCATAGGTTTTTTTTATATATATGCAGCCTCCACCAGGAGGTTTTAATCCAAGGTTGTGCAGTAGTGTCCAGTGATAAGTGGAAGTGGTGATTTTAAAATAACTCGAAATCCAGAAGACGTATTTATTAGTCTGGATTCGGGTTAGAAGTGTTGGAAAACTTATTGGTATGCGCACTGAGAATATTAGGATTCTCTACGCTACCTGTCTTCGTGATATTAAAAAGGTCTTTTTAATACCGAGTGCCCTAGCGGAGAATCAAGATATACCGCTACCTCACGTTGAACAACTCGAGTGCATGAGGGTTCTTTTACCAAGGGACACAACGAATACCGAATAATCCGGGTTCAGCAGGACAAGTGGTCCACCCCCTTCTTGATAATCAGCGTTTGTGGTGCTGTGTCACACAAGTGACTATGTCATGCCACACACATGAAAATGTGGCTGGTTAACAAGCAGTTAACACAGACTCAGTAGCGCACAACTAAAGTAAATCTATTGATCAAACCTTTTTCAAACCTTTTTTTTAAAGAAACATATTATTTATTCATATGTTTTTTTCTCATCAATTCAACATTTCAACATTTTATATTTTTACATAGACACTTAAATTTCCGTTTGCTGAATCAAAATTATACACATATGTACATTGAGAAAACATAAAATTTTCTTGTATGCATCATAATCCGCCCGCCCAATGCATTTCGGGACAAATGTTGAGTCCCTTCGTCAGGGGCAATGCTGCAAAATAACATATACAGGCACATCAGTATTATTTTTAAATGACACATGGTTCAAATGCAATTTCAATGGTACCACCACCAAAAGAAACCAGAAATAAAAGGAAAACACCCGTGGTGTAATTATCAACAAAACCGAAAAAACATGACCAACGACTACTCACATTTATACAGAAGTCTATTTGCTTATTTGCGAGCTTCGATCTTCCTTGGTCCAAATAAACTATTGAAAAGCCAAACGAACAATGTCAGGCTACAACCTAAATATGCATACGTGAAAAGTCTAGCCACAAAGCAGTCAGATGCTATGTAGAAAGCATACCTTTATATCCCTTAGATACACACGACCTGGACGCTCTATTCCACTTGATATATCCAAAAACTCGAGCCCAGTCTGCCGAAAAAAATATATAAAGTGCTCAATACACTATCCGATTCCATAACTCACACTGTCAACAAGTTCTGCTCCCCATTATTATGAGCGAATCCTTACCGATAACAACTGCAAGAAAATCGTCAAACAATCCACCAGTAAACCTTCCGACGAACGAAATCTCCCGCGTTTGTGTTTAGCAATGAAGATCATTGCTTAAACTACTGTAACCTCCAACCCTATTGGTTACCACGGACCTATTCTAGCCAATCAAATGCGAGCTATCAAACCAATTACAATACGTCATCCGTAACTACGGAAACTAAGCTTGTAACGTGAACTGTAATGAACATCTATTTTCTGCAAGTAAAGAATAACGGGTAAATAGCATATCGTCCGTGTTTCTACAAGAAACCACTAACTTCAAAAGACGTGGCATATCGCGGTTCTACAAGACATGACCACACGTATAAGTTCTAACCTCGAGGCATCTCAAACGTCAACAAAACTTTATTAAACGTTATGGGTACGCAACGATCACTGTGTTCAGCTACCTGTGATAGAAACACTTTCCCAACCTAAAATGTGAAACGAAAATGAAAAAATAATAATAAAGTGAAGAAAATATGCTATACATGAAAAAATAGGTCATTAGTAAACTTTAAGAAATAAAGCCCAATTGAACATGATCTGATAATTTACATTTTGATAACTGACCACATCAGACTTTATACAACAGGGTGAACACATGTATATACAAGATTACAAAAAACTGCTTAACTCAATTCGGTCATTCAGTCCCCCTGGGGTCAGTGTCCCCAACATTTTTATCCAAAAGGATTCCCTTTGTAGTAGTTTCTTGTTCCTATCACAACCCTCTGTAATTACTACTGTCTCTAGAATGGTGAATCTGAGTTGGGCAATAGTATGTGTTTTTTCTAGCCAATGTGTCGCTAAGGATGATGTCATGGATTTATTTCGTATTCTGCTTTTATGCTCTGAAATACGAATTTTCAATTTCCTCTCGGTTTTACCCACATATAAAAGTCCACAAGGACATTTAATAGTGTATATAACCTGGTTAGTGTTACAGTCTCCTACAAATTTCAATTTGATAGTTCTTCCAGATTGAGGATGCGTGATGACATTTCCAATCATTACATTGTTGCAATGCACACAATTAGTGCATCTCCTCATTCCTTTGTATTCCTTCTTTTTTGCAGACTCTGGATGCTTTAGCAGTTCTTTAAGGTTTTTAGACCTCGTATAGGCAAACAAAGGTTTATCACTAAAGCTGTTGTGAAAGTCATTTTCTTGTTGAAGAAGTTCCCATCTTTTTTGTATGATATTTTTCAGTTTAGGTGAGTTGACAGAGTATTTTGAGACAAATACATTCCGTTTTTGTGCTTCTTTTTTTTGTTTTTGTACTAATAAATCAGTACGATTTTTCTCAATGGCTTTGTTTTGCGCTGTATCCAGTATGTCAACCGGGTAACCTCTTTTTATGTAGTTTTCCTTATATTCCTTGATGTACTCCAGGCATTCATCCTGTCCTGTGACTATTCTCCTAATCCTCAAGAATTGAGAATATGGTAGATTCTTCAGTAGATTCGGAGGATGAAAACTATGGTAAAGCAACATACTGTTCTTATCAGTTGGTTTACGGTACAGAGAAGTGTTGATCCTTTCTCCATCAAGTTCTACCATCACATCCAAGTATGCTATTTTTGATCTACTGGTTGTATGTGTAACCTGAATTCGTGGATTCCTAGAATTCAATAGTGTAATATTCCGATGTAGTTGTGCTTCTGTTCCGGACCATATTAAAAAAATATCGTCTATGAAGCGACAAAAGAATTCAAGGTGTTCCGTCCATTCTTTGTGGGCAAAAACATGTTCTTGCTCGAATTTTGCCATGTAGGTGTTGGCAAATACTGGAGCCCCAGTAAAGCCCATCGATGTCCCATTCAGTTGCATGTAAAATCTTTCTGACCATTGAAAATAGCTATTCTTTAGGCAAAAGTGAGTTAGCTGCAATAAGAACACTGGATTGATATCAATTTCTGGATGCTGCAGCAACATCCATTCTTCTGCTTCCAATCCGTCACTATGACCAATTGATGTGTACAACGACACAACATCTATAGTACATAGAATAAATTCTTTGCCTGTTTGTAGGTTAACCGATGTCAGCTTCACCAAGAAATCAGTTGTGTCCTGTATATATGTATGCCATTTTTGAATAAATGGTTGCAAAAAATAATCAATGATTTGCCCAGCTGGTTCAAAAATTGAATTACAACCTGCCACTATTGGTCGAAAAGGTGGATCTTCAAGCGACTTGTGCACTTTAGGCAACATGTAGATCTTTGGTTTACTGGGATTTTGTGGCATCAGAAATTTGGCCATATTTGGTGTAATCCAATCTTCATCAATGGCTTTGTCTATCAAAGATTGTAAAATCTTTTGAATTTCACTTGTCGGATCCTGTTGTAGAAGCAAATAAGTGTTGGTGTCATTGACATGTTCTTCCACTTTTCGTTGATACATATCAGTGTCCATGAGTACCAGTGCGCCCCCTTTATCTGCTTTCTGGAATGTCAGCTCTGTCTTTTTTGATAATTGAACCAATATGCTTTTTTCCAATCTATTCAAATTGTTTGGTGTTTTCCTACTTTGTCTGTAGTTCAATTTGTTCATGTCTTTTGTTACAAGTGTTTCAAAAAGATCAAGTGTCTTGTGTGAGGTAGGTGCCTCAAACGTACTCTTAGGTCGAAAAACTTCTACTTTCATTTCCCCTTGCTTTTCATCTGTGGGAACCATGTTGTCAAAAAAGTTTCTTAACTTCAATCTCCTCATAAATTTATAGAACGCTATTTCATCCTCAAATTTAGAACCCATGTAAGTAGGAACAAATGTTATGCCTTTGTTTAAGACTCTTTCTTCATGTTTAGTCAAGGAATATGATGAAATGTTAATTATGAGGGTTTCCCCTGGCTCCGCAGTCCTTTTTTCAGTTGTTTCTCTTTTTCCTTTTCTTTGTCCTCTCCTGGTCTTTTTGTTTGTTCTTGTTCTGGTGGACGGTCTATCTCCACAACCTCCGTTAAAAAAGACACCTGTGGACTTGAAGTGCTTGCTTTATCAGATTGAATTGTATTTGATAACTGTGTTATTTTTATAGGTGGTCGAGCTGAATCTACATCACGATCTGTAGCCAAACTTTCCTCAGATGAAGTTGTAGTTGGTCGTCGAGTGAAACGTCTCTGGGCATACACCTCTGCCCAGGTGTATGCCTCATTCAACTTATAATCGATCGTGTCCCTCTTGAACTTTCTTAGCTTAGTCTCCTGTAGCTCTTTTCCATATTCATCCAATTTGATGTTTAAATCACTCAAAAATCTCCCAAGTTCATCTTCTGTCATTCGTTCAGAGAGATCTGATTTAATAGCAAAAATTTCAGTTTTTAGTTCATCAATAGTTTTTGCTAATTCTTCAATGATGAGAAGAATCAAATCCAATGAACACTTGTTCAGTATTTGGTACCACTTCTCCATAAATTGGGAATTGTTCTTCAAGCGATATAGCATGGGTTTTATTGATAACCTAAGTCCTCTCGGGATCCGTTTGACCTTATGGTATTGCACCAACGTGGATGCATGTAATCTCTGATTGAGTTCACGCCTTGACACAAATTCTAGTTGTTTCAATTGGTGACTTATAGATGTGCTGTGTGCCTGTAGATTAGTAACTTCACTGATTAAACCGTATACTTCAGTTGCTTGTTCTGATGTATATCCTCTTGTTGTCGCTCTGTTTTCAGTCAAAGACGCTATTGCTTCAAAAGACATTTTAGACTAATTATGTTGGCTGTGGGTGCTCTGGAGCTAAAGTGGGTAACGTTTACAAAATGAACAATTGTGCGCCGAGCACTCCCATGTATTCCTAAGTTCTAACCAAGTGTACACCTGATATTTTGATCTGTGTGCTGCGACTGATTGAGTGTACCCTAACACTCTACAAAGTAGCATGAAAATGTGGCTGGTTAACAAGCAGTTAACACAGACTCAGTAGCGCACAACTAAAGTAAATCTATTGATCAAACCTTTTTCAAACCTTTTGTCCCGAAATGCATTGGGCGGGCGGATTATGATGCATACAAGAAAATTTTATGTTTTCTCAATGTACATATGTGTATAATTTTGATTCAGCAAACGGAAATTTAAGTGTCTATGTAAAAATATAAAATGTTGAAATGTTGAATTGATGAGAAAAAAACATATGAATAAATAATATGTTTCTTTAAAAAAAAGGTTTGAAAAAGGTTTGATCAATAGATTTACTTTAGTTGTGCGCTACTGAGTCTGTGTTAACTGCTTGTTAACCAGCCACATTTTCATGCTACTTTGTAGAGTGTTAGGGTACACTCAATCAGTCGCAGCACACAGATCAAAATATCAGGTGTACACTTGGTTAGAACTTAGGAATACATGGGAGTGCTCGGCGCACAATTGTTCATTTTGTAAACGTTACCCACTTTAGCTCCAGAGCACCCACAGCCAACATAATTAGTCTAAAATGTCTTTTGAAGCAATAGCGTCTTTGACTGAAAACAGAGCGACAACAAGAGGATATACATCAGAACAAGCAACTGAAGTATACGGTTTAATCAGTGAAGTTACTAATCTACAGGCACACAGCACATCTATAAGTCACCAATTGAAACAACTAGAATTTGTGTCAAGGCGTGAACTCAATCAGAGATTACATGCATCCACGTTGGTGCAATACCATAAGGTCAAACGGATCCCGAGAGGACTTAGGTTATCAATAAAACCCATGCTATATCGCTTGAAGAACAATTCCCAATTTATGGAGAAGTGGTACCAAATACTGAACAAGTGTTCATTGGATTTGATTCTTCTCATCATTGAAGAATTAGCAAAAACTATTGATGAACTAAAAACTGAAATTTTTGCTATTAAATCAGATCTCTCTGAACGAATGACAGAAGATGAACTTGGGAGATTTTTGAGTGATTTAAACATCAAATTGGATGAATATGGAAAAGAGCTACAGGAGACTAAGCTAAGAAAGTTCAAGAGGGACACGATCGATTATAAGTTGAATGAGGCATACACCTGGGCAGAGGTGTATGCCCAGAGACGTTTCACTCGACGACCAACTACAACTTCATCTGAGGAAAGTTTGGCTACAGATCGTGATGTAGATTCAGCTCGACCACCTATAAAAATAACACAGTTATCAAATACAATTCAATCTGATAAAGCAAGCACTTCAAGTCCACAGGTGTCTTTTTTAACGGAGGTTGTGGAGATAGACCGTCCACCAGAACAAGAACAAACAAAAAGACCAGGAGAGGACAAAGAAAAGGAAAAAGAGAAACAACTGAAAAAAGGACTGCGGAGCCAGGGGAAACCCTCATAATTAACATTTCATCATATTCCTTGACTAAACATGAAGAAAGAGTCTTAAACAAAGGCATAACATTTGTTCCTACTTACATGGGTTCTAAATTTGAGGATGAAATAGCGTTCTATAAATTTATGAGGAGATTGAAGTTAAGAAACTTTTTTGACAACATGGTTCCCACAGATGAAAAGCAAGGGGAAATGAAAGTAGAAGTTTTTCGACCTAAGAGTACGTTTGAGGCACCTACCTCACACAATACACTTGATCTTTTTGAAACACTTGTAACAAAAGACATGAACAAATTGAACTACAGACAAAGTAGGAAAACACCAAACAATTTGAATAGATTGGAAAAAAGCATATTGGTTCAATTATCAAAAAAGACAGAGCTGACATTCCAGAAAGCAGATAAAGGGGGCGCACTGGTACTCATGGACACTGATATGTATCAACGAAAAGTGGAAGAACATGTCAATGACACCAACACTTATTTGCTTCTACAACAGGATCCGACAAGTGAAATTCAAAAGATTTTACAATCTTTGATAGACAAAGCCATTGATGAAGATTGGATTACACCAAATATGGCCAAATTTCTGATGCCACAAAATCCCAGTAAACCAAAGATCTACATGTTGCCTAAAGTGCACAAGTCGCTTGAAGATCCACCTTTTCGACCAATAGTGGCAGGTTGTAATTCAATTTTTGAACCAGCTGGGCAAATCATTGATTATTTTTTGCAACCATTTATTCAAAAATGGCATACATATATACAGGACACAACTGATTTCTTGGTGAAGCTGACATCGGTTAACCTACAAACAGGCAAAGAATTTATTCTATGTACTATAGATGTTGTGTCGTTGTACACATCAATTGGTCATAGTGACGGATTGGAAGCAGAAGAATGGATGTTGCTGCAGCATCCAGAAATTGATATCAATCCAGTGTTCTTATTGCAGCTAACTCACTTTTGCCTAAAGAATAGCTATTTTCAATGGTCAGAAAGATTTTACATGCAACTGAATGGGACATCGATGGGCTTTACTGGGGCTCCAGTATTTGCCAACACCTACATGGCAAAATTCGAGCAAGAACATGTTTTTGCCCACAAAGAATGGACGGAACACCTTGAATTCTTTTGTCGCTTCATAGACGATATTTTTTTAATATGGTCCGGAACAGAAGCACAACTACATCGGAATATTACACTATTGAATTCTAGGAATCCACGAATTCAGGTTACACATACAACCAGTAGATCAAAAATAGCATACTTGGATGTGATGGTAGAACTTGATGGAGAAAGGATCAACACTTCTCTGTACCGTAAACCAACTGATAAGAACAGTATGTTGCTTTACCATAGTTTTCATCCTCCGAATCTACTGAAGAATCTACCATATTCTCAATTCTTGAGGATTAGGAGAATAGTCACAGGACAGGATGAATGCCTGGAGTACATCAAGGAATATAAGGAAAACTACATAAAAAGAGGTTACCCGGTTGACATACTGGATACAGCGCAAAACAAAGCCATTGAGAAAAATCGTACTGATTTATTAGTACAAAAACAAAAAAAAGAAGCACAAAAACGGAATGTATTTGTCTCAAAATACTCTGTCAACTCACCTAAACTGAAAAATATCATACAAAAAAGATGGGAACTTCTTCAACAAGAAAATGACTTTCACAACAGCTTTAGTGATAAACCTTTGTTTGCCTATACGAGGTCTAAAAACCTTAAAGAACTGCTAAAGCATCCAGAGTCTGCAAAAAAGAAGGAATACAAAGGAATGAGGAGATGCACTAATTGTGTGCATTGCAACAATGTAATGATTGGAAATGTCATCACGCATCCTCAATCTGGAAGAACTATCAAATTGAAATTTGTAGGAGACTGTAACACTAACCAGGTTATATACACTATTAAATGTCCTTGTGGACTTTTATATGTGGGTAAAACCGAGAGGAAATTGAAAATTCGTATTTCAGAGCATAAAAGCAGAATACGAAATAAATCCATGACATCATCCTTAGCGACACATTGGCTAGAAAAAACACATACTATTGCCCAACTCAGATTCACCATTCTAGAGACAGTAGTAATTACAGAGGGTTGTGATAGGAACAAGAAACTACTACAAAGGGAATCCTTTTGGATAAAAATGTTGGGGACACTGACTCCAGGGGGACTGAATGACCGAATTGAGTTAAGCAGTTTTTTGTAATCTTGTATATACATGTGTTCACCCTGTTGTATAAAGTCTGATGTGGACAGTTATCAAAATGTAAATTATCAGATCATGTTCAATTGGGCTTTATTTCTTAAAGTTTACTAATGACCTATTTTTTCATGTATAGCATATTTTCTTCACTTTATTATTATTTTTTCATTTTCGTTTCACATTTTAGGTTGGGAAAGTGTTTCTATCACAGGTAGCTGAACACAGTGATCGTTGCGTACCCATAACGTTTAATAAAGTTTTGTTGACGTTTGAGATGCCTCGAGGTTAGAACTTATACGTGTGGTCATGTCTTGTAGAACCGCGATATGCCACGTCTTTTGAAGTTAGTGGTTTCTTGTAGAAACACGGACGATATGCTATTTACCCGTTATTCTTTACTTGCAGAAAATAGATGTTCATTACAGTTCACGTTACAAGCTTAGTTTCCGTAGTTACGGATGACGTATTGTAATTGGTTTGATAGCTCGCATTTGATTGGCTAGAATAGGTCCGTGGTAACCAATAGGGTTGGAGGTTACAGTAGTTTAAGCAATGATCTTCATTGCTAAACACAAACGCGGGAGATTTCGTTCGTCGGAAGGTTTACTGGTGGATTGTTTGACGATTTTCTTGCAGTTGTTATCGGTAAGGATTCGCTCATAATAATGGGGAGCAGAACTTGTTGACAGTGTGAGTTATGGAATCGGATAGTGTATTGAGCACTTTATATATTTTTTTCGGCAGACTGGGCTCGAGTTTTTGGATATATCAAGTGGAATAGAGCGTCCAGGTCGTGTGTATCTAAGGGATATAAAGGTATGCTTTCTACATAGCATCTGACTGCTTTGTGGCTAGACTTTTCACGTATGCATATTTAGGTTGTAGCCTGACATTGTTCGTTTGGCTTTTCAATAGTTTATTTGGACCAAGGAAGATCGAAGCTCGCAAATAAGCAAATAGACTTCTGTATAAATGTGAGTAGTCGTTGGTCATGTTTTTTCGGTTTTGTTGATAATTACACCACGGGTGTTTTCCTTTTATTTCTGGTTTCTTTTGGTGGTGGTACCATTGAAATTGCATTTGAACCATGTGTCATTTAAAAATAATACTGATGTGCCTGTATATGTTATTTTGCAGCATTGCCCCTGACGAAGGGACTCAACATTTGTCCCGAAATGCATTGGGCGGGCGGATTATGATGCATACAAGAAAATTTTATGTTTTCTCAATGTACATATGTGTATAATTTTGATTCAGCAAACGGAAATTTAAGTGTCTATGTAAAAATATAAAATGTTGAAATGTTGAATTGATGAGAAAAAAACATATGAATAAATAATATGTTTCTTTAAAAAAAAGGTTTGAAAAAGGTTTGATCAATAGATTTACTTTAGTTGTGCGCTACTGAGTCTGTGTTAACTGCTTGTTAACCAGCCACATTTTCATGCTACTTTGTAGAGTGTTAGGGTACACTCAATCAGTCGCAGCACACAGATCAAAATATCAGGTGTACACTTGGTTAGAACTTAGGAATACATGGGAGTGCTCGGCGCACAATTGTTCATTTTATGCCACACACATGAGCACAATGATTGAAGTTGGAATGTACAAGTGTACTACATTGTTAGTGTATTGTGCATGACCATGTCTGAATTAATCTATTCAGTATGTGACCCCTTGTGTGCCTGTCCTTTCCAGGTCACCCGGGCTGTTGTCTGTTCGTGTCATCTTGGTCCTCCTGCAATTCCTTTTGTTGATAGCAACGTCGTGTGAATCTGCGTACCCTGCACAGACATGTGGAAATCTCAGTTTGGGTAAGGATTCCAAACAGGCAGTTTATTGTTGGGACTTTTTTTATTGTGTAGAAACTGTTTATGTGCATGTCGTAGGCCCATACATACATGTCACATTACCATGTATCAAATGTCATGTTGCGCCACTCCCATGACAAGACAGTCACCTTACTTGACAGTCCTCTGTAGTAGAGTTTTGACTTTGGTGAATGCATTAATGTGTGTTAACATTGACCCAGACACATTGCGGATGGCACGTGTTGCCATTGTGTTTGACATCACAAACACAGGCTCTCTGGAGATTGCAGCCTCACTGTGTGTAGCAGGATGTGTCTGAATCATCCACTCAACCTTGTGGGCCAGTACAGTTTGATTTCCTGTGAACCATGTTGTGCCGGTGTGGGCCAGTGTATGTCCCACATGTTCTGTCAATTGTCCTGTGAGTCTGTTTGCATGGATGCATTGCCCCTTGTGGCAGTATGTCATGTCACTGTCATATCGTTACCTCAGTGCCGGTGGAGAACACTGCTTCGCTCGCCTTCTCAGTAAGTTGATGTTAACTTTCCATTCTCATGATGCCAGGTATGTTGAGCTGATTGCATCACAACGTTGGCCTGTAGCAAATGTTCACACTTACGTGGCAACAGTCCGGTGAGGTCATTGTCTGAAATCTCTTCTGCCATGCAGCATATCCTGGTCACGGTAGGGTTGTATCTTTTAGCATTGTTCCTATTTACTCGCAGTTGAGTTTGTTTACACATGCTTGTCCTGTCTAGCATAGTAAGACACAGTTGCAAGAGGTAATTACTGGCCCCTATGGGGCTTCCTGGTGTTTAGGTTATTTCCTTCCTCATTTGAGTAGCTGCTTACGGCTCTTGCGGGTGATGTCTACTTTCCCTTCATGACCCTTACTGATTCGCAGGGCTGAGTACGGATAGTTGGCTTTGTGTCATTTGCACTGCTATACGTCACAATTACTGAGATAGCGAGCATCAATCATACACTGTGACGTCGTTCATGACTGCATGGATCTAATTGCATTGTACCAGCCTAGTGAGCGTCATACATGCTCCATTTTGGTGACAACCTCTACCAACTCTCATGTGTCCGTGTTGAAGGATCTGATCTTGTCTCATTGCAAGATCTGTGTTCAGTTATAGGACACAGTGGCAGTGGTTACACTACACAGGTGTGAGTGGTACAGTGTAGGTGCCAAGGTAATCTGTGAATCTGTAACTAAAAGTATGGAATCCTTATGCTTGGTTTGCTTTGTTGCAGATCTCCCTCCCTGCAGTTTCCACCCTCACCTTCCCTCGCCTGATCGCCCTAATGTGTCTGTCATTAGTAGTCAGACCAAGGGGATATTGGGAGATGGAACCCTTCCAGCATCACACCACTCTGATGGTCACAGGTATGGACAGTCCCTGGCAGTTGTGTGGAGAGTGTATCACCAGCATTACAGGTAACATCATTGCATGAGTGTTATAGTCGTCAGAGCAATGCCACTGGCCATGTAAATTGGCTGAAGCAGCATGGCCTTGCAACTAAGTTCATCATATTGTGTAGGAACTGTGTTTCACACTGTACATTGTGCCTCTTTGCTGTCACTGCCGGTATCTTTCCAGACTGCATGCGTTATATATGGAATTGCTTACAATGATTGTTCATATGTGGTTATGTGTACAGTGACAACAAGCATGATGTTCGTAATGGCTAATGGGCCATATTGTGCATGATGTACATGGTTGTGTATGTGTTCTGTTGATTGCTACACACAACGTGCAGGCTACAGCTGCTGACGCAGTGTGTCCTGTGCCCCGCTTGGCATTATGGTGACTGGTCCTATGGCCGTGATGTTAATTCAATGTTCACACATTTTCTGGCACTGACCCATGGTTAACCAGCCACTCCAGGCTCACATACACATGTCACTTATTGCCTAGCAAGAAGTCTTGGGTTGTGTGGCTGTTTAGCATGTTCTATCGGCCCTTCTGCCGTCATGTGTTCACTCCTCCTGGCTGCAGCATCCCCAGCCACAACGCTGCACAGCGTGGCCCAATCCAGCCACATACACACTTATGAGATACTCCTCCATCCATCCATCCATCCATCCATCCATCCATCCATCCCTCCATCATTGAAGCATGCCGCAGCTTGTCTGTGCCACTATTGCACAACTGCCATGACAAAGGCAGGTCCGTCAGCACCTGCAACATGCGCACTGCAAGACACTCAGCTCATTTGATGACACTTGTGACAGCATCAGTAGGAAGTCGTTTAGCTAGCAAGTCCCTCCCCTTTTTAATAGTGGTGGCCGATTGTCTTTGGCTATCATAGGGGTTCCAGGTGCACACACACTTTAGTTTCACCTTGATTGATATGAGGGTTGTAGGAGAGTAGGGTCTGCAATCCTATGATCACCCAGATTTTTTGCTTTTGTTTCACTGGTTTACGACTTTCTCTGGCTGTGGGCCTGCTAATCAGACCCACAGCCTGGCTGTTCTCTTTCTAAATTACGATATGTACCCTAGGTGCATTTACCAATTGGTACTGGGCCACCTTATCAGACCCTGTAACTCAGGGCATAGGTGTACCCAGGGCCGCCAGGGGCTGCAGCATGTATTATGCCACCCCTGGCTGGCCTCCTAAATTTGACACAACTGGCTGCATGACAGCTGGGGCGAAGTCGTGTAATCACACTTTGCTTTAGATATAGTAGCCCTATATCTAACCATACAATGGACACTCGAGTTCCTATCAGTCACTCCTATGGCAGGCCTTGACAATCCTGAAGGCAGAGTGCATGGGCTCGTGTGAGCTAGGCTCTGGCCCGAGCCGAGCCCGGTTGCAGCTTGCGGAATCAAGACCCAATGGCTGTTCCATGATAACGCGTACCACATCGGTAACTTCGTTGTCGCGTTATCAAGACTTGTCGAGTAAGGTGTCATACGAATCGGGATGCTGCCCTCTCACCAACTCTGGCGACGAGGTTAGCATTCCGCCCTTCTAGAGGGACACGACATGTACGTAACTGTGAACCCCGGTTAAAGTTAACTAAAGCCTCAGCTCCACAAAATGGATGCTGCCACCACAGACACGAGTCTGACCTCCTGCTGCTGGGAGTCCTTCCAGCGAGGAGAGCTTGGACAAAGGGTTTCCTGTCGAGGGCGGTGTTCGCACCGTCCCAGACAGGGTTTGTGTATTCTGGGTAGGTAGGGCTTTTGCGAGAAGGTGACTGCGGAGTGGCACCCCGGTGCTCACTACGCATCTGCCGGTCAGAACCAGTTCCAGGGGCACCAACCCTGGCCTGGGGAAAGTCCGGCAGGGGAGAGGGGTGTAACTACCCCCCTTCCTGGTCCCACCCTTAGGGCAGGACCTAGTCATGTACCCACCCCTTTCTTTAGAATAAAGGCCGGAGCGGGGACCCTTCCAAATTAGATCATCTTTGAATCAAGAACTACTTTCTACGAAAGGACACTCAAGACTCTTCTCAAGATTTCTCCCTTGTGACTAAGGAGTAGTCACCCGGCATCAGCGGGCACCATCTAAGAACTCTGCGGTTTGCTGTAAGTCCTTCCTCAAGGAATCCGACGGCCCAGCTCGACGAGAACCGGCTTCCCTGGCACCTCTGACCTCTATCCACGTCATCAGCTCAGCTGTGATCTGTGGGTGCGACGAGACCTCGAGGGACCGGCCATCATCAGAACCTGCACGCTCTTAACCAGCACGACCATCGAAGCAATTCTCTGGTGAGTGCTCTGGGGTCCGAGAAGCCCCGACCCTGAGCCGCTCCAGTACCGAAGTGCAGTCCCCCAGCATCTCCACGATCTGCGTGGGGCCCTTCTGCTCGCTGCTCAGCACGTTGTCTGGTCACTAGCCGCTGGCTTGTGCCCTTCTGTGACGACATCCGACAATCAACACTGCTGGTCTGGTTGCTCCAGACTGGCCCTTGCTTCCATCTTTGCGAGAAGCACCCCGGACCCTCCTGGTCCACTCAAGACGCCATCTTAGGCCCACCACGTGGCCCTGAGATCTGCCAAGGCTTGTTGCCCCTCCTGGGCCCAGCGACGCCGACAGCATCATCCTTCGTGGGACAGCTCGCACCTCCGCCGTGGTCGCCGACAACGCCTCCTGGTCCGTGAGACTGCAGAGCCTAGCGTCGCCCACTCACCTGGTCGAGGTGACGGCCAACCGGTGCCACCCTGGTACCCTCTGACTACTGGCTAGTAGTACGAACTTGGTCCCCTCTGCTTTCAGGTATCAACAACCTCTGATCCAGGCTTGGATCTCTACGAACTATTCATCACTGGTCGCCGGCCAGCAACTCCTTTTTCTTCCGGCTCCTGGCTCGTCAGCGAAGACCCCGACGCCTGTAAGACTTGTGCAGCCGCAGCCCTCGTGGCTAGGTAACTCGGCATTTCGGTGCCTGCATAGCCTCTTTACTCTAGGGTCCCGAGTCCCTCGCTTCCGACTTGCCTTATCGGGTCCGCCCGAGACGTTAAACTTTCCGTGTCCTCGGACACTTGTTTTAATTGTGCACTTGAAGTATTTGCCTAAGAGATTTGGTTTGTGCTTAGTACCCTGTCCTCATAAAGAGTCCAGGGCTGTTGTGAATCTTAATAAATATCCTGTTTATTTTCATAACACTTGTGTGGTGTCCTTTCACTGGGTGTTCAAGGGGTACATGTGTGGTAAACAGCTGGCTTAACGCGCCCTCTCGAGTCTTTAGCCTTAGACTGCTCGTATCCACGCTACTAGGATAGCTGGTCTATAGGTTGACTTACAACCAAACACCATAAGGGTCGTTGGAACGATACATAGCGGTCGCTAGAATAGCGAACGTTGCATATCGGGCCAACTTCTCACATTGGTGAGCAGCGGTTGGGATTTGAGCTTGCTGTTGTTTTACCACACGTATCCTAAGAATATCTTGTTGAAAGATCGCATAAGTACTGTTAGTACATATAACTAAAGCTTAGAATACTCTGAGTTCTACTGAACCAGCTGTTGCAGCTCCTCAAGGCTTAGCACACCTTGGCTGCAACTCTTAGCAAGGGAACAGTAGGTAAACACGTAGTGTAGGTAGGTGCATCACTTACACCACACTAGAAACAGTATGTCGGACAAAGGAGGAAACTCTGAGTCTCCCCTTGTGTCAGTTGACCCTCCACAGGTCATCCCTTCAAGATATACTGTGCTGAGCTTCAAGGAGTTAAGACAGGTGTGTCACTCCCGGAAGATCAAGCAGGGGTCTAACCCCACCACGTCCTTTCTGATTGGTCTCTTGGAGACTTATGATGCCAGAAAAGCTGAGACCCGTCTTAGCTCTTCTAATCCAGAAGGAGACATGCCTCCCCTCGAGGGAACCAGAGACGATCCTGACCTCATCCACCTCGCAACTGAGAACGAAGATGTGGAGGATGATGAGGATGAGGATCCCTCTGGGGATGAGGCAGATAAGGGACAGGTAGAAGTCGTTAGACTAAGCAGGTCCAACTTAAGCAAACATGATAGTGGTACTGGGGGACCCCCAGCGCTACTGTCAGGTCCGCTTAACATTGGGAATGGACGAGCCCGATCTCTGTCGAGAGACTCTGGCAGATCCCTTCAAACCAATGGCTCTCGCAACTCTTCGCAAAGAGGGATGACGTCCCCTCAGCGGAGAGTGTACGAAGCTAAGGAAAGGGCAGCTAATCTGAGAATCGAAAGGGAAGAACTTGCCCTGGCCAAAGAAAGGCTTGCCTTTGCGAGAGAGCAACAGTTAAGTGGGGTAGTCCCCACTGGTGGCAGCAATGTACCTAGCAATAGGGAAAAGAGTTTCGATACGAAACACCTTGGTAAGATAGTGCCCCCCTTTAAACAAGGGGACGACATCCACAAATGGATTACTGCTTTGGAGAGGGCCTGCACGGTGCAAGGTGTTCCCCAGAGTCAGTGGGCAGCTATCTTGTGGCTCTCCTTTGAAGGTAAAGGAAGAGACAAGCTCCTCACCACAAGGGTGGAGGATGCGAACGATTACCAAGTCTTGAAAAATACACTCGTTGAAGGGTTCGGTCTAACCACTGAGCAGTACAGGGTGCTGTTCAGGGATACCCAGAAAACGCAGTCTCAAGATTGGTCTGACTTTGTCGATTGTGCCACTAAGGCTTTTGAGGGCTGGTTGCTGGGCAGTAAGGTTACTGATTACAAAGGATTGTATAATTTGATGATGAGAGAACAAATTTTAAACAATTGTCAGAACCAGTTGTTGCATCAGCATCTTGTCGACTCGGATCTGACCTCTCCCCAAGAATTGGGAAAGAAGGCAGACAGATGGGTTCGTACGAGAGTTAAACAGAACCAGGGCCAGAATCAAGGTGGTCAGAAGAAAGCAGACCAGAAGGGTAAAGATTCTAAGGGGGAACAAAATGACCAGAAGTCTTCGACAGGTCCCCAACAACCCAAAGAGGGTGGGGGTCAGGCTCCCCAAAAGAAGAAAGAAGGCCAATCCAAAAGATGGTGCCAGTACTGTAAAAGTAAATCTCACTGGTTTAGTGAGTGCACCAAGAAAGGAGGAGGGCAGACTCCTGCCACTGCAGCCCCTAAGGCACCTGTGCCCCCTAGTACAGTCAGCAGTGGTAGTGCGCCTCCCAAGGGTTTAGTAGGGTTAACCCTGGGTTCTGAGGGGCGTGACAACTTAGTTGGCACACTCACTCAGGCTGTCCTTGTCAGTACAGGGGACGCGGACGTGTCCCCTGACATAAGTCCCAATACCTTGGGCAAATACAGACAGACGCCTTTCATAAATGGAAAGATGGCTCAGGCCTATAGGGACACTTGTGCCAGCGTCACCATGGTGACGCCTAACTTTGTGGACCCTGGACAGATCATGCCAGGTACAGAATTCCTGGTGACCAATGCAAGCAATGTCACTACCAATCACAGTATGGCAATTGTAGCTTTCTCCTGGGGAGGGGTAACTGGCCAAAAGAAGGTTGTAGTTAGTCCAGACCTCCCAGTGGATTGTTTGTTGGGCAATGATTTGGAGTCATCACAATGGTCAGAAGTGGAGCACCGGACTCACATGGAAATGTTAGGTTTGCCAGCACATGTGTTCGCTGTGACCAGGTCACAGGTCAGGAAATGCCCCACTGAACAGGTGCTGGATCCTGGAACAGACACCTCCCAAGAAAAAGAGCAGTAGGGTTAAGGCTGCGCCTTCCCCCTTGCCCCAGGTCGTGGATCAAGTCTCAGAGGAGGCTGACCTACAGGAATTGAGGGAAACTGAGCCTAGGGAGTTCGAACTTGATCAAGTTGAATTCTTGGGTTCAGGGGGACCCTCAAAGGAAGACCTGGGGAAGGACCAGTTAGACTGCCCTTCTCTTGAACCCCTCAGACAGCAGGCTGCTGCTGAGGCTGCTGGGAACGCCACAGGTACCCACAAGGTATACTGGGAAGATGGACTCCTGTACACTGAGTCAAGAGACCCCACGCCTGGCATGACCAGGAGGCTGGTTGTACCCTTGTCTCAGCGTGGTTTCCTACTTACCTTGGCCCACGAGATTCCCTTAGCAGGTCACTTAGGCCAGACGAAAACGTGGGACAGGCTTGTCTCACACTTTCACTGACCTCATATGAACGAAGATACCAAGGAGTTTTGCCGCTCCTGTGTCACTTGCCAAGCCAGTGGTAAGTCAGGTGGCACGACAAAGGCCCCCCTTATACCAATGCCTGTGGTGGGGGTGCCCTTTGAACGGGTGGGGATCGACATCGTCGGTCCCATGGAACCACCAACAGCATCAGGGCACAAGTTTATACTGGTGGTAGTGGATCATGCCACCAGGTATCCTGAAGCTATTCCCCTTAGGACCACTACAGCACCTGTTGTGGCAAGAGCCCTAGTTGGAGTATTCTCCAGAGTGGGCTTCCCTAAGGAGGTCGTCTCCGACAGAGGTGCAAACTTTATGTCGAGCTACTTAACTGCTATGTGGAAGGAATGTGGTGTCAACTACAAGTTCACTACACCCTATCATCCACAATGCAATGGGCTTGTTGAGAGATTCAACAGGACCCTTAAAGGGATGATTCATGGACTACCTGAAAAGCTTCGGCGTAGATGGGACGTCCTGATCCCCTGCCTCTTGTTCGCCTACAGAGAAGTCCCACAGAAGGGGGTTGGCTACAGCCCTTTTGAACTTTTGTACGGGCATCCTGTAAGAGGACCCCTGTGTTTGGTGAAGGAAGGATGGGAGAGACCTCTCAAAAAGCCTGCAGCCAACATAGTGGACTATGTGCTTGGCCTCCGCTCGCGGATGGCTGAATACATGGAGAAGGCATCTGAAAACCTTAAGGCCAGCCAAGAACTCCAGAAAGCTTGGCATGACCAAAAGGCTGTCTTGACTGTTTACCAGCCCGGACAGAAGGTGTGGGTGTTGGAGCCAGTGGCCCCAGCAGCACTCAAGGACAAATGGTCCGGGCCCTACACCATCCTGGAGAAAAAGGGAGAGGTCACCTACCTGGTCGACCTGGGAACTCCCCGGAGCCCCCACAGGGTGCTTCATGTCAACAGGCTCAAGGCATATGTCGACAGGAAGGACATGAGTTTGCTCATGGCCCTAGATGAGGGACAGGAAGAAGAGAGTGACCCTCTCCCCGACCTGCTCACTCAGAACCCTGACGATGGATCGGTAGATGGTGTTGTCTTTTGTGGCAGCCTCTCCGAACATCAACAGAGCGACTGTAAACAGGTTCTTCAGTCGTTCAGACATATGTTTTCTCTAACACCCAGTCAGACCGATTGGTGCACCCATGAGGTTGACACTGGTGACAGCTTGCCCGTTAAGAGTAAAATCTACCGGCAGCCTGATCACGTTAGAGACTGCATCAAGAGTGAAGTGCAGAAAATGTTGGAGCTGGGAGTCATTGAACCCTCGGATAGCCCTTGGGCTAGTCCCGTAGTTCTAGTGCCGAAACCTCACACCCAGGGTGGTAAGAGAGAGATGAGGTTTTGCGTAGACTACAGGGGTCTCAATGCAGTCACTAAGACTGACGCCCACCCAATACCGAGGGCAGACGAGCTTATCGATAGATTGGCCTCGGCCAACTACTTAAGTACGTTTGACCTGACAGCTGGGTATTGGCAAATCAGGTTAGCTGAGGACGCCAAGCCTAAAACCGCATTTTCAACCCCTGGTGGGCATTATCAGTTCGTGGTGATGCCCTTTGGTCTGAAAAATGCACCTGCCACCTTCCAAAGGTTGGTGAATCAAGTCCTTACTGGGCTGGATGACTTCTGTGCGGCGTATCTTGACGATATTGCTGTCTTTAGCTCCACCTGGGAGGATCACCTGGTCCACCTGCGGAAAGCGTTAGAGGCTCTGCAAGCAGCAGGCCTCACTATCAAGGCCACCAAGTGCCAGATAGGGCAGACACAGGTTGTATACCTGGGCCACCTTGTAGGTGGAGGCCAGGTTCAGCCACTGGAGAGCAAGATACAGTCAATCAGGGACTGGGCTCCTCCAACCACCCAGACTCAGGTTCGAGCTTTCTTGGGCCTGACTGGATACTACCGGAAGTTTGTCAGGAACTATGGTTCCATCGTGACACCATTAAACGAACTGACAAGCAAGAAAATGCCAAAAAAGGTTCAGTGGACAGCGAGCTGTCAAAAAGCATTCGATGACCTAAAGCAGGCCATGTGCACGGCGCCTATCCTCAAGAGTCCGGACTACTCCAAACCATTCATTGTCCAAACAGATGCTTCTGAGTTGGGTGTGGGAGCTGTTCTTTCTCAACTGAATTTTGATGGTCAAGACCAGCCCATTGCTTTTATAAGCAGAAGGCTGACCCCTAGAGAGAAGAATTGGTCAGCTATTGAGAGGGAGGCCTTTGCTGTGGTTTGGGCCCTGAAGAAGCTGAGGCCATACTTGTTTGGCACTCACTTCAAGATTCAGACCGACCATAAGCCCCTCTTGTGGCTAAATCAGATGAAGGGTGAAAACCCCAAACTGCTAAGGTGGTCCATTTCCCTACAGGGGATGGACTTTACAGTGGAACATAGACCTGGTACTGATCATGGCAATGCCGATGGGCTCTCCAGATATTTCCACTTAGAACAAGAAGACTCACCTGGTCAAGGTTAGCTTATTGTTCCGACGTTTGGGGGGGGGGGTCATGTAGGAGAGTAGGGTCTGCAATCCTATGATCACCCAGATTTTTTGCTTTTGTTTCACTGGTTTACGACTTTCTCTGGCTGTGGGCCTGCTAATCAGACCCACAGCCTGGCTGTTCTCTTTCTAAATTACGATATGTACCCTAGGTGCATTTACCAATTGGTACTGGGCCACCTTATCAGACCCTGTAACTCAGGGCATAGGTGTACCCAGGGCCGCCAGGGGCTGCAGCATGTATTATGCCACCCCTGGCTGGCCTCCTAAATTTGACACAACTGGCTGCATGACAGCTGGGGCGAAGTCGTGTAATCACACTTTGCTTTAGATATAGTAGCCCTATATCTAACCATACAATGGACACTCGAGTTCCTATCAGTCACTCCTATGGCAGGCCTTGACAATCCTGAAGGCAGAGTGCATGGGCTCGTGTGAGCTAGGCTCTGGCCCGAGCCGAGCCCGGTTGCAGCTTGCGGAATCAAGACCCAATGGCTGTTCCATGATAACGCGTACCACATCGGTAACTTCGGTGTCGCGTTATCAAGACATGTCGAGTAAGGTGTCATACGAATCGGGATGCTGCCCTCTCACCAACTCTGGCGACGAGGTTAGCATTCCGCCCTTCTAGAGGGACACGACATGTACGTAACTGTGAACCCCGGTTAAAGTTAACTAAAGCCTCAGCTCCACAAAATGGATGCTGCCACCACAGACACGAGTCTGACCTCCTGCTGCTGGGAGTCCTTCCAGCGAGGAGAGCTTGGACAAAGGGTTTCCTGTCGAGGGCGGTGTTCGCACCGTCCCAGACAGGGTTTGTGTATTCTGGGTAGGTAGGGCTTTTGCGAGAAGGTGACTGCGGAGTGGCACCCCGGTGCTCACTACGCATCTGCCGGTCAGAACCAGTTCCAGGGGCACCAACCCTGGCCTGGGGAAAGTCCGGCAGGGGAGAGGGGTGTAACTACCCCCCTTCCTGGTCCCACCCTTAGGGCAGGACCTAGTCATGTACCCACCCCTTTCTTTAGAATAAAGGCCGGAGCGGGGACCCTTCCAAATTAGATCATCTTTGAATCAAGAACTACTTTCTACGAAAGGACACTCAAGACTCTTCTCAAGATTTCTCCCTTGTGACTAAGGAGTAGTCACCCTGCATCAGCGGGCACCATCTAAGAACTCTGCGGTTTGCTGTAAGTCCTTCCTCAAGGAATACGACGGCCCAGCTCGACGAGAACCGGCTTCCCTGGCACCTCTGACCTCTATCCACGTCATCAGCTCAGCTGTGATCTGTGGGTGCGACGAGACCTCGAGGGACCGGCCATCATCAGAACCTGCACGCTCTTAACCAGCACGACCATCGAAGCAATTCTCTGGTGAGTGCTCTGGGGTCCGAGAAGCCCCGACCCTGAGCCGCTCCAGTACCGAAGTGCAGTCCCCCAGCATCTCCACGATCTGCGTGGGGCCCTTCTGCTCGCTGCTCAGCACGTTGTCTGGTCACTAGCCGCTGGCTTGTGCCCTTCTGTGACGACATCCGACAATCAACACTGCTGGTCTGGTTGCTCCAGACTGGCCCTTGCTTCCATCTTTGCGAGAAGCACCCCGGACCCTCCTGGTCCACTCAAGACGCCATCTTAGGCCCACCACGTGGCCCTGAGATCTGCCAAGGCTTGTTGCCCCTCCTGGGCCCAGCGACGCCGACAGCATCATCCTTCGTGGGACAGCTCGCACCTCCGCCGTGGTCGCCGACAACGCCTCCTGGTCCGTGAGACTGCAGAGCCTAGCGTCGCCCACTCACCTGGTCGAGGTGACGGCCAACCGGTGCCACCCTGGTACCCTCTGACTACTGGCTAGTAGTACGAACTTGGTCCCCTCTGCTTTCAGGTATCAACAACCTCTGATCCAGGCTTGGATCTCTACGAACTATTCATCACTGGTCGCCGGCCAGCAACTCCTTTTTCTTCCGGCTCCTGGCTCGTCAGCGAAGACCCCGACGCCTGTAAGACTTGTGCAGCCGCAGCCCTCGTGGCTAGGTAACTCGGCATTTCGGTGCCTGCATAGCCTCTTTACTCTAGGGTCCCGAGTCCCTCGCTTCCGACTTGCCTTATCGGGTCCGCCCGAGACCTTAAACTTTCCGTGTCCTCGGACACTTGTTTTAATTGTGCACTTGAAGTATTTGCCTAAGAGATTTGGTTTGTGCTTAGTACCCTGTCCTCATAAAGAGTCCAGGGCTGTTGTGAATCTTAATAAATATCCTGTTTATTTTCATAACACTTGTGTGGTGTCCTTTCACTGGGTGTTCAAGGGGTACATGTGTGGTAAACAGCTGGCTTAACGCGCCCTCTCGAGTCTTTAGCCTTAGACTGCTCGTATCCACGCTACTAGGATAGCTGGTCTATAGGTTGACTTACAACCAAACACCATAAGGGTCGTTGGAACGATACATAGCGGTCGCTAGAATAGCGAACGTTGCATATCGGGCCAACTTCTCACAAGGGTACATAGTGGTTGGTTATTTGTGCACCATAATAATATTAGTTAGGGAATCACTGTTTGTATTTTCCTCTTTGTTCTTTACTCACACGAAGACAGAGTGGCCGATGATGAGAAGTGGGTAAACTGGCAATTGTCTGTCAGGAACCCCCTTGGGTGTTGCTACCGTGAGGCACTCTCTCTTTGCTCTCTTTATTGTAAATTTTTTGAGTGGGATCCGACCTTGGTGTAAATTTGATGTAAACGTGAAACACACCATGACTCTATGGATTAATGTCAAGGTACACCTCTGAGGCAGTATTTTAAATTGGCCATGTAACTCTGCTATTGGTCGTGAGGAATTTGTTGAGAGGTGGCTTAGGCCTTTTTGTTGTTGAACAGTGTCTGAATGGGGTGCGGCATTTTCTCTTTGTTTCCACTTAGGCTCCTTTTGATTGAATGACACATGTGACACAACAGACTCATGCCCCAGCCAACCTCCACACAGTGAACACCAGACAATCATCCACCTGGTAACACGCTACCACAAACACACCATGTCAGCCTATCACGCTGTGTGTGCAACTCATACTGACAACATGACGCAGCCACACTTAACAGTGCGTGTACGTACAACCAGGTCATGTGCCTCGTACTGCACACACACTACTTCTAGCAGCACCACATTGTGGTGTATTACCTCGTTGACACAACACCACCACACATCGCCTCCAATGCTGTAACGTGGTAGTGTGCAACCTCAGAACACCACTTCTGCCTGGCCTTTACAGACGGATTGTCAAAATCCCACAGGGATCACACACCCAATCCAGGATTATGATTGGTCAGACTTAACGGGGTACACCCTCAGAGTCACATCCAACACCATGGACACACTCTGCATTGTCAAACATCTGCACAGCCAGTTTCACACCAGCATCCTGACCAGCCTCATTGTAACTATCATCTACAGCTCTCCTATCCTACACACAAAATTTGGCTAAGCCATCTATCAATCAGTTGATTCATTAGTTAAACGCACTACCTACCCGTGACAGTCTCAATGCGCTGGGGGGTGCTGGTACTGATCAAAACACACTGGGCTTGAGAAGTATTGTGAAGGGCAGCAGGTCCTGGGTCTGTTGTTGACTTGTAGGGAGGGTGTTTCAGGTCTTTGAGTTGAGGTAGGAGAATGATCTGTCACAGTCCGTATTTTTCCGGATGTGAGGATCAGTGGCGAGAGCATGGTTGGTAGAGCAGAGGCTGCGGGTGGGTGTGAAGAAGGTGAGTCTGTGGTTGTGGTATGCTGGTCCTGCGTGGTGTAGAGCTTTGTGTACGTGGATGTGGAGTTTGAAGCTGATTCTGTTGTTGACAGGGAGCCAGTGCAGGCCTCTCAGGTGTCGTGTGATGTGGCCGGGTTGTGGCAAACGAGGATCAGATGTGCCAATGTGTTCTAGATGCGTTGCAGCAGGCTCAGGAGTTTGATTGTTGTAGCTGCGTAGATGGCGTTCACTTACTCAAGTCAGCTGGTGGAGAGGGGCAGGGTGACTGTTTTTTGTGTATTTGAGGTGATCCATTATAAGATCTTGCGGGGCATTCAGAGGGTGTTGAAGCAGAAAGCATAGATGGCGTTGTCCTGCTTGGTCATGGGGAGGGAGAGTCCAGGATGCCCCCCAGGTTGTGTGTGTGTTTGGTGGGTTATGGTGCTGTTCCTAGCGATGTTGCCCACCAGGAGCCGTCACAGGCTGAGCTGGTTGGGCGGCGGATGTGTTCCTCTGATTTTTCTGGATTCTGCATCAACCATCTGTCCTTACTCCATTTTGCAACAGCCTTGATTCCTCTGTGGAGGTAGATTTTGCCAGTGTCTGGGTCCTTGGTGAGGGATATGATCAAATGGGTGTAATTGGCATAGAAGATGATATTGAGGCTCTGTTGTTGTGCCACATGGATGAGTTGTGCCATGTGGATATTTAAGTCCGTTGGGCTGTGGGATAATCCCTGTGTGACGCTGCGGATGGTGTCAGTGGTCTTGGAACAATACTGTGGGAGACAGATGCTCTTGGTTGTGCCGGTGGCAAAGTATGTGGTGCAGACCAGGGCACTCGCTTTGAATCCTGCGTCATGGATGTGTACTGTTAGGCTGCCGTGGGAGACCGTGTGGAAGTCTGCTGATAGGTCCTGATGGATGTTGGCGCCTGTTTCTCCTTTGACCATGAGGATGCTGATGTTGTTGGTGGTGGCAATGAGGGCGGTGTTCGTGCTCTGGTTGATGTAGGATCCAGACTGTGTTGGTTCTATGATGTTTTTGTCTTTGAGGTAGTGGGTCAGCTGTCTGTTGATGATCTTCAACGTGACTTGTTCTGGGAAGGGGAGCAGGGAGATGGGCAGGAAGTTCGAGAGGTATTTGTGGTCTACCTTAGGTTTATTCAGTAAGGCGTTGATCACGACATTCTCCCAGCTCCCAGTGAAGGTTGTTGTCTGGAAGGAGATGTAGGATATGTTTACGGAGATGGGGTGAGATGGCTTATCTGGCTTGTTTGGAAATGTGGATATGCCATGGGTCAGATGGGGATCCTGAGTGAATGTAGTCCTTGCTCATGATGGTGTCTTCATTGCTGACGTTGTAGCAGGCAATCAGGTGAATTTAGTGGGTGTTGGTCGCAGGGGGGGTGGTCTAGGTTGTGGATGTGGGGCTAGTGGAGTAGAAGCTTTTGTGGATGTAGTTTATCTTACCGTGAGCAAAGTTGGCCAGTGAGTCACACAGGTCTTGTGATGGTGGAATATCGTTGGCGCTGTATTTGGCTTTAGAGAGTTGAATAGCGATATTGATGTGCTATTTGCTGGTGTGTGCATTGCTGTCTAGACGGTCCTTGATGGGTGTCCTGTTGTCGGTCCTGATGAGTTGGTGGTGACTGCGGGTGGCACTCTTGTGTGCGTTGTAGCTTTCTGGTGATTTTTTGCAGTACGTTCTCCTCTACAGCTTCCGACAGGTGCACTTGGAGGTCCAGGGTTCTTTGGTGAACCATGTGGCAATGTTGTTGTTATGTTAGGTGGCGGAGGACTTGAGTGGGATGAAGGTGTCTGCGCAGTCGGTGATCCACTGCTTGAGGCAGATGGCAGCGGTGTGGGGGTAGGCTTGTGTGCCCAGGGTAAGGGTTAGTCCTCGTTAAGCTTGCACCAGCAGCTGCGTGGCATGGTCTGTGTGCTGGGGGTTGTGATGGGTTTCCTGAAGGTGAAGTGGACGCTTCTATGGTCTCTCCATTGGTGTTAGGTGGTGTTAGGTGTTGTTGTTGGATGAGACGTATGGAGTTTCTGCGAAGATGGGGTCCTGTGTGTGTCTAGCGGTGTTGGTGTGGGTTGTCACGAGTTGTTGTAATCCAAGGTTGGCAAGGTTGTCCATCAGGGCGGTGGAGTTTACGTCATTGTTGTTATGACGGGGAAAGTAAATTTCCCCAAAGAGGATGTAATCCGTGTAGGCGAGGGCATGCGTGCTGATGAGGTGAGCGATGGAGTTGATGAATAGTGGTAGGACTCCAGGTGGTCTGTAGATGAGTGTTCCTCTGAGGGTTGGGTTGGTGTGGATCTGTAAATGCATGTGCTAGGTGGTGGGGAGGGTGTCGTTGTTGTTGGTAGTGACTCTGGGAGTGTTAATGTGGATGATGGCAATTCCTCCTACCACTCTGTCGGTGCGGTGCTTGCGGGATTTGTCATTTCCTTCGGGTATGTCTATGGTGATGTCTGTTGGCAAGGTGGTGTTCAGCCTGGTTACCGTCCACAACACCAGCCAGCCCAACTACAGCAACAACCTCTACACAGGAACAAGAACCTGACTTCCGGAGTACTTGTGGAAATCCAGGGTGCATGCACACACCTCATCCTCAACATCCCCTGCTGCTGCCACATGACCATCCGCCTGAGATACCTACAATGGTCCCACAGTAAAATGCAGGTTCACCTTAATACTCATCAGCCACACTCAGTCGACACTCCACAGACCCAGGCAAAATAAATGATATGGACGTCTAACATCTAACACCCTATTGCCCACAGTCCGTGTTGGCTCCCTTGGCCAGGTCATCAATCTTTACATCCACAGTACAACAGCATGTGGCTGTTAGTTCTCATACCTCATTACACAGATCCTGGGGCTCCCTCCGTGGACACCTACATATTAGCCATGCTCTTGACACCTCACACACTCTTGTATGACTTTCTGTCATTGCAGTATTTCAAGCAAACCCCATCTTCTGCAGTTAGTAACCATCACAGGTGAGTATTGCCATCCATGTATGTAGTTTTGGCTATCTTGTGACCTATGTGTGTCCACAGCCGGACTAAGATCCCAGAGTGTGGATGGCTAGAGTTTGCAGGAGACTATGGCATTTGAAGACATTTCACCTCACAAATGTAATAGAATCTGGGGACATACAAATACATCAATGCTTTTTGTGCAAGTTAGATTTATATTTTACTCTTGGGCGTGTAACGTGAGTAGGTGCTGTACAACAAGGGGGGAATCCAAAGTTCACAGCGGGAGATGTGATGCCTTACAGTATGAGTCACCAGAGTCCAGGCCATAGTGCTTGGCATCATTGGGCACACTGCAACCAGCAAGTCCATGTGGGAGAGTCTGAAAGTCAATAGGGTGATGCTGTTGCCCACGAAGGCAAGATGCCAGACCAGGTGACCTGGGAGTTGTAAATGGCCCTATGCCTCTCAACGTCTGGACCGTGGACGACCCACCTTCCTTGGGGGACCCTCACGTGCAGGCCTTGACGGTGCATGGGATTCTCCATCTGACAATTCTGCCTCCTCCTCCCTCCCTGTGCCTGTTGTTGGTCTTTGCCTAGATGTTTCTGGCCTTGTGACACAGGGATGGTGCTGCATGCTGACAGCGATCAGACGGAGTGATTGGTTAATTTCCCGATGCACCGTCATGAGCTCATCCAGTCTTGCCTCCATCATCCCTGGTGTCGTTCTTGACTGGCATGTAGCTGGGCCTGCTGATTGGTCATTTTGTTGAGGGCCTCCACTACCAGGCTGAACTCCCTGGTGTCCCGCCGGTATTCATCCATGATGTCTCGGAGTTCTGCCATACCGGGCCCTGCAGCTTGCTGGTCAGGTTCTCGCCTCCGCCTTGCGCCACTCCCACCACCCCTGCCCACACGAGCCAGGCCTACGTTTGTGGGCACATCATGTCGACGGGACCCATGAGTGCTGGCAGTGGAGGTGTCGTCTGCCACCTCATGGGTGCCCGGCGAACCATGTCCCTCATTGTCAGACAGGCTCTGTTGTGTATTATGGGCAGGGCTCCAAGCTGTCTGCTGGGATGTGGCGGGAATGGGTGTGGTGGTTGGCACAGATGTATCTGTTCCAGCTGCTGCAGGGGTTTGGGATCCAGAGGGGCCTGGTTGGTTGGGGCCATCCACAGTGTGTTGAGAGGCCTCGCTGATGGTGGGGTCACTGCCGTGCTGAGCCTGGGACTGGGATCCTTTTCCCCCCTCGTTGGGGGTAGTTTCCACACGTTCCCCTGTATGTGTGAGAGACAAACACTGTTAATGCACTATCATGCAACATCCAAATTTAATATCCATTGTTGTTAGCAATGTTCCCACAGCTTTGGATTGTTGAAATTGTTCACTTGTGTATGTGTATGTTGTGGGCTGAGATTGACATGTGCTTAGGGGTGTTTGACATGTTGGGTACTGTTTACGATGACAGTCACAGCCATTGCTGTGGCTTGTGTGGCTAGCACCACACAGATCCAGATGTGCTCTTTGTGGCCCAATCTGCACAATGCAGTCTCAATAATTATGTCTGGTTCAAGCATGCACGGGGTTTTAATGCCGCATGTCTATGATGGCGACTGAGTGGAATTTTGCTGATTTCATCCCGCAACTTTAGAGAGGGGTTGCAGTGCCGTGACGGCCACCCACTGCCAACCCCCCAGGACCAGTACACCCTCTTCAGCCACAGGGCTTTAGGACGTGGCACTTCTCCAAGATGCATTACCTTGTCGATACCCAGGTCCATGGTGCTACTTGAGTACATCCACAGCATCACAAAGCTGTGGCAACAGCATTGTGTGAGAGGCACAATGGACTTGTGATTTGGCCCTGTGCTTTATTTGTTTGCATACGTCATCAGATCTGTATTTTTGAGGTTGTGTTACATGATGATTGTGACTGTGGTGCACTCCATTTTCTGTCCCCAGGGTCTCAGTTTCTGTAAGGGGTGTGTGTGACAGGCCATGGTAGTAGTTTGAGTGTGATTGGCAAGTGGGCGTCCCTCGTGGTGTGTCTGTCCCCCCAAGAAGCATGCTGTCATGATAGTGGTTGTGAGTTCTTGTGCTGGATATCTGACCTTGTCCTGGTGTTAGTGTTTGCACTGGTCACAGGAGGTCCTTGTGCTGCCTACACCAGGGCCCAGAGTCAGCTATCTTGTCAGTACTTTCACACTCCAATTGCATTGAGCATGGTGCATGGGTGTGTACCTGGGCCATATGGGATGAGTGCAGCCTCCTACCCTACACCTTGCACCCTCTCACCCTCCCCCTTGCAGCCTTCTGCCACTCCCCTTGCACCCACCCCCATACTGTTAGGCACTGCTGGGAGTCATGGCCGCACCCCCCACACCCCCTCTACTTTTAGGCACTACTGGGAGTCATGGCCACACCCCCACCCCCCCATACTGTTGGGCACTGCTGGGAGTCATGGCCATACCCCCCACCCCCCATACTGTTGGGCACTGCTGAGGGTCATGGCCACACACCCACCCCCCCATATTGTTGGGCACTGCTGGGAGTCATGGTCACACCCCCCATACTGTTGGACACTGCTGGTAGTCATGGCCACACCCCCCCATGCTGTTAGGCACTGCTGGGAGTCATGGCCACACCCACCCCTACCCCCCCTACTGTTGGGCACTGCTGGGAGTCATTGCCACACACAACACCCCCCATACTGTTGGGCACTGCTGGGAGTCATGGTCACATCCCCCACACCCCCCATACTGTTGGGCACTGCTGGGAGTCATGGCCACACCCCCCATACTGTTAGGCACTGCTGGGAGTCATGGCCACACCCACCCCACACCCCCCCCTACTGTTGGACACTGCTGGGAGTCATTGCCACACATCCCCACACCCCCCACACCACCATACCATTGGGCACTGCTGGGAGTCATGGCCACACACACACACACACCCATACTGTTAGGCACTGCTGGGAGTCATGGTCACACCCCCCCACACCCCCCCCCCCCCTAGTGTTGGGTACTGCTGGGAGTCATTGCCACACCCCACACCCTCCCATACTGTTAGGCACTGCTGGGGGTTATGGCCACATCCCACACCCCCATACTGTTGGGCCCTGCTGGGAGTCATGGCCACAGCCCCCACCCCCCCATACACCCCCATACTGTTGGCCACTGCTGGGAGTCATTGCAACACCCCCCCACCCCCCATACTGTTAGGCACTGCTGGGAGTCCCCCCGTGTTACATGAGTTGTTTGTATACTCACCAGGCTCAACGGCTCCTTCGATTCCGTGAACTCCCACCGGTGGTAGCAGGGCCATGACTTTCTCCTCCCAGGGATGGTATTGTGCAGGTCTGCGGGGAGGCCCACCTCCAGTGTGATGAGCGTTGGCGTAGTCCTCATCCATCTTGCGCTTGACCATCCTCCGCAGATCGTACCACCTGTTCTGGCAAGCCGCCTTGGTGCGCCTGATGGGTGCAGCAGCATTGACCTTCTCGACAATCCTCTCCCACAGGCGTGTCTTTTGAGCTATGCTGGTGTGTCTGACCAATGCACCAAACAGCTGTGGAAAAACTCTGATGACTTCATCTGTAAGGATCTCTGTCTCCGGGTTAGTGAACTTTGGATTCTTTGTTGTGGTCATGGTGTGGGGTGTATGTGATTGGGGGGTGATGGTGTGTATGGATGAGGTTGTGTGGGTCTGATTGTGAAGGGGGTGGTGTGTGTGAATGAGATAGGGTGTATGTGTGAAGGTGTATGGCTGCAGTTGTTGGTGTGATGTCTGTGTCTTTGCACAAATAGGTATGTTGCAAAGGATGATGGGTTGTATGTGTGGACCCTTTTATTAGTCCATTTGTGGGTGTGGCTTATTTTGAATTTTTTGTGGGTGTGTCATAAGGGGTGGTTGTGACTTGGGCCGTCTGGTTGCCTATTTGTATGTGGCAAGGACATTGTTTTCCTATGGTGTGTAGACTGTAGACTTGTTTTGTGGGGTGTGCGCGTCGTATTTGTTGGTGCGGCTGGCAGTTAGGGTTGTTTATCGGGCCCGGGGTACGTGTACGCTTGTTTGTGGGGTGTGCGCGTCGTATTTGTTGATGCGGCTCGCTCATACGCGATGTTTTCCGTACAAATCGTGCTTCATGCGGGACTGCTTTTGCCCGTACAAATCGCGTACTTGGTCCCTGGTCAGGATCGTACTTCTTAGTTCGTACGGCATGTTTACAAATCGTACGGTTGGTGTTCCGACGACATTTCATACAGGTCTTCGATTGTGGTTCGTACGGTTCGCTGGTATTCGTACGTATTTTAAGAATTCAGATCGTACTATGCAATTCGGACGGACTTTTTTAATTCGTACGGAAACGGCTACGAATACGAATCGTACGACGGATTTTTATCCCGAATCGGAATCGGCCCCTAAATGTTATCAGGGATGAAGACCTTTAACATAGTTTTAGGAATTTGGTGTATAGATTACAGGCGACAGAGAAGGTGTCCTAGACATATCTTTAAGAAAATAGGAGACAAGGGTATGACAATTTGAAGTACACCTCTTTGATAAATTATCTAGGGATGTGTCTTGAGGGCCTTGACATATTGATAATGGAACACTTGTTCCAGACTGAGTGACTCATCAGGTGTTATGCCTGGGTCATTATCAGAACACCTTGACACTTTCTGTCCCTTTCTCACGTAAATGAGTGATAAGGGTGGACGGCCTTCAGATATAACAGAATTTGGAAAGAGTGTAATCTGAGATGGATTTGACAGTCTGATCAGAATGGAGCCAGACCTTAGGGACTTTACATCAGCCCTGTGTGGAAACTCCAATGGCAGCCAGAGCAAAGCAGACGAAGACGCACTACATTTCTCCAATCTTGAGAGTGACACTGGAGGTCTGGGATAGAATGGGGGTTAAATATGGCCTCACTAACTTCCCCTCCCAGTTCACACCTCTATGGGGAATGTCAAATTTGATCCTGGCCTGTCTAGAACCTTGTATACCAAATGGCTGGAGGGTGACTGCAAAACACCGCAAGACATGCATTAATAGGGATTGGTTAAATCGTTTGAGTGCCTGCTACCAGAGTAAAAGAGATACCAATACTGGCAACTGCGCTATTGGCCACAAGATGCATGTATGAAGCAAGGGTGCACACGAGCTCTCATACCCTTTGAAAAATACCTCCTGCATTGTACAGATGACAAGCATGTCACATCTATCAGATACAACATGCTCACCACCAAACAGGGTACTACCAAACATGCTTATCAACAAGCTTAGGAGAAAGAGCGAGAGACTACACTAGACAACGACCTGTGGGAAGTAATCCTGATTCGACCTAACAATTTTGTGATGCATGCAGGGGGGACAAATACAATGAAAAAAATTATTTAATAGTGGCATTACAACCACACACACCTGGCCAAATGAAGAGAGGAGGTGACCTGTAATTTGAGTCCAACCTTGCAACCAGAAAGTATGAACATGAGGATGCAGGAACAGCACATGCAATAGATCACAGTGAGGCGCATTACAGGACCAGCAATGATCTATTTGAGCAACTTTCCTTTTGTATAATAACTTAGGAGTGATGAATAAAATCTATTGTATATACAACCAGCATTGTCTGCATAACATGTGCAGACCTAGAGGCTCTATGTAAATTAGATCAAATCTTATCCAAACATTGTGTAGACGAATTTGCCTATAAGTCATTTTTCCACTGCAATTCTAGGTTAGATTTGTTTCTAACGATAGAGGAAAAGACAAGACAAGATGTTTATAGATGATGGAGGAGTAGGAGTTATGTTGTAGTAGAGTAACTAGATTTTTTTCCTATGTACATGGGCTGGTATTGTGCAATAATGTCATTGGGTTGTTGAATCTGTTGGTCTAGTTGTGTATATTTATGAGAAAAAGATGATGGTAGGTGAAAAAGAGTCTGGGCTATTGAGAAGGGGGAAGGAGTATCCTTAACCACTAGTTGGTTAATCAAAGTAACACCTTTATCTTGCCATGTTTCCCAAAATAGAGTTCTATTGTTTATCTTAAGATTTTTATTATGCCATGGGGAGGAATTAAAAACATCAGTGTGTTGGGAAAAGAAAGGGTTTCAGTAGTTTATATGAGTATGCAATAGGTGGGTAAAAGAGATCCCTCTTCTTGGATAAAAAGGATAGAAATTCATTAAAAAAAATAGAGAGATAAGTGAATGTTCAATAAAAAACCATAACGTTGTGGGTAGTGACTGGATTGTTTATGACAAAAAGCTTCATGAAACGTATGGTAGTTGGGAGAATTTATACCACCATGATGTTTAGTAAGTTTCAGCCATGAGAGAGACACTCAAGCATGTTTATTATTCCATAAAATGCGGATTACCATTTGTTCATTTGTTATGTATTTAAGTGCTAAAGGAATGGAGCACTTCTGGGTGCTGCATGCCGAACTTGAGAAAATATCAAAAGGAACAGCATTGTTTGAAACAAGGGTGTGCTTCAAATCACTGACTTTGCTTTTTAAAATAAGCACACAACTAATAAGTTAAAATAATGCATACAAAATGTGTACATTTTAGCATAAGCTGTAGAAGTCCCTTTAAATATGTTCGTATATATGGTCTGAAGTTGAACAACTATTACTGCCTGAAAGCCATGCTGCTCAGCAAGAGAAGCATAAAAAAGAGGTTTTTTTTGTTTTAAAATTCCAAGTTTGGTTATTTTTAAAAAGGGCAAATTTTTCCCAGCACACAATGAGCCAAATATTTGTGTGTCCTGTGTGGGACACACAACAAGACTGCTGCTTGCCACCGCAGACAACCGGCGACCGGCCCTGCAACACCTTACAGATCAGGTCAATCGAGCACAGATGATCATCTTCAGTGCCCACAGCCAATGCTGGGGAAGCCTGTATGATATCCACAGCCTGTATGCTTGTAGAGGAGTGGGCCTCCATTCCAACAGGGGCTGAAGTGTTCCATGGTGGCTCTGAGAATGCAGACATCAACATGGGAATACACTGAGGACACAGCAGTATATGGGCCTTTAACGGGTCCAGTAAAGCATTCACGTCCGGTGGTGCAACCAATGGAAGTGTTAGACAGAGATCCAACATGCATTCTTGTCCACGGCAACCCTGGGCATAGTTCACGCAGTAGCGCTACGCGTAGCTACGAGAAGTGCTCTACGCAAGCGACGCATAGCTATGCGAACTGCGTAGTGCACTGTGCAAAATGCTGTTCGCACTGATTGCACATTGCTGGATGCTTGTCCACACTGTGCAATCATTGCAAACCGCATCTTACACAGTGCAAGCGGTCGTTTTCTGCGTCTTGAGTAGATTTGTACTCGAGCTGTAGCTTTCTCAACGCGGACTGGTAGTTTCTCATCGCGAGCGGTCGCGAGCATATGCGACCACTCGCAATGAGAAACCTGACCTCCCAGCGTTGAGAATCTCGCTGGTAAGTTTATTTTCCACGCTCACGATCGGGAACTTGATGTTGCTGATCACGAACGAGGAAAAAGTCTCGCCGGGATGTCATTTTGCTCGCTCGCCAACTTGACGTTGAGGGCCGCGAGCAATAAAAAATGCCTGCTACACATTTTTGCACTGTGCTACGTGTAATTCGTGTAGCGCATAGTTGCGCACACTACGCAAGGGTAGCGTAGTCCTACGCCCAGGGTTCGTCCACAGAACAGACAGCGTAGAAAAGGCAAGATACAGTCTATCCATATTGGTCAGAACAATAGGAACTAAGACTCGCTCAGTTTATGAAGGCGAAGTGTGCCCAGATGGACCACTCGCAATGAGAAACCTGACATCCCAGCGTTTAGAATCTCACGATCGGCAACTTGATGTTGCTGATTGCGAACGAGGAAAAAGTCTCACCGGGATGTTATTTTGCTCGCTCGCGGTCGCCAACTTGACGTTGAGGGCCGCGAGCAAGAAAAAATGACCACTTCGTATTTTTGCACTGTGCTACGTGCAATTCGCGTAGCGCGTAGTTGCGCAAACTACGCAAGTTCAGCATAGTCCTACGCCCAGGGTTCATCCACAGAACAGACAGCGTAGAAAAGGCAAGATACAGTCTATCCATACTGGTCAGAATGATAGGAACTAAGACTCGCTCAGTTCATGAAGGCGAGGTGTGCCCAGATGGAGTACCATGCGATCGCGGTATCGGCGCTCAAGAGCGTTTTTTCCATCTCTTTAGTGACTGAGACGTCAATTGTGTCGCAGAAAAATTGCAATCAGTATCCCCACTACCAGTAGCAGGATTAGCAGGAGTCCTCCAAAAATGCTTCCAAATATGCAGTGTATTATAGCTGGAATCACTCAGAAGACTTTTTGAAGGTGCGTAACAGTCCAGAACCTATGATCTTAAAAAGGTGTACTATACCCTTCGTATCAGACATGTTAAAGATATGCTGTACCATTTCTCTGAAATGGAAAGGGCAGTTAGTCCGTACAAGTGCCTGTATCTCAGCTGAGGACCTTTCGACCTGAAGATCAAAAGTCTCTCAGCCGGAGGTTAAAAGGCACGGTTTTCTGTAAAAGCATGGCTTTCATTTGGCTCAGAGTATCAAGCTGTATAAATGAACCATTCAACAAAGGGCATAATGGCGCCTCCCTGATTGTGTGGGTCAATGGAAACAATGCTTGCATACAACAAGTAACCCTGGAGCCAGTGACAAGATATGCGATGCCCGGAAGCATCCCACAACAACCTTGATCATTCAGCATTAAGTAACTCCCATTCGACAGTAGCCTGAACACTGGATTATTCACAGCAGGTTGGGACCCTTACAAATGACAGGATACGTTTGCAATTGAACCATTACAGGCCCCGTGAAACATGATAGCCTGGCAGATGAGAAATCCACTCAAAGAGTTCTCGCATTCTGTACAGCTTAGAAATACTTCCATGTGCCTACTCCTGCATTAAAATCTATACGGCAATTCACAAGATTCCTTGATTAATTCCTTACCCATTGGTCCATATCTGCATGCCTGTTGTTGTTCTAGGCAGTACTGAAACTGGAAAGTTGTGACTGGTAATGTTATATGCCCAATAATTAACCATTCTTTGGATGGTGACTCTGCTACAGTGAAAGGTTATTGGTCGAGTTTTTCAATACGCAGCATTGTATATTTTGCTCCTCTTTGTGCCATTATTAACTGCTTTTTAGTTAGATTGTATGCAGAGAATAAGGACGTACTGTTGATGAGTCGCCAAGGCACATAACCAGAGCGCAATGATTGTAGCGTCCAGCTTAAAACATGATAGAACGCAACCGTGACTCTCCGTGCTGTAAAATGGACAGATCCTGTTCCACGGTATCTATAGTGGAAGATACAATGTTGCCCAGTGAATACATTCTAGATGTTAAAGTGGTCATACCTTTGTTACCCACAGCCAAAGCCCTTTCTAAGTTAATTTTGTCAATTTCACAAAGTCTCTCCGCAGCTTCTTGTTGAGAGATTTTACATATTTCATTATAAACAGCACATAAGAAGCGTTTCTGACGTAGTTTTCGGGTACCCAGCAAAAAGTCCCTTAAATCCATGTCTTCTGGCAGAAAGGACAAGTGTTGTTTCACCTGGGACAGTGTCAAGGTTTTTAACCAAACGAGGCATAACTTCCCAACACTGTATGATGTCACCACCCCTGGATGTTCTCGTTGTACATAGCGTTGGTCCGGCCTATGGATACTAACCCCTTCGGTGGTACCCCTGAATCTTGTTCAATACCTATTTGTGTCTGTAGGCCAAACTAACCATCCCTTTCAATTGGGGTCTGATGAATTGAATAAAACTGTACGTAGGATGACATCTTGCGTATCCTCATGTGTTGCAGAGTTGTGCCACCCCTCAAAGTATACAGGTGAGGGAATCTGAGGTGTGTTCAAATCTTTGTTCTTGGCTAGTCCAAGACAGGAAGTCTGTTGCACAGTGTTGTTCAGAAATATCTGCTGTGGAATGAGTCACTTTCAAAATAGTGTTTCTGTTCCCTGAACTTGCTATTCCTTTGAACCCCAGACTGATTTTATGTCTATAGTGTCCTTCCATAAGTCGAAACCCTGTTCAGACAGTTGGGAAATAAAGGATGCAGAAAAAATCTGTTTGGTTTATTAGCATATTTTTCTGTGCAGTTGTAGGTGCAACCTTATAGTAATATGAGATCGGTCAGAAGTGTCAAACCCTGAAAAATAAGAAACTTCTGTGTGAACGTTTGTGAACTATCTTTCGGCAGTATTGGGCAATGTTGTCATTGATGATATGCAAAAACATTATGTTCGATACAGGATTTATGTAAAAAATGATGACCATACTGTTGGTAACAGTACATTGTGTCATAATCAGTTGTATCCTCTAACATTTCAATGCTTGAAAATACCGCGGATTGTTCTAAATCAGACAACATATTATTTCCAGTTTCAAAATCCCAATCGTCAGAAAATGTACTGCAGGTAATGATATCATTTAAAGAGATTTTAAATACATAAGGTATTTTCAAAAGTTCAGTGGGACCAAATACATCATATGAAACTCTGTCCCAAACTATACCACCAGGAATTAGAACAGCTGTAATGTTCATGAAGGACAGGCCTCTTTGTTCACGATGAGATGATGTATGAGGTTTCAGGACCAAGTTCACAGTTGATGCTGCAGAGTGTTCTGGGAGATAGTTTCTATTCATGAGTACACAAAATACAGTCACTAGGCCAATCCAGAATAGGAAAAATAGTATTCCAGTTATTATCCAGAGCTGTAGCCATGATGAGACTAGGTAAGTCTTTTTCAGAAAAATGTAGAACTCATGAAGTTGTTGTTAATGGGAAACTGGAGCTGGCCGTGGTTCAGGTTCACTGGGATCAAGAGAGAAGGTATCAAAATCGATGAAGTAACCAGATGCAGTTTGATCTATTTTTGGTAGCTCAACAGGGTTTGTTGAACTGGCAGACGTCTCTTGTAGAGGCATATAGATGTAGATATCCTTGTTAGGTCAAAGTGATATTTGTCTTTCATTATTAGTTTGTTGTTCAGTTTTAATAGGGACGAGTTCCATTTCATTGTTGGAAAGTCCATTACTTTGTATTTGTGACTCTTCAAATGTTATGAGTCTTTCCGTCTGAACTTACTGTATGGTAGCGAGAAGAGAGGAGCGGCAACCCAGGAGCCCATGAGGCCTACTATTCAGTATCGGACATATAGAGTGGTTTGATCAGATCAATGGAGACAAATCTCTTTTCTTGTTTGCTGGCAAGAGGTGGAAGAAGTACTGTTATTGTTCCTTCTACAGCCAAGACAGGGACAGGCTTTCTGTTTGATGGTCCAAATTCTTTTTTGTTCACAATCTCTTTTTTGACCAGATCTCCGACCTTTGCGATCCAGGCAGTTCTTGCCATGACTGATTTCACTTCCCCAGTCTTGTTGCGTTTTACTTGCATGTTGCTTTGTAGTGCCCGGAATTCATTTAGATCATGTAAAATAGCCAAACATGTTTTGATGTCAAAAGGTTTTTCATCTGCCACTGTGCTTTCATAGTCGAGATCAGGTACCCACATTCTCTTCTCAAATAGGACTTTGTAAGGGGTGACACCTCCTAGGGAGCTTCTTTGTATATTATTGAGTGCCCTCTGGACCCCATATAAGTTATTGACTTAACTACCACCTAGACCTAATACCCTTGCTGTTGAAGATTGCTTTAAGTCCAGGTTTTTCCTCTCCACAACCAAATTTCCATCAGGATGGTACGGAGAGGAGTACCGCAGCACAACACCCAAACTTCCAATGGCTTCCTTGTAGGTCCTCGAGCTAAATGCAGGGCCACACACAGAATGTAAAGTGCCAACTGCGTAAGTCCTATAAAGACTCGCAAATCTTGTATAACAGTTCGAGCATCAGCTGAGCGCTGAGGCCAAACCTACAGGAATCTAGATCATGAATCCACTGCCACCAAGATATACTTGTAAGCCCCATCTGATTGTAGGGGGCCACAGTGGTCCAAATAGACATAAGCAGGTGATCTGTCTGATATCAATAATGGTGTCTGCGCTGGACGTGCTATGGTAGAACCCTTCATCTGCTGACAGATGTCGCACTTTAGGACAAAATTCTTCTTCTGTTTAGTTAAACTTGGCCACCTATAGTATTGTTTAAATAAAGAAACTGTCGCTGAAATCCCTGCGTGTCTAGAAGCTAGACCCTCATGTGCATCTGGAATTAAACCTAACCTGCCATCCATGTTTGGTATTACTCTATCCCCTACTCCTAGAATTTGAGCATACGGAATAGTTTTTGCATCTAACTTGTAGGAGTACTTGAGTGGACATTTCTTTGGTACACCTGAGCTGTTTTTGCATGAAGCAATGACAGCTACCATTATGTCGCCATCTATTCTCATGCCAGAACGAGTGATTGCAGCTACGGTAACAGTTTTTACTGCCCCTTTTGCGGCCTCATCAGCGAATGCGTTCCCTTCAACGTGAACGCCATCAAGTTGATGACTCAGCGTGTGTATCACATGAGCTTTTGTTAGTTCATTTTCCAACTCAGCTACCTGTTCCCAAAGTCATTTATGCTTAATTGTGCAACCTTTTGAGTCTTTAAACCCAGTCTGACCCCAGTAGTGAAGATATTCATTGTATGACTGGACACAGTTAAATGAATCGCACACAATCAGTGTGGGGTATTCTCGATCCAGATATATAAGTGCCAGTAACAGGGCTTTTAATTCTGCCTGCTGCGCTGTGCAGTCTCCTTGAGACTATGTCTTCGTACTGCTTGGATGGAACTTGCCTTCCTGAATACAACCCTTCACAATCGCACACGCAGGGCTGTATTGCTGTTTACTTCCTATGGCCGGCTGCACTTATACTTCAGTGTAAATAATATACTCATCCAGATCTTGAGGCATTTTTTCATTTAGGAGAGGATATTCTTGTTCGTATTAAAGGAATGTTTGAGTTTTAAGTGTAGAATCAAATTTGTAGACTCCATATGTTGCAGTGAGAGTTTTTCCATGTTTTTCCATGTTTTCAAATAGTTATATCTTAACCCAACAGCCCCCGTTTTTTTAAATAAAAATGGAATAGTCTTTACTAGATCACCCACACTTCCTGTGCATACCTTGCACGAGGATGTGATGCGACCTCTATCATAACAAGTGCCCGGGGCGTTCACCTTACACTACAGGGTCTCGCGTTCACACGCGCATGCGCGGAGTTCGTCCCATTCTCCGCGCATGCGCACCTGAACCAGAGGTCGACGCATGCGCGTCTTAGCAACACTTCTTTCACTACGGCCAGCGGCAACGCCCGATCTTTACTTCGCTCCCACTAAAACTCTAAAATTATAAGTCCGGACCAATATTACGGGGCATTCACCTCTTGCAATACCACGCTCTGGCCATAATCTCAAAACTAGCGTCAGCGATCATTTTAACAACGGCCAGTACACCAGCCAGATCTCGGCGCATTTCCTGAGCACAGGTGCCCACAGTTAACTATCGACTATCAATCAGACCAATCCCTATTAACCAATTACCTCAGCTATAAAAACACCCGCCCCTGCCTCCATCCTCATTTCCACGGAGGCCACGGACGGAGGAGGAAGCACAACGAGGCTGGGGGTTGAGTAAGTACGGCATAGCCGGTTTTGGAGAACGAATAGACAGAGGCATATGGGATGCTACCTACTCTAGCATTCTTACCACGATAATACCTAGATTGAACCCTCTACATATACATCTCTGTATTATTTGTTTCTCCACCTGCAGTTGGACCCCTATTATACCCTTCGATCTAGCGCTGGCCCATGAGGCACTGTTCCTCCTCGTAAAGAGTATGTATTGAAAATAATGTACAGACTTTCCAACCAATCCATCTATATCATAACTATATATAATGTGTGAACATTGTGTGTGTGTGATTTACAAAGCAAAATTTTGGATCCTTCTCCGAGCTCTCAAGGCATGACCATTGCTATATGTATGTCTGTCCCCCTTTTTTCTTACAGGTACTTTAGAAATAGCGCCTTGGGATCCGCGCTTTAGTAACACCATGCTCTTGTCTTTCCAGGCATACTACATGAGTATTTTACTTCATAGCTAGGGATGTGTATCTAGTAATATAAAATATATATATACATACACACTGATCCCTTTATTTTCACTTTTTTGTAAAAATAAGACCCACCGTGGCGACACACTAGTGAGTGACAGGGGGATCTTTTACCCCGGTCCTGACGAAGGGGCATGTCGCCCGAAACATGTCGACCCACACAGGAAAGTAAGCTCATAAACCCGCTTACTCTTTCCGACACCACTTTTTTTAACAATACCAGCCAGTGCTTATTAAATAGTTTTTTGTATCACTAGGCCAGGTATTTTTTAACATCACTTGCCTATCACCCCTGACCCCACTGACACTCACTCCATTCACTCACATAGCACCCACAATTAAAAAGGTGCTCCAGCGTAGTCGCTTGTCGCAGCACTGCCCGGTCCGGCAGCCGGGCGGGAAGACCCCGATGATAAAGCATGACACCAAGGGCCCTTTTGGTGTGTGAGGGGTATTTTAACCACATGTGTGTATCCCAAGGTCATCAAGATACGCACTAACCTCTTTGTTTGAGGTGGACCTTTTTGATTACAGTTACTTTTCTAAGAGGAGGACGTGCCCACCTCGGTGCCACACAGCACCACCTCTTCCTCCCCCCTTTTGATTTCCTTACTGCAGTGAGAGAATTAGCCCATTGCATCCATCTTGGATGTAAAGCTTTAGCATTTTGAAAGCTTATCTTTGCGACAGCCTCTAAGGCCGGTACTGGAGTTACGATAATTATTTGTTTCCCCTGAGCCATTGCTCTTTCCCTCACTGTAGAAGTCTGTATTGCTGTCAGAATTTTTTCTGTTGATGCAAAACGCATTTCTGGGATGATGTACAAGTGTGATGTATATGCTATAGGTACTCTTTTTGCCTTAATGGAAGCTTAGGTAAGTGTAACCCGGTTGACCCGCTATAAAATGGATGACCACATTTATGGTGTTTACACATGTGTCTAGGTGTTTGGAAGCTATCATGTCAGCTTGTAAGGAATGAAGAATATCTGTGTCTTCGTGTGTCCAATGTTGAACTGAAAAATCAAGTCTTGTTAGGTTGTGGAGAGGTTTTACTTTTTCTGTGTAATCTAAAATGTAATTTCTTTCAAAATTTAAGAATCCCATTGTGGATTGTACATTTTTCAAAGATTTAGAAAGTTGGAGCAACACACACTTTTCTAAAAATTTAGCTGCCAGGCTTTTCCTTTACCTTGAAAGCTCATATCCCAAAAATTGGACATTGAGGTGGGCTATTTTTGATTTTTTAAAGTTGAATTTGTAGCCCTCAAAGGCGAACCACAAAATTATGTTGCTCGGCCTGGTAAAATGAGCCATTAAATCATCATCCGTCAGAAAAATGTACTCTAAATAGGACAATGCCTCTTCATCCAAATTTTAAAGTAACTCTGTTACCCTAGCTGAGAACAAACTAGGGCTATTCCTATACCCTTGGGGGAGTGGACAGAAATGACGTTGATAACCGAGTGTAGAAAATGCTGTCAAATATCTGCTTTCAGGCGCTATATTTTGGCAGAAAAATCCATTTGACATATCTAGTGTTGTTTTGTATTGTTTCTGCACAATGTTTTTCATTAATGCAGCACTGTGTGCATTCTGTACTGCAAATGTTTTTGTGCATGTGTTCAGATTTCTGTAGTCTAAAACTAGACAGTATGAACTATCGGGTTTCATTAAGGGAAACAAAGGATTATTACTTGGAAAGGTGCAATTTTAAATTACATCCTGGTATTCAAGTTGATCTAAGATTTCCCTTACTTGTTTTTTTTGTTCTTGTTTAATAGGGTACTGACTCTGTGGAGTTGGGGTATTTTTTACTGGGATGCTATGGTGAGGGGACTTAGCATCCCACCCTACATGGTTGCGATATAATGCTGGAGCAATTATTACTGCCCACTCCTGCACAGATTAATGTTTTAAGAATACTTAAACGAGGTCGGAAAAAGACAGTAAAATTACAGTTTCTCCCTTTGGGCACCCCATAAGAATCTCAGGCAGGCAATCTTTTTCAGCCAAAAGGATATCATAGCCAAAAGTAAGGTTCTCCCAAAAGAGACCTTTCATTTTTTTGGGTTTGTCCCCCTACATTTCAAGTGTTATTTCATATAACAGGTGTGGGACATTTCCCCCGGCATCACTTTACAAAACGGACAAGTGGACTGCAACGACAGTTACACCCTTCGAGTACACAATGTATGTCCTATGGATACACAACAATACTACTGTCGTCCAAATAAACACAATGAGATGTAATGTGAATTTATTGAAAAACTGTTAATAAAAATACTTTTTTTTAAAACAGGTGTGGGATGGTTAGCATAGTATCAGGTGTCTCCATTGTGGTATGTTCATTCAACGCCACTGTTACCAGAAATTCCATCAGGTTCTGGTGAGCTATTCTTACTTCTGCTGCGCTGTCTAGCATCATTAGAGTTAAGGAAAGAGAGAAGACCCCACTTGTTCCAGGGAGCAGGGTACTATAGACTAAGTACGTCAGAGGGAAATCCCTGGAAAAACTGCTTTGTTATTGTACTCACATCACTATCTCATTATACCTCATACATCCAGCATATTTATTTCCAAAAACTCTTAAAATATAGTTCCCAAACTAAAATGTAACGTTCACAGTCTTTTTATTTCTCATAAAACAGAAGAGTGCAACCCTTCACAATTTTCATTTAATTAAAATTTCAGAAAAGATCTTTTTCTCAACACATATCATAAAAAACATATTATACAGTGCAGTACATTATACTTGGACAACATGTCCTCAAAGTATCGTAAAATAACAACAACTAACAGAAGAATCTAAGTATTAGCAATAGTTTCCTCATCAAACCTCGCAACACAATTTGATTTTTACAACAAACCCCCTAAACTCGGTATCTCCAATGTTGTTACCACAGATTAAACAGATCCAATTGCCTTTTAGAGCCTACAGTACTAGACTGTACATATGTATCTGAGGCTCCCTAGGCTCTACTTGGACTCTATATGGACCAGTGCGTCGACTCGTTTCGGTGTCTCAAAGCCGTTGATGCAGGAACATCTTCCTCAGAACAAAACGATTTTATAGTTTACCCCACTCTCTCTAGATCTATCTCTGGTTGTCTCAAGGGTCCCCCTCCCCGGAACCGATTCAGGTACTTAGCACTCTTAATATAGCAATCTGTAATGATCTGTTGCAAACGCTATGGGTTATGTTCATTATATCGCTCCTCTCTTCGCAATATTAAAGTTCTTAATGAACCCCTCTATATCCATGGGCATCTTACTAATTTCGCTCACAAGGCTAACATATCTGAGCCCCCTACCACAGCCTCCATCCTGTTCTCATCTCCCCCCCGGTGATCAAGTTAGTTTCCCTGCCCGGAGTCGTGTCGGTTCGGGTTCACGGGTTTAAATTGTTACAGATTGCTATATTAAGAGTGCTAAGTACCTGAATCAGTTTATCCACAGAACATATCCAGTTCTAAGGAAGAGGGGATTACCGGATCCGGAAGCCCCTGGTCTCCTTTATCCCTCGGCAAGGAAGGAGTTTTAGCATAACAAGGTAAGGGGGAGGGGAACCCTTGAGACAACCAGAGATAGATCTAGAGGGAGTGGAGTAAGCTATAATACCCTGTACATGTCTTCTCAATAGAATTCCTGATCAAGAAAATACGATCACCCACGGGCAGAACCCAAGATCAGACATAAACCCGATGTGAACGAGAGTATTGCTTGAATGAGCACTTTGAAGGTAAATGTGGCTGTAAATAATAACAGTGTAATGAAACAGGGAGAACAATAGAGCCTAACATATAATATATCATCCTTTACGCTCCTTAGACTCCCATTGAAGTCTCGAACACAGGGTAAATCATACACATGGGACAAGGAATAATACGACTTCCCCCTTGCTGTAAGAAGACTCTTACAATTAGTAGAAGGTTAGTACCGTACCCAGCCAGTATACATGAGACGGATGAATGGATTATTTTAAAAAAGTAGTGAACAACTAAAATGTAACGGAGGCACAACTAAGTTGGAAATCTTTTTTTTTTTTTAAATCTTTTTATTATCATTTTTTACATTTATTTTTTGCAAGCAATACAGGATTAATTCAGTAATATTAACCAGTCAAATCAAAAATGTTATAAAACCAGAGTAATGCCCAGACTACCATCAGTAAGCACAGAATATATCACAGTCAAATTTATCAGGAACTGAATATAATAACAAATTATAATTATCATATCAAATCAGCTCCCCCTGAATCCATTGCCGAATTGGGTCCCAGATCTTAATTCCCCTCATTCTTTTCTTTTTACCTTTTGTGCTATATAAAGCTGTCTCTATATTATATGCCGCTAATAGACGAGCTCTCCATGCTTCAAATGGAGGGGGGGAGGAGCTAATCCATTCTTGAGTAATGCATGCTCTCATTATAGCCATAGATATGAATATGAGCCCTTTGTGTCCCTCGAGTAGGACTTCAGAGGTTACTCCCATTAAGACATGTTCCCCCGTTAACCTAAGAGAATAGCCTAACACTTTGGTCAAAAAGGTCTGAATTGCCTCTATAAAGGGGACTAGCATCGGACATACAAAAAACATATGCAGTGAATCAGCAGCATGTAACCCACACCTATTACATGTTATACCCACCGTCGCACCCCATTTTGAAATTTTTAGCGGTGTATAATATAAGTCATAAAGAGCCATGTAGTGCTGTGTGCGGGCTCTGCCAGTGATCAACACAGTGTTAGCAAGTGCAATTGATTCTTCTAAACAAATAGTTGCTACCCCTAACTTCTCTGCCCACCCTGAGGCGTGGATTTCTAAATCGTCCGGGCATAATGTCAGAAGAGCTCTATAATAATGTCCAATCCTTTTTTTGATAAAAAGGTCATCAATCAATGAAAATCTGGTAATACCTGATACTTCCACAAGTGACAGAGAGTTAAAAAAGCTATGTATTTGTAGATATTTAAAGTAGTCCTGATTTGAGAGATTATATCTAGTTGTAAGCTCCAGAAAAGTAAAGAGCCGATTATTCTGCCATAGATCATTCACCCCATGTATTCCTTTATTTCGCCATCGAACCATTGCTAGATCTTGAAACACAGATGGAAATATTTTACGAGCATTAAAGGGTGTATAAATCGAAAGTTTCCTAATTCCCAAAAGTTGCCTGACTATCTTCCAAACTCGGAAGGCTGCTTTCAGCGTCTTAAATTTAGTTTTTTTGTAATAACTTGGCTCTATATTTTTTAGGAAACATCCACGACATTCTTCGCCCATTATAAGTTCATAAATGGAGGGAGATTGACTCTGTGGGATCCTTACTTTTTCACCAATAATCAGAGGGGAAATAAACTGTAAAACTGACGCAACATAGTAGTACAGAAAGTAGGGGATGCCCCACCCCCCCTAGATTTGGGTAAAACCATCTTTTTATAGGATCTACGAGGTTTCTTATAGCTCCATAAAAACTTAGATGTCATCCTTTCCAATTGTTTAAAGAACATCAGGGGGAATTCAAGTGGGATAGAACGAAACATGTAAAGAAATTTAGGAAGTATTGACATTTTCAATACATTATTTCGGCCAAATAAGGATAAATGAAAATGATCAATCCGTTCAAGTGTAGCATTTGCTTTTTGAAAAATCGGGTTAAAATTCATAGCTGGGATATCTGAAATAGGAGAGGTAATTTTAATACCCAAATACGTTGCTACCGAAACCACTGGGATCGATGAGGGGGGTGTCTGGCCTACAAACAAGTTTTGAGTCTTAGCTATATTCAGCTTGTAGCCAGAGAATACTCCAAAGCGAGTAGCAAGATCTTCTATAACTGGCAGGGCTTCCTGAAGATTGGTTGTGAGCACCACTATATCGTCAGCGTATGCAAGCGCCCTATAATTTGCATTCGCTACTATGACGGGTGGGATCCCCGGTGCTGAGTTCAGTTTATTTAAAAATATGTCTAAGTACAATGCAAACAAAAGTGGAGAAGCAGGGCAGCCCTGGCGGGTGCCTCTAGAAATGGAAAAAAAATCAGATTTTTTTTAACTCAGTTTTATGCAAGATGTAGGTGATACATATAGCGCTTTTATGGCCGAGATGATCCGGGGGCCAAAACCTTTAATTTCTAGCATTTCCCACAGATATGGCCAGGCTACCCTGTCGAATGCCTTCTCGGCATCCAACAGGGTAATACCAAGGTCACTGTTCGTTGCCTCAGCTCTGTCCATTAAAGTGATTACACGCCTAACATGATCTGAGGTGTCCCGACCAGGAATAAAGCCATGTTGAACCGGCGAGACTATTGTGGAGATTACCCTTGATATACGAGAAGCTAAGATCTTCGAGAAGATCTTGCTATCCGCATTTATAAGCGAAATCGGTCTAAACGACGAGGGAAGAAGAGGAGGTTTGTCTTTCTTTAAGAATGCCATTATTGTAGAATGGCTCCATGATGGAGGTGCTACCGCATTTTGTGCTTCTACACATGTTTGCAATAAATCTTGTTTTAAAAGGGCTCTAAACACTCTATAAAATTCTAAGGGTATACCATCTGGCCCTGTAGCTTTCCCAGTAGCCAGAGAAAGAATAGCCATTTCTATTTCCTCCCATGAAATTTCAGCCTCTAAGGCTATAGCTTGGATATCAGTTAATTTTGAAATAGTATCTGACCCGCAGAAATCTAGCAATGTCTCTGAGGAATATGAAGTATCTTCCTCCCTATATAGTTTGCTGTAAAATAAGCGAAAGATCTCCAAGATATCTTCAGGTTGAGTATAAATCTGACCCCAATCGTCTTGAATCTCCTTCACATTATTGAATGTTTCCTGCTGTCTGAGTCTCTTGGCCAATATCCTTCCTGTCATTTCCCCCATCTCATAAATTTGTGAGCGAGATACTGCAAACTGTTCAGCAAGTTTCCTTGCATAGATCTCATATAGCCTGGACTTATGAATAGCCAATCTTGCTTTAATATGCTCCGTATCCTGAGCTGTACTAATAGCGGATATCAATTTAGCTTCCCACTCTTGTACTGCCCTGTAATAGGTGGCAAGTTTAGCTCGGGAGGACTTTTGTTTATTAATAGAGTAGGACAGAGTTTCTCCCCGGACCGCAGCCTTAAAGGAGTCCCAGACCATTTGAGTGGTAGCTGTGCCACGATTAACATCAAAGAATTCCTTAATCCATGTGGACATATGCTCGATATACACAGAGTCTGCCAAAAGTTTACGTTCGAATGTCCAGGAGTTTCTCTCACGGGGTAAGCCATGACCATATTTGATCTCTATTAATATAGGATTGTGATCCGAGATTATTCTCGGAAAAATCTCAAAAAGGATATTATTTAATAATGTCATGGAGCTGAAAAAATAGTCTAAGCGTACCAGCTTCTGATGTGGGGCAGAGTAGAATGTATATCCAGGTGACCCATCTCTCGAAATAAAGCCTACATCCACCAACCCAAACTCTGTAACTAAACCTCTTAGTGCCTTGTAGGTCTTACTCTTAAGGCCAGTATAAGGATTTTCTGAGGTTAAATCAAAGTCCCTATCTATATGAATATTAAAATCCCCACACAATACTAAAGGAGTAGGCCACGCAGCAAGTTCTATACTTAAAAAGTTAAGGAGGTCGGAATCGTCAACATTTGGGCCATAAATTGAGCAAATAGTTAAAGGTTTGCCGTCAATGTATAATTCTAATATGACCCATCTTCCATACTGATCAGTTTTAATTCGGTTGCAAGATCCTAACCCTTTTCTAATAAGTACTGCCACTCCCCTAGTAGTGGTTCCTTGGCTAGTACATCCCACAAGGCACATACCCAGATCGTTAAACCATTTTCTATTATTCCAGCTCAGATGTGTTTCTTGTAGACACAAGATATCTATTTTCATACTATGAATAATTTGGGCACATATACCCCTTTTTTGCTTGTTGTTCAGCCCACAGATATTCCAGGAACATATCCTTAATTTATCCATTTACTTTTTGTATTATTTTCTGTTTTTGTTCTCCCCTCATTATATATGTCACAATTTTGTTTAGCCACCCCTACTTTATCCAGAATTGAAACAAAAATTAAACCATCTTCATCTAGTTTACAATCGCTGTGACAGATTACGTTAATCCTGTACTTGCTTGCCCCTCCACCACACCCCACCCTCCCCCTGACCCTCCCTCCCACCCCCACCACCAACACCAACCCCGCCCCAAGAAAGCAAAGGGACTGAGCAGTCCCTAAAAGTGATGGTCTGAGAAGCATATTGCGTCTCGCCGTGCGCTCTCATCTGCATAGCACCTGTCTGGTTGAAGAGAGAAGAGAAAAAAAAAAAAAAAAAAGAGGATGCGTTATAATCCCATTTTAGTCCAAAAATTATCAGTTTTTTTTTTCCTCTCTCTCTCAGTCACTTAAAGAAATAAAGACAGATATCTACTATATCAATTCAACTCATTTTTTTACATTGTAGATAATAAGTCTTTTGCTGAACATTCTGAAGTGAGAAAATGGGTTCTTTCCTTGAATATTACTTTAAGTTTCGAAGGATTGAGGAGAAAGGCTTGTGCGCCTTTTGCCTGAAATAAAGGAATAAGTTGGCGAAGTTGCCATCGTTGTTGAACAGTAAAGTGGCAATAGTCTGGCCGAACAAAGAAATCCACACCCTTCCCCCTCCGTTTACGATCCGGTCGGGCCAGATCATACAATGCTTCACGTGCCAGGAAATTGTTTAAAGATATCAGGATGGCTCTTGGTTGATTCTTTGAAGCTCCACCAGAGTTTTTATTACGCTGAAATGGGAATCTGTGAGCTCTCAGAAGCTCCCGGTCCCACTGCCACTTAGTTAACTCCGGAAAAGCCTTGGTAAATAGTTCGATAATATACTGCCTAACATTGGATCCCTCACCTCCTTCAGGAATACCCAAAACGCGCAAATTATTGCGCCTAGACCTATTTTCTAAGTCGACTAACTTCCAGTTGAAGTCCTCTTTTGTAGTAGTCAACGTAGTAAGCTGTGCTGCCTGTTGAGCCATAGCATCTTCAATAGCTGAGATTCTCCCCTCAGCCTCTTGCACTCTAGTAGATGTTTCATTGCAGGTTTTTATCACTCTTCTGAGATTATTTTGAAGTTTGCGCACTGCAGCCTGCGTACGCAAATTCTCTGCTCTGGTTTCTTCCCGATGCTGCACCATTACTTGATGCAGCGTATCCAAAGTAGTCCCAGTTACCTGCAACCTCTGAGACATATTGGCCACTACTGGTGAGGTATTCTCAGCAGGAGTAGCCAGAGCAGGAGATCCCGGGTTGTTTTCATATTCATTTTCCATTCGTGAGGCCCCGCTACCACTGCCTACCTCTCCTCCTCTGAGTATCGTATTATCAGTAGTCCCCCATTCCATTCGAGCAGATAGAAGTTCAGCGTTATCTAGCCCATCTTCAATGGAGGAGATAGATCTTTCTTGTGCCCCACCAGTTATACTAGAGGTACTATCATCATCCCCTGACTCCGCGGCCAAGCTTTCTGACTCTAATGCAGTAGATAAATCTGACATTGAGTAAAAATTCCCAGCAGAGTCTATTGATTGAGTATCCCCTGTGATTTCAATCTCCACCTGTAAAACATTGTCCATTACAACGCCTGGTTGAGAATTTATTTCCTGAGAGGGGGGCATAGAATGAGTTCTGGAGTCAGTATGAGAGTCAATATGAGCCATTTCAGTGGCTGCATTGCTGCTAGTATCCTTTGGGCAATTATTTTTAGTTAACTGAGGAGGCAGGTCAGCTGTAGTCTTCTCCTTCTCTCCCTTCTCCCTGTTTAGTACTTTATTCCCTTTTCTAAACATAGCTGGTATCTTTTTGGGAGTCTCGCCACTACAGTTCCCAGAATGCATTGGGGCAGCTTCTGGCGTAGATGGATCTGGAGCTGGAGTTGTTACTGGATTATCCCCCTGCACGGGGCGCGATACATTAATCGATATCTCCTGCACTGTATCAGAGCTTCCTGGCTTACCCGTGGCATTAATTGCTGCAGTCGTCGCCCGTGTTTTTGGTTTGGGGCCCATCATCGGACCTCGTCTCCGCTGCCGCTTTCCCAGCGCTTCCTCCTGCTCCGTCAAGCTACCTGCAGTACCCGGTCCCGCCGAAGATTCTTCAAACCGATATGTCTGTGCACGCAGATTAGCTTCAGGACGGGTCCGGTCGATTCTTCTGACAGGTTTCGCCGAGGATCCCCCGGTCCAGTGCAGCCGCCGTCCGGGACCCGAGAAAGCCGCCACCAAGTGCTGCCTCGCTGAGTCAGCCGCTGACCGCCAGGTGGTTTGCAGGTACCGCCGATACTTGCAGCGGAGGTCTTGCCGCATACCCCTTGCAGGACTTGGAGGACTGGGCAAGAGATAAATGTTCAGAAAAGCTCAGAATGCCTCCATCAATAATATATGAATCTGCAGCGCATCCAGTGCAGATGAAGAGCTTGACGGCGAGATCAGGTCTGCCGCTCACTCGGATGCCGATGCATCCGCCATCTTGCTTTGTCCAACTAAGTTGGAAATCTAATGAGTAATTTGGACACGAGAGACAGAATAAATCTGTCCAGAGTACATAAGATACCATGGGGCGATAAGCCAATGTAGTAATGTAACTGGATATATCTCATGAATAGAACATGATGTAAAGAGATGAGCATCCTATGCAAAATGTAATGTAGGAAAAGAAATGTGCATATGGTTATTTTTAATAATGGTGTGAGTCACACTTTAATATGAAATAATGGTTTGGCAAGACAGAGGCAATAGCCGATACTGACTCTCATCTTTCTATATATGCAGAAGGATACCGTATATCAAAAACGGTGACCCCATATGAATCGTTTTGTCCTGAGGAAGGTGTTCCAGCATCAACGGCTTTGAGACAACGAAACGCGTCGACGCACTGGTCCATATAGAGTCCAAGTAGAGCCTAGGGAGCCTCAGATACATATGTACAGTCTAGTACTGTAGGCTCTAAACTAAAATCGAAAAAGAAGATTGGATCTGGTTAATCTGTGGTAACAACATCGGAGATACCGAGTTTAGGGGGTTTGTTGTAGAAATTAAATTGTGTTGCGAGGTTTGATGAGGAAACTATTGCTAATACTTAGATTCTTCTTTTAGTTGTTGTTATTTTACGATACGTTGAGGACATATTGTCCAAGTATAATGTGCTGCAATGTATAATATGTTTTTTTATGATATGTGTTGAGAAAAAGATCTTTTCTGAAATTTTAATTAAATGAAAATTGTGAAGGGTTGCACTCTTCTGTTTTTTGAGAAATAAAAAGACTGTGAACGTTACATTTTAGTTTGGGAACTATATTTTAAGAGTTTTTGGAATTAAATATGCTGGATGTATGAGGCATTATAACCAGATAGTGATGTGAGTACAATAACAACGTAGTTTTTCCAGGGATTTCCATCTGACTTACTTAGCATCATTAGAGCCCATTCCCTGTTCAGAAGTTGACTCCTCAGAATTCTGGGGACGTCTAACTTTAAGAGCTGCTACCTTCTTCTTTTTGAATTGAGGTTTTGTTTTTGATTTATCTTCTTTTTTGGAAGTATAGTCTGAAGCGTGTTGCTTGTCTATGGACTTTGTACGCTCTTCTTGTCTGTATTTTGACTGTCCTTCCCTCTCGGATTTCTTTGATGAACCCTGAAAGGAACGCGAGGAACGCATATCAGTGTCCTGATACCTGTCAGGTTTTTTAATGTTCTCTCTGTTTCTAAGGTTATATACCTCCTGTTGGAATGCCCACTCCTTGATTGTTTTCTATTCTTTCTATTTTTTGTGTTTTAATATTATCCCATTTCTTTTTTTAAGAACCAGGTGGTTGCTTGCTGTTATCGTTCTCAGGACCGCCCATTAGTTGTGGTTTTGTTGCTCTAGCCCCTAAATTATCTCTATCTACTTCGACATATGTGTTCTAAATAATTTTAGGTAATTCCCATTCCTGCTGTGCAGGAGTGAAATCTCTCAAACGTTGGCGGATAGCCACTGCTGCTGCCTCCTCTTTTATGTTTGCTAACATAATTGCATATACTTGGGGGAAATTGCCTAACAATTTCATCCCAAAGTTCAGAGCAGGTTCTGCTCCATATTCATTCTGTATTTGTCTTAATATGTCTGATATCACTGCTATTGAAGGAATACCATATGTTCTGGTATATATGTCAGTGAAAACTGTACCCTATATGGTACAGTCCTCTATCAGGCAGGGGAGTTATCCCCATTATAAAGCAAATTCTTAACATTCTTTGTTTTTCTTGTGAGGCTGTCTGTGGAAACACTGCCTCTAGCTGAGTTATTTTTAAACTATCTATAATGGCATTTGTTCACGCTTAGTGGGCTTCAGTGTGTGTGGTGTTATTTTAGTTGCAGTACATTGTATTTGTCCTGTAAGTGTAGCCCTTGTAGGTTGAAGTGTGAGAGTTCTCATAACAAACTGTGTTAAATTTCCTCATAATTTCATTATATCTTTATGAAGGGATGAAAGTCTGTTACTGGCATTGTGTCAATGTCTGAATGAGGCGTGTAAGCCGCTAGGACTGGCCAAGTTGCTCATTCTCTTCCGAGCTGACCGTGTCTCACTTTTTCTTTTATATGTGGGAGGGTACCTTTAAACCAGTTTATGTGCTCCTGGTAGGTGAGCGGAACTTCATCAATGTCCATCTATAGACAATATTCCTCTGGTATTTCATCTTCAGTGTAAGATTGAAAAGTATTTGTGCGTGCATCTGCTGGTGGGAATTTGACCCATGATTAGAATACCTCTGTTCTGTATGACTCGTGTGCCTCAATCACGAACGTTACTGTCCCACCCCTAGCTGTGACTCTATATTCTGCTAGTTTTAAAGTAAGGGCAGTTTTGACATTTTATAAAATGTTAATAACACCGTCCTTCTCTTCCTCCCTTGCTGCATTCACACATAATGCTGGTGCAGTGTCTTCTTCTTCAGTCATTGTTGAAAAGGTTTCAAGGAAACTGAGATAAGGTTTTATGCACAACAGGGAACTATTTATCCTTCAAGCTTGATAAGCCTATAGCCAATACATAGGAAATGCCTACTCAGCTGTGGCGGATTGTTCCCTTCCCACTCCAGACATCTCTGGAAAAATGTGAGTATGGGTTTCTAAGAACAGCACGACTGAACTACTCAGTTTTGACCATTAAATAAGAACCAAACCAGCGTTGGCGACGACATGTTGTGTAGTTTCTATAAATCTATATAGGATCTGTGCGTTTAGACTGCATAAACTATAGGATTAGTATCCAGACTGACTCCAAATACCCCCACAGGATAGGTTAGTCTGTAGTCCTGCTAGCTCACAGTGCCTCTATGCGCTCCTCATACCAAGGATTGAATAGTTTCTGGCAACTATTGAATATGACAACCCTGATCCTTCAGAATTGTGGAAACAGTACAATACTTTTCGCTTAGTCACTTGTGCTCACTTCATCTCAGATAAATACACAGAATAAACGGTGGGAACGTTTTCCAATAAGCATTTATTGAACCAGCATCATTCTAGTGCAAAATAGGTGTGCTGAAACAACCATAAAACAGAAACAGATATAAATGACTGTAAGCACCAATAGAGTAAAAGGATGGCAGATTCCTACCGTAGTGCTAAAACAATGAATACTGGCAGGTATAAAAATACATGACTATAATAAGGCGAACTCCTACAATGCAACCCTACCTAGATGTACCTACATGTACCTAGCATGTATGTGGGTGTAGAGCCAAGAATCCCTCTAGGATATAGCCAACCCCATTACCTGAAGTGAGAAATTGTGCGACCCCGTCTTGGTCTAGAGATGGACACCGCACGAGGGATTACAGACACTGCGAGCTGGAGTGTCTGCATGCAGGAACCTCAGCATCTCGCTTCAATGTGTCATCTTTAAAGTCCCTTTTCTCCTCTCCCTGCTTCAGCAAAGATATGGTGTTTATATACCCAAAGTGGTACCGTCAGGGGATCTACCTTACTGTGTCATGTCGGACTAGGATGACGGAAGGAACAACCCTTATACATAGTTATTATGCAGGAAATGGTAGTCCTGCTGAGATTCTAAGAATCCTCATGCATAATAAATGAGGCTAGTTTTCGGAGAAAACCCCACGTCATTTAAGCAGTACCGTAACTATGTAAAAGGTCAGTACCAAGAACCGTTATGTAGTGTAATGGCGGGGAAAATACAGGTGAAAGGTTTAGTTACTACCTGAGCCAATATCGGGGTACCTGTATGAAACATAACAGTACTGGGGTAACATAATCTGGAGTATATAAGGACTCATAAAAGGTCACAAATTCCTTCATAATTTCTTCATCTTTAATAAGAGTTTGATTATTTGAATCCTTAATGGGTTCTATCTTTTTACGCTTTTGTCTGTCGTGTTTTAGCCTCCATAATATCTAGCATTAAGTCTGAGAATTAAAGAAGAAGCCTGCTCCGTAGATAATTTGTTAAATGGAAATTTTGTTTGAATAGGTTTTTCAAGAGATTCTTGAGATTTGGAAAGGTAAAATGTGTGTTCTAATTTTTTAATTTTCTCTAATAAAGATTAGGAGGCATAGTTAGATTGTTTCTTTTTATGGATCATATAATGAAGAATGAAACCTCTTTCTGAGGCTTTACAGGAGTCCCATAATGTGTATAGTGAAGTATCCTGAGGGTTATTTAAGGTAAAAAAGTATTTAATAATATTCCTAAATTGTGTGCTAAAGGAGTGATCCAAAAGGAGGGAATTATTAAATCTCCATTTACTTGGGTGGGATCGAATTCGTAAAAGATCAAAATCAGCAATAGTGGGAGCAGGATCAGAAATTAGAATAAATCCAATTTCTGCATGAAGAAGATTTAAAATTAAAGATTTGGAAGTGAAGATATAATCAATTCTAGATTGGGTTCTATGCACTGGGGAGAAGAAGGTGTATTATCGTGTAGTAGGATTAGCAATTCTCCACGTGTCCACAAGAGATTTTTATGCAATAGCTGAAAAGAAAGATTTGTGCATTTTAGAGGGAATAAATTTGACTTTAGAAAGTCTGTCTATAATTTTATCTGCAATTTGATTACACACTCCCCCATAATAAAATATTCAGCATTTATATTCAAATTGTATTTAGTTATAGCAGACCAAAAGGAATTATTCACTGCTGGCATACCATATACATTAAATATTGAAAGGGGAATTTTATCTATTAATAGATGAACTGCAACCCATCTATCCTCTTTGTCAGTGGTTTTGATGGTGTTGTAACATTCAGTGTTTTGTGAACAATAATAATAGTGCTATTTTTATTCTGAAGAGCCGGAGAGAAGAATGCATGGCCTACCCAACTTCTCTTTAATTTTATAGCTTCAGCATCACTAAAGCATGCTTCTTGAAGAAGTGCAATGTCAGCATGCAATTTGGACACATGTGAAATACCTCTTTGTCATTTAATTGGATTTTTTTAGACCCTTAATATTCCACAAGATTACTCTAAATGATAACAGTAAGAACATGATAGTATAAAACAGCGCTTACAATAACATGTACTAAAAGATTGGGAAAAGGTATGGAAATCTGAAACGGAGAAAGAGATTTCTGAAAATAGAAATTGTAAGACAGAGAAGGAAGAAGGGGTGTAGAGAGAAGGAGAGGAAAAAAATAGAAAAAGGCAGACACAAAGGATGATAAGCATACAGAAAAAGACAGTACAGGCCATAAAACTGATGACTGTAAGACATACCTAAGGGAGTATCCATGAGCACAGGGTGCGGAGGAAACCACAAAAATAAGACAGACAGGGGAAAACTCCAGATGGTCAATACATTAGGGAAATATGGCATGTTATGAAGAGATGCTGAAAGAAAACCTAGTGTTAATCTAGTATAAGTAAGAACAAATTATAAGCATTACTGAAAAAAGAAGTAAGAAGAACACATTATAATATCATCTATACTATTAGATCTTCTTTACATTAGTGAAGAAAAGTCTTCTACTTCGCTGGAACTTAATATGTTATTGTTTTGTCTTTATAAGTTACTTTGAAGCTGCTGGGATGGAGGAGGCAGAATCTAGCATTAATAGTTCTCAGCTGCGGTCTCAGTTTCATAAATTGTTTGTGTCTATCAGCTGTAATTTTGGCTACATTCTGAGAAAGTAAAGTTTGTGGGAGAACCATGTAACTTGCTTCTTCAATTTTGCTGTGTACAGTACTCTGAGAAGATCCATATGCTTTAAGAATAAGATGATGGCTTTTCTAGGTTTAGAGGTAGTTCTGGGGCCCGATTTATGGGAACGCTGGATGTTGAGAGAAGTAGAAGAAGGAAGATCCAGAACTTTTGAAATAAAGTCTTTAAAGAATTAGAGGGGTTCAAAACCCTCCACATTTTCAGGCAAACCATACATTCTCAGATTGTTCCTTTGGTTCCTATTTTCAAGGTCTTCGGTGTGCCTCTTTAAGTCAACAATTTCCGTTTGCACTTTATGAATTGTACAGGTGGAGTCTTGAATGTCGCTGACTCGTTCTAATTCTGAGACACTTTAGTCTATACACAACCATTAATCTTCAAGACTGTTAAGTGTCTTGCTGGTATCCTTCATAAAACTTTTTAAGCATTTTTTCCCTCTAATAGTAATCCCATGGATGTGGGAGTCGGCTTTACCAGAGATGGAGGATGTTTCTTTGGCCTCTTATTTGAAGAAGAGAGAAAATATTTAGCTGATAGTTGAGTCTTAGGAATAACTAACTACAGGTCAGGGTTCTATCTGAAGAACCAGTGATTCTGCCATGGATACCATAGGCTTATCACCTGCATTTGAGATAAGGGAGTTACCGCGCGAAAAGGTGGAGGATGAGATATGTAGTGGTCTCCAATGAAGTACTCTCCCCATAAAACTATAAGTATCTAAGAAAAAAATGAACAATACTGGTCAAGTGAGAGTAATACTGAGCCTTGTAGTAAAAAATATACTGAGGGAAAAATTGTGTAACGTCTTGTGAGGCAGCAATATGTTATATGGTAGAAAGTACCTCAGAATGCATTTAGTTTCCAATGTATAGCAGCTAGTTTATGTTGAGGTGATGGAAAATGGTGGACTCAGACACTGTAGAACATAGCCAACGTTTCTTCATGATGTAGTATTTGGCTGAAAACAAAAGATAAAAGGTAAATTTGGAATCTGAGTCAATGAGGGGGGATGGTTCCAAGAGGCAGGAGTTGGAAATTCGCAGTTACTGTAGCCATCTGTTAATAAAATGGCAGTCATTATATCAGGCAGTGACAAGTGCAAACGTGCTAAATACATAAGATAAATAATTTGCTCAATCAGACTGGGTTTTGCAGTGGTAGCTCATTATTTAAGGGAACATGTTGCCCCGCCATAAGACAAATACTTCCGGTCATTCAGACTGGGTTTAGTGCAAGCTCATTATTGATGATTACAATGTACAAATTTTATGATATTTTAAAGTCTTTTTCTACTGTTTTATATAATGTTTTTGCACTGGTTTTAATTAACTATGCATAATAATAATAAACTAAACTAAACTAAATAAGGAAAAGATAAGCAAAGTGAGCTATCTGCTCACTATGAGAGTCCGACATCCTTTTCCTGCAACATTCAGGTGAAATGGTTCAGTTCTCCTTCCATTCGGAATTGAAAGCCGGACCACCAGTGTGGAACTCCGTAGCTACGCAGCAATCTTGTTTGGTGTCCAAACCACACCCCCTGGAATAATAGCTTCAATCAGTAATACAATATTTAAATGCCTATATAAGCACAACATTCAAGAGCACTGAAAGCAGACTAGAAATCCATACAAGTAGGACATTGAGTCTAAACTGGTTTATAAGTGTAACTGTAGTCCCCTTTAAAACACATACCAGCATGACATACAGGACTGGATCCCTGGATAGTGATAGTAATTATAGACTTCTGGAGTGTGCTATGTGCATCAATGGGGAATGTCTACTAGCCACCTCATATAAATAAACTCTGACGGTCTGCTGTTGATGGGGACCTGGTCATGGTTTTATTTTGTGTGTTCAAAATGCCTTTAAAGATTTTCTACCAGTTGTTTACAACTAATCTGAATCTTGGAATGTGTGTACACCAGAAATGGTTCACCACCACTCATTATACACCTGTCTCACCTATGAGGTTACTTTTTATACAGCAGTATAGGTTAACTACATAGGGCAGCAAAAGCATCAGGCTACCTTCTCACACAACACTCAGAGCTAGAAAGTAAGACTTGACGGCGTGGGGTGATATAGGTCCTCTCACTGAGCTCACCCAATTCAGCTGTGAAACATAAAAAACCTGAGCAGGTAGCTGATTTGGTAAAATTACATGGACATCCTCAAGGAAGTGGAGGGCATCAAAGACTTCAGACAATAGCTGCACAAAACATACAATCCACAACCCAATGGATTGCAGACATGTAAATAGCTTGCACCCAAGCTGGGACCGGCCTTAGAGTTGCTGCAGAGGTGACAGTACCTCTGTATGCCCTCCATACCTCCCACTTCCTAACACTTAGTCACACACAGCACATATTGGCAAACAGGTGCCATTTTCATCCCATGCATCTCATTCAAACATAAATGAATAATTGAGCATAGAAATTGCTGAAAGTGAAATATTTTAAAACAAACTGCAAGCCGCTTTGGTTAGTGCTTTTACAAATTGTCAAGGCACAGCTTTAATTTTTTTTAAAGGTAATAATTTGTGTTCTAAGAGAGGGGCAGCAGACTAAACCATTACATTTTGAATGAGATAGAGGGACATTTTATTTACTTAGGGGCAGCTAGCTTGAGGCTATATACGTCTCAGTATCAGTTTTGCACATGCTAGTCACATTTGCAAATACACTGATAATGATTTTTACATCCCCTTACAATCCTCACCCATCGCATAAGTACCATCGCATAAGTAGCGTGGTCCATTCAGGACCATTTATTTTGATGCTACTCAGCTAGAACTATTATTACTTGACTCATACAAGCTAATTTAGATACCAGAGAAATTGAAGACCTGCCGTTCTGTTTCTAAGGGACGCTTAGGTGTGAAATGTGGTTATGGACAGAGGGGTCCCAGACTTAAGGAAGCAATCAATATAAAGTATACCACAAGAGTATTTGACAAACATGGAAAAGAAAGAGAAAACAAATCGAAAGTACAGTGTTTTTATTCACAACGCACTAGTTTTAACTTTTAATGGTTATACGATATGTATCAAAGGAGACATTGGTATATTTTCATTAGTTTTTCTTCCCACATAGGAAAAAGGGGGAAGGGGTGCAGGGTAAAGATTGGAATGAAATAGTTGTGACCCACTATTCAATAAATTGTGACATAAACAACATACATTAAAGTTCATGTATATGTTCTTTTAAATGGTCCCCATGAATCGGGCCACACGGGATATGCAAAAGTCAATACATCATGTTTTACAATCAAGCTCCTAAACGGTGGTATATATCCTGCTGATGGTAGGAGTTGATAGGGTAGATAGCAGTCTACGTTTCGACCCTAAGGTTTGTAGGTTGGATGATCCTTACAACGCAGGTCTTCATCAGGACAAAGGGGAAGAGGAGGTTGCGAGGGGGGCTGACCTCCTAGGGTTAAAGGGAAATTGGAAACTAATTAGTCATGGGGGTCTCCACAGAGTCCCTATTGGCCGTAGCGGAAGGACCACTCAGCAGTTACGTTAAAATACACTGAGGACTGTACAGGTAAAAAGAGCCACATAGTTAATTGTGCTCTCAACGTTAAGTTAAATCATGATTACCTTGCCGAGGTTGTGGGTCGGATGGTGACGGATGCGCAGGGGTGGCAACATAGCTCCTATTCTCAATGTCAGGGAACTCAAATGGATCGATTTCTTTGACTCCATGCGAAATGGCCTTAATGAATCCGAAAGTAGCTTTGCTGAACTGGCTATCCTCTGAACTTTACTCTGTCATCTTCCACTCTGTTCTTAGTCCATATTGCCATTCTGTCTAACTTGTATCTTCCCATTGCAATGTTGTGCGTCAAACCACCTTGTGGGTAGGTTCACGCAAACAGGTGATCTACTGAAATGTGTTTTGCATATGTGGACTGCCCGTATTGCAATGTTTCGTGCGTCTAAACCACCCTGTCGGTAGGTTCACGCACCTAGGAGGTCTCCATACAAAATACTGAGGCTGTAATCATCCACGTAACATGCGCTCTAACCGCTTTGTGGTAGGTTCTCGTATGGGCACCTGGAGACGCTTGAGGTTACCTAGCAACCAACATATGTTAGTCTTTCCTCACTCTCTAACACACCAGATAAAAAGGTAACCACGCCCCCTCCCTGTCTTACTTCCTGGTTACGGGAGACGCGATGAGCCACAGCCTCGAGACCTCGTACAAGCCCTAGAAACTTGATTGAACAGGTAAGCTCTACATGAGACCTCTGTGTCATGTATGAGTTATGTTGGAAAGACTCCTGATACCTTGTCTTCCTAATATTGACTAGCCCTCCCACTTGCTCCTTTTCTAGATACGGGCAGCTGAATGAATCCTTCCAGCCGATTTTCCTGATCACAAGGTAAATCACTGCCACACCAATAAGCCATGCATCATCTGTAACGTATTGAAACCGATCCTTACCCAGTCCTCTCGGTCCCCCAGATTGTCTACGGAGTGAACCTTGTCGCATCCGTCACCATCCGACCCACAACCTCGGCAAGGTAATCATGATTTAACTTAATGTTGAGAGCACAATTAACTATGTGGCTCTTTTTACCTGTACAGTCCTCAGTGTATTTTAACGTAACTGCCGAGTGGTCCTTCCGCTACGGCCAATAGTGACTCTGTGGAGACCCCCATGACTAATTAGTTTCCAATTTCCCTTTAACCCTAGGAGGTCAGCCCCCTTTGCAACCTCCCCTTCCCCTTTGTCCTGATGAAGACCCGCGTTGTAAGGATCATCCAACCTACAAACCTTAGGGTCGAAACGTAGACTGCTATCTACCCTATCAACTCCTACCATCAGCAGGATATGTACAGCCGATTAGGAGCTTGATTGTAAAATATGATGTATTGACTTTTGCATATCCCGTGTGGCCCCGATTGATGGGGACCATTTAAAAGAACATATACATGAACTTTAATTATGTTGTTTATGTCACAATTTATTGAATAGTGGGTCACAACTATTTCATTCCAATCTTTACCCTGCACCCCTTCCCCCTTTTTCCTATGTGGGAAGAAAAACGAATGAAAATATACCAATGTCTCCTTTGATACATATCGTATAACCATAAAAAGGTGAAACAAGTGCGTTGTGAATAAAAACACTGCACTTTCGATTTGTTTTCTTTTTCTTTTCCATGTTTGTCAAATACTCTTGTTGTATACTTTATACTGATTGCTTCCTTAAGTCTGGGACCCCTCTGTCCATAACGATTATTCACCCAGGTCCCTTCGACTTTATGGGTACAACCCTGTTGTTTGTAACATAGGTGTGAAATGTGAGCATGTCATTTGTGGGGATCACTTGTAATGGCAATAGGGAGGAAATGGAAGGTTGATTAATTTATGAAACGTATCAATGACAGCAATTAGTATACATGTCACATTCACAGTGACACAAAGTAACACGAAATGAAATCTTTGTGTATTGTATGGATTGATTGAGAATCAATGCACTGATGGTTTCAGGGAAAAGCAGGACAACATAAAGTAAGTTCTTATCTGAGAAGCAAAGGGTCTTTATTATTTAATTCCCTCAACGAAGTAATGATAGCGATTTAGTCTCAGAACTCTACAAGCTGAATATAGTGTATCAACACACACCAGAAAACCCTCTTAAAACTACTGATGAGCCAAAACCGTACAGCCAAAACTGTGCAACCATATACTAGTTAGGATCTCAACATTGGGGGGTCGTAAGAAACTTATTGTGGATAAGTTTATGAAAACATTTTTTTCAATATTTTATTAAATTCACACTTCTCTTACCTTCTCTTCCTTCTTGGAAAAGGGATGCAAAGAGTGATTCCCTGGGTAGTGCCACCACTGTCTTCCAGATTTATTTAGAGGAAGGTGAAGAGACATTAAGCAAGGCACCAAACTGTGATTGCTCAAAGTAGGCAGACGCCAACAAAGAGGCACCTAAGAGAGGAAAAATGAAAAAATGTGTACAAAAACGCTAAAAACTCAAAATACAGCCGGAGAAAACACTATTAAATCAGCAAAGACTATCCTGCTACTTGGTCCTCCGATCAATAGGTATCTCAAGCCTATCATTTTCCCAGTTCTACTCCTTCCCTTTTTCCATTTCTCAAATAAATGTGGTCTCAAGAAGTAGGCGTGTTGCCTGCAGGTATGTATATTCCTTTCTCCAACACTGGTGTGCTTTCTGCCCTTTAACTGACATGTCCGCATGGTGAATGTTCTCCCGAGAGACACACTGGATTGTCAAGCTTACTTTACAACGCACTAGAGCGGTGTACGTGAATATTTTTGGAGCCATTGCCCTTATTGTGGTGAAGCAGAACACATGTAAGTTAATGGTGAAGACATAAACTGTGATGTTGAATGGTCGATGTGCGGTATACCCAGGGAAGGATTTACACTTGTGCAGTGAGACCATTTCATTGTAGAAATCTGATTGCAAACATATTAAAACAGGGTATGATTGTTAGTCCACTGGCAACTCATCAAACAAAGGATTTCCCTATAAAGTGCTCCTCTTACTGCTGAAGACCTGCTACAGAAGCAACGCATCTAACGCCTGCAGACATGGCTGCTTCCCGAGTCTTGCATTAGTTCAGCAGCTTGATCTAGCCAACCCTAGCAGCAACTAAGCATAACACATCTGGCCAGGTCATTCCTTCCTGAGGATCCATGTCAGAAACATTCTGCCAGATCGCGAGCCAAATCTGAAAGCATATTACTTTCTGTGATATCATAAGAGCTTTATTCCTCCAATAGCCACCAAAACTATGCCATTTCAAAGCACATGCAGGACTCCAGAAGCCTAGAAATCCTTTAGGTTGCAGCTCATGCCGCTCTCATCTGAGGCAGTCAAATCTACTTACATGTGGGTTTCTAACTTTGTACGGTCTCATTGGATGCTTGATTGCCATCAATGAAGGTTAGGTGTGGAAGAGTGGTTGGCTGAAGCATCCTTCTAGAGATATGTAAGATAAAAACTAGATTCCGCACTTTTCTTTACCTTTAATCCAGGTCAAATGAGCTTTCTGTTGGGAAACAGTGGACAGACAGCCATGTTTGAGGCTGTGGATTGTACACATGATCACTAGTCTATGAATGAGCAACAATGTTTTAAAAAGTCTTTCAATAACAGCATTACGGTAAAAATACCCCAGAAGTCACTAGCTCAACACTGCTGAGAAGAAAGTATTCTATGTAGAGTGATGTCAATTAACTTTGGTGCTACATATTAATGCTGCAGGTGGTGCTTAACAGGATATATTGCAGTGCCTGATTTTTACACCGATAGTTTTCCAAAATGTTTCCCTGTTCCAGGGATTACTTTTCTCCCTCCCTCTCCCCAAGCACTTAACAAGGCCTTTTGCCTGCTAACCCTGCTGCACCAGTTCCAAGTCCTAAACCAAAATGACCAGCATGAAAGCCATCTGGGCGTCTCCTTTTTCTTTGCCAAAGTAAACTCGTGTACATTCTCTGAGCCAAGCACGAAACATCCAATATTACCCGTGATGCAAGGAGCCGGTGACGTCTGCCTCCACTTCACTGAGCCATCCTGCACGTGTGAGACTGTGTTTCAGATGGAATACTCCAGAATAGCAACACTCCATCACAAACACAGTTGTGCACCTGCCCCTCAAATGGCAAAATAAAGCAAACCACATGTCATCAAAATACTACAAAAAAATCACCAGCACCAAAACATCAGAAGGGAGGAAAGGATTGAGTTCCCACTGCAGCCCCAGAATAATTTATGTGCCACTAATCCTCAGTTCACCAGCCATGTTCGATTTTACCTCTTGCTGATGTACAAACTCGTAAAGGGATCTCATGAAAATGTGCCTATGAAAGCTTCTATGAGGCAAATATTTTCGATTGGCCAGCGTTCCTTTGTAAGGCATATATTATTTTGAAATCTAGCAGTATTTTCTTCATTTGGCTTTTTCTCTTGTGTTCAATCAGAACTTATCCGTCTCGTCTAATTTTAAAGGTATGACGTGCCACACACCGTATTACACCCCATTTTTTCGGAGCAATAGCTACATTTCACGTGGAAGGGATCGCTTTTTGAACAAGCTTTGGCAAGCGCTCTGCAGACGAAACTTAATAAGGAGATAAATGTGAGCAGCCAAGCGAGATGACATTCCACTGAAGAGCGATGAGGAAATGACAGGCACAGAGGACAGACTGATCGACGTGGGGTTGGAGAATAAATGTGCTCTAAAATATCTGAAAACAGCTGTCTTTTGCACCCATTAAAAAGAAAGATCCCCAACTAGCATTCTACAATTTGGGATGGATTTTAATCTCAGTGTTTGGAGTCTCAACCCTTTCAAGCATGCTTTAACTGTCTGTGGCATAAACCAGTCACATTAACTAAACTTCAGTGGTAGGCTACACAATTTTCTTTTACACAGATTTTAAATACAATATATCTACATATCTAAACAATAATGTTAATTTTGAAACATTCATATTTATCTTACATATTTAATACAAACTTTAAGCTTTTAATATAGCTTTAGGGCCCGACTTAACGGGCTCAACTGGCCTTTAAAGGCCGCTCCAGGGTTAAAGGCCCGAGCTGAAGGTGAGGGCCTTCAACAAGGGAGCAGACCAATAATGACCGGTAGAGCCTGCTAGGAAGGCTCTAAGGCTATTAGAACATTCCGCCACAGAGGGCAGAATATTCTAATTGGTCAATACAAAGGTTTTTCGGAGCCCGAGGGGATTTAAATCCCCTCAGGCCCGAGAGGTCTTTGTTCACAGTAGCAGCTGTGAATGAAAATCAACATTAGAATGTTGTTCTGCGGGCCAACATTCTAATGTTCTAATATATTGTGTGGTTCGCTCATGCTTGAATCAGTTATGTCAGACATACTACCAAATAATTGTGCTTTAATAGGTTCACTACTGGATATTGGATACACTGTAAATTATTATACACCTCTACAGCACCAATTCCTCTATTTTAAGAGGACACCATATGTTTCAGGATTTCCTATACATTCTTGGCCCTGGAACAAAGGTAGTGCTTAAAAGCTAACCACATATTGCATAAAGTATGTAAGCTGGTGCTACATACCTGGAATTGGTGAATTAAACAGTGCAAATCAACAGTAAATTACTGCTGCTACAGCACCAAAAGTGTACCAAGGAAGCTGTAACTCCCAATAAGAGGAAATAAAGTGACCACCCTGTGAGAAAGTGCCCTCTTTCTGCATGGTACCCCCCACTTTTTGCTGAACTGTCGATGTGCTTTGACTGAGTATGCCCTGGGCTCCTGCTAATCAGGTACCCAGGGCCATTGTTCTTTCCCTATAACTGCATTGAAACACAAACCCAATTGGCATCTCTGGCCATAGGTTAGCCCCTGATAAATGGTACCACAGGTACCCAGGGCACTGTGACCAAAGAAGGCCTCTTAGGTCTGCAGCACTTATTTTGCCACCCATAGAGGTCCTGTACGCCTACACGCACACACTGCCTTTGCAGGCTGTGTGTCTTGGGGCAGAACTAAGTGAAGAGTCGACATGGCACACATCACTGTGCCATGCTTACAACCCACTGCCCTGGCATAGATCAGTCACCCCTCTATGTGGGTTCACTATACTAGTGGTGAGGGTACAGGTGCATGAGCCCTGTGCCCCTATAGTGTCTAAGCTAAGTCCATTCTTGGACATTGTAGGTGCATTTCTGCTATTAAGAGTATATGGTTCTGGTAGTTTGTCATTACGAACTCCACAGCACCATAATGGCTACACTGAAAACTGATAAGTTTGGTATCAAACTTCTCAGCACATTAAACCCACACTGATGCCAGTGTGGGATTTAATGAAAAACACAGAGGGCATCTTAGAGATAGTCCCTCAAAAATGACCTACCACTAGTGTCCAAGCTAAGTGGCTGCTTTCAGCTGCCACCACCAGACATGTTTCTGGACCCCTGGGTTGAAAGCCTGCTGCTCTCGGGGGCCTGAAACAACGCACATCCTGGGATGAGATGCTAAGCCTCCTCCCCCAGGATGGGCAGGGTCCACAAAGGGGAATCTTTGAAGGCTTGCGGCCTTTGTGAGCTTCCCCAGGTCACTTGCTGCTTTCAGCAACTGGTCCCCACTGGTTCTGACCTCCACTTTGGGCGGGAAAACCGTCGGGAAAAACAAGTGAGGAAGAGAGGTGTGCCCACCTCTGCCAATTCCACCTCTCAGGTGGGGGAGGTGAGGTGAAGTACAATTCTCAGTCCCCGTCAACTTGTAGATGGGGGGACCCAGCCAACTAGGGAAAGGCTTATGCCCCCTCCCACTGTAGGTTGGCATTATAGGGGTTGTACCCACCCCTGGGAAGGGACCCCTTGGTCCCAACCTTTTACTTACCTGTAACACCTCGAAATCTAGTATTTAGGGGCACCCCTGAACCTTGCCTTCTCAGACAAAAAAAACACAAGAAGAAGAGAAGAATAAGGACTGAAAAGCTGTGCCGAAGCTAACAGGAGGAAGACGCCTACTGACTTGGCCCCAGCCCAGCCGGTCTGTCTCCACCTCGAACCTGCTCCTGCGAAATCCTGCCCTGCAGCTTGCAACCTTGAGAAATGCGGAGGACTACCTGCCTTCAAGTCTTCAAGCTCAAAGACTTTGTCTCCCGGGAACATCAGATTTGTTCATCTCCAACCTCTGACCCCGGCCGGAAACCGCAAATCCGCCCCACTCTGCACCCGCCGTCCACGGCCCAAGCTCGAGTGTGCAAACACCACAAGAAGGTCTCACCTGCAATCCTGACCCGAGACCCAGCGATCCCTGACCTGTCTCAAGCCTCAAGCAGATGCCTGCAGCCTAAATCAGGAAGGTCCCCCCAACCGCGACCAGAAGCTGGAAAGAAAGTCCGACCTTAAAAGGCACCCCTGCACCCATTGCCCCACGGCCTTGGCTGGTCCAACCGACAGTGCCTAGCCAACCCCCAACATCTCAACATACCTCTCGAAGTGGTGGTCGCACCCAGAAGACCTTCGTCTCAGAGCCTGCAGTGCTTTTGCAAACCGGAGACTCCCCATTGAAAGCTACAGGGCTTCTGACATCAAAACAGCACTCTGCACCCGGCCTCCCCAGTGCCGTTGAGGGTGTACCTTTTGTGCTGGCCTAAACGCCCATTTGCCCTGAGCTTAAGTCCAGGAGCTTTGCTCCCACAACCCAGTAGCCTGCTCGTCAGCAGCCACCAACTGGAGGCTCCTGTCCCCGATGGATAACATTGGGCCTCACCACCCTAGTTCCGCTGAGGGTGTACCAGAGTGTATCCTTGACCACAGGCGGCCCCTGAGTCTAACCCCAGAATACCTACTCCCACAACAAAGTACTTACCTTTGAACCATTAACATTGACAGTTTTTCTATGAAAAGTTTCTAAGTGTGGAGTTAGAGAACCTAAGAAATCCTTTTAAAATTGTACTGAATAACAAAAACGCATTTACTTACCTGTTTCAGGAAATGTCCCAGTGCAGGGGAAACAGCGTTGTAATCGCATTCGCTACAACGCATGCGATTACAACGCAGTCGTTACAGCGACCGCGTTGTTACAACGCCAGCCATTACATCGCAATTTGTTTTTACGACTTGCTGTAGAAGGCGTACTAAACTAAGGAATAGTATAATTTACTATTCCAACACTTTCCCTAATGTTGCACATGCTGGAGTTGGAATAGTAAATTATACTATTCCTAAGTCCAGCACGCCCCCTACACCAAGTCGTAGAAATGACTTCAGATGTAATGGTTTGCGTTGTAACAACGCAGTCGTTGTAACAACTGCATTGTTATTGCATGCGTTGTAGCACATGCGATGTAACATTGCATATTCAAGTGCAGTATCCAGGTATACTGCACTGTGTAAGAAAAGTAATCTAAACAGTAACTTACCTGTAATTTTACTCCAAAGCTATAAAAAGTAAATGTACTGTATTTCCAAATGATTTCATTTTTCAGTAACCGTACTGTGAAACAAAACAAAGTGCATATACAATTGCAGTCCAAACTGTGTTATAACTATATATTTACTGCAAAGTATTTATCCGTTTCCTGTGCCAGGCGTGCTTGGTTATAGGAAATAAAATAACTAAAATAATATTTTTATACAAATACAATTGGTCTGAAGTTCAGTCTAGGAGTGTGTGAATTCATTTGCTGACTGAGTGTGTAAAACAAATGTTTAACACTGTCCTCTGATAAGGCCTTACTGCTCGACCACACTACCACAAATAGTGAGTAAGGTGCTATCTAACTTTACCTCTGCCTACCTTTGGGGTTCCACTGGACTCTGTGCACAGTATACCTCACTTTGGTATAGTATATACAGAGCCAGCTTCCTACACACCCTTTTCAAGTTCATGCCTGTCTATTTACAATGACACTCTGTGAGGGGTTAATACTCATATTCAAACACATTTTTATCAATATTTATTTATGCGGGTTTCCATCTTAAATTTACACATAAACACCATATAATATAATTGAGTCCCGAAGCATCCATACTGTGATCTAAGACAACCAGCCTTACTCTGTCAACCAGGAAGGGTCAGCAGGCAGTGGTGGCTCCTCCGCTAAGGTGGAGGAACGTCACCCCACTGCTCAAAAGGAAAAATAAAATGATAACGTATTGTTATTATAATTTTATTTTTCCGTTTGCAGTCAGTGGCGGGCGGGGTGGGACGGGCCGGAGCATGGGAAGGAGTGGCTTGCACTCCCTAAGGGGTCGATTCCGATTCGGGAAAAAACGCTTCGAATTGCCTTTCGGAGCTTTTTTCCCGTACGAATCATACCCTGCAACGTCCTGCGTACGTACAACGAAGTACGATTCGTACCAGGAGACGGACTCCATACGAATCGTACAGAGACCATACGACTCGAATCCCCGTACGAGTCTCCATCGGAACCCACTGTACGCTACATCTGTACGGCTCGCGGATGGTTTATACGACCCAGCAAGTACGATACGTGTCGGGTACGCACCGTACGACCCTTTCTTTACGGGAGCTGAAAACAGCCGTAAAAGCAGAGTTCGCGCCGAAACAGGTACGGAACGGCCCTCCGGTACGGTGCGAACCCCTCATGATCGCAGGGGTACGCACCATACCCCATGTACACTGGGTGTATGGTGCGTACCCCTACGATCATGGGGGGTACGCACCGTACCCCATGCATGCTGGGTGTACGGTGCGTACCCCTGTGATCATGGGGGGTACGCACCATACGCTGTGTATGTGACTGTGCGCTTTTCCATACGAATCGCACTTACCTGCATTGGACCGTACGGATCGCGTCCTGATGCCCCAGTCCGGATCGTACTCGTCGGGTCGTACGGCTTGTGTACGAGTCGTACGGAGAGGGCTCCGGATACGATTCGTACGGATGGTTTTTTTAGCGGATCGGAATCGACCCCTAAGTGTGCATGACTGGTCGACCCTCTTCGGCCAGCCAGTCTTGCGCACTTTGCATGTTCTTCACCCAGGCCGCATTACGTAGCCTGGTGAGGAACATGCACAGGCTCCCTGTCCCCATCTGAGCGCCGAACAGGGAAGCCTGTGGACCTGGGTGCTTCCTGCTGCCTATCGTGACTGGAGACAGGGAGAAGGAAGATGAAGTGGACAGAGGAGAGGCGGCAGCCGTCCGTTCCAGGTAATTTAAAAAAAAGTGTTATACCTCCCGCCCCACCACCCACGTCCGGCCGCTACTGCCAGCAGGGGTAGTAGACCTTTGACCGGAGGCTTCTGTGCTGTCACAGTACACGTAACACTGAAGTCTCCTTTTTCCAAAACAGAGATTATGGGCCTCCTTCATTAAAGTTTTCACAGCCCTTTATGATATTCATTAGTTCAAAGGCTGGATTTAAGGTGTTTCTGTCCCTAAGTTACAGTTATAGAGAAAACTTGTGGATACAGAGGATTTCTGGGTGTAGTAAATTTCAGATTTTATGTAGAAGTGTCATTGTTCCCTGTGGAAGAGTAGACAACTAGCCAAAAAATGACATTTTGATTGTCCCTGTCCTCCGGGTACTTGGGTGCCACTGGAAAGCCATTCGGTGGTAAGCCTTCTTAAGGTCATCATATGCAGCATCCCTGTGCACTCCCAAAGCTTCATAGTGACACTTCTTGCTGACAACCGCGCAGATCCCGCCGCCATGCTGAGACAGGGACTGTCCGAAACAGCAAGGCAAGGGGTGACCTCTTGAAAGTGAATCTAGGTTGGTCTAATGTGAGCGACCCTGTGTTGAGTATAGACCAATGGCGTCTCACGATTCTTCTTAGATGGGTAGACGCAGGTGTGAAGGTTGTCACACAGGTCATGGGTTGGATAGCCAGGGGGTTTCTTTCTTTAGGTTCTAACAATCCCTCTCTGTTATTGGTCTGTGCTCTTTTTCTATATTTTGTAACTTCTCTGGTCGGGTAGCCTCTCTCTCTTAAGTTCCTTGACAGGATAGCTGACTCAGTCTTGTAATTTGCCATTGTGCTGCAATTACGTTGTATCCTGAGGAATTGCCCAAACGGCAAATTGGATCGCAAGGCCTTAGGATGGTGGCTGGTATAATGCAACAGACTATTGCGATCTGTGCTCTTTTTATATAAAGTAGTGCCAAGGGATCCCCCTTCGATACTTATTTTTAGGTCTAGAAATGCTATGTCGCTTTTGGAAGCCGTGATTGTGAACTTCAGGTAGGGATTGATGTTATTGATCCACACGAAAAACTCTGTGTAAGAGTCTTCATTACCTGCCCAAAAAATCAAGATGTCATCTATGTAACGTTTCCATAGTTATATATTCTCATGATAGGGGTTTGTCGCTGGTGATATATGATTCTCTTCATAATCTGCCATGTAGAGACACGCAACACTAGGAGCTACCGTACTCCCCATACAAGTACCTTGTGTCTGGTGGTAGTAGGTGCCTTTGAACTCAAAATAGTTCTCAGTAAGAACTTTTTCCGCGCATTCCATTACGAAAGCAATAGGCGTCTCAGACGTCCATTGGGTTTTATTGAGTACTGCCTCAATTACTCCTAGGGAGGCCTTCTGGGGGATGTTTGTGTAGAGGGCCTCAACGTCTAGGGTTATGAGGAAATCAATTGACTGGGCCTCATCGTAGTCCTGCAGTAGGCGTAACAAATCTGTTGTATCCTGGATATAGGAAGGAATTTGCTTTACCAGGGGCTGCAGAAAATTATCACAGAACTGTGATAGAGGTTCTAACACTGAGTCAATGCCAGAGATGATAGGTCGTCCTGGGACTGGTGTAACACCTTTGTGTATTTTAGGCAACGTATAAAAATACGGAACCCTAGGGTTCTTTTTCACTAGAAAGTCCGCCTCTTTTTTACTCAACCAGCCGTGACATTCAGCTGATTCAACCATACTGACGATGGACATTTTGAGGCGTTCTGTGGGATTCTGTGCGATAGCCTTATAGTATCTGGTGTCATCTAGTTGTCTTTGACACTCTATGTCATAATCTTCAGTGTCCATTAGTACTGTTGCGCCCCCTTTATCAGCCTGTTTGATGGTTAAGGAGGGGTCATTGGCCAATGTATCCAGAATGTCCCTTTCATCCTTGGACATGTTGCTGTAAGAGGAAATACCGGATAAGTTGTTAACATCCTTTAGCACCGCTTGTTCAAAGGTAAGGACCTCACTCGGAACCATGCCGCTTGAGGGGTAAAGGTAGAGGGGTTATGTAACCCGGAGTCCTCACAGGTTTCTTGTGGTTTGCCATCGAAAAAGGCGTGCAATCTGATTTTTCTAAAGAATTTCTGCAATTCAACAGTTTGTAGAAAGTTGTCGGTTTTAGGAGTAGGCACAAACCCGAGCCCTTTTTGCAAAATCCTCTCTTGTTCAGGAGTTAACTGATGTAAAGAGAGGTTAACAACAAGACTCATTTCTTGCTCGTTTTGCTCCGAGTGTCCATTCCTTGGGGTGTGGTGTCCTCCCACTGGACCCGTTTGTCCGTTGCGTTCCTTCTCTTTCGCCCTCGCCCTCTGCCCCAACCTCTGTCTAAAAAAGGACGGTTTCCCTGGGGGGTAAATTGGGGGGGGATATTGTGGTCCAAATTGTGGCATTGCGTGAGGAAACTGGGGATATTGCCAAAGTGGGTGTCCAGGAAAAGGTATCTGTGGGTGAGGCAGTGGATATTGTCCACGTCTCCCACCTCTTCCGCCTCGTCGTTGGCGGGGTTGCCATTCATCCCCACTAGAATTACTGTCACTATTGCACCCTCTTCTTGAAGAGTTGTTGCTGGAATCGGAGAGATACCCTGTACCTGATGGTGTATAGTCCGCTTTCAGGTATGGGTATACTTTCTCTTTGTCGAAACATTGGATGTCCTTTTGTAATTTGTTGATTTTTTGCTTCATCAAGTAATCCTTGTGTTCACTTATGTTTTTATTGATTTCGGCCAATGTGGTTTTAAAACCGGGGTTAGTGACCGCGTTTTTCAGCATTGCCTCTAACGCCTGGATCCATTCCAGTAAGGCATCAGCAAGACGCTTGGAGGTATTGACGATCAGAATCAATAGGTCATGTATACACTTCCAGGATATCTGGGACCATTCGACCTTGAATTGGCCGTCTTCCCAGAATATCCTAGGGAAATTTTTAACAATTAACCCGTTCAGGGCTATTTTGGCCTTAAAATATTCAGCCATTAGTGCTCCGTGTAGGCTGACCCTTATCCACTCTCTTTTTAAATCTGAGAGGGTTTGCCAGTCAGCTGTATTGCTTCCCGTCGTGTTCTCGTTATCCAAAGTTAAAATAGAGGGAGTTCTGAGGATAGCTGCTGCTTCATCCTCACCAAAGCTGAGTCCCTGTCTATCCATGTTGTATGGGGTGGGGGGGGGGTTGGGGAAAACAGAAAGGAGAGATGTAGTTTGTAAAACCAGACCTGGCTCGAATTGAGCTGGGCTGAAAAACAATTGGGGGACAGACGATCTTACCCACCTTGGAATAAACTCCTACGGGGACAAGCCGTGCATAGGGTGTGGTATCAAAAGGGAGGAGTGAAGGGCTATTACTACTTGGTTACGAGTAGAAGGTCCAGCCACAGCGTGCCCAAAAAGGATACGTCTTTTCAAAAATTGCCGTGCTGTTCCTAAGGGAAAGAGGGGATTGGTACAGTCTGTGATGGGAATGATTATGGCAGGGTGACTAAAGGTAACCCTGGGAATCCATTTTGTTGGATTTAATGCCCTCACACACCCTTTCAGGTGTCATGCTTCATCATTTGGGCCTGATCCTCGTTGGGTCGGCGGTGCAATACCCAACGGGCAACACCTCATAGAGGGGCCCTTTGGCGGAGATATTTTTCCAACAGCCGTATGGATGAAGCGCGGGTATGGGGCCAGGATAGATGGTAGACGTGGAGGAGTGAATTAAAATAAAGCTAGTGGTACCGGGAATGATTTATTCAGAAGGTCCACTGCTTTAATTAAAAACGGTTTTCTAGAGGAGAGTGCTGGAAAATTATGTTTCCAGAAATCCTCCAGAATTTGTTATAGTCCGGTCAACATGTTTCTCGCTGGCGTGAATTTAACAAGCGATTCTTCAGGACCCAGATGACTGTTTAGCCAGTATCTAAATGTGAAAGAACTGTCTACTCTAATTCCCTAATGTGTAATGTATGTATGCTAATGTGGATACAACAACACTAGGGGTGAAGTGGGAACAATACTATATTACCCTTCTTCAATTGTAACTGCCAATACCTGTTAAGGAAAGAGGAAAAGCATATCACAAACAGCTTTAAAACAATCGCATCGGTGACTGTATTCCTTGTGTGGTTTGCATGCCAGTATATATCTTTCTCCCCTTTTTACCAGAGGGAAGCAGAAAGACGGTGGTGACGGCACTCGTACTTTCGCGCCTTGACTACTGTAACAACCTCTTTTTAGAGGCACAACAGGGGCTGCTTAACAAACTTCAGGTCCTACAAAATGCAGCAGCCCACCTGATCGGGGGCTTGCCCATGTTTTCATCGGTCACTAAGGAACTGGAAAAGCTGCATTGGCTACTGATAAGGAAGAGGATTTGTTTAAAGCCCTCTGCTTTGTCGTTAAGGCATTGCATGGTTTAGGCCCGGTGTTTCTTCAGGATCATTTCCAGTGGTACAGACCAGGGAGACAACTTAGGTCTGCCACTATGGGACTGATTAAAACATCTCAGAGCAGGAAAGCATGCTGGGGGGGTAGGAGCTTTGTTGGGGGAGCAACAAAGGCATGGAACTCCCTCCCCCTGATCCTTAAACTAAACACCAATCTGTTAGCATTTAGAAAAAACCTCAAAACATGGCTCTTTACCCTCTAGTCCGGGAGTCTTATAGTCTTATTCTCAGGCAGTTACCACTTCAGCGCCAGGACACTGATTGGTATTTGTGCGCTCTACAAGTGTTATAAATAAATAAATAAATAAATAAATATCAGGCGTGTCACCACACCATTGCACAAGTGTAACATGCACTCTCAAATGTGAAAACTCAGTGAGAGTGGTACGGGATAGACCATTAAAACATATTAAGAGTGAATAAAAATACTAAATTGGTATGGTTAGCAGAGAGTTATCCAAAACTCACCTAAAGTTATTAACAGTCAGATAACGACAGTATCCAGCGGGTAAAGCTTCAGGTAGATCTTCCACCACAAGGCTATGTATAGGGAAAGATCTTAGTGCCTCATGAACAGTGTACAGTGACATAGATAGTTGTATTGTATGTGTCAATCAGCGTTATGCTAATCTTCAGAATCGCCTAAGACGGCGCTGTATTATAAACTAAATAATATGACTTATATACTTCATGTCACTTAGTGCTAAAGACAATGGCCCATGCAGTAAAATCGGTAAAAAGGCGTGTACAAAGCGTGTGGCCCTGAGGTCAGAGTATGTAAACAGGTTAGGTTATATTTCATGTACCTTAGTACTCAAGACAATTAGCCCACGTGGTAAAGTAGGTTAATAGACATGTCCAAAACGTGAGGCCCTGAGGTCAGAGTATGTAAACAGGTGAGGTGGTGATGCATACACACTGGATCCATGGAGCGATTATGTGAGGGACCTTTGCTCGCTGGTTGCTGGTGCAGTTAAGTCCTTCTCCTGGGATCATAAGATGGCTAGTCTAACGTCAGAGGTGAAGGAAGGGAAAGCTCTGTGCGCTGGTGTGACCGCTCTTGTAAACGCAGGAATAGGGAATAACGAGATTCAATCCCCTTTTACCTCGCCATCTGAAATACTGTGCGGGTTGGTCTCAAGGTTAGGTCTGTCTGGGAGGTAAACTGAATATAAACACCACAGCTATTATATTTGATACTGTTCGTGTAAATGTAAGGGTCAGAGTAGGAAGAAAGCATTTACTTTCTCAAATGGCGGTACCACTTGCCATGTCAGTTTGATGTGAGTAAGTGTCAAATTAACGAGCGGCGAGGAGAGAAGAGGAAACAGACTAAATATGTATCCGCTGCCATGACAGTAGTGTTTATGTCAGTGCCATATCGGAAGTACGGGTTAGTGTCAAAACTTGCAAAAGGCGAGGAGGTAAACAAAGTGAAAATACCTCCGGCGCCGTGACAGTGCCAAGTAGTTAAGGAAATGGAAAACGATAACTTCCCCGATAATTGACCTGATCTAATGGGACACGCTGGTAACATTAACAGTTGACATAGCGGAGTACACGGTCTCTCCTGGGAATAAGGACCAACGCTTCCGAGTCTTATGTTGCGCTGCTGCTCACTTACTTGGTAATCCCTGAGCTGCACTTCACACACCTACCCCTCACCGCTGGATCCGGGTGGAGAAGGAAGGCGGGGTCAGGGCCGGATATAAAGGAGTGAAAACCTCCATGTGATTAGTACACAAACGCGGGGGCCATCTTGTAGAGTCTAGTCTGTGGGAGAAAGAGAGGCTGGCTCGAAGTAATGTCAACATTAAACTCAAGGGAATGATACCCAAAATCACTAAACTCCATTCATGTATAATGTAAAGGTGATATTACGTATTTAAATGGGCAATTACGTATTTAGACTGAAATTTGGGGATGGTGAGGATATATGTCGGCCATCTTGTAGTGGTAGGTTCAGATCCCCGAAACAATAGTAGTTTCGGAAGCAGGAAAAATAATGTGGTGGAAGACTCTGTATTCCTAGTAGAATCCCTTCTAAGATGTGTTATATCCCGGAGACAAGGGAATAAGTTCAGAGAGCGTGGATAAGGGGATCATCTAGGTCATAGTATGTATGAAGAAAATTATTCAGAGGCTGATCCAGGGGATATCTTCATTAAGGCCACGACTGTCAGAAGATAATCTGTGGATCCAACGTTGTTCTTTGTAGAACGGGCCCTGTATAGATATCTTCTGGGTTGCTTCAAGGATCAGCCTTTGAAGAGAGTCTGGGATGTGGTACATTTCGAGGAAGTGCCTGCACATTTTTGTATTGTTTTTCTTGCACCTAAAATTGCTTCGGTGCACCGAAATTCTTGTTTTCATACTTCGGGTCGTCATGCCAATGTAATAAAGATTACAAGGGCATATGATCAGGTAAATACAGTTCGTGCTATTGCAGTTGGTGTGGCCTCTCATTTCCCACTTGAAAGAGTCTGTCAGAGTAATACTTTTGTATTTTTTAGTGAAAGGGCATGCTGCGCACCCACTACAAGGATAGTGGCCTGTAACTGCTGGCAGATTCCACAGTGTGGTTTGGCGATTGGTTTCGCTTGTCTTCTTAGGTCTAGTGTGTATCAAGATGTTTTTGATATTTTTAGACCTCTTGAAAGCGAATCTAGGTTGGTCTAATGTGAGCGACCCTGTGTTGAGTATAGACCAATGGCGTCTCACGATTCTTCTCAGATAGGTAGACGCAGGTGTGAAGGTTGTCACACAGGTCATGGGTTGGGTTTAGGTTCTAACAATCCCTCCCTGTTATTGTTCTGTGCTCTTTTTCTATATTTTTTAACTTCTCTGGTCGGGTAGCCTCTCTCTCTTAAGTTCCTTGACAGGATAGCTGACTCAGTCTTGTAATTTGCCATTGTGCTGCAATTACGTTGTATCCTGAGGAATTGCCCAAACGGCAAATTGGATCGCAAGGCCTTAGGATGGTGGCTGGTATAATGTAACAGACTATTGCGATCTGTGCTCTTTTTATATAAAGTAGTGCCAAGGGATCCCCCTTCGATACTTATTTTTAGGTCCAGAAATGCTATGTCGCTTTTGGAAGCCGTGATTGTGAACTTCAGGTAGGGATTGATGTTATTGATCCACACGAAAAACTCTGTGTAAGAGTCTTCATTACCTGCCCAAAAAATCAAGATGTCATCTATGTAACGTTTCCATAGTTTTATATTCTCATGATAGGGGTTTGTCGCTGGTGATATATGATTCTCTTCATAATCGGCCATGTAGAGACACGCTACACTAGGAGCTACCGTACTCCCCATACAAGTACCTTGTGTCTGGTGGTAGTAGGTGCCTTTGAACTCAAAATAGTTCTCAGTAAGAACTTTTTCCGCGCATTCCATTACGAAAGCAATAGGTGTCTCAGACGTCCATTGGGTTTTATTGAGTACTGCCTCAATTACTCCTAGGGAGGCCCTCTGGGGGATGTTTGTGTAGAGGGCCTCAGCGTCTAGGGTTATGCGGAAATCAATTGACTGGGCCTCATCGTAGTCCTGCAGTAGGCGTAACAAATCTGTTGTATCCTGGATATAGGAAGGAATTTGCTTTACCAGGGGCTGCAGAAAATGATCACAGAACTGTGATAGAGGTTCTAACACTGAGTCAATGCCAGAGACGATAGGTCGTATTGGGACTGGTGTAACACCTTTGTGTATTTTAGGCAACGTATAAAAATACGGAACCCTAGGGTTCTTTTTCACTAGAAAGTCCGCCTCTTTTTTACTTAACCAGCCGTGACATTCAGCTGATTCAACCATACTGACGATGGACATTGTGAGGCGTTCTGTGGGATTCTGTGCGATAGCCTTATAGTATCGGGTGTCATCTAGTTGTCTTTGACACTCTATGTCATAATCTTCAGTGTCCGTTAGTACTGTCGCGCCCCCTTTATCAGCCTGTTTGATGGTTAAGGAGGGGTCATTGGCCAATGTATCCAGAATGTCCCTTTCATCCTTGGACATGTTGCTGTAAGAGGAAATACCGGATAAGTTGTTAACATCCTTTAGCACCGCTTGTTCAAAGGTAAGGACCTCACTCTGAACCATGCCGCTGTGAGGGGTAAAGGTAGAGGGGTTATGTAACCCGGAGTCCTCACAGGTTTCTTGTGGTTTGCCATTGAAAAAGGCGTGCAATCTGATTTTTCTAAAGAATTTCTGCGATTCAACAGTTTGTAGAAAGTTGTCGGTTTTAGGAGTAGGCACAAACCCGAGCCCTTTATGCAAAACCCTCTCTTGTTCAGGAGTTAACTGATGTGAGGAGAGGTTAACAACAAGACTAATTTCTTGCTCGTTTTGCTCCGAGTGTCCATTCCTTGGGGTGTGGTGTCCTCCCACTGGACCCGTTTGTCCGTTGCGTTCCCTCTCTTTCGCCCTTGCCCTCTGCCCCAACCTCTGTCTAAAAAAGGACGGTTTCCCTGGGGGGCAAATTGGGGGGGATATTGTGGTCCAAATTGTGGCATGTCGTGAGGAAACTGGGGATATTGCCAAAGTGGGTGTCCAGGAAAAGGTATCTGTGGGTGAGGCAGTGGATATTGTCCACGTCTCCCACCTCTTCCGCCTCATCGTTGGCGGGGTTGACATTCATCCCCACTAGAATTACTGTCACTATTGCACCCTCTTCTTGAAGAGTTGTTGCTGGAATCGGAGAGATACCCTGTACCTGATGGTGTATAGTCCCCTTTCAGGTATGGGTATTCTTTCTCTTTGTCGAAACGTTGGATGTCCTTTTGTAATTTGTTGATTTTTTGCTTCATCAAGTAATCCTTGTGTTCACTTATGTCTTTATTGATTTCGGCCAATTTGGTTCAGAATCAAAACATCTAAAGTATAGAATTTTATGATCCTTTACAAATGAGAATAGAAAACTATATACACAGTAACTCTGTGTATAAGTAAAATAAAAATCTGATTACTTAAGATCGAATAATTGGCTAACCCTTTTTCTAATCACATTTGAGGCATTAATGTGTGGCCCTGATAAAACGTGAATGCAAAGTTACCAGGTGGGGTTTAGGGGTGGAATTAGCTATAGTCATCATTATTTCAAAAAATTTCCATTTACCAACCTTTAAAGGAAGAGAAATCACATAAAGGAATAAGAGGGTAGGTCCTACAATTAATGCAACATTGGCATGGGTAAACACAGGGCTTTAAGTGGGCCGCCTCCCTCCGGGTCTCAGACTAAGTGTGAGCGGGAAATCCGTTACGCTCGCGGATTTTTGGGAAATCCGCAATCCGCGAATTTTGCGGATTTCCCGCAAAATCCGCAAAAAAAAATCCGCGAACGTAACGGGTTCAAAAGTTGAACCCCCACTCATGCAACTATTTTACAATGGCGCCAGCAAGCTGCCAGCGCCGTTGTAAAATAGTTACAAAGTTAGCTTGCACAGGAACCACTAGATAAAACGAAGCAGGTGCTGCTTTATTTTATCTAAGTGCTTCCTGTGCAAGCTAACTTTGTAACTATTTTACAACGTCGCTGGCAGCTTGCTGGCGCCATTGTAAAATAGTTGCATGGCTGGGCACAGGTCTGCAGCTCACTCAAGGGACCCCTGCGCCCTTCGGGGCGACTGCATAGTAACACACAAATGGTCGCTCGAACTAGTTGATGCTCAAATTCAGTGACTCATTCATTAGCCCAAAAACAATTGTGAGGTCGTCGAGGCTGGACAGGTGTGCCTTCTTCCCAAATCTACTGTGGAAAATCAGCTGTGATGCTGGATAGGCTTTGCATCCTTGACTTTCACGAGCGCAATACCCGTGCTGTTCCTGTGACTAGGAGCTTCTTTCTCTTCATCTGCTGAACTGATCTTTCTCTGACCTTTTATTCACACCTACTGGGCACATTGCGTTCGCACGGGTTTCTGCAAGTTCGCACGCGTTTTGTACAATTTCGCAATTTGCGAAATTGTACAAAACCCTCGCGAACTTGCAGAAACCCGTGCGAACATAAAAAAAAAAAAATCCGCAAATTCGCGAGAATTTGCGGATTTTGCGGATTGCGAGTTCGCAAATCCGCAAAATTCGCGAACGCGAGATTCGCAAAATTCGCCCATACTTATCTCAGACCCAGTAGTAATTAAAAATGTATGGTGAAACAGGGCACTGTATTCATGTCCTTAACATTTCAGGCAAGTCGCTGATTGATTTCTGAACAATGAGTGTAAAAAACGTTATGTTACTCTATGTCGTTCCTGTGTATATTTCACATTATTTTTCTAGTTTTGCATTCCCTAAGAAGCAGTGACGTAGCATGGGTGGGGTCACAGGGGCAATTGACTCAGGCTCAAAATTCTTAGGGGTTTAACATTTTAAAGGAAAACAAATTCACCCTACTAATTATTTTCCTTTTACAATTTTGTGCCAGGAAGTGCTAACAGTCCACGGGATAAGGGGCGCAATACTTACCTTGCCCTGGTACTGGCAACACATGCTATGCTGTTGCCTAAGAGTGTTAGCTTTTTAGAGTATATATTTCTGTTTATTTTTCTGCAGTCTAATGCTTGTGTATAGTGCAGACTTTAAACTACATCACAGCCTGGTGTTGTGGTTGAAGGCAGTGACATTCTATGCAAATGTGTGAGCAGAGTAGCACTGTATAGGGGTTTTAGTTTATGTTTTTAATCCATACTCTTAATTATATAGGGCATGACCCATTTACAGATTCCCCCCACACACTTTTTTTCATCCCACTTAAAGGTCTGGCTAAACTCACACCATCACTTGATTACACCATGCATGGTGCTTAGAAACTGACGAAGTGTGGTATCAAGTGATATATAACAACAATGTATTATTATTATTATCACTCACCTGCACAAACACCAGAATCACACTCGCACAAGAGAGCTCAAGAACTGAAAAATCTAAATGAGACAACAGCAAGTTTACTTCATTTCAAACTATGAAAGAAATACCTCATGTACAATTAGCAAATGATTCAGGAAATACAGGACACAACTATTGTCTGTAAACTATTAGTAGGAAAGCAAGGGAAAATAACAATAAAATAGAATAATAAACACTAACCTCTAGGAGAGGACCTGCTAGGCGTGGAACTGCAGTATTAGAAAACAACGGTTCGTGGACTGTTACTTATCAATGCCACAATTAGTCGGTACTTAGTTTATCAAATAAACATTCATGAGTATGAGAATCTACTCTGAATCAATGAATGCACCAATATAGCAAAAGCAACAGCAAACAATTAATTCCAAGGCAATTTATTCATTCATCGCCACTGTTTAAGAATGTAGGTGACTGACAATACATAAGAGTCATAAAGGTTGCCTCGAAAGGAGCGTGCACAAATAGAAAAGAGTGAAATAAATAGTGTTGAGTGATGAAAGGAAGGAAAGAATTGCAGAAATTGGTGACATAAAAATTCAAATACACTTTATACAAGACAAGACGGATCAGCAATTATCCGTGCTGTACAACCTGGCCATAAATCAATTATTCCATAATGTTGTTACACTTGAAACACACATATGTGTCATAAATAGGCTTTCCTGTTTTCAGTTTCTATTTTTGGTAAATTCTGGTGGTGTTTTCTCAGTGCTTTCCATTGATTTCCATACCTCAAAAAAACAGTGCTTTTCAGTGTTTACTCATTTTCGCGTCATAAAAAACAACTGAAACGGTGTTTTGCCGGTGTTTATGGAACGCTTTGCTTTTATGTTTGTTTTTTCAATTTTTCTTCAGCATATTGTATGGTAGTGTAAGTGGTCATGAGCCACTCATGAGGAAAAGCTAAGCAAGGGATGTACACAAGAGTATGAAATACAGGTATATTGCTGGCGCTGTTAGAGTACTCCTTAGAAAAATCTAAGGATGGTACTGCAAAAGTTCAACCTACTCACAAGTAATACTGGTGCAACAGTTTCACAGTACTCACGATAAAACGCTACGCAAGGCATGCAGTTGCAAACAAAACACCTGTGAGTTAGTAGCACCTTCTAAGAAGCATAAGAGCAAGCAATATATAAGGGTGTAGACCAGTGCTTCATTTGTGAAAGAGAGTGTCAGGGCCTGAAACGCTGCTAAGAAGCCCGCGGCCGGTGCAGTGAAACATGGGCGCGAGGAATACCAAGGCTGGTAGTTTTAATGCCACCTCATACCGCTTTAATCCACTACTAGACAATCCCCTCCCCTTTATCTCACTCCTTGAGGTTCCTGAATTTTCATTTTGTGACGGTTTTGCCGTCTTCCACCGTCTTTCTGCTATGTGTAATAGGTACATAAATGATGTGGAAAAATAAGTGTGGGTTCCCCAAGAGTAAGTGTCCCCACTGGCAACCACCAGCTATTTCTCCCTCTGTCTCACTCCCGCTCTCTCCCTCTATCGCACTCTCTCTCTCTCCCTGACTCCCTCTGTCTCACTCACTCTGACTGTCTTACTCCCTCTCTCTCTGTCTCCCTCTCTCTCCGTCTCCCTCTCTCTCCTTCCCTCTCCCTCTGTCTCCCTCCTCACTCTCCCTCCCTCCTCACTCTGTCTCCCTCCTCACTCCGTCACCCTCCTCCCTCTGTCACCCTTCTCCCTACCTCCTGCCTCACCCTGTCACCCTCCTCCCTCCCTCTGTCTGTCACCCTCCTCCCTCCCTCTGTCTGTTACCCTCCTCCCTCTGTCTGTCACCCTCCCTCTGTCTGTCACCCTCCCTCGCTCTCCCTCTGTCTGCCTCCCTTTCCCTCCCTTGCTCTCCCTCCCTCTCCCTCCCTTCCTCGCTCTCCCTCTGTCTGCCTCCCTTTCCCTCCCTCGCTCTCCCTCCCTCTCCCTCCCTTCCTCGCTCTCCCTCTGTCTGCCTCCCTTTCTCACCCTCCCTCTCCCTCCCCCTCCCTCCCTGTCTCCCACCCTCAACCTCCCTACCTCGCTCTCCCTCTGCCTCCCTTTCCCTCCCTCGCTCTGCCTCCCTTTCCCTCTTTCCCTCGCTCTCTCTCCCTATCCCTCCCTCCCTCTGTCTGCCTCCCTTTCCCTCCCTCGCTCTCACTCTGTCTGTTGTTCTATCCATCTCTGTAATACATGTGGACAGACAGAAGGGCAACACCTAGCCATGCAGTGAGAACTCCCACTGAAGGTAAACACCTTGCCATGTAGTGAGAACTCAACAAGAAGATGACCACACACAATGCCTCAGGAATATTAAAAAGCAAGACAGAAACTGATGTACGTTTTAGATTCCACACAGATCTTCTCTTCCTACAGCAAAGACCATTCACAGACAGGATAATACAATAACAATATCAGGAAGAAACAGGTCTAAGAGAGGCTTCAGAAACGACATTCCACTGTAGGGCAGCTTCAGACAGTTGAAGCACTTGTGAGTTGTGTCTCTGGTTGGAAATCTCTGAAGGCAGAACACCCCCACGTGAGCCAGGCAGGGGGCCTGGTGTTGCTCTGGCCCTTTGACCTTTCACACCTCTGCACCCCATTCCCTTGTCTGTCTTCTCCCCCTACACTCTGGCGCTCATGTAAAGTGCTCTGATACCTCCGGGTTTTGTGTGCGCTATATAAAACCCTCCCCCTAAAAATGCATAATAATCTGTCACTGATTTGTTAGACACAGAAAGCGTTCAGCAGTAAATCAAACCTCTTTAGAGCATCCCCGCAGCCAGTAATCATACCATCCCGTTAATAAATGCACACCAGTCTCCACATGCAGGCAATCACAGAATCACTATAAATGCACCCCAGAATGTGTAATCTGAGGCCTGTGTAGTTGTGTATGGGGATACTTCGAACTACCCAAGCATGGCACTCGCTGTCAAAAATGCTGCATTTTTCACCTACTAGGTACTGGCGGACTGCTCGTCCTGACTTGTGCAGTGAAGAGATCCCGGACTGGCACAACGGACTACACATGGCACTGATCTGAACTACTGGATCTAAGGCGGCATGCGGCATGGGGGTGGGGGGGTCCTGCTCACCAATGCTTGTGGAAGGTGAGCTGGCAGTGGGGACTCGCGAGGGCAGCAGGGCTCTGCCTGGTACTCGGAGGCCTACCTGGGGCAAATCAAACTGTTGCGGACTCGCTGGTGTGGCGCTGGTGGCTGCTGCATCAGCGCATGGTGTGAAGGGCGGCAGGGCCCTGCTGAACCCATAAAATACACATTTAAAAAACGAGGAGGTGAGGCCTGCAGAAGCGCCGTAATTTTCATCAGCACTAAACACATTCCAAACTGCGTTGTTCTCGGGCCTAAATTGGAGCTTTGCTTCTAATGCTTTAGCTCCATCAAGTGGACAAGTCGTGCAATAGCAAAGAAAATCAGTGACACTCGGTTTACACCAGGTCAGCTGATTTTTACACCGGTAGGGTATTCTCGTTTAGATTCGGTTTTAACCGAATTCCGGACAGCCTAGTCATAAATTATGATACACATGAAAATAAAGTGGAAACATATTGGTCCAGGTTCGATATCAGAAAGGCGTCGACGTTTCTACTCGACTTAGGGCCTGACGGTGAGTTATGCCTGGGCCATGCGAGTCTTCATCAGGATTATAAAACAACGGGCAAACCTTAAATTTATAGATGACCCCTCACGGAGGAGGAGGTTCAAGTACTTGTGTTTCCTTTTCCAATTAATGGAGTATCCTCCTTGCTTTCATCAAAGTGATAGTGCCCATAGGGATGGATTGACTTGAATTCCTCTCTAGTTGATGATGTTATCCCTGTTTTTTGGTAGCGTAGATTGCAATGGGCTTCTCTCATTAGAAGATGACGGCGTGCGATTACTTAAAAGCACCGTGCCTCGGTAGTCCCCTCAATGTTGGGCAGCTACGGAGGAAATTAAGGATCGGTTGTTTAATGGGCTTCTCTCAATATCCGTACTGGCAGGAACCTACAGAAACCCAGCGGATGGACTAGAAGATGTTTGAGCTAGCGGCCCAACATTGAGGGGACTACCGAGGCACGGTGCTTTTAAGTAATCGCTCGCCGTCATCTTCTAATGAGAGAAGCCTGATTTAGTCCTCCAGGGCTCTACTAAAGTGGGAACGCGGTAACTTGCCGGGAGAGTGGCATGATGCATCTCTGGAACAAAGCAGACAGAAATAATCGCGCTACCAGCAAGGGCGAGGCAAATGTAGATCATCAGACAGATCTATGTGCATTGTGCTCCAGCTACTCGGCCCGCTGCTGTTGTGCAGATGTGTAGAGACAGCCACCACCACTTCTCAAAACATCCATTTATACACACAAGGTACTGTAAACAAACGCTGGCAACACTAATAGTTCTGGCATTGGCTGATGCTCTTTTGAGATTCTTTCTTTTATGAATGCTTTTTGTATGAAGACTTTCACACATGAGTGCCACGGTGGCAGTGTTGGGGAAGCCTACGCAAAATAAGCGTTGACTAAAAAGCGAATACATATGTATTTTTTAATGTGAAAGCACACATTGCACTCACTGGTAGGTCATGTCACTACAGGGAATTACTTATTGATCGGATGTGTACATTGCACAAGCGAAAAATACCGTCACTTGCAGTCAGGTAAAGCCAATGGCTGAAGAGTGGTACCATGCTGTATGCTGTGGTGAGCAGAAGCAAAATGTGAATGACACTACAGAAGACAAATGGATGAAGAAAGCATATTGAAAACCCTTGTATGTAAGCATGTGTATTATAAATTACTTCTCAAAAATGAAAGGTCTTGGCTAATCTCAGACCTAAAGTTTCAAAGACACAAATAAATCACACACAGACTCTACTGCCTCGGCCTCTCGTTGCACCTTCTATTTTAATCAGCATATCTACCAAAATCTTACAATAATGAAGGTTTCTTTCTCATATGGAGGCAAAGGGTGCACATTCCTTCATTTGTATTTTATGCTGCCGTTTTGTAAACTGCATACCATAACCATACAGGAGCATCAGACCACCTGCGGCCAGGGTACAGGAGGGAGAATCAGCCAGCCAGAAAATCCAATGGCACAGGTCCTCTTCCAATATGCTGCGGGACAAGTTAAAGCCTTAGTTGGTTCAGAAGATCCTTTGAGGATGTCAATGTGGAGCCAATAGCCGGCCCAGGCATTAGACTTGTAGGACAACTTGGTTGGGTGGCAAGCTTTCTCTTCAGAGGGGACGTGGTGTACTTTTCTGTCTCTAACTTCAAAGTGAGAGAATGCATGTGAAAATCCTGCTGAGCATCCATGTAAGAGTAGAGAGTGTAGGATTTTTTTCACTAGCACATTAAAAAATAAACTGTGCTGATTGTTCGAAATAGATTAATATCTGTACAAATTAAGCAATTTTCTTTGTAATTCTAAAGTGTGCTGGAAACAAATATTTGAATACGATAAAAAAACATCAATACACTAGGTGATGACTTATGCGCACATTATTGTTTGTGTGGAGTTTCACCCTATTTTGGTATAAATGTAATGCTCATGTTAATTGAAAATGTGTTGTCTGTAATGGTAGTGCGCCACCACACAATGTATACTCCACTTTACACCACTCCACTCTATGCCCTTCCACTCTGACTCGCCACTCCATTCTATGCCACTCCACTGTACAACATGCTACTCCACTCCAAGGCACTCCACAACATGTCATGACACTCCACTCCCCTCCACACCACTTACCCCGCACTACTCTACCCCACGCCACCCCAATCTATTACACTCCAAGCCACCTAATCTATCCAACCCCACTTTACATTGCATGCACATTACACAGAGACACTGAATCATAGTGTGTAAATAAATGTATAGGAAATGTTACATCAGACAGAGGACTGCAAGTTGTGGGAGTCACAAGTCATCCATACTGGTAGACAATATAGTTTAAAAGTTCTTGGTCTGAAAAAGCACACACTGAGAATTTGAAATGTAACACCATGGTTGGCTTTAATAATAAGAATTGATTTGTAGCCAAGTTAAACCTTTTTGCAGCCTTAGGATAATGAAAGACTGGAGGGATAATTCATAATCCTCTAATCTATGCCTTGCAGTTTGCATGCAGCTCTTTGATAATTGATAGCTCACTTTTCTATATTTATATTTTAAGTAAACATTTGGGGTGACATTTGGCGCTCCACTGCCGCACACAGAGGAAAAAAACTTAGAGGGAACATTGGTCCTGACCGCCTTATTTGGAGTGTTTGTTTGCATTCCAACATTTCTCTATGGGAGCATGTGTTACGGCCAAAACCGGCCATAGTACATACTCCCATAGGGAAATGGGTGGTGTTGTAAAGCCCTACCTCCCGTGGCAGGCACCTCAAGGTGTCTGCCATGGGGTGCTGGGATTACCAGGTGGCCCCAAAAAGAGGCCTCGCACACAAGGGGGCCGTGCGAGGCACCCCCAAACATGCTTTTCGGCAGGGTTTCCATGTTGGAAAGGCCAGCATCACAACCCTGCCGGAAATCATCCATCGTAATTCCAAGGGTGGAAAGAGCACCCTTTGGGATTACGGGGTGGCCTCCGACCGGCTAAAGGGCTCCTTGAGCCCATTGGAAGCCAGCCAGAATGACTAGACGGTTTCAATTCTGACCAGCTGATTCATAAACGGTTTCCAACATCCTTTCCGCATTGGCATGTCTGGCTCGAAAAAGCTGTCGGAAAGTGACTTTGGGGGCCCCTAGCAGGACCCCACATCCTGTGGCCTCTGGTTGGGGGCCAAGGGGTACCTAAGGCACGGCCCTGTAAAACCCTGTACTGTGTGGCAGGCACCGTGGGGTGCCTGCGAGAGGATGCAGAGTTTCACACACACCATTTCCCTATAGGAGCCTTTGTTGTCGGGTGGAACAAAAGCTACTATAGGAAACAATGGAAATCAGACCGAACAGTGTTCGTCGCATCGTAATTGGGCAAATTAACAAATAACATATTTATTAAAATGTTTAATACATAGTATAAATTATTACAAATATTATTTTTATCAAAATACTAAAATCTATTGTCAAAATATTAACCAATAAATAAATATGTATATATATATATTTACAATTATAAAGTGTAATACAATTAACACAAATAATAATAAATGACAATAAAAAAAGTTACTCTTCTTAATTGTATTACTTACATAACGTTCTACCCTATACCTCTACAAGCTACATACCACACATCTAAAATGTATATTATTTACACATTTTACATAATTAACTATTTATTAAAATATGAATACTAATTAACTACTAATAAAACAATTACATTTAATTACCATTCCACCCTTTATCCATACAAGAATTTACATTAGTAATAATCAATTAAACAATTAATATTACTAATTAACTAAAAGTAAATTAATTATACTTAATTAACTTCCCTACCAATACAACTCACACATATAACCTAATCAATATTTTAATTACATATTTACATACATAATTATCATTTAAATGATTATTAAAAATTAACAATATTGATTAATTATTGTAATTTCTTACACATCCTTTACCCATACAAAAACCACAAAACACCCCCAAACATATATATATTACACAATTTACATAATTAATTAACAAGTAAATAATTATGTATAATAATACATAATTTTAAATAATTATGATACATTTACTTACCACTCTTAACCCATACAAAACACACAACCTGAATGTTAAATGTAACTTTACATTTTTTTATACACTTAACATAAATAATTATCAATTAAAATATTAGAAATAATTACAAAATAATTATTAATAAATTATAAATAATTAACTGCCCATCCTATACCCCTACAAAACCCACTACCCACACCTAAAACTTTTTTTAAACATATTTTATTGGGCTTTTTGTTGATACAGGGAATAATCATCACATTTCCATTGTGATTACAATAACATTTTCATAATATCGTCTCTTGGCGTACTTGAGTCCAATCGACAACACCTAAAACTTAAAAACAAAAAATATTAATTATACAATTAACATAAATAATGACCAATTAAATAATTATATTAATTAAAAAATGTATTAATTAATTTACTTCCTACTCTATTCCCCTATAAATCCCAAAACCCACTACGATACTAAAAAAACAAGAAACAATTACATTAAATTTAAAAACTACTATTAATTTACAAACTATATTAAAAAACTAACAATATTTAGGCGAACATTTTAAAATATATACAACTAACACATATATATACATACACAAAAATAATTAAAAATCTATATTAGCAACAATATTTTTCCCATCGATATTACTTACTTGTCCACAATATTATTGCTCACGATATTTCTGTTAAGGCAACAGTACAAGCATTAGTACAAAGACAATAAATATAGACATAGTTGTTTCTATATTGAAAATGACATATCCAGCCGTGCAGAGGTCTGATATTTACTTTTCAAACAATGTCAAACACAATTTCCAAACAGTATACAAGGCAGGGCACAAGTCTGTACCCAGCTTATCAAACAATTAGACATCAGGGAAGAAGGACATGTGAAGAAAACAAAGAAAAAGGCTTTTAGGCAAAAGCTTGTCGTTCTGTCAAACTGTTAATTGCACAGTTATGATTATACAACAGAACAATACTTGCACCTTTACACTTTTAAAGGACATATAGTTTTTTGCATCTGTATAAGGTGCACATATTTGTCGACGGCATTTCGATCAGTTTAAAACATTACATGGATCATCATCAGGACATGTAATAAATGCCTAATTATTAAAAGCCTCATTTGCCTAGGGGAAGGAAAAGGAAGGAAAATACTAGAGAATAATAGTTAGGGAAGGGGTCGCGTATAGGAACAATCATACCGTTACACTCGGTGGGCATGCACTCTGTGAATTAAAACATAGAGTGCGAGGTAGCTAAGAAGGAGGAGCGCGAAAAGTGCCTTTGAAGAACGTGGGAGAGACAATCGCCGCATGAGAGTGAGTCTAAACGCAAGGCTAACAATTGTGGCACTCGTTACGATAAACATGCAGTTCACGGGGTGTGGTAGCCCAGGCACACTAACAACTTCTAGGGTCTGGTTGTAAGTCAGCGATCAAGTAAAACAACCTCTAGGTGAAGATGGTTGCTGAAACCTAGCTACGGAGGAGTAAACGGGTGGGGGAAAGTGGGAGGCTTACCATCTGCGAGCCAAGGGAAATCAAGGCTTCGGGTGGGTAGGCGGTGACAAGGAGAGTCTGGAAAATAATTAAAAGCATGATTTACGGGGCTCTAGGATGTAAAAGGGGGCGGAGTGAAAGGGGAAGTCTTAATAATGGAGGGAAGCTTACTGGGTAGAGCAATCCTTGGGAAGGGTAGGAGGTAGCAGCCAAGGGATGAAGGCTTTGGGGAGGAAAAACCGGAGCAATCCAGGTAGATCGAGGAGGTTTGGAGAGTCTGAAAGAGAATGATACAACTGTAGCGAGGCCCTGGAGTGAGGGAGGAACCGAAACGGAAAACCTGTTGCGCGGACGGCTTACCGTTTAAGTGAGAGCGCCAGGGGAGCCGCAATGTGGGCATTTACTGTGGTCACTCAGGATAGACTGGTGTGATAACCTGTGGGTAAGAACACATAGAGGGGAAGGGAATTAGGGTAGGGGTGATTGGACCGGTCGGGAGTGGGCCCGGTAAACACTGAACTTCACTTACCGATGGTGTGGGAACTGGCTGCTCGATCGCTGGTGCCGGTGGACCTGGGGACGTGCCTGCGCTGATCTTCAAAAGGAGATCATGTGTGCCTGATTGGTCGTGCCTAACCATGTGACACCATAGACATAGAAGAGGTGTGTTTAAGTTGGTGTGGAGAGTGGCGCCCATCTTAAGACGGTGCAGTCGGATAGAATGTAAATGGGAAACATAAAGCTTGGAGTTTATGGAGGGTATAGGGAATAATTTATACAATTTCAATTGAAATTAGGTGAACCAAATCATACCGTAGACAGTGATTGAATTAGGTAACATTGAAATTACGAGAATTTACTATAAATTGTGAATAAGAAGCTAGGAACTCATTGGGCATAAGAACACATTTGTTGGTCATTAGGACGTTAAAGGACATTTAGGAAGCAGAGAGACTCACTAAGCATCAGAACACAATTGTTAAGGCGTTAGATAATACAGGAAAAGGAGAGCCAGTTCATATACACGAATACTCAGAATGATCAGAAAAATACTACCCTACCTACCGGATACTGCTGGGAGAACTCTGGTCAGCTCATTGGTCTTGTCCGCCCTGGACTATTGTAATGCCCTCTTTTTAAATGCACAATCCAGGGTGACAAACAAGATGCAATCAATTCAAAATGCAGCCGCCCGTATGTTGGCGGGACTTCCAAAATTTGCATCTGTCTCAAGCACCATCAGGGAACTTCATTGGCTCCCGATACGCAGTCGTATCAAATTTAAATCATTGTGTATTGTCTATAAAGCACTCAATAGTCAAGGTCCCCATTTCCTGAAACACAATCTTCTTCATTACATCCCCACTCGTTCTCTCCGCTCTTCTCATCATAATCACCTAGTAGTCCCTCGTACTAGAACAGTCACATGGATACTCTCCAGTAACGGAGCGCGCTATAAAATGTTTTATACATACATACATACATGGGGCGACAGGCGTTTTCTGATCGCCGCTCCCAGACTTTGGAACACCCTTCCTCTACATATCAGGACCAGCCCCTCATTATTCATATTCCGCAAACAACTTAAGACTTGGTTATTTGACCAATAGCTCTTTTTTCCTGTAGGCCTTACCAAATGCTGATCCACTCCCTTAAGCCAGCGCCGAGACGCCTACGGGTATTCGCCGCGCTTTAAAAATGCCAATAAATAAATAAATAAATATAAAAATATTCCAGTCTTTTACATTCTTGCTTCTTTTGAAAGCAAACATTGGCATGTTCAAGTTTAGTGTACCCGCATTCAGAATGGGCCAGTTTTTTCTAATGGTTTTGCGAACAATATTAGATACTGAGGAGAATGTGGTCACACACACAAGGCGTTCCGTTGCTGGTTTAGATTTAGGTTCTAGCATACTCTCACGTGGGCAGTACCACACTCTTTTTAAGGCGTTCCGTACCAGGCGGCGCGGATACCCTCTGGCGGTAAGTTTACAAAGATGTATAGTGTGGCAGGGCTGTCCAATGTCCAGGCTCTGTATGTGCCTCACTTCTAACCCTGGGCGTAGTACTACGCTACGCTCGCAGAGCGTGGGTAGTTTGCACCACTACCCACTATGCGAATTGCACATAGCGCAAAAATGTGTAGCGGGCATTTTTTGCTTGCTCACGGTCCTCAACGTCAAGTTGCGACCGCGAGCGAGCAAAATCACCATACCGGTGAGACTTTTTTCTCGTTCGCGATCAGCAACATCAAGTTGCCGATCGCTAGTGTGGAAAATAAACCTCCTGGCGAGATTCTCAACGCGGGGAGGTCAGGTTTCTCATTGCGAGTGGTCGGGTATGCTCGCGACCACTCGTGATGAGAAACTACCTGTCCGCGTTGAGAAAGCTGCAGCTTGAGTACAAATCTACTTGAGCGGCAGAAAACAACCGCTTGCACTGTGCAAGATGCCGTTTGCAATGATTGCACAGTGCGGACAAGCATCTGGCACTGTGCAATCAGTGAGAACAGCATTTCCCTAACGCACTACGCAATTTGCATAGCTATACGTAGCGCAACTACACAAAGTATGCCCAGGGTTAACACTTTGCACGAACAGGTAGTGATGTGTACTTAGTGCACAGCCCAAGCAGCAATTATTTAAGATGAAATGCACAGAGACTTTCACACTATTAGCGATATGTTTTAAACTTGGATCTTGAACTACGACCTGATAAGAAAATAAAAGACAAAGGACTGATGACTACAAAACGTGTACATGGACAATTGATTTGAAAAATCTTCATTTGTATGCCCAGGGTTACTTACTTAACCTGCCCTGCACCAGGCATCAACAACATTACAAAACTGAGTTGAGTATTCTTAACAGCATAACATTTAAAGGAGGAAGTTCCCCCCACCACCAATAGTGTTGCCGTACAGTCACACTTAGCCCCATTTCATCAGCAGTTTCTGGAGTAATCTTTAGGAGTGAAAAAGAAGCATATGAGGCATTGGAGTTGAATGAGTCCCCATCTGAATCTGAGGAGAGTGATTTCCCGCATCACAAAAAGTGGTGGCAACTATTACTCTAGCATTTCATTCTGTGCATGCTTCAATCACTCATGGGGCATTGCTGCACCGGAGTCCTCTGGTCTTCCCTGGTGGTGCTACTGTCGCCAATGTCTCCTCCGATGTGGGCATCTTTGGGCTTGCCAGTCTTCAGGTAGAATGTAGAGCCTGAGAATGATTTCACCTAGGAACAAACATCATCAGTATCAGTAAAGAAGTATGATTGTTGGTCAACAATAATTTTTTATTTGTCAGGAAACAGGAGGGAATACTTGAGGCCTAGCACCTAAAGTATTTTTGTCACTTGGATAAAGGATGCCCTACAGTGTAGGATGGCTAGTGTGTAACTGGAGAATGTCCTCACTTTGCATGAGTCCACCTCAAATGTATGTTCCTTTACATCTGACTTGTCATAGAATGGCATTGAGGTCACTGAAGTTCAGAATTCTGGCTAAAACAGGTTTCAGGAAGTTGGAGGGTTCGAGGGATCGGGGGAGCTCTCAGTGTGTGGGGGGGGACCTTGTTGACACTCTGTGCCCAGGTCCCACCACAAACATTGGAGAAAAGTCTTTCAGGGGCATGTACTTGAGGACCCAAGTTTCGATGTATTGTGTGAGATTTGGCCCCACCACTGTTTTGGGAAGACCTATCAAGGGTAGGTTATTGCACCTTGCTCGCCCCTTTCAGTCCTCTGCTCTTCATTCAAGGATCTGCATTCTGTCTGTCAGGTCTTGGATTTGGTATTGTAGGCTAGAAGTCTGTGGGGGCAAATCCTGCAATGTGTTTTTGTTGGAGGTATTGTCTTTCAATTTATCTTGGACTTCGCTCAGTTAATTTAGATTCAGAACTATGGTGTCAATTTTTCCTTACATAGATGGCTTCATAAAAGTGCTGCGAAGAATGTGTGGAACTTGTCTTGTGCCATGTCAGCAGGGGATAGAAAACGGTCAGAACTGCTGTGCCAGAGAGAGAACACTTTCTGCTCTAGGTCACTTTCTCCCATCTTGCCTGAGGGCTTTTTCTAGAGGGCTGCCCTGCCAAAAAGAATATATCACTCAGTGCCTTCAACCCAGGTTCACTCGCAAGGCTGTGCTTTTAAGATGGGCTGCGTGGAGAGAGGGGTGCCTGTGGTCCAGCACAGGCCAGGAGCACTCCAATCAACAGCCTCCCGGATCACATGCAAAGAGCAGCAGGTGCAGTGATTGGCCACACTTAGGGGTCTATTACAATAGCGGGCGGATCGCAACTGCCCATATGGTGGTGGCGATCCACCCGCCATTACCGGCGGACGGTCTTTCCGTCCGCCGGGGTCCTCCCTGCCATTGTAATATGGCGTTGGGAAATGGGAGGTGGGCGGTAGGTATTCCACCCTTCTACGAGTCAACCGGGCAGAAAAGGGGCTGAATATGTTGGCGGTGTCTTGCAGCCATCCATATTACAATACAGGTGGAGAAGTGCCTTTCCATGGCGGCGTTGCCGCCTTGGAAAGGCATGTGGTTCCTAAATGTGGGGTTCCATTGTGCGCCCCCAGGGTGTTGGGGGAGTGGGGGTGCACATGGGGGTACCTATGGAACCGCCCTGCATTTGCATGCACAACGTGGCAGGAACCGCGCGGTGCCTGCCACATTGTGCATGCAAATGCACAACATGCCTTTTTTTACATTGCAGCGGGCCCTGCTGAAAGCACCACCCGCCACATTGTAAAAGATGCTGGAGGCGCCTGCCAGTGTGGCGGGTACATCCTAATATGCATCACAGGACCACCGCACATATGGCAGGTGGTCCCTTTTGCTGTCACGGTGACCATCGTAATAGACCCATTAGTTTTTTATTGGCAAGTCTGCTACTTCACATTCCGTTGTGATCTCCATGATATATATATAGGTCACTACCTTTGGCCCAGATCCAAATTCAAGGACCGCTGTGGGATGCAGGGATGAAGGGGTACCATCACAGATGCCACACTAGCCCTGTGCACCCTCCTCCATCAGCTTTGAGACTGTGCTCACAGGTCTGGAAGCATGAGGGTCATCTTGGTTAGGGTCTTCTTATCCTGCAGTCTTAATATTTCTTGGGTTGGATGGTAAGTGTATAATTTCAGAAGCAATTCAGACGACAAGAAAAAATTCAACTTCTCCGATGTCATAGAACATTTATGGTAAATCCAAACTATTAGAAATATTTACAACATTCATATTCGAAAGTCTTATTAGTTTTGTCATTAACTGGTTATCGAAAGGAGAGCTGATTTAAGATTTTAATGTTTCCAGATCACATGTGAGGCCAGCTTAAATCCATGCATGAGTGAGGCACCTGTACTAAATCATGTTATATTCATTTGATGAAAATCTTAATCAGATACGTTAATATGTATCTTGAGAACTAGGATGAACAATATAATATATTCTTTGGATCCCATGTAAAATATCGGATTATTGACTGAAATAAAGTAATTTTACTTTTACACTTCGTAGTAAATTACCTGCTTTTGACTATGCTCCATTTCTGAATATAAATTTACTACAGTGTGTAGATTTACAAGTCTCACCCCTAAAACAAAGGTGGAGCCAAATGTATGAGTGTAAAGGTACTGTTACTACTTCTCCGCCACCGGGGCTGAGATATCCCTATGGTAAATATACAGCCATTTTTTAAATGTTTATTACATTTTAAGAAAACTGGCAACAATATTTTTATGTTAAATATTAACCGAAATTAACTACATTTTGTATTAAGCATTTAAATGTATTCAATTAAATTAAAAGTATTTTTAAAGATGTAGTGAAAAAATCACATCTAAACTAAAATGTTTATATTTATTTATTATGCATTGTAATTACAGTATGTTTATAAATAACTTTAAAATAATGTAATCTGTGTCTGGTGGCTCAGTGGACTAATGTGAAAGCTGGCCTGTACACCGGGTTATGTGTATATTTCCTTCAATACCATCACACATTGCTACTTAATAGATTGACTAACACCGTAGTATGTGAATTTATAAAACTTTTTTTAATTGTCTTTTTTTCTCATAAATATTGTATAGTTTTTTCTTTTACAGTTTGTGTACTTTTTTTAACAATAATTCATAAAATTCTAAACATATATATACAACCAATTACTATAGCTTATGATGCATATTCTAGTACATATATCAACAAATGATTTTCATCGCCAAATACAAAACCGAATCCAACGCGTTTTGGCGAGTGGCCTTCATCAGGAGTTCTGTATTTTCAATTCATGATTAAATACTATAATAGTAGAAAATTCTCAATTAATTTTTTTGAAAACAGAACAATCTATATTGAACAACATGTGACGTTCATTGTCTATATATTTGGCTAGCATTTTTGTCTATGTAAATTATACGAAAACACCCTCTCCTAGTGCCGACAGTTCTCTACCCTAGAAACCATCAAACTCCATCTGTACATATTTATATATATCACTTTCTATATATTTACATTATACATCTACATATATTTACAATTTTGTCTCATTTAATTCAACATTCACTCTATATACATTTCTTTCATATTTATCGCAGTTATCAAATCTTAGTCTCTATTTGATGTGGATTTAAATGTCTGCAGATTGAGGCCAGAAATGAAGACCATTAGATATAGCCGCTGATCTAAATCAAGTTAAGTTTTATGAGTCATACCTTAAGTGTCTTGTAAGTATTTTTACGCAGTATCTAAATGTTGGCAGTAAAAAAGTCCTGGATCAGGTTAAAATCTGTGGTTGAAAAATGTGAGACTAATGTCAGTACCCATATATGCCTCTCTATTCACCTACTTAAGTTGTGATCCCTTAATTGACCAGTAGTACCTGTTGTTTCTTATGGTCCAACATAGGTTGTGTAGATCAGGTTCACGTCACGATCGATCTTGTGTGGTGCTGAGTGCTTCTGTGACACTGAGTTCTATCTGGTGGTTTTAAATACTGCCAGAAAACAGAACGTGATACAAGGGTCCTTGTTACTATAGGTTGCTGTAAATATTGATATTTCCTTAAATAGGTTAATTAGATAACACATACTTAATAGTTCTGTGTTTGTCTTCGCGGGCTAAGATGGACAGCGTCTCCGCCATATATGTAGATCAGAGGCCCATGAGGAAATGCTGCAACAGAGGAAATTACACCCGTTGCAAAAATTGGCAGCTTATCTGAAAGACCAGCTTCCTAAGATACATATAATATGGTAATATATATACCTGAAAAGTCGGCAGCCTGTAATTGTCCCTTCTTAAAAGCTTGGGGGATTTCTGTAGTTTTTCTTGTTGATCTGACACCGGTCGATAGTAATGATGCAATCCTATTTATATAAAAGAAAAGCAAAAACGGTGTATCTTAATATAAGGGTTGCTTCGACATGAAGTAAGATCAATGTCTTTATATGCTAAGTTCTAATGGCGTGCTTAATGTTTTGGGCGAAGTCCAAATACACGCTTGTAAACCTGAACCTGCTTGCTGCCGGCTAAAAAGGATAGTAAAGTCTCCGGCATCAAAGCAAAGAGCAGATTTGTAGCGACGCGTGTCTATTAAATCTAGCTGGCGCTTTCCTTACTCACTTGATTTTGAGAGGCTGCGAGGTCTCGTCTTGCCCATACCGCTGTAACTAAACGGGTTTGTGTGACGGGTATTTAAACTTACTTTGGCGCGCTGCAGCTCGTTGCTAATTGACACATGTCGCGATATTCGGTGCGGCGAGATGTCGGATCGGCTATGGTAATCCTTAATGCAAAAATGTCGCCATCTTAGAGAGATATTATGGCTATGAATTTATTTATTTAAACACACATTTGAAGCAATTAAGTGATCTATGTGTAGCTTGTCTCAAACAAGATAAACATTTCAAATAATTACTTGCCGATATGTATATGCATTGCATGTCGATGAAAGGAAAAATTATTTCATCGGTATATAGCTTCCTAACAAATGTTTACTACGCGATATATGTGTCCCTGAATAAACATAATTACCGCTTATGAAATGTGTGATATTGAATAAAAAGACGCTACCAGAGAGCGCACAGAGTATATGATATAAATCTATGTGGATGTAGCAATCCTAATAGTTAATACAAATGTGCCGCCATATTTGAATGGTAATTGACCTGTGGTACTTGTTTAAATGACATGTCACCTGTGAAGAATATCACGGCTGAACTGGGTATAGGATTCAGACTACAATCTGCAGACATTTGATAGAGAACTTATAAAAATACAACCTAACTCGTCAGTTGTAAGGATTATCACGGCTAGACTGAATATATGGTTCGGACTAAAATCTACAGACATTTAGTCGAGGGCTTTTTTTTAATATATACAAATATATATATCCTAACAAATTGTACATGTTGTACTATTTTTAAGACAGACTAGACAGTATGCATATATGTGCACCTTACAATAGTGCTTGCTCCCATGGGATTTCGGCATTTAACCCATTGGTTGCTGTTCCAAGCAAAAAAATCCAATATACTTCTCGCATCTTGCGAACTTTCTCCAAATCTTGACCAATTTTCACTTGAACCCTTTCTAAAAAGTACCATGACATGTTATCTGAGGTGTGGTTGTGTTCTATATAATGACTGACCATAGGTGCTGTAAGTTTCCTCGTTCGTATCGCGGATCTATGTTCCGTCAGTCTAACATTGAGGGCTCTCCCTGTTTGGCCCACATAGCCCATTTTACAGGGACAGATTATGAGATAAATCACGTTTGTGGTCCTGCAATTGTTAAGGTCCTTAGGCTTAACCAATTGTTTATTGAATGTTATGCTAGAGCCTTGCACTGCTGTTTCACAAGACTTACAGTTGCGACAACTGTAAGTTCCTGTCACTGGTTGCATATTCAAGGATGATTGTTGTGTATTGGAATTAGGTGTTAACATTCTTGATCTTACGATATGGTCTTTCAAGGACTTATTTCTCTTATATGCGAAAAATGGTTTTGGCAGTTGTTCTGTTTTGGAGAGATTCACATTTAGTATATGCCAGTTAGCGCATATTACCTGTCTTATTCTGTTATTTAGAACTGAATGCTTGGTTATAAAAATCAGGTTTGGGACCGATTTGGTTGTTTTGGGTTCAAGAAGACATTGTCTATCCTAAAAGCGGGCCCGCTTGTACAAATCCCTTATGATTTTCTTTGGGTACCCACGTGCCAAAAATTTGGCCTTCATCATTGTGGATTTTTCGTCATAGTCTAGGATACTTGTACGGTTGCGTCTAAGACGCAGAAATTCACCAAAAGGTACACTGTTTTTTTGCACTGTAGGATGGTAACTGTCGTAATGTAAAAGGGTATTCCTTGCCGTTGGCTTGACATACAGGTCAACGGCAAGGACCCCTTCCTGGTGTTTGATGACCACATCCAAACACTCCACTTGTGCCCTATCTACATGTTTGGTAAATTTGATGTTATTATCGCATTTGTTAATCCATAGAAAGAATTCCTCTAGATTGTCTTCGTTCTCAATCCAGATGAAAAAAACGTCATCTATGTATCTGGACCACAATGTTAGAGACTCATAAAATGGCGCTATTTCATTGAATATATATCTGTCCTCAAAGCGGGACATGTATATATTGGCTATAGTTGGGGCGCAAGATGCACCCATACTGACTCCTTGCTGTTGTTTGTAGATATTGCCATTAAATTCAAAGATGTTGTCTGTGAGCACGATCTTAAGACATTCTAGGATGAATATAGATGGGCAAAGGATTTGGTACTTCTGCATGAACCAATGCGTAGCTTCTAGTGCACCTTGGATAGGGCTCAGTGGACTAATGCATCCACTGCAGGGACCTGAGTTCAACCTCATGGTCACAGGTTCAAATCCTGGTGGATCCACTAAGCCTTTCATCCATCTGAAGTTGATAAAATGAGTACCATTGAGGTGGGTAATAATAAACATCTGTTATTAAGCACCAAGATGCCCCACCAGGGGTGAGCGTGTGCTTTACAAATACATATGTTCTGTTAATTATTTATATACATTAAAGTTCCATTTATTTTTACATTTAAAAATAAAATATTCTAATAAAGTCTTTTAATTTTATTATATATATTTCTTACATTAAATTAAAATATATATTTATAGGTTGTTTTTAAAGTTGAAATAAATGATTTAATGTTTACATTATTCCTATGGGGTTCTATTTTAAGTGCCTGTCTCCATTATTTTCTATGGTTGTGCATTGCAGTACCTCTGAGGGGCCATATGTATAACTGGACTTACACCAAGGCTAGGCTAAAGTACATTTACAACTGTTTTCTGGCCTTTTTGGTGGTAGTAGCTTTAGAAGTGTAGTTTGTGAATAGCATTTGGCTTATTCCTTTGTGGTTGGGTGTTTATGTTACCATGTCCCTCCCTAAAATCTTCGTTATTCCTCCTAAAACCCCTTCCCTTTCGCAGTAGGTATTTCACATTTTGTGAATAAGGCCTGCATACTGGAAAATGCTATTCACAATTTTACATGTGGAGACCTCTATCTCTCCTATTCTTTCTATACTGAGTCCTCCCCCATACTTGTGAAGGTGTAGCCACACATAGGTATACATAATAAAATAGTAATGTGAGAGGAACCCTGGGAGATTGGCTGTGAAATGCTGAATATTTACTACTAAATGAGAGGGGGTTAGGGAAGGGTACTGAGGGTTTCCTGGTGGGACATGCAAGTACAAACTCCTACCCAGAGGCCCATTGCTATTCATAAACTACTACCAAAAAGGACACGTAATACTTGCCAATGTACTCTAGACCAGACTTGGACTAAATCCAGCATCACACATGGCCACTCACAGGTACTGCAACACACTCCTAAAGTATCACACTCACAATTGGGCCTTAGAGGGTATCACCAGATAATATAATGGAGTTTGAACAATAATCCCTCATTCTAGTATTTTAGCCAAGTTTGTGAAAGATTCCAACTATTTTCCTTCAACCTCGGTTTGCATCATGGAATAACTCAGCACTGCTTGCTCCCAGTCAGGGACCGCCCAGTGCATTAAGTTGATAAAAAGAATAACTGCGTCATAATTACACGTGGTCGTTTTCTTTGGTCTAAGGGTCTGTTATTGGAGCAGATTGATTAAAAAAACATGACAGTGATCCATTCTCTTTCTCAGAGGTTATATGCTTCTTGAGTTTATGATATCACATTTGGCTCTGTTCCACCGAAGTGAAACGGGACCAAAACAAAAATATATGATATTTCATATTCTAACAGCTATGTGCCAATAGAAAATAAAGTTTTAAAAGAAAGGCTGACAGCAAAATGAATTTAGAGGAAGCTGTTTTCGCAGCTCGCACATTAATCACGAGAGGCCTTCGTTTAATCTCAGGAGCCAGCACGCAGCAGGATGAGGTAATATCGGCACATGCTGCGGATAAGATAGAGCGTAAATGCATTTTCATTTTTGGCGCGGGCGCTGGGAAGATTGTGGGCCTGCTGGAAGGAATCCTCGAGAGCTGAGGTTAAGCAGCAGTGTGTGAAAGAGCCCGATTAGACTGGTTTTAATGCAAGGTGCTGATGGAGTATGAAGTGCCATTAATAGACAGGTAATTTGGAAAGGTATCTCGTGTTTGGCGAGATAAGTGGCAAGCAGGCGGCTGACACGCCTCAGAACATTGGCCCTGCCAGCCAACACCTTTACTGGATAAGCAGCAGAACCCTGCCCTGTGGACCTGCCTGTGAGTGTTCGTGGTTAAGAGTAAAACTTTCAGAGATTGCTACAGGCTGGCGATAGAGCCAGTCTAATGATCCTCATCTAGAAGTTATAGTGTGGGGGAGTATGTAGCACTGAATCACAAGCTGTTGCATGTCAGCTGTTACTTGTATTAGAGTTAAAAAAAAGTTCGTGTGTTCGGTTTTAACCCATTATGATTTATTCCACTGAAAACCTTAATGTAACTGGTGTGATGAAGTGTTCCATCAATTTCCATTTAAAATGTGAAAAATGTTATGGTTTGCCCACTTAATTCCTTGTTTTCGTTTTGGAACACTCTTCCAGAAAACCGACAATAAGTATTTTTCTAGATATTTAGTAGTCACTAATGGTTCGATGGAGCAAAGATCCATTCCAAGCAATTTGTGATTGGGGCATTCAGGCCCCTCATGTCTGAGTTCCTGAATCTTTCTTCATTCTCTTTCACGGTCTATTTCTTTGCCCTCCCACCCACTCATCCTCCTCCGGTGTGGGCTGCTATGTACAATCTATACTACTATTATAAAGGAAGAACTTTGAGGCTTTGAGGCGGGTAAACTCGGGAACCACAGCGGCAATCCACACACCCGATACATTGTTGGAATCCTCAGGGTGTGCAGATGGACATAGGCTATATAAATTTTAAAAATACGTTATATTTAAAAAATTAACATTAAAAAAAAGTAGTCCCCTCGAAGTAGCGCCAGCCGCGACCTGCGTGCTGACGTCGTCCAGTAGCGCGAGGAACGCTAGGAGGAGCGGCGGACATGACGCGAGGGAGGAGCACTGACGAGCGGCACACAGGCGGCGAGCAGCAGCAGACCGGCAGAGCGGCGAGGAGCACTGAACTGAGGAGCGGCGGCTAAGCGGCGGACATGGCGCGGGGGAGGAGCACTGACGAGCGGCACACAGGCGGTGAGCAGCAGCGGACCGGCAGAGCTGCGAGGAGCACTGAACTGAGGAGCGGCGGCTGAGGTAAGGCTCCGGGGGACAATGTCCGAGCAGGCGGGGGTCGGGGCACGCGGGGGATGGAGAGTTACAACAAAAAGGCTCCGGTGGACAATGTCAGGGCAGACGGGGGTCAGGACAGGCGGGAGACCCTCTGGCATAATTGTGCTCAAGTTCCCGACTCCCGCCAGCCGCTCCATACTCTGTGAACTCCTACTCTTATCCCTGCAACCTCTGCTCATCCTCGCCTCCCTGCAAACAGAGCGCCAGAGCCCCACTTACCCAGAAAGCTCCCCAGTGCCTCAGGCGCTGCTGCTGGCCACCACTGCAACACTGGGCCTCTGGCATAATTGTGTGAGGTAAGCCTCCGGAGGACAATGTCCGGGCAGGCGGGGGTCGGGGAAGCCTGATTGCTCCTGGACAAGGTCGGGACGGGCTGCTATCTATACTACTATTATAAAGTAAGAACTGGGAACCTTTGAGGCGGGTAAACTCGGGAACCACAGCACCAATGCAAACACCCGATTCATCATTGTATTCTCAGGGTCTGCAGATGGAAATAGGCTATATAAAATACAAAAAATACGTTAATTAAAAAATGTAAGATAAAAAAAAAGTAGTCCCTTGGAAGTAGCGCCGGCCGCGACCTGCGTGCTGACATCAGGAGCGCGGGGAGGAGCGGCGGACATCAGCGCGGGAAGGAGCAGCGGACAGGCGGGGAGGAGCGGTGAGGAGCAGCGGAGGACAGGCGGTGAGGAGCAGCGGACAGGCGGTGAGGAGCAGCAGACAGGCGGTGACGAGCGGCGGACAGGCGGTGAGGAGCAGCAGACAGGCGGTGAGGAGCGGCAGACAGGAGCGGTGAGGAGTTTGCGGACAGGAGCGGTGAGGAGCGGCGGACAGGAACGGTGAGGAGCGGTGGCGGACAGGCGGTGAGGAGCAGAGGAAAGGCGGTGAGGAGCAGCGGACAGGCGGTGAGGAGCAGCGGACAGGCGGGGAGGAGCGGTGAGAAGCAGCGGACAGAGGTAGGTGAAGCAGCCGCAGTTGCACTCACGGGGCGGGCGGGGGCCCTGAAGCCTGATTTCTCCCAGACAAGGTCGGGACGGGCTCCTACTTTTGTTATAAAGGTGGTATTATATAATCCATCATGATGACATTTGTATGTTGCAGGCCTTTATTTCTTTCCTATTGTTCTTATTGACTATTGCTCGTTGTTGTTTTATAAAATTCATTCAAAAGACAGCTGGGTGGGACATATGGTTAAGCTATCAGTCAAACCAGAGAAGACACGTGTGTAGTCAACAAGCAAGCACGGCTGCCTGTTACAAAGACCACTTCTGCCTCCCCAATTTGGTAGCTACTAACAAAACTTTTAAAAGACTAGTCCAGCTCATCAAGGTAAATATTGCAATAGAGAAAGCTCAGAGCCTGTTGAACTCTCTTCTCTTCGGTCGGTGGACCTTTTATTAGTTGGTTGAGCGGTATGAGGGAGTTAGCGTAAATTCAAAATTACAATAACAGTTAAACAAACTAGTCACACAATAAGGCCAGGACTACTGAATAAAGTTAACGAGTTTCATTGCAAACACAGAAACAAACATATATATGAGTCTCAGCAGCATGTTACAAAAATATAGTACTCAAGAATAAATCTGAATCTCTTAATGAAATTCAACCTAAACAATAAAAAGCACACCAGAAACTAGGTGGCAGCTATGCAGAAAATGAGGATGAGGATCTGAAGACTAAACTGCAAGAGTTGATCCTTTTGCATAGTCATTACTGGATCTAAAGAAAACTCTATTCTAAAATGGGGGAAAATCCTAATAAATCTAAGGTAAGCAAATAACAGGTGTCAGCATAATGGAGTCTTTCGGAAAGTACTTCAGGTCTGTAAAATTTATTGCATGAAGCCACACAGTGAGAAGACAAGCAAACCGGTCTATACCTAATGAAATCCTAAGGGTCTTTGCTCTCTAACTAATAATGCAACACCTATTAACACACTATGGGGCCGATTACGTTGCAGCCCCTGAAGGCTCCGAACCGACGGTTGGTGCCTTCCTGGTCGCATCGTAATGGGCTGCTTGGTTTAGTTTCCGACCATCAAATTGTGATGCTAGCGGTTGGAAAGTAAACCGGCTGGTCCTTCTAGCTGGCTTATGACGAGCTCATGGAGCCCATCGGGTAATCAGAGCAGCTTGTAATCCCAGAGGGCAGGCCTTTCCACCCTTGGGATTACGATGCATGGTTTCCAACATGGTTTTTATGCCAGCCTGTCTGCATGTAAACCATATCAGAAAGCATATTTGTGGGCCCCCAGCAGGGCCTCTTTGTGTATGGGACCTCCAGTTGGGGGCAGAGGGGGCATCTATGGTACCCCCCTGTTGATCCCTGCACCTTGTGGCAGGCACCTCGAGGTACCTGCCACGGAGTACAGGGATGAACATTTTCAATGGGAGTTTGTGTTACGGCCGGTTTACAGCTGTTACACGGGCTCCCATTGAGAAATGGGAGTATATGACCAAACAGTGCTCAGTCACATTGTAATTGGCGGGCTGGGACACATTACAGCGAAAAACAAAAAGTAACATTGTAGTCCATAATTTCCCAAACACGTGGAAGGTGCATATATCAGACTGGTCCTTTCATCCACACTGCAGTGATACCAGGCATGGAGTTTGTTGCCCATCTTGCCTCCCTGTCATATTCTAACATGGGGATTCAACCCTCAGAGCACAGCCCTTTTAATTAGCCTTTCCCCAGTCACGTGCAACACCTCAAATGCTCCTTTCTATGGTAGATCACATATGGCTGCAATGTGGTACTTGTTTGGGAATCTGATGCTGTCCACATGACGGATGCTTTGAATGTATCTTTCCCTTTCCCTGTCGCCAAAACCCAATGACTGCCTGCCATGGCATTGCAATAAACATTTGTTTTGTCCTCCTCCCTGCTGACCTCGTTGCTGGGTGTCTGCCTGGTGAATCCTTCTGTCTGCGTCTTCAAGTATGACTGCTACTGCTTCCCATTCTTTTATTTTGCATGAAGTTTGGGGCTGTCCCTATTCCTGACTACCATGTTATTTTCCTGATATCTGAAGACACAGGGATCACTCACCAATATCAAACAGGAGATTGCGGGCATTCTTTACAACTCAGGGAGCCAGGTCTTTTGTCTACGGCGGCAAGAGGGCCCCACAGCCCCCCTTGACTCTTCAAGGCAGGTTAGTCAAGAAGGCAAGGCCTAATTTAAAGAAGCGTCTGTGGAGGTTCAAACTAGAAAGACTATAACACGTTACAAAACATATGGACTATCCAGTCAGAGCTGTTATTTTATATAAAAATAACAGCCTTCTATTTCCACTATAAATATACAATTTTTAAGGTTTTGAGGGCATTTCACTGCACATTGCTTAACTGTTCTCCTATGAGCATTGTAAGAACCCTCAATGCTCTCATGTAGCTACGAAACATAGGCTTGGAGGGAAAAAGGAATAAAAAACAGCAAAGACTTTTTATTCAAATTTGAAGCTCATATAGTTTACTTTGATCAAAAATATCCCCTATTGATTTCTTAAAAAGCTTCACTTTAAATCTTCTTATATATGGAATTATTTACATCCAGCATATGCATTATCGTAACAAGAAAGTATGAATTTCATTACAGGGTGCATCAACCATTATCAATAATTTTGTCAACCGATATCAGCTGGATCACTGAAACAATATCGACGTCAAGAATATCGAATTACAAAAATATCGAGGTAAAAATATAGAATACCAAAATATCGACTTCCTATCTCCAAACAGGTAAGTAGAAAAATATATAATCAAAAATATCGATGTAAAAAACATAGTTAGTCAAAATATCGAATTTTTTAAAGTGCTTTAAATTAATTAAAAATTAATGAAATAATAAATATAATTAACTTAAACATACTTAAAATACTTAATTAACCTTAAAATTAATACATAATTAATGTAAGTAAAAAAACATACAAATTGATTTGTTAATTCATATATATATATATATATCTGGAAACACTCGAACCACTTCCTGATACTCCGCAGCAGCAGACAGGCGAGGAAAGAGACACAGACCTCCGAGGTATTTCAAGTGGGCAGTGATTTTATTTTAAGTGACCCAACACAAATATATATATCCACAAAGTACCTTTATCCGTTTGAATAAAACGTCGCCGACACTCTGAAAGTTGCTGTGCACGAATGATATTTAATAAGGCAGGAAAACAACGCGTTTCGCTTTACAGCTTGATCACGTTTACAAAGTGAATCACCAAACAATTGTCCTTTTACACTTTCTAGTGATCTAAAAAGAGGACAAGAATGAATGAAAAGTAACAACCTAGGACATTTGGCGGTACAAATCACATGTAGAACAGACACGTTATAAAAGAAAACTTCAGCTGGCTAAAAGAACAGGCTTTTATTAAACAATTAACACAAGTAAAAAATCATTCATGTATCATCAAATGACAATTATAAAATCACATTATATACCTAACAATTACGTATAACAAATTCATATACAATTTTTTTAAAAATTAAAATATTGAATATAGGAGAAAGTGGCATGAAAATTCGGTCTCTACGCGCGTTTCGGCGGCCAGCGCTTTCTTCCTGGAGCAGCCACAAAATATCTACAAAGTCAAAAATGCATAAAATATAAATTATGTCAATCCCAAATTACAGATTCAAGACATGTTCCTAAACATTCTCATTGCATAAACAATCAAGCTTTAAAATTCTTTTAGCAGCTGTAGATAAAGAGAGTATCCTATAATAATTCATACGTGTCTTGTCATTTCCTTAACAAATTAGTACTGTCTATGATGGACTTTAGCGAAAAGAAAGTGCCTTTGATGGGCAATTGTTGGGAAAAGGGGACTTGCCAATGATGGGCAAATGTGAGGGGAGGGTTATTCGTATAATTTGAGGACTTGAGGGAAAAATAGATGCCATTGATGGGCAATTGGTGGAAAGGAATACTTGCAAATGATGGATAATTATAGAAAAAAGTTCTTCTATAAATTATCATTTATATTCTGCACACTTTAGATTAATGGTTATTTAATTTCTAGAGATGTTCTGGAAATACAAGGTAACCAATATCTCATGTTGTACAATGGATACAAAAAAATTTTTTTCCTTCCCCTCCCTTAGATCAATTAGTGATATTCTTATGTCTCAGACTGTTTGGATAAGTTTATATATATTAGAGGGTTTTAATACTTACTGAATGTTCGTTTTATCAAAGAGTAGGTGATAAGATAAATATTCGTTTTCTCATTCGAAGTCTTTTGGTGATAAATTGATAGAAACTATGGATAGAAAAGACAATTCTATGTTTGTCTGCTAAACTACAGTTTTACCATATTGATCAGTCGATTAAATCAGTGCTCGTTTAAAACGAACATTCAGTAAGTATTAAAACCCTCTAATATATATAAACTTATCCAAACAGTCTGAGACATAAGAATATCACTAATTGATCTAAGGGAGGGGAAGGAAAAAAATTTTTTTGTATCCATTGTACAACATGAGATATTGGTTACCTTGTATTTCCAGAACATCTCTAGAAATTAAATAACCATTAATCTAAAGTGTGCAGAATATAAATGATAATTTATAGAAGAACTTTTTTCTATAATTATCCATCATTTGCAAGTATTCCTTTCCACCAATTGCCCATCAATGGCATCTATTTTTCCCTCAAGTCCTCAAATTATACGAATAACCCTCCCCTCACATTTGCCCATCATTGGCAAGTCCCCTTTTCCCAACAATTGCCCATCAAAGGCACTTTCTTTTCGCTAAAGTCCATCATAGACAGTACTAATTTGTTAAGGAAATGACAAGACACGTATGAATTATTATAGGATACTCTCTTTATCTACAGCTGCTAAAAGAATTTTAAAGCTTGATTGTTTATGCAATGAGAATGTTTAGGAACATGTCTTGAATCTGTAATTTGGGATTGACATAATTTATATTTTATGCATTTTTGACTTTGTAGATATTTTGTGGCTGCTCCAGGAAGAAGGCGCTGGCCGCCGAAACGCGCGTAGAGACCGAATTTTCATGCCACTTTCTCCTATATTCAATATTTTAATTTTTAAAAAAATTGTATATGAATTTGTTATACGTAATTGTTAGGTATATAATGTGATTTTATAATTGTCATTTGATGATACATGAATGATTTTTTACTTGTGTTAATTGTTTAATAAAAGCCTGTTCTTTTAGCCAGCTGAAGTTTTCTTTTATAACGTGTCTGTTCTACATGTGATTTGTACCGCCAAATGTCCTAGGTTGTTACTTTTCATTCATGCATATTTCCCTGGCCTAGGAATTGTGAAATTCGTTGATTCAGGGGGTCCTTGATATATATACATTGATTTTCCCACAGCTTGTCTGTGTAGGGCGATTCTTCAGTAATATCAGAATATATCTTATCCTTCTTGTCATTTCCTTATTCAATCACTGCCATTAAAATTTATTACTTATCAGATCCCAATTCAATATCAGTATGGCATTTAAAAAAACCTTCGGATTTACAGACGAAGAATTTGAAACACTTGTGGGTATATCCTCTACCTTTGGAACTTCAACCTCTAACTCCTATCCACACAATGATGATACAAAAAAATTATTAGACCTGAAAAAGAAACTTAAAAGAATTGAGGCACATGGGGAATTTATGCTGGCCTATCTTAGGCTAGGCATAATCCCCATGGGTCTAAGGGTGAGAAACATCCCGGGCCTATTTGTACATTATAAAGCCTTTTTAGATAAATGGAGCAGAATCGCGAGTAGATGCTCAAGGGACCTAATGATGCTCATCGTAGAGACTGCAAAGGAATTAGCAGCAGAAGTAAGGACTGAGATAGAGGAATTAGAAACCAAACTCAAACAACTAGGTGACATAGAAGAAGCTAAAAAGAAAATAGAGGAATGCAATAAAGAAATAGAATCATTCACGAGTTACTTAGAAAAAAGAAAAAACGACAAATTGCTGAAAGATAAAAGATATGCAACAATTGAAAATACATACCCCTACCTAAGAACTGACTTCTACCAACAGAATCATTACACTACTGAAAATAATGAACCCCAACAACAGAACCAACGGGTAAATACTTTTTCGGAAACTTCCGACTCTGAAAATGAAAGTGAAGGTTACTATGATTCAGATTTACTCTATAATCAAACATCTAATAGAGGAAATCGTAGGCAGCCTTTTTTAGGGAACCGCGGGGGACGTCGGGGACGCCCCAGAGTCCATTTCCAAGGCCAACCAAGAGGCAGCTACCAACCGCAGCACCATCATCAACAGGAAGAGCCGCAATTTGTAAGGGAGACGAGAAGCCGACAGTATTGGAAGCAGGGCATATAATTCCTATCTTTAATCTAGCCAAATTAGAACTAGATGAACATAGTACAAATTTACTGTCTAAAGGGTTATCTTATGTCCCCCACTCTACGGTCAATTTATTTGAATTGTACTGCGACATTATCTCCTTTTTCCGTAAAATTCGCTTGAAAAAATTCTTTATCTCAAATATCACATCAGACGAAGAAAATTCCCCTGTAAAATCACTTTGCCTCCCATCCACCTTCTGTCCCGGTCTTGAACAACTAGGGCCAGAAGTAGCCACCTTCGAATTAGTAGTGCTAAAAAAGCTAGACCAAGCACTTAGATTCATCCCTAAACCCATTTATAATCTAGGGAAAGAGGAACATCAAGCCTTAATATCGCTCTCAAAAAACAAAGACCTTACTATTAAAGGATGTGATAAAGGTGGAGGGATTGTAATTGTAGATACTCCAGAGTACGAAGCCAACATGTTAAAAATGCTGAACGACCCAACTTTCTATGTTCCTCTCAAATCTCATTCCACAATTAAAATATCTAAGAGAATTTTGTCCCTAACTAAAACTGCTCAGGAAAACGGATTAATAAGTACGAAAGAATATGACTATCTGAACCATCACCAAGGAAAAACAGCCTGCATCTACGGTCTACCAAAGATCCACAAAGATGCCAGGAACCCTCCATATAGACCTATAGTCTCCACAATAGGAACACCAACTGAACCACTTTCTAAATACGTGGACAATTATTTACGTCCCTTTGTCCCCAAGATCGAATCATATATTCGAGACACGGGACATATAATCCGGAAAATTGAAGGAACTCCTTTCAACTCAAATAACGAATTATTGGTCACAATGGACGTAGAGTCCCTGTATAGTAATATCCCCTTGACAGATGCATTAACAACCACAAGTTGGTTTATTGATCTTCACCAAATACCATGCCCAAAAGAATTCCTTCTCAAGTGTTTAGAAATTGTACTAACAGAGAATGTTTTTGAATTTGGCAATCACTTATACCGTCAAGTCAAGGGTGTAAGTATGGGGGCCTCAGTAGCCCCGTCAGTGGCCAATATCTTTATGGCAGCGTTTGAGAAGGAATTCATCCATAATGAAGTTGCCCCTTTCTATGAGTCTGTCTCCCATTGGTCCAGATACATCGATGACATCTTTTTTGTCTGGACCGATGGGAGAGAGAATCTCTATGAATTCCTACAATGGATCAATGGAGCAAATCCTAATTTAAACTTCACTTCCCATGTTAGCAATAAGAGAGTTGAATTTCTGGATATAGAAATCTTTGACAATGAAGGAACCCTGGAAGTGGACCTTCACATAAAACCTACAGCGAGAAACACCCTACTCCACTACCAAAGCTACCATCCTCGGACACAGAAAAACAGTATCCCCTTTTCACAGTTCTTACGTGTTAGACGTAATTGTACAAACATAAAAGACTTTGACAAACAAGCGGAAATGATGAGAACAAAATTCCTTGAGAGGGGCTACCCACACCGATTGATAAGAGAATCATATAAACGTGCACGATACTACGATAGGGACTGCTTACTTAGAGAAAAAACCCCCAAACCCAACGACCAATTGGTCTGCATTACAAGGCACTCGACAATGAACGAAAAAATAAGATATGTCATAAATTCAAACTGGCATATATTAAATAGTAACAGTACCAATGAACAGAAACTGACGAAACCGATTTTTGCACACAAAAGAAACAAAAACCTTAAAGAATTCATTGTTCACTCTCGCTTTGAGAATAGTTCCCAAAAAGACGTATTAAATCAACGTTCAATTGTAACTAACCATCCACTAAAAGGAACTTTTCCGTGCTCATCATGCAATTCATGTAGTAGCATTATGTTAGGCGAAGAATTTGAACACAATGGCCACAGAACCAAGGCAAAGGAAATGTGGAACTGCAAAACAAATAACGTAGTCTATTTCATACAATGTCCATGCCTCCAAGGATACATAGGCGAGACCTCGAGAGCTATTCAAACACGCCTGAATGAACATCGTTCGGCGATAAGAACCAGAAAAACGATATGCCCAATGGTCAAGCACTTCTTAGAGAAAGGGCACAGTGCTACTGACTTTAAATGGAGAATTCTAGAGAAGATCCATGTGCCAGACTCTAAAGGAGGCACATCTATCCGCAAGAAACGAGAAGTTTTCTGGATCTTTGTTTTTAACACTTTTAAACAAGGCCTAAACAGCGAAATCCCGTGGGAACACGCAATTCTCTAAAGGACTGACTTCAATATAAAATCGACACTTTTTCATGTCTGTATAACCACAAGATGATGCGCGGGTAACTTCCATGAATCCTCTACATAGACTGTTATGCCCTCATCATTTATATACTTAGAAAAGAAAAATGGTCGCGCTTCTACGTGACTGAGCAATAGAGTCAATAGGAAGATTATAGTCACATCTTCCTATCATGTAGGTACTTAGAATCACAGCGCGCATTTCACAACACTGACAATGATGTAAATATGGAAGGCAAATCTACCGCCAGTAGAGAACGGGCGCACAGTAATTATATGCCAATATACGAAATCCACCAGAACCGTCGAGTCACACATATAACAAGAAAAGATTTACTCAAAACGCTCCGTTTTTTATTGATTTAGATAAACAGCAGACATCATAAGACAGGCTCGAATGTAGGTACTTAGAATCACAGCGCACATTTCACAACACTGACAATGATGTAAATATGGAAGGTAAATCTATCGCCAGTAGAGAACGGGTGCGCAGTAATTACATTCGAACTATGAAATCCATCAGAACCATTGAGTCACACATATAACAAGAAAAGATGTACTCAAAACGCCCCCTTTTTTTATTGATTTTGATAAACAGCCGACATCGTAATACAGGCACGAATGTAAACATGGCCGGTCAACCAATCACAAGCAGGGAATTGACGCGAGCCAATCAGACGCGAGGATAGGAAACTCCGCTTTCATCTTAGACCCAATCAGGGATTGACTTTCTAAACTCCGCGATTGTGTGACTAAAACTCCGCAACTCCGCATCTCCGCACCGTCACGTTAAAGCTACGTGATCGCAGGTGCTAACAATTGAAAGCACTTAAGGAGCATATAAATAACGGCGCCAGGAAACAGACCAGCAATTTGTTTTTTCCCGCGCTCGCCGCCCAACAAGACGTCGCATCCCGCCACCGGACATAGGGAGCCCTGCCGACCATTTACAGGTAAAAATCCCCACCAGAAGCCCTTAAAAATAGATCACTTAAGAGAAGTGAAAATAGATTTTGACTTGTAGCTTCCAGTGACCCTTGTCTCTCTTTACCTTTCTTTAAATCCACAGGCAGGGAGATCTTTTAAATCATTGCCTGGAATACTCCTAAGGATTAACATCTTTCTATACCTGAAACTTGGGATAAGCATCTTTCTTTTTCTTAGGTAAGACATAGTGTGTTACTGGAAACAATATAGGGACTAGTAGAGATACAGCATATATTAAGGCATGTCATTATAACATCCATATACCTTCCTAGGTTATCAGATCCTTAAGAAAAATAGACCTACTATCAATCTGAAAGTCTATTGGACCAAACCCAAAGTAACTTAGATAAAGCCTAGGAGGTAAGAAATCTTAACCCACACATTTTAAATATTTTTTTAAAAATACCATGAGATAATAGCCTTTGAAAGAGAGAAAATAACTGTTAATAAGTAGAAAGCCTAAGCATCCATTATGTTTATTCTTCCAACTATGGCACTAATTAGAGATCCAGAAACACCCCGGAAACGAAATTTATCCAATATCAGCATAAAAAGGGTTCCGGTTGGCGGGACTTTCTATTTACTCATCGAAGCAATCAGGTAAAACGAGCACTGATTTAATCGACTGATCAATATGGTAAAACTGTAGTTTAGCAGACAAACATAGAATTGTCTTTTCTATCCATAGTTTCTATCAATTTATCACCAAAAGACTTCGAATGAGAAAACGAATATTTATCTTATCGCCTACTCTTTGATAAAACGAACATTCAGTAAGTATTAAAACCCTCTAATATATATAAACTTATCCAAACAGTCTGAGACATAAGAATATCACTAATTGATCTAAGGGAGGGGAAGGAAAAAAATTTTTTTGTATCCATTGTACAACATGAGATATTGGTTACCTTGTATTTCCAGAACATCTCTAGAAATTAAATAACCATTAATCTAAAGTGTGCAGAATATAAATGATAATTTATAGAAGAACTTTTTTCTATAATTATCCATCATTTGCAAGTATTCCTTTCCACCAATTGCCCATCAATGGCATCTATTTTTCCCTCAAGTCCTCAAATTATACGAATAACCCTCCCCTCACATTTGCCCATCATTGGCAAGTCCCCTTTTCCCAACAATTGCCCATCAAAGGCACTTTCTTTTCGCTAAAGTCCATCATAGACAGTACTAATTTGTTAAGGAAATGACAAGACACGTATGAATTATTATAGGATACTCTCTTTATCTACAGCTGCTAAAAGAATTTTAAAGCTTGATTGTTTATGCAATGAGAATGTTTAGGAACATGTCTTGAATCTGTAATTTGGGATTGACATAATTTATATTTTATGCATTTTTGACTTTGTAGATATTTTGTGGCTGCTCCAGGAAGAAGGCGCTGGCCGCCGAAACGCGCGTAGAGACCGAATTTTCATGCCACTTTCTCCTATATTCAATATTTTAATTTTTAAAAAAATTGTATATGAATTTGTTATACGTAATTGTTAGGTATATAATGTGATTTTATAATTGTCATTTGATGATACATGAATGATTTTTTACTTGTGTTAATTGTTTAATAAAAGCCTGTTCTTTTAGCCAGCTGAAGTTTTCTTTTATAACGTGTCTGTTCTACATGTGATTTGTACCGCCAAATGTCCTAGGTTGTTACTTTTCATTCATGCATATTTCCCTGGCCTAGGAATTGTGAAATTCGTTGATTCAGGGGGTCCTTGATATATATACATTGACTAAAAAGAGGACAAGCCACCAAGTGAATAATCTGGTCGGTATCTACATGGCAGACATGTTTTAAGGAGCAAAATATTATATATGTATTTTGCGCTCAACCTTATAAATTGTACATATTTACAAAGAAAGCTTATGCTACAAACAAATGTATGCGTATGTTAATTAACAAACACAAAAATATATAAATCATATGTACCGATTTCGACTTGACAGTTGCGTTTGCATTGCTGCTAAATGTTGAAAAAAGAGGATTGTTCTTACTCTAGTTCATATTCTTTGTCTGCACTGTACAAAACATATTGCATTCATGTCATTCATCACAGCGAGCGAGTGTTGGTGCAGGGTTACGCCCAAGTGGGCGAATGGCCCAATCAAATCAAATTTCTTAGTCTTATTTTGTGATTGTTCTGATGGTATAGAGTCCAAGCCCCAGTGGGCGAAATTTGCTCAATGATTCTGAGTGCAGATTATATATGCCATTAATTCCATACAAAGTCCACGCCCCAGTGGGCAAGCCAAATTTGCAACAATACATTAGAAGTATAGCTGTCAAGACGTTTTTCAAATCCTGCAGTTTGTCAATTTTCAAAGCTTTCACAATACTTAATTAGACATAGCATGCTCCTTATTCTGTCATATCAGTTCATGAGGTACCTAAACAGAAAATGTTAAAAAAAGGAAGTTAAAAACGATTTATCTAATCGTACATCCGTCCGCAGGGGCACTTCAGGCAGTATACCACAAATGTGGTCGAACAAGTGATAAACTTGTTGATTTTGATTTTAGAGTCCCTGTGTGGCACCTGGTAGCTCAATACCCTCTGACTATTACTGCAGGCTTTGCATTTCCCGCATGGATACGAGCCATGCATTGACTGCAGTTCTCCTTTGGATTTGCCCTTCAGTAGGTGGCTAGTGACCAGTCTATCTTTTAAAGATCTTAGTTTTCTAAAGGTTATCATGGGATGTTGTTGTAGATCCTTCCCGATTACATTATCGGATTTAAGGATCCCCCAATTCTTGGCCATGATGGCTCTCACCTTGTTAGCTGCCACTGAGTAGTTAGTGATAAGTCTAATGATACCACTCCCTCCTTTGGGGCTGTCCACCTTTTTATCCTGTAAGAGGGTATGTCTATTGACTTTCTCTGCTTTCTTCTCAGCTTGTTGGAGGGTAGTTTCAGAATAGCCGCGAGATTTAAAGCGTTTCACGCTTTGTTGAGCGGCCTCTGTGTAATCTCTCTCCAGGGAACTGTTGCGCTTGATCCTCAACAGTTCCTCGTAGGGGATGCTTTTGACCAGGGAGGTCGGGTGGCTGCTGCGTCCGTGGAGGACAGAGTTACCCGCCGTCTCTTTTCTAAAGAGGGCGGTCTGGATTTTGCCTGAGCCAACGAAAACTCTGAGATCTAGGTAATTGACCTCCCTCTTGCTTAATGTACAGGTGAAATGCAGGTTAAGATCATTCTGGTTCAGAATCTTAATGTACTCTAGAGCTGACTCTTCCGACCCCCTCCAAATAAGGAAGAGGTCGTCGATATACCTTCTCCAGCATATCACTTTTTCCACCCAAGGGGTTTTGTCGTCTGCCCAGGCCACCTGCTTCTCCCACCAGCCCACGAAAAGGTTCGCGTAGCTGGGGGCGAAGCAGGTGCCCATCGCAGTCCCCCTTACTTGCCTATATCGTTGGCCTTGGAAAATAAAAATGTTGTTGTGCAAACAAAACGATATAAAGTCCAAAATCATTTGACTATGTTGCAGGTAACGGGCGGGTCTCAGATTCAAAAATGTCCTAACTGCTGCAATTCCGTCTTGGTGTCTTATGCTCGTGTAGAGGCTCGAGATGTCCATAGTAATCATCAATAGATCCTCCTCCCACTCCACATCTTGTATCTGCCTCAGAAAATATTTGGAGTCCTTGGTATAGGAGCTCAGTTCGGTGACCCATGGTGCCAGGAATGAGTCGATAAACTTCGACATATTCTCAGTTAGCCCACTGATGGATGACACTATGGGCCTCCCTGGTGGTTGCGTGGGGTGTTTGTGAATCTTAGGGAGGTGATAAAAACTCGGTAGTCTCGGTTGTTTGTTCTGTAGGAATGAGTATTCCTCCCTGTTTAGTATGCCCTTTCCATACCATTGATCAACAAGGGAGTGATAATTCCGGATACTCTCCCGATACTCTCGTTCCGTTGTAGGCATGTAATTGTTACAGTCTTGTAATTGACAAAGAGCTTCCTTGCAATACTGTTCACAACTCAAAATAACAATGTTCCCGCCCTTATCTGAGGGCTTTATTACTATAGAGTCATCTTGTTGTAGACTAGTAATTGCTTTGCATTGTTTGTATGAAAGGTTCCAGTGTATATTCTTCTTCCGTGATTCTTCCGATTTCGAAAGCTTTTGTAAGTCCTGGTTAACCGCATCTGAAAAGATATCCAAAGCGTCCATTGGTGTCTGTGGGAGAAAGCGGGAGGTTGGCTTGAAGTTGCTGGGTTCTCCGATCTGAATTATACCTAAGGACGTGCCTCTCCCAACAGTGTCAGTCGGGGGTGCTGTTTGACTCAGTCCTTCTTCCAATAGGTCTTCAAGTACCGCTAAGCCCTCCAAGTCATTGATGCTCATCTCAATGGGATCGATGTGAGTTGTGGCAGTCCCCCTTGGTGGACCTTGTGCCTTATCCTTGAGCGCTTTTTGTTTGAAATATTTCCAAAGTTTAAGTTTGCGGATGAACAGGAACTGCCTTATTAAATACCTTTCGTGCACAGCAACTTTCAGAGTGTCGGCGACGTTTTATTCAAATGGATAAAGGTACTTTGTGGATGTGTTGGGTGACCGGTAACCCTACGCCGACCCACCCGTGAACGGGACTGGTTCTGGACCGGAACTTTGGTGATGTTATATGTCCACAACAAGAAGCTTAAAGACCTCCAATACACGGTTCTCTGTTCAGTACCTCCACCCAGCCGTGGAGGTGACCGTGAAAAAATGCTCAGGCAGCGTGAAACCCAGTTGATTTTGTCCCTCGACACCAAAGCCCCTAATGGTCTTAACTTGACTGAAGATTTGAAAAGCTTCTTATAATGCTTCCTTCTGTCCCTAGTTAGGTGGTCTGGTCATAATTATTCTATTCCTTGCTCCAGTCTTTTCCTCTCTCTCGCTCAGTTTAGGCTCTTTGTTTGACTGCTGGCTCATTTGCCAAAAGCTATGCATGGCGTAACCTTAGAATCATGACTCTTGTTATATTTGTAACTTGAATAGGATTTGTTGCCATGTTTTTTATTATTTTCTTGTGCTGCCGCTATCTTACTCTTTTTCTGTTCCGTTACTTTCCCTCTCCTCTCACTTTTAATTTTTCACATCTGTGGTTGGGCTCTCTAATATATTTTTTTCACTCTTTTTTTATGTTATTTTCCAGCACTTTGTATTCTCCTCCCTTACCCTTATTTGAGCTCACATGTCTCTCTCAGCTTGCTATGTTAGGCCACGCTTATTTTCACTAATATGCTCTTTGATATATTTCCTTTGTTTTAATTACTTTAATGTGCAGATATTTGACTCAGGCACTATGCCGTAATTGTTTTCAGCGCGCTCTTTGACCCTTTGGTTTGCTAATTTTGTTTCCATGTAATTACTTATTTTGGCACTTTGTCGTGACTTCCCATGTTACTTTACATGCTACTCATTCGCAACCTTCTTGAACCATGCAGCGCTGTTTTACTCCTGATCTGCTTGAATACTTCCTAGATTTGTTCTCTTATCACATTGCATTGTGTTATCTTTAATATGTAATTTCCCACGTGGTACATGCTGTTTCCCATGTGTGCTATACATGTTGGATAAATGTAGACACTGTTGCTTTATTTACTTTCCTGTTTTTTTATTTTTGGGCGTTTTTTCTCCCCAATCAAGCCCCTCCCACTTGTTGTATATATATCCCCACTTTTATGAGTGCCTTTGTGTGATCAAGCTCCCTAGTGGAGTGAAACGCGTTACCCCTTAATAAATGTTTTGAACCTGCTACTCACTCGAGTTGGATTATTGGAGAGCTTCATTTGCCTGTCTGCTGTGGCGCTGCGAGGTCTGCACCCTGCTGCTGCCTGTCATCCATTGACAGGCGGGGATTTCTTCACATCTGTTTGCCGGAATTAGCTGCTTCTGGCTTGTGGACCCTCCCGCTGACTGAGGCACAGCTCTGGCGCGGCTGCCTGCGTTCGCCTGGAACGTATCTTTCCTTGGATTCGAAGAATCAGCTCTGCTGTGCCCCCCCGCTGGACTACATGGCTCTGACAGCTAACATCGTCGGCTTCTACGAGGTGAGTGTGTCTGATCAGGCGTGGTGCTTGTGTGTTCGGCTGATTGATTTTCTCGGCTGGACCACGAGGCGCCGATTCCTGCAGACCGTCACTGGCGTGTTGCTGCTTGTCTGTCAATTACCTCTTGTCCATTACATGCGGGGCGTGGGATTTGTCACAAACGTAACAGACAGTGTGCTCTATTTCCATAAGCAGGATCGAGCTGTATTTTCAGCTCCTCAAACAAAACGTGACTGTGTATTTTACCAAATTACTATGCTATCGAGTGACGCACTCAAAACGAGGGAAGCAACTGCTGAGGCACGATTTGAAAGCCTCTCAACTAATATTGCCAAAACCAATGCGGCAACACCAACTACAGCCAACAATGATGCTAAGACTCTGCTGAAGAGTCTGGAAAAGCTACTGAGAAGTGAACTCGCCAAATGGTGGGAGAAGAGATCCTTAGAAAAATACCGGGATGCTAATAGGGTTCCCAGGGGCTTAAGAATCCTCACAGTACCAACTTATGAAAATCCTGACCCTCAGATGCTACAGGAATGGGCAGACAACAGCTTGCAAAGCTCCATGAATATGGTGAATATTCTGATAAAATATGCTGAATCAGACCGCGACAAACTGCTAGTCGAAATTGATAAAACACTTGCACTGTTGGAGGCCACCGGTGAAACGGATTTCATCGCGAAAAGCAAAGCGGAGATTGACATCCGTACTAAAAAATTGGAAGACAGCATTATAGAGCGCAAGGTAACCAAATTTGCGAGAGACAAGAACGACTACGCCACCGGAAGGATTTTTACCTTCTCAAGGAAATATGACAATTTGAAGCGCAAAGCACTATCTAAAAGTGGCAAAATACCAAGCAACAAAACGGCCACAACCAATCAAAGCTCTGGCGTTCCAATCAATAACAGTGACACCATATCAATCAACTCCTTAACCTCAAACAGCGAAGACGAGGGTACCTCTACATCTGCAGCCCTAGATCCAGACATCAATTACACCGTAGTGGAGGAATTGGGTTTTGTAAACGAGGACCGGCGCTACTCCCTGCGCTCCCGGAATCCTCCAACCCAAGCCGGCAATCAGCCAGCCAGCGCAGGCGCTCAAGGCGGAAGCACCACAAAAAGAAATACCTCGCAGGTAAAAACAAACAAGAACTGGCGCAGATAATTGGTACTGTTGATAATACTGTCATTAACCTATCTGATACCATCCTTGTTGCGTGCTTATCTAGGTTCCTGATCGATACTGTGACCTTATGCCCCTATTCGGCTATAAAGCCCTTTATTCCCTATATTGGCATAACCGTTCAAGTGCGATTTTCTGAAAAGTCATCTCTGGCCTCACACGAACAGAGCCACATTCCAGCATGTCTCTCTGCTACTTCCTTTGCGACCAATTAGTGCAATGACAGAGCAGCAGTCACTATCTGATATTCCTAGATAACACTCCGAGTTCTTCAACAAGATAAAAACTTAGCAAACCTGGAAATCCCCGCTTGCTATGTTTTGATTAGTAATGGAACTCTAATGAGCAACTGATAACTGTCACTTCCTAGTGACATCTTTAATTGACGTCTTATGTCCAGCAAACTTGCGTCAAACCCGGCACCTGTCAGGTATAAATATTACCAACGTTGCCTTAAGCAATGAGCGAACCTGTTGCTGATGCCAGCTGCCTGCATGACCCCGTGTTGGTAACAACTAGCACTCTGTCGCTGCAGCCTGCTATCCTGTGGTGGTGAAGCTACTGATTACCATTATCGCCGCTACAGCGCGAACTGTGGTTCAGTACGCTTGAGGAGCCGTGCAGCCGTCCTCTGCGAAGACATCCAGCCCAGCTGCCCGCGGACGCTATCACCCCTCCTTCCTCGACGCGCTGAGAGAAGCCGCTGCATTTCTCGTGCAGAGAAATCCAGTCCCGGCGCTTCCGGTTTACCCTCGCGGGTGACTGGGATATCGAGAGAGACCCCTGAAGGAGATACCAATCCTCCATCATTCTATTCAGAGGTATGGTGTTGACTAAACCCTTAGACGAGAATTCTTGAAACAAACCTTGGCAAAACCAACTTAACTTAAGCTACTTACTTACTCCCCTTCTCACGTGTTAGGCTTAGGTCAGGCACACTGGGGTAGGCTTAGTTAGAAGCACCAGTTGAGTATGTTAGCCTAATGTATATATGACTGTATATATGTTTTATTACTTTTAAACCATTGTATGGCTAAGAAACCATATCAATGCTTTTACAGTTCTATTTCGCAATACTTATCTTACTGTACGTACTTTTTATAATAACAATTATTGCAATTGTGGCAATACATTTCTCTTGTACGAGAAGAAAGACTGTTCAATAAATGTTAACCCTTTATTGATAAACGCCCGTCTCTCTATTCTCTACATACTGTGAAAGTAAACTGCACTAGACTGACTGAGTGAAATCTATGTCTATTGTTTCACACGACCCTAGAGATCGACTCTTGATCTGAGGAGCAAAGTTGTCATGTTGCACGGTTGTTGGAAAGCTGAATCCCTTCTTGTCTGTGCCAAGGAAGCTGATCACTTCCTATGCAGAGAAGAAAGTTTCCAGTGACCTCTGAGCTAGTTGGTAACACAACCCAATTAAGTTTAGCATAGTCAGTGGAGGCCTGGAATATAAGCAGTTCCACGTCGATACTACTGTTTATGTTATTCCAATGCGCAGGGCCTAGTGGGAAACTAGGAACTACACTACATGGCGCCCAACGTTTGGTAAGGCGATAAACTAACGCAAGACTTGTAGAGTAACTCAGTCGTGCATATTTCACACCCTTTCTCCCGTAAATACTCCAATAGACGTCTGGAGTGGGTGAAAGGTTAAAATCCGCCCGACCTTAGTAGGAAGAGATTCCTATGTAAAGCTCTGGTTTATTCAACGTTGAAGGATACAGTGTTCCAAAATATTGTGCATCTAATCTTTGTCTCCTTGGAGACCTACTCTGCAAACCTCGCATTTTTACAATGCCAGGAGAAAACGGAACCACTGGGGCCGCAGTAGATGCGACTCAGCAAGGTCCCGAATACACAGACCCGGATGCTATTATCATCCCGGTCCAGTTAAGAAGATCTATAACTTTGAAACTTATAGAAAACGGACTACCACCTCAAGGTGGTACAGTAATTTTCGTGATAGAGGCTCACGAGTATCGGCAGACAGAGGTATTCTATTCATGGATAAACTTTCCAGCGGTAAACGCTATAACACAAGAGTTTCACTATTACAAAATAGAGGAACCTCCGGATGAGTACGCCCCTTTCGAGGAGGTTGAAATTCCACTTAAATTTCAAGAGCACCTGCTCTGGTTTAATGGCGCCCTAAAACACAATGATCACATAACCAGGCTCGGTCCACTAGGTAGACCAGGAGCCACGTGGCCGGTTCTAGCCAGCTACACACCACATCCTGACATTTCAAGAATGTCTAGAGAAGAGCTGTTAGCACAGCTAAACACATTAATAAAAATACATAGGCAATTAGTCCAATATGTAATACGGACTGCAACAGTCCAGCCAGCTGTTAATACACCACAGCTGACCCCTCATCAGGGGAACACAAATAAAATTACACCACAGAACATACAGTCATGTCTTGGTAAAACACCCGTAAAACGGGAACAAATTCCTTTCTGGTTAGCCCAGAAAATCACTTAAATAGAGGCAGTATTTCCTGATACTACCCCTATTGAGAAACACAGAATCTTGACCATCTGCCTTCCTATGGGAATCGCACCACACGTGGAGGACTGCGACACTTGGGGTACAGTCTTTGCTTCCATTTATACAAAAACACACGGTGTTCCGTCTATGGCGGTAATACCAGAAGTGCTAAAACAAATTCAAAATGAATTCGGTCCAGAGCCCGCTTTAAATCTAGGTATGAAATTACTGAAAGACTTCAAGCAGGTCACGGCTATATTATTAGCCAACATAAAGGGAGAAGCAGCATCTGTGGCGATTCGCCAGAAGTTGAGGGAAACAGATATAAAAGATCCTGTTGAGCTTGCAAAAATCATAGAAAAGTGCTATGAAGAATTAGGTAGAGACAGCTTGGGTGGAAAACCAGTTAAGCCCCAACTGCTCGAAAATCCTGAAAAATTATTTATTAAAAATAATTTAAACACTCCTAAAAAGAGCTGGGATGGAAATAAACAATCCACTCCCAAGGAAAAAGTTTTCCAGTCCAGAGGAAGGTCTCCTCGACGGAGGGAGAGAACTCCGACTCGAGAACGCCAGTCTCCCCAACGGGAGCCCTCTGAGAAAAGATATAACCTTAGAAATAGGGATAATATAAAAAAACCTGATAGATATCAAAGTATTGATACACGTCCCTCTCGATCTTTTCCACAGAATTCGGAAAGAAGAGGACGGTCAGACCCAGGAGAGCACACCAAGTCCAAAGACAAGGAACCTGCTCAAAATAAGAAATCTCAATTTCAGAAAAAGAAGGTAGCCAGTATTAGAGTAATCAACCATGCCGAGAATACTGAGGACACAGTTGAAAAACGGGGAGTGGGCATTGACAATGTTGGACAGTGCAGCAGAAATCAGTATAGCACGCAAGATCTTGATGAGTCATCTGGAGACAGTGGACACGAATGAATACATTCAGGTTGAAACTGCCGACGCCAGACTTAGCGAGCCCCATAAAATATACGAAATAACATTGCGTATAGAGGGTGATAAGACTAGGAAAATTAAGGGTCTATTTTGGGATAAGCTCTCAAAAGGCTATGATATTCTGTTAGCTGAAAAAGATTGGCCCCCGGAGTTTGTCAGGGAGTGCCCTCGTGGCGAAGAAGTGATTATGCCTGCCTTCTCGAATCACATACCGATTCACAAAAAATATACATATGCAAGGAAATGGGCAGTAGCCCAGGCACCTGCATTGTATAAAAATCATGTAGGATGGGATGAGGATTCACCGCCTCACAAAATCCAATTAAAAAGTGAACCAACTGCCCAACGGCAGTATCCCATAAAGCAAGAAGCTAAAAAACAAGTCAGGGAGATCTTAGATCAACTTGAGTACCAGGGGGTGATTGAAACATGCACCTCTCAGATGAACAATCCTTTGTTTCCTGTCTCCAAGCCAGACAATTCATATCGTCTAGTTTTGGACTACAGACACCTTAATACATGTTGCAAAACTTTTGCAGTACAAAACTCGCATAGTGCAGCCCTAATGAATAACATAGTTAGGAAAAAATATAAAACGACATTAGACATTTCTAATGGTTTCTTTTGTCAAAACATTGCACCAGAAAGCAGATACTTGACCGCTTTCTCCGCATTTGGGTCACAGAAAAAATTCTGTCGTCTCCCACAAGGGTTCAAGAACAGCCCAGGACTATTCTCAGCTAGGGTAACAGAGTTACTACAAATCTATGATGATGAAGCATTGTCTTACGTAGATGATATTTATCTCACAGACGACGACTTGGATACTCATTTGAAAAGAGTGAACACCATTATACTTGGGTTCGCAGCAGAGGGTTACAAATTCAACTTTAAAAAGTCCCGAATTGCCCATCTGACAGTACTGTTTTTAGGGTACGAATTATCAAGTGAAGGGAAAAGCCTAGCGGACAACTTCTTAGAGAAGTGCGCTGTACTCCAAGCTCCAAAAACGCTGAAGAATTTACAATCAATACTAGGTTTTCTGAATTTCGGAAGAACTTACATCCTAAATTACGCAGAGAGGGTTAAACCTCTCTACGAACTAATAAAACCTGATTTAAAACAAATCAATTGGACTCAAAAACACACAGAAATTTTGAGATCACTGCAAACAGACATGTTAGCAAAAACAAAATTAGATACACGTGACAACACGATCGATCTTGTAATCCGAGTCATCCCAGGAAGATGCGGATTCACATACCTAACCTCTAATGAGGGAGAAAAGGTACCAATAGCTTACAAATCACATTTATATACAAAGGCTGAAATAAAATTCAGTTCAACTGAGAAAATTCTAACTGCGGTTCAGACTGCTGTAGCGAAAGAAAGGCCCCTAGCACAAGGTAAACGAATAATAATCGTAACACCTATACCGGCTTTAGAAGCGGTAACTAAAGCAAGCATTCCTAATGCAAAAGCTTTGCATCCGAGATGGATTCAGTGGGTTAATTCTCTGGCTGCAACAGACGTAGTTTACGAATTTGATCCTAACTTAAAAACACAGGAATTTTTACAATATGAATACGAATTTCCTCTGCCAATTGAAATCCTGCCTCTCGAAGAATACGGAAGTATTATATATACTGACGGATCAGCACAACCCGCAGTTGGGGGTAAGCAAGCTTACAGTGCTGCGTGCGCGATTGTTAAAGGTCGCTGGCACAAAGGAAAATTTAGACCATTGGTCACTAAAACACAATCTCTAGGAGATTGCTCGGCTCAACGAGCTGAATTAGTAGCATTTAAGATGGCGCTAGAAAATGCTGATCGCGAATTCCCCACACTAATAGTGTGCGATTCTTTTTATTGCGTACAATCTTATAATGAATACTTGCAGAATTGGGTGGAAAATGGTTTCAAAGATGCAAAAGGTGGCACAATAAAGCATAAAATGCTTTGGGAACAGGTAGTTCTTTTACAAAAAGAACTACAAAAGACTCACGTGATACATACACTGAGTCATCAACGTGATGGCGTTCACGTTGCAGGGAATTCATTGGCTGATGAAGCCGCGAAGGCAGCTGTGCAAACGGCTTCCGTAGCTGCGATAACTCGGTCACAAACAAAAATAGACAGCGATGTTCTACAAGCTGTCAGTGCGTCAGTAAAAAATGATAAGAAAACACTCCCAAAAGGCTTTCCTGAAAAGTACTTGTACTTAACGGATACAAATAATGTTCCTTTTGCTCGAATCCCTGGAGTGGGGGATAGAGTAATTCCAAACAAGGAACACAGACTAGGACTAATAAAAGCGGCACACGAAGGGCTTGCTTCTGCACACGCTGGCGTTTCCGCAACAGTATCACTATTAAAACAGAGATATTGGTGGCCTCGCTTGAGAATACAAACTAAAAAGTATGTATTAGAATGCGACATATGCCAAAGGATAAAAGTATCAACAGTGAAACGACCAGCGCAGACACCCCTTCTCATCTCGGATAAACCATTTGCATGCGTTTACCTGGACCACTGTGGTCCCCTACAAAGGGACGGTAACTATAGATATATCATGGTAGCAGTGGATTCCTGTACGAGGTTCATATGGATGTGGCCCCAGCGCTCGGCTGACGCTAGAACGGTTATAAAAGATTTGCGAGTCTTTATCGGCACATACGCAATTACCACGTTCCATTCTGACCAGGGTCCTGCTTTCAGCTCTCGAGCTTATGGGGGGGCCATGGCTGGCATGGGAATTGGGTTGCGGTATTCTTGTCCGTCGCACAAGTGTGGTAGAAAGAAAAAACCGGGACATAAAGCAATCTATAACAGCGAAGGTATTAGGTTCAGGCGCTGGGTGGGTCAAACATTTAATAAGTGTCCAGACTAGTCTTAACAACATGCCAAGAAATTCTCTAAAAGGTTTCAGCCCATACGAACTATTGTTCGGAATTAGAATGAACGTTCAGGACCTCGATAGTCAGATGTCAGTGGTACAAGAAGAAACAAAGCAGTTTGATGTAAAAGACCGTTTGGCTGTTTTACAGGAACTGAATGAAACAAGAAAATCATTAAGCAACATAAAGTTAAAGCAACAGCCAAGTACCACTGACGAGGCACCACCCGCAACAGCCCCAGCAAGGCCTGTCTGGATTCCAAAGATTGGGGATCTAGTCAGAGAAAAGATCGCGGTTAAGAAGGAATTTGGGCCTTCTTACAGAAAAGCAGTACCTGTCTTGGCAGTCACCGGAACAAGATCAGTTGTGCTACCGCCCCTTGCTGGTAAAAAGGAGAACAGAGTCGTGTCTATCGATCTGGTAAAACCACAAGCATGTGGCCTATAATAAACAGTAGGCCCAGTGGACTCCCAAGAAACAACAGAATACCCAAACTTGCAACAATCCAAGAGGTTCAAACTGAAAGACTCATCACATTCGATCAGCCTGCAGTGCACAATGAAGGACTATGCAATACAGCCATGGAACTCGTGCCTCTTGAAACACAGATTGAAACAGTTCGTCAAGAAACAACACCAGTCTACAATGATGTGACATCAGAAAGTGCTACCGAGAGACAGATTGAAAGAACAATCCCGTCAATTGACAGAACTGCCTCTGGTTATTTCATCAACTTCGACAACTTCTCTGAAGATTTAAATAACCCCGAAGTGATGCCAGAAACAAAAAAGATTTCTAAAGAAAATGAAACAGGACTCCTTCAACAAATCAAAGAACTATATCTGGATTCACCGTTGATTGAGCATTGGATTATCTCAGGGGTATTCATACTCCTACTATGCCTAATTTTAGTTTTAATTTTAGGGAAGTTCATTACAATTGAATGGACACAGCAAGTCAGAACATCAACCTAGTCCTGAAACCACACAGATCATCCCACGTGAAGAAAAGAGAACTGTCAACAGTAAATGTCACAGCAATTCCAATACCTGGTGGGGTAGTATGGGAGAAAACAGACTATGAGATCTATGGTCCGGTCGAAATCCTGAAGTATCCTCATCAACTAAAGGTTTCCTTAAGTGACTTTGTAAAACCTAGTACATTCTCTGATGATTGGGACTTTAACAGTATTAATGACATGATGTCTGATTTAGTAATGTCAGCTAGATTCACAGATCATGATTATTTACAAGGTTCATCTAGTTATGAGCAGTTATTCTGTTACACCCACTATGGGGATCATTACTTGCATAAATCTGCACAGCCTAGAAATGTTTTTATGTATAATCAATGGGAACATTGTGCTACACCACCTAAAAGCAGTTCTAAAGCATTTTTTGAGAAATTCAAATACTTCTCAGGGTTTAACACCAGTAATGCAGAAACGTTTTATTACAAACTGTTAGATAAAACAGGAATGAAAACAATGCTGACAAATTCTAAATTGATATATTCAGAAGCATTTTATGACAAAATGATGACAATTGGTTTTGATTATTGGAAAAATAATATTGAAACGAAAACGATTTGGGGTACAAAAGATTGGCAGGTGCAAGGCATAGAAGCACTGTTTAGAACCTGCATGATACCAGAACAAATGTTATTTTTAAATGACACTGTACACCAAACATCTTGTCTTGGCCTAGCCAAGAACAAAGAAATGAAAACACCGTCTATACCAAAGCCAATACCAGAAAATGCAACAGCTGATATTGAGTTAGACGTGTCAAACATTTTACATTTCAACAGAACACATCCTGATTGGAAAAAGTGGTTAATCTGGCCTACAGACACAAATAACTGTCAAGATAGGTTCCTGAATAAAACACAGGGGTTAACAAGCATTTGCAATGCAAAAGGTCTCGTATTAGGAAAGTTTGAGCTATTGGTATTGTAAATTACACTTTTTATTTAGGTGTTGGTTTTGAAAATAGCAAAATCAATAGTTTTGTCATTTACAATGCCATTAGTTTTAACTTTCGCAAATGTGACACCTATAGCATTTGTAATGCAATAGGAGTTGTATTTACGTGACTTAGATGTATTGATATTACAAACAATGGCTTTTATTTATTTTTAAATAATTGATACTTAAAAAAAGCTATTGTAATTTATAATGGCAAAAGCTTAAACTTTTGTAAATAACTTTTGTGAAGATTATGTTCCATGTATTTTATTGTGACGAAAATCCAAGAACAGAAGTGAAATATTAATGTCTCTTTGTGACATTTGTAATAAAAGCTTGAAACATTGAGAGAACATACTTGAACCAGTTGACTGGTTGCACAGATTAATGCTCTGGTGATGCGATTGAGTGAGGGGCGATCGAGTGAGGGGCGATCGAGTGAGGGGCGATCAATTAGAGTGAGGGGCGATCAATTAGAGTGAGGGGCGATCAATTAGAGTGAGGGGCGATCAATTAGAGTGAGGGGCGATCGAGTAATTATGTGGCACGGAGTTGTATTTGGAGTGTATGTTGTATGGAGTGCAGTGTAATTATGTGGCACTGAGTGGTATGTGGTGGAATTGGCGGTGGACTTGGTGGTGGCCTCGTGGAGGATGTGGTGGTGGTGAACATGGTGTTGGTGGACGTGGTGGTGGTGGACGTGGTAGGGGCCTCGCAAATGTGAGCCCTATTGCATTGTAAAAGCTTGTTTTTAGGTCTCGACTATTATATTCAGCAAGGAATAAATAGACAAGAGCATTGTGGGCAAACCAAGCTCTGAAACCAGCGGATTTCGGACAGTTCGTGTGGCTTACTGTAGCGGAAAGCGCGTCCACATGAAAGCCATCAGCCTCCCTCCCACAGGCATCCCCCAGCGTGCGCTCGGCCTCAGGCTGTTTCACTTTCACGGCCGCGAGGCCGTGCTTCAAAGGGATCCGCTTCCCTGCCCCCTGCTTCACACTTTAAAGGAATGCTCTCCCCCGCCCTCCACAGCAATGCCAAGAGCTTGTTTCTCCTTTCAAGCAATTGATGTTTTAATGTGTCTGGTGCATGCCTATGTGACGTGTTAATTTAATCAGTTAAATATATTGACTGTTACATGTTATATGTATGATGTTTACATGTTTTAATAAGCCAGAGAACACACAGACGAAACCGAAATTGAAATAACTATATAATCCTGAAGCCAAGAGGCAATTCTAATGAGTGATTCTCTCGTGAAACTTTAGGATCGGCGGTTCTGTGCAAACACAGATGGGTCCTTTACAGAATAATTCATTATTTTATCAGTCCAGGTTGCAGCAGCTAAAAGTGGAGTTCAGACGCCCCCGAGTAATGCCATCGCAAATCCTTCAAGTGCTTCCTGTAAATAGCCCCAGGGTGGTTTTATTTAGACACTCAGCGCTTTGTCCAAACTTTTAGCTCATTTTGGGTTGCACAGCTGTAGTGAGAGTAGAATGAAACCTGTCACTCACTTTAAGCCATGACGCAGCATGGACGAAGGCAAGCCTTGCGTCACATCACACTCTCAGCGCACTGCAACATTTCCAGAAAGTGTGACTGTAGAACAGCTCATGTAACAGGAAGCATTTTCCCTCGACCGGCGGTCATTCGGGTAACAAAGCCTGGGCTGTTTCACCGCTATCCAAGAAAACACAGGAGACTTGGTACTTGCAGTGATATAATCATGAAACACTCTTATCTCCACCACAGCAGTAAACCTAGGATGAATAAAAAAGGGCAACTCAAAGACAGTATTACACTTTTCTCATTAAATCTTCGCAAACTCTTAGAACCTCAACTAAGGTACAGCTAGAAGGATACACTTTTTCTGCTACATGACCTTCACTGAACTGTACATTGGGCATCTTGGCTGTGGCGGGGACGAAGGAGTTAATAACTACGTGACAGTGCTTAATTTGTAAAATATTAAGTACAGGTGCTCAAAATTTTGTAGGAGGCCGCACCCACTTTCCCAAGCTCCACCCACTTCCTCCACTGGCTCCACCCACTTCCTCCACTGGCTCCACCCACATCCTCAACTGGCACTGCTGAAAGCCAGATGTAATACCCAAACTGAATTTCAGCAAGGGAGCCTGCCTCAAGTAAGGTTTTGATAGGAGGTTCATTCTGAAAAAGTCCATTTAAAGCACAATTTTGGAATAAAGTGGCTAAAATTACTAATGCCTTGAAAAGGGACCTGTGAAATATTCCAGTCTCTCTGTGCCAATTTGGGGGAAATGACAATATTAGATATGCATAAAGGTGCTCTGTTTTGTCATTTTTAGCAGAGTCGAATTGTACGTCACTAGTTCAAAGTTACAACTTTTACATATCGTATGTGACAAAATAAACCAAAAGGTTCTGTCAGAGAGCAGGTTCTCACCATCAATGAAACTAGTGTGCAAATGGTCAGTGTATAGTATTTGTCATAACTGCATCATCAAGTACCTCCTTAATTTCATCTCCTGGGCTTTTGACAAAATGTTCATGTGTGTGTTATAGCAATTTCAATTTGAATTAGCTAGTGGGAATATTGTTTTGTGAACGGACTGATATGGATTTAAACTTATACACTAACCTATAGCACAGGATGTATGTGTCATGCGTCCTCAGCAGTGGGCAGCACAGAGAGTAGGGATCACAAATCAGTTGTCCCTTAACAAATCATAATGGGCCTTAGAAGCACGAGCAGTGCTGTGTGCCTGTCACCCCATGAAGTCACACCGAATGTCTTAGTATTGGGAATACATCTACCACCACAGCTCTATGTGGGTGTTGAGGAAGGATACACACATCTAGGTTGCCCCATGCGCAAACCGAGTAAAAAATATGCAAATTATATATCTGTTTTATTTATCAAACAATGTTATTTCTTCATAGACATTCATTATACTACAAATACATAATAAAATAATTTATATTATAAGATTAAAAACGGTCAGTTTTTCATCTAATAATATACATTATTTTATTATATATTGTATTGTTTTTTAATAAATATGATGATGTTTTACCAAGAATAAGGAAGAAATAACATTGTTTGATAAATAAAACAGATATATAATTTAGTCTTTTAAAAGTGTTGCCCTTATTATTCTCTATTGCACTTTGCTGATTGTGTCCCTTCTGGAAGATATAATACTGATTATGGGAAAAGTGGTATAAATTAAGGTTGTAAATTTGCTAATTTGTTTTTGACTCCACCCTACATTTATTAAACCGGCTGTTAACATAGGGTTAATGCCTACTAGAATTTTGGCCTCATAAATCAAGGAAAGGGGACCCTTATATTTGTTGCACATAAACCCATCCCCTTTTCTATAAAGGGTATCTCCCAATACTTTTTTGTGCCCTACTTTGCCACAGCCGCTCTCCTCACTCTAGAATGTTGTATCACATATTTGCATCTTGGAGATTGTTAAGTATTTTTACAAACTAGCTCGCTGTGTTATTATTTAAAAAAAAGTAAGCCTTGCTGGCTAGCATGTTGAGTATCACTGTTCTACATTTTAGATTTAAAACCCCTCAAACCAGTCAGTTACGCCTGGTATATAGTGCTCTAAACTGCGAAAAAGAACAATAGGCATGGCCTCTAGGGCTTGTTTCGGTTGCACACAAGCAGGCAGCTGCTGCTGAAGGCTGTGCAATGGATCCCTAAAAACACTCTGCCAGTACACCAAATTATTTGCCTATAGAATGCTCTACTAGTCCAGGACAGATACTCGCAACCCCACCCAGGCCGTTCAATGAATGATGTCATTACCTGATGCAGATAACCAGGCCGGTCTGTGTGTGCTTGAGGCGCCGCGCATTGCATAGCCATCGATAATTTTTTCCGTCGATGTTTTCGAGCATAACATAGCAACATAAGCCTACGTGACTGACAGTTAGTTTATCTGCCTGAGGAAAAGCAGCGTTATTTTTACTTACTGCATTTTAATCTGTTTCTGAGGCCTGCTACACGAGGACAGGCTGCATGCTTCTTTAACAGACTGAATAGCGCAGCCCCGCAGCTGCGCAGTATGCTATGGTGAATGGCTGTACGTTGTTCGTGTCTGCATCATGATAACGTGGGTGGCATTGAATCTGGAAAAAGCTACACTGCAGCACACAGGAACAAATCCAGCACAATCAGTGGCTCACCACAACACTGACTGAAAGCATGTATTTACGGTGTCACATCGGCTGGCTCTTCACCTGGAGGCAGTTGTAAAGTGCCGATATTGTCTGAAACACGTTGCCATCACCATGTGAGTCAGCACTCTCAGGTATGTCAATAGACCCGGCCCTGAGAAAGAAGTGCCGGTGCTAAGCACCGGCACAAATTAAGCACTGCTACGTGACGAATTGCTCTGCAATTCTCATCAAAACTTACAAAACACGACAGCCCTGAACGAGACAAGTGTGCTTTTAATTTTGCCAAACTACACACAAAGTTGTTTGTTGCGAAATATAATAAGCTGTGTACAAGTTAGCAGGTACGGGCCATCAGCTGAAGTGGGGTTGTTGTTCCATTGGATGGAGAGGCCGAGGCAAGGCTGGGAGTGCGTGTCCCAGCAGGGAGCGGTGCACACCCTTCTCTCTCCTTCGAGGTCACTGCCTCCAGGTGCAGCGTTTCACTGGGCGTGAGGGGCCGACGATTTGCTGCAGATCGTTGCACCCTACGTCGTTAGGCTTCATCTTGCAAGGGGGCTTTCTGCTTCAGCATATTGCTAGGTTTTATTTCCACTAACTTTTTGAAAGTTGAAATAACTACAACACATTATTTGCATTACGTTCCTCTTTTTTAAGAGTAATTTGGGAAAAGCACCTCAAGTCAGTCTTTTACCCTAATGGGCACTTTTGCAAATCATTTACCCGTTTTGACAAACTGGACCATGAGTCGTTTTATCGCGATGACCGCAGTAACCTTTGAACACTGTTCACTTCCGAGACGTGCACCCGTTTTAATCACACCCATTGGGGTTTGAAACCATTCACGCTTTTAAGTTACACAGAAGGAACAAACATGCGTTTTTAAAACTGCTTTCTGTCCGTTTCACGGCGCATACATTCCCTTTTGCTTCCCTCCTGAACACCCCAGCTGCTTTGCCACCCCCTCCTTTCCTGCTGGCATTCCCCCCTCCCTTCTTGCCCAGTCCTTGTTTCCCATAACACCACCTTGCCTAGGCCAGCGCAAAATTGCTCACCATTTGCTTGTCTTTAATCAAGACGAGACATGGTGGATGTTTAGCTGCCGACAGGTGCAGTGAAGCCTCCAGTGATGAGATACGAATGAAGTCAAGCAGCTGCCGAAGAAAGACAAGCGAAGGATAACGACGTGAGCATGCACCTCAGCTGTACGTGAGCAAGTCACGCTGTGCGCGTTTCCATGTGCCGTGAGCATGCACATCGGACGTCTAGGGAGCTCGTCATCACCTTCTGCGTCGCCTGCTGTTGCCGAGCCTGAGCCGCTAACCCTGCACACCTGAGGAGGAAAGACTGGCCTCGAGAGCAGCGGGGGACTCCTGAGTCAGCCCGGTGAGTAGGGGGGGGGGGGGGGGGGGGCGTGTAAATACTGTGTTTTTGGCGCATCAGGCTAGCGAGACAGGAGATGGGCACTTCGAGTGTGTGGATGCGCGTGTGTGACTGAGTGTGTGTGTGCGTGTGTGCGCGTGAGCCCGTGAGTAGGTGGGGGGGCGGTGAGGGGGGGTGTATGTATGCAGTGTGTGTGTATGCAGTGTGTGTGTATGCAGAGTGTGTGTGTGTGTGCGCGCGGAACTGAGAGAGGCATGGCTGACTGAGATCGGAGATGTGCACGGCTCCGGGGGCTGGGCGTGCGCGTTCACGCTAGGATATCGGCGCTCGTCCACCTGTGAAGGTCGCTTCAGAGGCAACTTGGCAACAATAGGTCTACGAGACCTAAAAATGACCAGATTAGACTCTAGATATTCCCAGAGACAACATCCAGGGATTATAACAACATACAGTGTAGGGAAACTCTGCCTAGAATGGCTAACTACATCCACACTGGCTGAAATTAAGCAACACTTGTCTTTGCTAAAAGATGGTGCTGATTTGCGCGACTTCATTCTTGGACCACGCAAACAGCGTCAAAAGCGTTTCATAGCGACCAGTATCTATGCTGCTTACAACGAGGCTTGGAAAGTAAAGCAAATTGAAACTGCTGAAAAAATACGAGAAATTGATCGTATTAATTTGGAGAAATCACTTTCTGTAGTAGACAATGGGTTAATGACTCTGTCTTCCAGAATATATTCTTTGGACAATATTGTATCCTCTGCCTTTGATGTGATAGACAGAGATTTGCTAATGTTACAACATGGCCAATCTCAATTACGCTCTATTATAGAACTAGGCTGGACGCTGCAAAATCTTCGTTCAGGCTATGTGCCTTGGCGTTTAATCAACACAACGTCATTATTTTCCATTTTTAACCTTACTGATAAACAGATCAGTTTGGCGCAGAAAGGAGCAGACTATACAATCTTGAGCATCGAGAAACTCGAGAGATTACCATTGACAATGTCAGAAAGCCCTGTCATTGAATGGATAATACACGGAATTATCACAATTCCGATAACAACTTTCCGATTTCATAAATGCCTTGAGTACATACCTGCTGGCCAGTATGAACAATTGGGTAAGGGTTATGTAAAATCCGAATGGAAATTACCATACACTCATTCTTGCTATAGTGACAGCGACAAAAATGTATTTCTTAGTGGTGAGAACTGTAAACACTCACTAAGCGGTATACTTTTGTGTCAGGGTATTAATTTACACGGAGCATGTGATGGAAATTCAAACAACCTTTCATGCCACCAGCTAGTCACACCTGCAACTCAGATAGAGCCCTTCTTTATGCAACTCGCAAACGGGAGTTACATTCTTAGAACGGATCACAGGTGCTGTGGCCTCGCGCCCGGACTAAGTTATCTAGTACAAGTAACGTCCATGGTCAAATGTTGTATGCAAGCATTGTTTCCGAGCGGGCCTCCAGACATAGTGACTCCCCTCTGGCCTCGTCTGAATCTCTATTCTATACGAATTGATACATTAAGCAAAATGAAATCTGTGCTTTTACAGACAACAGTGCCTATAACGTCATCTAAAGAGACGTATGATCTTCTAGTCGCAAGGACGGCTACTGAGGTCCATGACCTTTTATCAACAAATTGCCCCGTGCATTTCGTAGAAATGTTCAGCCAACTCCTTAACATGTCTAGTGCAACAAGCATCCCAGGCATATTTAAGACAGTCTTTACGGGACTGCTGACACCCTTCCAGGCAATTTTGGGAATCTTTCCTAATTTTGTGCACTCCATCTTTGGTGGTATACCACTATTTTTGGGACTCATCGCAGGGATTCTATTTTTGACCATCCTGCTACGTTATGGCAAGCCTCGGCTCAGACATAGCTCCCATGGGAATGGAAGAGACAATCCTAGCAATACGCTACAGGGACAGGATAACTAACGTCCTCGGATTGGCCAGGCTGAGAGATCTAAACATGACCTGGTTCCTTTCATTCAGACCGATATGGCAAAATTGCATTTTACCTGTGCTACGGTGTATGCTTTGCGGCGAGGAATGCGTGTTGGACATCTGTCTTTCACTTCCATCAGCAGTACCAATGGACGTCGATACTTTGCTAAGTCCAATAACGGCTCACGCATTGTGTTGTCCCCAGCGGCTACCAATCCTGATGACGGCATTCGTGGAGACTCCTGTACTACAGCCAAGTGGTAACAGTGGAGCGAGTGACAAAAGCAACATCATCCAGGTACAACGTTCTGTGAGCATTGCTGGTCCTGACTTCGATGACAGCAATCATTCTCACACCTGCCAAGTTTCAGCGCTATCTAACTTGGTTGAACTATCACCTGATTTTGTAGACCAATTCTTTGCGAGCCTGTCTGATACGATGTTCTCACCCATAGAGAAACAATAACTTTTGAGAAGCTTTCCGACACACAGCGTTCCCATGAACTCTGAATTCGGCCTTCAGTTTTGATCAACAAAAACTGCCAGGAGCTTTAGAAAACTATTTTCTTTGAATTTGGACAATTTTTAAAAAATATTGACCCTCTCTTTTTTGGCACGAACAATTCTTTGCTTAACGTAAAAACTATTCTTAGAGAACAGAAGCTTCACACTTCTATTTCTAAACACATCTAGAGACATAACAACATAACACCAGCCTCTAGCACACATGTTATTACAATGCATTTTTATGTGATGATTTATCTCGCATTTCTTCTGTCAGAGATACTTCATGTGTAATTCCTTTTGCATAATCGTTCATTGACTTCATATGCAATAATTTTTTGAATGATTACTATGCTTAAAAAAAAAACGTACAGTACCTAAATTCCATGTATTGCAAGTACGCCTATTTCGAATGCATTTATGTATTTTGGGGTGGGCAATGTTACACATACATCTAATTGCTTAGTTTTAGTAATTTTGATGGACATGTATACGTGGAGTGGGTGTTGCGTGCTTATCTAGGTTCCTGATCGATACTGTGACCTTATGCCCCTATTCGGCTATAAAGCCCTTTATTCCCTATATTGGCATAATCGTTCAAGTGCGATTTTCTGAAAAGTCATCTCTGGCCTCACACGAACAGAGCCACATTCCAGCATGACTCTCTGCTACTTCCTTTGTGACCAATTAGTGCAATGACAGAGCAGCAGTCACTATCTGATATTCCTAGATAACACTCCGAGTTCTTCAACAAGATAAAAACTTAGCAAACCTGGAAATCCCCGCTTGCTATGTTTTGATTAGTAATGGAACTCTAATGAGCAACTGATAACTGTCACTTCCTAGTGACATCTTTAATTGACGTCTTATGTCCAGCAAACTTGCGTCAAACCCGGCACCTGTCAGGTATAAATATTACCAACGTTGCCTTAAGCAATGAGCGAACCTGTTGCTGATGCCAGCTGCCTGCATGACCCCGTGTTGGTAACAACTAGCACTCTGTCGCTGCAGCCTGCTATCCTGTGGTGGTGAAGCTACTGATTACCATTATCGCCGCTACAGCGCGAACTGTGGTTCAGTACGCTTGAGGAGCCGTGCAGCCGTCCTCTGCGAAGACATCCAGCCCAGCTGCCCGCGGACGCTATCACCCCTCCTTCCTCGACGCGCTGAGAGAAGCCGCTGCATTTCTCGTGCAGAGAAATCCAGTCCCGGCGCTTCCGGTTTACCCTCGCGGGTGACTGGGATATCGAGAGAGACCCCTGAAGGAGATACCAATCCTCCATCATTCTATTCAGAGGTATGGTGTTGACTAAACCCTTAGACGAGAATTCTTGAAACAAACCTTGGCAAAACCAACTTAACTTAAGCTACTTACTTACTCCCCTTCTCACGTGTTAGGCTTAGGTCAGGCACACTGGGGTAGGCTTAGTTAGAAGCACCAGTTGAGTATGTTAGCCTAATGTATATATGACTGTATATATGTTTTATTACTTTTAAACCATTGTATGGCTAAGAAACCATATCAATGCTTTTACAGTTCTATTTCGCAATACTTATCTTACTGTACGTACTTTTTATAATAACAATTATTGCAATTGTGGCAATACATTTCTCTTGTACGAGAAGAAAGACTGTTCAATAAATGTTAACCCTTTATTGATAAACGCCCGTCTCTCTATTCTCTACATACTGTGAAAGTAAACTGCACTAGACTGACTGAGTGAAATCTATGTCTATTGTTTCACACGACCCTAGAGATCGACTCTTGATCTGAGGAGCAAAGTTGTCATGTTGCACGGTTGTTGGAAAGCTGAATCCCTTCTTGTCTGTGCCAAGGAAGCTGATCACTTCCTATGCAGAGAAGAAAGTTTCCAGTGACCTCTGAGCTAGTTGGTAACACAACCCAATTAAGTTTAGCATAGTCAGTGGAGGCCTGGAATATAAGCAGTTCCACGTCGATACTACTGTTTATGTTATTCCAATGCGCAGGGCCTAGTGGGAAACTAGGAACTACACTAAGGCAGAGGAACAGCTTCTGTCCCTTGGTCTCTCTTATTGCCCTCCCAACAAATTCTCCTACAATCAAACAAGGATCGATCTGTATAAATTTGTCAGAAAAATCAAACTCATCAAGTATTTCAAATTGGAGTCCAAACGTAAACAAAGTGGGGCTGTAGCTAATCCTTCTAACATGGAAACAAACCTCCAAGTCAACGACAATGCTGGTTTACAAGACCTGTACGACCTCGCATTTGAAGGCACTTCACAAACTACGCCCACTGTCAGTCAAGTGTTTAATGTCAACAGGTCAGCAACTACGTCCTTCAGACCCAAGTCAACTTTCTTTCCTTTAATGCCCCGTGATGCAGTGGATATTTTCAGCGACCGTGTCATTATCGAACTAAAGGCTCTCAACAGGTCCATCATGACACAACGGAAACAACTCAAGTACAACGACCGGCAGTACAACCTACTCATAAGCAAATTACAGTCCGATAACAATGTCGTCATAAAAAGTGCTGACAAGGGGGGCAACACTGTTCTATGGAAAACCTCGGACTACATCCTGGAAGCTGAAAGACATCTGTCTGACACCACTTGCTACACCCTCTCATCTCAGTTTGCGATGGTCCAGAATCATAACCTGATACGCAAACAATTAACCTCATGGAAAAGACTGAGCCTTCTAACTAAGGATGAGTGCAACTTCCTCTCCAAGGATCATCCTGTGACTCCGCACTTGTACTTTCTTCCCAAAGTACACAAACTTGTTACCCCTACACCAGGTCGACCTATAATATCAGCTATTGGAAGTATGACGGAAAATATCTCCAAATACGTTGATTTCTTTCTCCAGCCCCATGTGGCGAATCTTCCTTCTTTCCTCAAAGATACCACTGACTTTTTGACCAAGATTGGGGATATTGTGTGGTGCAATGACTATTTGTTTTTGATTCTTGATATTGAATCCCTTTACACTTCTATAAACCATCAGCATGGTGTGAATGCATGTCAATATTTTTTAAACTCACGTGCCATTTGTTTCAGAGAACACAATTCCATGCTAATTGCTATGATCAAATTGTGCCTGACCTCCAACTATTTCCGCTTCAGGAATAACATCTACCAGCAATTACGCGGTGTGGCTATGGGCTCGTGTTTCTCTCCCAGCTACTCATGTTTGCATGTTGGTTGGTGGGAGGAGCACGAGCTCAGGGTCACACATGCTCACTGGTCGCCTTGTATCGCACATTACTGGCGCTACATAGATGACATCTGTATCATCTGGAAGGGCACTCAAGACCAAGCCCTCTCATTTGTATCAGATTGCAACAACAATAGCCTGAACCTGAAATTTACTGCTAACCTCAGCAGTACTGAGGCTGAATTTTTGGATGTACAACTGTTCATCAGGGACAATACCCTCATGTCCAGACTGCATCGTAAAAGTACGGCGGGAAATTCCATCCTGCACGCACAAAGCTCTCATCCTGCCCATACTATCCGCAGTATCCCTTTTGGCGAATTCATTCGCATTCGCAGAGTCTGCAGTGACCCTGATTCGACTGCTACTTGCCTTGAGGAATCAAAGCAACGTTTTCTGCAAAGGGGCTACTCAAGGGCCATACTTGATCAAGCTTTGGCTAAAGCTTCATCACTGGATAGGGCCACCTTACTAAAGCCCAGAGAGCACTGTACCACTAACAGTAATGATAATCAGGATGATTCACAATGCACTGTCAGGCTGATAACTACTTTTAGCACACATGAGCGTAAGATCAGACGCATCATAGGCACTGAATGGCCTATTATTTTGACTGACCCAGTTCTCGGTCCACTATTAAATGATACCCCTACCATTACCTTCCGACGTGCACCATCCATGCGTGATGCACTCGATAGAATTGCACCTGAAAATCCTCCTAAACCTAACAAAACCACCAAAATGGGCTTTTTTAAATGCACCTCCTGCCGTGTTTGCAATTTTGCTACTAATGCTACCCATTATGTGACTGCTTTTTGTGACACTCCTATTCCCATCAAGGAATACCTCACTTGCAGATCAGAGTTTGTGGTCTACAAACTAAAGTGCACATGCAACCTAGAATACATTGGCAGCACCAAACTACCAGTGCATCAGAGAATTTTGCAGCACATAAGGGCCATTGTAAATAGCGATAGCAACTATCCAGTTGCTCGACACTTTGGGTTGGTCCACAACAAGAAGCTTAAAGACCTCCAATACACGGTTCTCTGTTCAGTACCTCCACCCAGCCGTGGAGGTGACCGTGAAAAAATGCTCAGGCAGCGTGAAACCCAGTTGATTTTGTCCCTCGACACCAAAGCCCCTAATGGTCTTAACTTGACTGAAGATTTGAAAAGCTTCTTATAATGCTTCCTTCTGTCCCTAGTTAGGTGGTCTGGTCATAATTATTCTATTCCTTGCTCCAGTCTTTTCCTCTCTCTCGCTCAGTTTAGGCTCTTTGTTTGACTGCTGGCTCATTTGCCAAAAGCTATGCATGGCGTAACCTTAGAATCATGACTCTTGTTATATTTGTAACTTGAATAGGATTTGTTGCCATGTTTTCTATTATTTTCTTGTGCTGCCGCTATCTTACTCTTTTTCTGTTCCGTTACTTTCCCTCTCCTCTCACTTTTAATTTTTCACATCTGTGGTTGGGCTCTCTAATATATTTTTTTCACTCTTTTTTTATGTTATTTTCCAGCACTTTGTATTCTCCTCCCTTACCCTTATTTGAGCTCACATGTCTCTCTCAGCTTGCTATGTTAGGCCACGCTTATTTTCACTAATATGCTCTTTGATATATTTCCTTTGTTTTAATTACTTTAATGTGCAGATATTTGACTCAGGCACTATGCCGTAATTGTTTTCAGCGCGCTCTTTGACCCTTTGGTTTGCTAATTTTGTTTCCATGTAATTACTTATTTTGGCACTTTGTCGTGACTTCCCATGTTACTTTACATGCTACTCATTCGCAACCTTCTTGAACCATGCAGCGCTGTTTTACTCCTGATCTGCTTGAATACTTCCTAGATTTGTTCTCTTATCACATTGCATTGTGTTATCTTTAATATGTAATTTCCCACGTGGTACATGCTGTTTCCCATGTGTGCTATACATGTTGGATAAATGTAGACACTGTTGCTTTATTTACTTTCCTGTTTTTTTATTTTTGGGCGTTTTTTCTCCCCAATCAAGCCCCTCCCACTTGTTGTATATATATCCCCACTTTTATGAGTGCCTTTGTGTGATCAAGCTCCCTAGTGGAGTGAAACGCGTTACCCCTTAATAAATGTTTTGAACCTGCTACTCACTCGAGTTGGATTATTGGAGAGCTTCATTTGCCTGTCTGCTGTGGCGCTGCGAGGTCTGCACCCTGCTGCTGCCTGTCATCCATTGACAGGCGGGGATTTCTTCACATATATATATATATATATATATATATATATATATATATATATATATATATATATATATATATATATATATATATATATATATATATATGAATTAACAAATCAATTTGTATGGTTTTTTTACTTACATTAATTATGCATTAATTTTAAGGTTAATTAAGTATTTTAAGTATGTTTAAGTTAATTATATTTATTATTTCATTAATTTTTAATTAATTTAAAGCACTTTAAAAAATTCGATATTTTGATTAACTTTGTTTTTTACATCGGTATTTTTGATTAGATATTTTTCTACTTATATATATATATATATATATATAAATATATATAAACCAAACAGCAAGATGCACGCTCTCAGCAGCTGCCACAAACCACACGAACAGGTACAATCCAAGGGTGTTTATTCCACAAGCTACATGTTTCGGCTTCTCACAAGCCTTGTTCACGCAAGTAAAAGATCGTGTGCACACAGTTTAAATTGTATAACAAACAAAATAGAAAGTGGACTGCGGGTAAACTAATGGCTGACATGTTGTGTAAATACAGAAACAAAGTGACCAAAGTCAAGCAAATACCCAAGAAAATCATGACATTCAGGTAAATGTTAAATTATGTCCGACATCGATAAATGTCAAGTACATAATGCAAAGATTTCCAAATTTGAAAAACCGAGCACAAACCCCCACAAAATATGGCATAAGGATAGAGCCACTTGGTGGATGTTGAAGAACATAAATAAACACAATATACACTTTGAAACATGTAAATCATCATGTCAAAAGCGTAACTAAAGCAGAGAAATCGGGCAACATCGGACCCGAAATTATTGACTTGTGCTGTCTCTGCCATTAAAGGGACAGTACCATAGTAACAGTCGGAACCAAAGGTAAAGGTTTGTGGTGAGGGGAAATGAGCCTGTAAGAAACATGACACAGGTTGAAAGAAAAATAAAAAGAACAGTACTTGAAAGGGGAGATCAGGTCACTGTCAAGTGTGCCTCGTGCCCTTAACCCGCAGAAGTCCATAAGGTGTCAGTGATGCCCAAGTGGGCGTGCTCTTAGAAGGTAGCCAACAACCGTGACCTGGGTTTGACCGGTTTTTACCCATGCAGTCACTGCAAGGCCTGTAAAACGAGTACCTCTGTTAAGCAGGTTTCCTACAATGGAGTCAACAAGACCCTCAATCAATTCTTGACATGCGCTACCATTGTGTGGTACTGTCCCTTTAATGGCAGAGACAGCACAAGTCAATAATTCCGGGTCCGATGTTGCCCGATTTCTCTGCTTTAGTTACGCTTTTGACATGATGATTTACATGTTTCAAAGTGTATATTGTGTTTATTTATGTTCTTCAACATCCACCAAGTGGCTCTATCCTTATGACATACTTTGTGGGGGTTTGTGCTCGGTTTTTCAAATTTGGAAATCTTTGCATTATGTACTTGACATTTATCGATGTCGGACATAATTTAACATTTACCTGAATGTCATGATTTTCTTGGGTATTTGCTTGACTTTGGTCACTTTGTTTTTGTATTTACGCAACATGTCAGCCATTAGTTTACCCGCAGTCCACTTTCTATTTTGTTTGTTATACAATTTAAACTGTGTGCACACGATCTTTCACTTGCGTGAACAAGGCTTGTGAGAAGCCGAAACATGTAGCTTGTGGAATAAACACCCTTGGATTGTACCTGTTCGTGTGGTTTGTGGCAGCTGCTGAGAGCGTGCATCTTGCTGTTTGGTTTATCCGTTTTTCCGGCTGGCTCGACCGGAACGCACGCCACCTCCCTCGGGGCCTCCAGCACTCTGTCAGAGCGTCTGTTGGATATATATATATATATATATATATATATATATATATATATATATATATATATATATATATATATATATATATATATATATATATATATATATATATATATATATATATATATATATATACGTAATAGTAATGAAAACATTTTAATATTTTTACCGTAGGATAGCGGAAAGGGTGAAACTGACTATTACCACTCCAGTGAGTGCAACAGTAGGAAAAGCGTTGGATAGCGTAGGGGTGAAAATTACTATTCCAACTCCAGAGAGTGCAACAGTAGGGAAAGCGTTGGATAGTGTAAGGGTAAAAATTACTATTCCCACTCCAGAGAGTGCAACAGTAGGGAAAGCGTTGGATGGCGTAGGGGTAAAAATTACTATTCCCACTCCAGAGAGTGCAACAGTAGGGAAAGCGTTAGATAGTGTAGGGGTAAAAATTACTATTCCAACTCCAGAGAGTGCAACAGTAGGGAAAACGTTGGATAGCGGCAGGGTAAAAAATACTATTCCCACTCCAAAGAGTGCAACAGTAGGGAAAGCGTTGGATAGCGTAGGGGTAAAAATTACTATTCCCACTCCAGAGAGTGCAACAGTAGGGAAAGCGTTGGATAGTGTAGGGGCAAAAATTACTATTCCCACACCAGAGAGTGCAACAGGAGGGAAAGCGTTGGATAGCGGGAGGGTAAAAATTACTATTCCAACTCCAGAGAGTCCAACACTAGGGAAAGGGTTGGATAGTGGGAGGGTGAAAATTACTATTCCAACTCCAGAGAGTGCAACAGTAGGGAAAGCGTTGGATAGTGTAGGGGCAAAAATTACTATTCCCACACCAGAGAGTGCAACAGGAGGGAAAGCGTTGGATAGCGGGAGGGTAAAAATGACTATTCCAACTCCAGAGAGTCCAACACTAGGGAAAGGGTTGGATAGTGGGAGGGTGAAAATTACTATTCCAACTCCAGAGAGTGCAACAGTAGGAAAAGTAAATACTTCATATATAAATAAAAATACATTAAATGTTAATACCAATTACAAATTAATTAAAAGTAATTAACAATTTTATATAATATAATAATTAATCAATTAAAAATACAAATACAAATTATTTATTAAAAATTATTACCTATTAATAAAAATTATTTACCAATTAACAATTAATTAATTAACAATTAAAACATAATAAAAAATTTGAAAAAAACAATCAATACATTAAAATATTTAATTAATTTCAATTAAATTACTTCCCACCCTATTCCCCTATAAACACACAACCCACAACAGAAAATAAATTAATAAAATTAGCATAATTATCAATTAATCAATAATTAAAATTGATGACCAATCATATTTTAATTAATTACCAATTAAAAATGTAAATAACAATTAATTCAAAATAAATACCAATAAATAAATTAAAAAATAAAATTATTTATAATTAAATTACTTCCCACCCTATTCCCCTATAAACCCACAACCCGCTACAGAAAAAAAATTAATAACATTTACATAATTATCAATTAATCAATCAATTAAAATTAATGACCAATTATATTTTAATTAATTACCAATGAACAATGAATTAACAATTAATTCAAAATAAATACCAATAAATAAATTACAATTTTTAATTAATTGTAATTAAATTACTTCCCACCCTATTACCCTATAAACCCACAACCCGCTACAGAGTTATATTACGCAAAAATTAAATACCATAAAATTATTAATTAAAATAAATTATAAAATAAATATATACTTTTCACACATATACTAACATTAAAAAATCACTTTAATAAATTGGATATTATTAAAAAATGTAAGTTAACTTACTTACCTCAAATTCGATATTTTTGTTGTCTATATTCTGTCCATTCTATATTTTTGTTGTCAATATTCTGTCCATTCTATATTTTTGTTGTCTATATTCTGTCCATTCGATATTTTTGTTGTCTATATTCTGTCCATTTGATATTTTGTCCATTCTATATTTTGAATTCGATATTACTGCTATTCTATTTGATATTTTTGTAGTCTATATTCTGTCCATTCAATATTGTGTCCATTCTATATTTTTAATTCGATATTAATGCAAATCGATATTAAAAACTCGATATTTTGAGTGTATACCATATCAGCTAACACATTTCTGGACAATGTAACTTTATCTCAGACTTCTGAAAATGTAGACAAAAATGCATCTAATCTACTTTCAAACCCTGGCTTATTGGGGCTTCTGGTAGCACAAAGAGGTTTTGAGGAGCCACCAGGAAAAGAATATAACCTTCCAATGTTAACCCTTTGATGTAGGTAGATGAGTCTGTTCACTGTGACTGCCTGAAACCTGCCTTGTTTTGGCTTTTCTGCATGATTACAATCTCTCAATGGGTCTGAGGCAGATGAATATTGACATGTTGCTGCTACATAAACACCTACACTTTGACAATGGTGAATAAGCTGCACCTTGTGGAGAACATGGCTGCTTACATTATATGGCACCCTAGCTACTCCAGCCACATCACTCCAATCAACTTCTGTCTTGACTGCCTTACTATAAGCTTTGAAATCAAAATAATATTTACTTAGGAGCATGACTATCGAGTAGGGCAGTAGGAGAACGCAGTTATTGTTAGGGCAGAATTCTACAGACACAGGAAGGATCTAAGATGAGGCACATTATTCTCCTTAACAAGCTTGTATGAGTTCCATGAATCAGCAACACCTGCTTTCAACCATGGTGTAGGCCTTGTATGTTTTGTGCTTTAGGTGCAAACATTAGCGTGATTAATATTTTTGCACCACTGTGGCTATTAATTTACATTATGAGAAAACCAGGTAATGTATATTTTTTTTATTGTGATGTACAACAATGTTCTCTTTAATTGTGATGAAAATTATTATTTGTGAATGACACAATTCACATTCATGGGATATAATGGGATTTATATTTTGGTGGACGGGCTATATGTAACCGTTATGATGGAGTAACCCTGCCAACATTTAAATTAAGCCCCATGTCTGATGCTCAGTACGATAATAGATTTACTCTCTCAACTTTCACCTGAAGAACTCCAGTGACCAGAACATCACATCCCGACTAGAGAACCTCCCCAACAATGAACTCAAGCAGCTTCGACCCACGCAGTGGGACACACGTTCAACCCCGTCTTCTCTGCCAGTGGAAATCTCACCTACAACTGCACCACCGAACTCCTCTGGACCGACCACCACTGCATGCACTTTTTCTTCACCACACACACCGTACACCGCAGCCCACACCGCCCCCCCCCGCCATCATAGCTGGAACAAGCTTACCGAAGAACATCAAACCGCCTCTGTCAGCAACACCAAACCACCACATCATTGAATTCAGCAGGCTCTAACACCTCAGCACGCAACCTCCACTGATGGATCTCCAACTGCTCTGATACTCTGGCACCCCTCAAGAAGGCACCCGGTATGCAACTCTCTAAGAAAGCCTGCTGGTTCACTCCCGCCCTCCACAGGTCTAGATACACTTGTAGACGGCTTGAGAAGAGATGGAGGAGCACCAAATCGCTGGAAACCCATGCAACCTTCAAAACTAGAGTCACTGCATACCAACTTCTTCTCAAAACCACAAAGAAAATGCCCTCCAAGACAGAATCAACGCCAGCGCACACAACCCAGGGAACTCTTCGCTATCATCAAGGAGTTTGACAGACGCAACAGCGAGACCACAGATGTCCCACCCTTTCAAACTCAGCAACTCCTTCCACCACAAGGTCCAGCAGCTCTACAACAGTTTTTGACACCCCTGACCCTCTCACCATGCCTGAAACCACTGCACCAAACAGATCCTGCTCAACTACAGTCCGCTCACCACAGATGACTCACTCAAGACCATGAAGAGCATCCACTTTGAAGCCTCCTCAGACCCTTGACTGTACCACATCTTCCATAGAGCAGCCACCTCCATCGCTGCTGAGCTTCGCGGCACCAGCAACTGCTCCATCATGACCACCACCTTCCATGACGACTGGGATCACACTAAGATCAACCCCATGCTGAAGAAGCCATTCGCCGACACGACAGACCTCAAGAACTTCAGACCCATCTCCCTGCTCCCCTTCCCAGCCAAGGTCATTGCGAAGGCCATCAACACTTTACTCCAAGTTTATCGAAGGGAACCACATTTTGGACATCTCCCAATCTGGCTTCCGAAGCAACCACAGCACAAGACCGCACTGCTCTCCACCACCGACATCCACTCCCTCCTCGGACAGGGTGAAACTGCAGACCTTATCCTGCTGGACCTGTAGGCCGCTTTTGATACCGTCTCTCACTGCACCCTAATCACAAGACTACACAATGCCAGAACCTGCTACACGACCCTGGACTGGATCCACTCTGTCCACACTGGCCAAACACAGCGAATTAGACTATTTCCATTCCTCTCAGGAGATCAGCTGCAGAGTGTCCCAGGGCTCCTCCCTGAGCCCTACCCTCTTTAACGTCTACATTGCGCCCCTCACTGACATCGTCAGGAACCACACTCGAACATTGTCTCCAACGCCGCCTGCACCCAGCTGATCCTCTCCCTCACCAACGAACCCACAGCCACCAGAGTCAACTTCCACAGTGGGATGAAGGCCATTGCCACCTGGATGAAAGACAGTTTCCTCAAACTCAACTCAGACAAGACAGAAGCACTCCTCTTGGACCCCCCTCCGCTTGGGATGACTCCTGGTGGCCTGCTGCGTTGGGAACACCATCACCCCCATGGATCACACACATAACCTGAGCATCTTACTGGACTCCTCGCTCACAATGAACAGCCAGATCAATGCCATGTCCTCATCATGCTTCCACATGCTCCGCCCGCTTCGAAAGACATTCAGATGGATCCCCACTGAATCTAGAAAGATGATCACCCACGCACTCATCACCAGCAGACTCATCTACGGCAACTCACTCTTTGCCGGGGACACCCAGAAGCTCCTCAGGAAACTACAGAACGTTCAAAATGCTACAGCCAGACTGGTCGTCAACATCCCTCGCCGCAGTCACATCACCGAACACCTTCGAGAATTCCACTGGCTCCCAGTCAACAAAAGAATCACCTTCAAGCTCCTCATACATGCCTGTAAAGCCCTCCACAACGCAGGACCAACATATCTAAACCACTGCTTCTCATTCCACGTACCCTCCACAAGATACCTCCACTCCGCCTAATTGGCCCTGGCCACCCTCCCATAGATCCGCAAGACCAGAGCCAGAGGAAGATCCTTCTTCTACCTCACTGCCAGGACCTGGAACGCCCCGCCGCTCCACCTCAGTTAGTCCCCGTCACTAACCCAAATCAGGAAAGATCTCAAGGCCTCGCTCTTCCATTGCACCCCACCGATCCGACTGATCAGCAGCCCCCCTCCTCTCCTCAGTGTCTTGACACCCTCACGGTTGAGTAGCCATGCTCTATAAAGCCCTGATTGATTGATTAAGTACTGGAGTAAATCCCAACTTAAGGTGGAAATGGAGACGGAATATCCGCAAAATTGGTAGGGGCTTGGAGGAAAAAAGTTTAGTCCTAAAAGTACACTTTTGGTATACATTTATATTTGTGTAAATGCACCCAATGTATATGCAGACATGTGTAAATGATAACGTGTGAGTTCTCCTGGAACATTGAGACGGTTGCAGTTTTCCAGGAGTACTCCTGAAACTTTGTGAGAATTAAAAAATGCAATTCTTCTCCATACCTAGATGTAATCTGAGGGCTATTCATTTGCCAATTTGTATTTGTATTGGACCTCTTGTATTTCAATCTAGATGTGCACTTTTATTACATTTTCCTGCAGTGCTTCATGTCCGTGTTTTTATTGCGTCGTAATTTTTTATTGCAACAACTTCATTTAACAATTGCACCGTGTGATATAAAGGTTGAAGAGCATCAAGTAATACAATGCAAATCAATCAGGCAGGTGAGGAAGAGGGGGGTACGGAGGGGACCAAGCAAACCAATATTCTGGTCATTGTGCATCCCTCTAGGTGGCAAGGATCGATGAGTCGTCAGTTTGGGCCTGCTTGGAAGGCGGGGGGGGGGGGGGGGGGGTGATGGGAGCCGTGCTGCCCAGTCCACGTAGGGGTGGGGAGAAGAGGGACGTGCTCCCATTGGTTGAATGATGTAGTCAAGGAGTGTTGGGGAGAGGGGGGTATGCGCCAATGAGGGGGGAAGGGATAAGGGAGGGGGGTCCCATTTTGCCTGATCAGAAAGTTCCCCTACTCACTGACGGGAGAGATAGTATAGACTGTGCTTCGCTCAGTGGAGCAGAGAGTGATGAGGTTACGGTGGCGGTTCAGCTCCAGAAGGGGTGGTTTGTGGAACTGCGTGCCCAGTGGGGAAAAGGGAAGAAGGAGTAGCTAGGTGTAAGGGGAGCAGGGGAGGTGGGGGAGGCAGAAAAGAAAAGGTGGGGTGAAAGGTAAGTAGTGCAAAAAATGGGGAGGGGTCCATGTCCACGTTTTATTACTAAGCACTGTACATAACTAGTGTTAATATTACTCCATTTAGTGCTACTTAATTTCCCAACCTCAGAAAGATGGTAGGCAGAAATTGTGTTACTGAGATGAAAACCTGTGACTTGCAGAATATTGCAGGTGTGAGTGTTTACCCCATTGAACCATCTTGTGAAAAGAGGTGGCAGCAGTTCCTGTGTGCATTTCTTCAAACAGGACCCCGCAATATCCCAAAACACAATGGCAAAACCTTTCTTCCCTCATGTATACTACTGTAGCCATCCAAGAAGTACAGCCAGCGAAATGAGCTGCCTTTTCTCTGTGGTCACTCAAACCAGATCCTTGGAGCAGCTCCTCTCCCACTGAGATTAACTCCTGGCTGGCTAAAAGGACAAAAGAAGGAGCAGGCCCAGCTGTTAGCTATATCTGCCTGTGACTAGGTAGGCCTCTTTGAAGATTATTAAGTTCCTGGCCACTGTGTAGCTGGTCATCCTCTCAGAGGAACAATACACCTCCCCACTCCCAAGGCCTTTGTCTCATCTCTGGGAGCAAGTTCACACCTCATCAAGGAGATATTAAAATCTGCGATGACCATTGAAACCTCATGCAAATGGTTTCCCAATGCCTTAGGTAGATAAAAGGCGACTTTTTAAAATGACCAATTGTAAAATATTTAACACAATTCCAACATTACCAGTGAATTGGATTTGTAATAAATATTTTTAAAAGTCCAAGAATGAACTTTGTATCTGTTTATGAAAGGGACCAGTGGGTGCCACTAAGGTTCGCGCTCAAATAGACAGGCCCCAAATTGTACTTCTTGGCACAACCCTAGACAGTGGTTACACCCAAGGACCACCTGGTATGAGACATGTGTTTGCAAAAAGGTAGGGTTTTGTGCCTTTAAAATGTACTTCAATCTTAAAGTTCGTTTAATCCCAATGGTTGAGTTTATGTCAAACCGATTTGACATTGTGGTGTGCAGGAAGAAAGCAAAGGTCGTTGTAATTTCACTCCTTTTTATTTAAATTTCTCTTAAGGTGAGTCGGCTTGCACTCTTTTCCGTTGATTTTCTGCTGAGGGATGCAGGATTTATCCCAAGACTGAATCGACGTTCTTTATGAACCATTTGCTATGACTTTTGGATGTGAAGCCTGAACCGTCACAATGACCATTTTGCCTTCAATAAGCCCTGGCCCAAAGGCCACCGGGTGAAACACGTGTCGACTATTTTCCGTTTTGTCCTTAACCTTAGGAGAAATTTAAATAAAAAGGCCTGAAATTAGAACGACCTTTGCTTTCTTCCTGCACACCACAACAACAGACTATGTCAAATCGCTTTGACATAAACTCAACCATTGGGATTAAACCAACTTTGAGATTGAAGTAAATTTTGAAAGCACTAAACCCTACCTTTCTGCAAGAACTTTTTATCTGGTTCCTAGGCAGAGACAACATTATTTACTTTTAACATGAACTCCCTATGCGTTCCTATGGGACAGCTACCTCCACTACAATGAAAATAGCATTTAAGACCTTGCCACTGTGAGGGCATGTTTTACATTAAACTTTTACATGGCCTAATTTTAAACATGAACCCTGCCTCATTGGACAATAAGGCTTACTTAGGGGGGGGCTTCTTAATATTTAAATGAGGGTTTAGATCCGTTAAAATGAGCTTTTTTCGACAGACTGCATTTACAGTTTAAACCTGCGCAGCCAGGTTACTGATGGCAGGCCTCCAGTCATGTTTGCATTGTCACTTTAGTGGTGGCACAATATGTGCTGCAATCCACTAGTGACACTTAATTTTCAGGCTCTGAGTACACGTTGTACCAGTGATTCGTTTGTAAAAAAAAAAAATACGTGCGGGGGCTCTCGTCAGTAGGCAGCTTGTACCAGCCCATTTCTCCTGTTAGCGCAGCCTAAAACAGAACCAACTACTAACCATGAAAGTAGGGAGAGGATGTGGTGTAATGGCCAGAGATGCTGACCTCAGAGCTGGGGAACCAGGTTCAAGTCTTGGCATTTATTGGCTCAACATCCGGTAATTCTAGGCAGAACACTTCATCTCCCCAGGCCTACCATAAATGAATGTGTCCTTAACTGGTGCTCATGAAAAGCACCATTGTTGACGATTAAGTGCTGGTGCTGAGCACCAGAAACCACCAGCTCAAATTAAGCACTGCTTTGTACCCATATATTAGAGACCTATAGGTAAATTAATTATGCCAATTAGGAGTACAGTCAATATCTAGATATTTTGAGGGGTGACAGCACATTCACTGGGGCCTGGTAAGCAGAGTCTCAGTGTACAGAGGGAAAAAAACACCAGCAGCATCCGTCCAGCAAAGTCCCAGCTCACAGAGTAAAAAAAAAAACAGCAGCATCAGTCAAAAAAATCGTGGTCACCATGCAAAAAAGGCATCTTCCAACAAGAGGATACGGAATTGAGACCCTACGTTTAGGCCTGAAGTCTCTTGAATAGGTCAAATTGCTTCTTCAATACATTTCTCTGGTTGAAAACGCACCAAAGAAAACAATCCAACATTTAGACAGAATACTATACATGGAAATGAAGTCTCTAGTCTGCTGAGGATCGTTTAATGGGATTGAGCCGCTTTCAGGAAAGGCAGCAGGCAGCCTCTGCAATATTTGTATCTTTGAAAGTCAGTGACTGCTCCCTCCGCGACCCCAGTGAACGAGTGGAAAGAAAATGCGGAACGGCGCGCGGTTGCACTGTCACAGGTCCCTGTCAGCCGTGCACCTCGTCACCGCCCCTGTTAAGCGCATTTGCACGGATCAGGTTACCGCCAGGGAAGGCTTCGGGCTATCTCCGACTCTGTATTTAACCAACAACAATTAGTAGCAGCAAATGGGCCCAGACCACAGCCTGCAGCCACATATGATTCCTAATCAATGCAGACACGCTTTTATGAGAACCAGACGTGTAGGCTGAGCACGTGGGCCGACGACTAAGAAACTGAGCCTGCGAAGAGCTGCCTTTTCTGTGATAGATTTTACAAATGCTCTTCATTCGTGTGCAAGCCTCCCCAGGCGCCCTGGGAAGAATGTATTCTGCAGCAGTGGTGTACAGGCCAGGACTGCTCAACACATGACCCTTCCCATTTCAAAGAATATCAAATAACTTATCCTTGCAGAGAAACACAATCTGACGAAGACAAAATACTACATATTGCAAACCTTACCACCTCCGGATGAGAGCCGAAAACAACAATTGATGACTCTGATTCTCTAGAAACCTAGGTGGGCCTTATTCCTGAGGTGTAGATTATCTAATATTAATGATTTCATGGCGTGTTTCCTATTACCTCTTGAGGGCAGAACAGACCACATGGGCTTGCTTTTATTTTTGTGAAGAGGTTGAAACATAGAGAGGATGATGCTCACTCTATAACAATGTAAATGTAATGTTCTTCTCATAAGTCTAATACATTGAATTACTTGTACTTGTACCTTCCTCAAACTTCTAAATAAATCAACACAACTGGTCTGGTTTCAACTCCTCTCCTTTCATCCCCAAATTTTCTTATTAAGTATCTTTTTATGTTTCCGTGCCTACCAATCTTTTTACTTTACAGTTCTGGGCCCACTGGTCGTATCGATCTCAGCAGTCCCATTTTCTTGTTGTCCTACCCTTTCATAATGAATTAATACATTTCAAACTCCCAAACAACCTAGCTGAGCTTCTATCTGGCTACCTATAGCCCCCATTCTTACACTTCGTTGTTCCCCATTTTTACAGTTAGCGAACTTATATCACCCCATGTTAGTTCTTCTGGGCCTTTCTTCTTACATTTGCCTCTTGTAACACCACTCTTTCCATTTTGTAATCTCCCACTTGATCCTGCTTCCACAAAGAGTTCCTCCCAACACATGTTGCGGTAGGCGTGGGCCCGTCTCCAAAAGTCTCCAGGCAGAGATAGATGACCTCCCAACCACCCACCCATCTGCTTGGAGCCTCACTTATGGCACTTATGGCAAGAACTCACTCTTTTGAGCTTGTGAAAACTTAACAGAGACGGGATATACTTTGCATCATTGGCACTTCTGTGGTACAAAAAGTAAACAGTTTTTTGTGAAGGTAAAAACCCAGGCAGACTATAAATACAGGAGCTAGCTGATTATACGAAACAACATTCAGAAAAACACAGGAAATTCACAAAAAATTGTTGTCCCTGACCCAGGAGTCTCATCCTTATCAGGGGGTCCTTGATACCTACAAACAAAAAGTAAACAGTCCATTAGACAGAATAATACATTGAAAGAGCTGTTAGTCAATGCACACTTTAAACAAATGAACACGCCTATTTGGTTCTAATACCCTTGTTTCTCTTTCTCAGCTTTCCCCAGTAACAGTTTTTTATCTTTCTCAGCCTATCACTTCTACACCTAACATTCCTGGGCCTACCAGTCCCATATAGGAGCTAACGGTCTTGTACCTTTCTTTCATGATATCGGACCTACCAGTGTCAGGGAAAGTCCTACCAAACCTGTACCAGGACTGCTGAATTCCCCTATATTTATTATGCACCTCCCCCTACGTTTCCTGATTGACAACCGTATATAATGCTCACTTTAGTTCTCCAAAGCCTTTCTCCCATCACCAGGAAAAATATCCTTGGTCCTCCATTCACTACTCTTCCCACCCTTTTCACTCTTACCTCATGAAGTCCAAACATTTCAGTTGTCCGTCTCCGACTTCCTGAATGACAAGCATATTCTACCCAACGTAGTCACCCCAACAATATATACATATTATCCACATGCTAGAACCATGTGATGCTCTTTTTCAATGAAAAACCAGGCTTTTCCATATTTACTCCCTTTCTTGCCCATTTGAGTGCTGTCATTTTCCATGTGCCCTTTCCTGGGTTGTCTGCTATAAGCTGTGCTCATACTTCTGAGGCCCTCTCACCTGAACATATCACTCAAACCTTTCGCACTAGACTGATCTATTTCATTCCATCTTTTCAGCTCCTCTTCCTAACCCCATTTCTCACCATGCCTTCCCTGACTCCTCTCAAATCACCCAGTAGTCAGTGACCATCATACTAACCTCTCTGGCCAACACAGACTGTACTATTTATATGACTAACTTTCTCCTCATAGTTGCATCACCACAATCACTGGACAGAACCCTCAAAATTCTATTCCATATTCTTCTCAAAACTTCCATTAGGTCCTCATGCTTCACATCCCTTTCTCGCTGTACCCATCCGTCCTCCACACAACTAAGATACCATCAGGGTGGTGCAGCTCATATGCCGACCTTTTTTCTTCATCATAACCCATACCAGCAACATGTTGTACATCTCAAATATCACACCTTCCCTGAAAAAGTCCATGGGCTCAGCTGTAGCCAGGACAATCTGTCCTCTGAACTGTATGACCAGAAAATAAACTCTGTCTGTTGCCACCGGTAGGCGGCAAAATGTTAACTCAATGTATCTTTTCACACCTGCTCCAACACCACAACCTCAACCAACCTTGCTGCATCCGTTTTGGTGCATTCTAACGCCAATTCCCTAAACCTATTATAATGATTTCCAGAGTGGCCTTTGGCCATGACCATTGCTGAATAAGCCAGAATATATCAGTTGTCTACTTGAACAAGAATTCCGATGGCAACATATTTAATGTACATTTTCCAATTTCCTTCCTTTTCTTGACATCTGTCTCACATGTCCCACTAAATCCCTGTGTAATGCATAAAAAGGGCTTCCTTCTCTTCTCAATACACAGTTTGCTACCTTGCTTCCTCCATATGACTTTCTTGAAATTATTAGGATTGCCAAAATATGCTGTTCATTTCTTATTGATCCTCCACCCTATTCTCTCCTAGTGTTCAGATTCATAGCCCCGCAAGCAATCCTGTTGTGTATTATCTACAAGGTCAAATAAACTTTCTCCTTTCGAGCCAGGCACCATAGTGCCCATTTACCAGCCTCTCGATTCTGTCTGGTCTATTTGCCCTTCACACCATGGGGCCCATTAGGATGGCGGTGGTGGGGGCAATCCGCCCGCCATTCTCACTGAAATGACCCCCGCCACATTAGGATGGCTGGGGGGTCCGCGGCGGATGGAAAAGGTTTAATATGGTGGGGGTGTCTGCTTGACACCGCCAGCCATAGTAGTATGGGCCCAATCTGTGGCAATGCCGCCACAGAAAGGCAGGCGGTCTCCACTTCGGGGACCCCCTGCGAGCCCCGGAGTGAAGGCAAGGTGGGGGGGCACACGGGGGATACCCGTGGTACCCCCCAGCATTTGCATACACAAAGCGGCAGGCACCGCGCGGTGCCTGTCGCTTTGTGTATGCAAATGCGTATGCAAATGCATACATGCATTTTTAGCATTGTGGCGGGAGGGGCTGAGAGCACCGCCCGCCACAATGTTAAAAATGCAGGATGCGCCCGCCTCCTAATACCCCCATGGGATCCCCGCCCTTATGGTGGGCAGTCCCAATCCCCGGGAGGATGGCGGGTGGGCAAAGTCCGCCTGCCATCCTAATGAGGCCCCATGTCTCTTAAACCATCCAGGGCCACACTTCCAGACTTTTACCCTAGAGGAAGATTCTCCTACCTTGTCTCATTGGCAACCATTTGCTCATTTCCTCTTCCTCGCACTGTATTCCCTGTCCGACCGGCATATCATGCCATTTCAACAAGGTAGTCTCCCAATTCCAGCTTTTTCTCACTAGAGGAACATTCCACCACCTTTTGCATATTCTCATCGTATGTCCTCATTGCCCTTTTGGGATGCAGCCTTATTCTTGTAACCAACTTCGGCATGCCTTTCCGTTTCTTTGTCATTCAGCACCTTATCCTCTGGATGCACATCAGTCAAGACATGCATAGTGCATGAAATTCAACTTCTATGCTTTCCATCAGCCCCTATCAATACCTGGTCATAGTACTGTGGCAAGTTGCCATGTCTCACCAACATTCTGTGGGGTGCGGCCCCAAAGTCAGCCACCAGTACCCTGTGTTCTGAGGTCAACTCTACTCCTCTTCCTTGCTCACTCTTTTTTTATTGTTATTTTTTTAAAACCTTTATTTTCGGTGTGCACAGTACACAGCGTCTGCCTACAACCCAGTCGGGCCGGCCGCTATGACAATAAACATCTGGATGCCAGATATAGAGGCAGTATAGTTAGAACAGAGAGTAGCAGCTTAATGGTGTACCAGCACCAAAACACAGAAAAAGCAAAAGGATAAAATAGGTTTCGTTTTATAATTTTGTTGAAAAACATATAACAAACACACCACACAATCACATGGTAAGAGCGATTCCAAGGGCTCAAGGGGAGAGGGCGAGGGAACCAGTCTCAGAAGAATATTGTGACATACATTCTAGGGACGGGGGAATGGTGAAGAGAACTACGCAGAATAGCACTATGGGCAATCATCTGGAACGTTCACTACGAGGACAATGGGACATCAGTAGTAAACTCAAGTGGAGGAGTGCAGATATCTCCACGGTACGTGTTCCACTGGGACCAAATCCTGCCCCATTTCTTAGGACGACCCCGAGCCACATAGACCGTCTTCTCCCGGAACATGCACCAGTCCATGTTCTCCTTTCAAGCTGTTATCCCGGGCGGCCTATGGGAACCCCAGAGTTGAGCAATATCCCTCTTGGCAACCATGTTACCAAGAGTGACCCAGAAAGTCTGAGCAGCCGTACAGTCCGTAGGCTCCCAGATATTGAGCAGGCAACGACGAGCCTCAGGCAAAAGAGAGACCCCGGTGACCCGTCCCATAATAGCATGTACTCTGGACCAAAAAGCGGATACCACAGGACATTCCCAGATGATGTGCAGAAAGGTACCACTCATGCCACAACCACGCTTACACAACCCATCGATAGAGTAACCCATTCGCACCAGTCGCGTACCGGTCATGTAGACTCGGTGGAGGATCTTCAGTTGCACAAAACAAAGGCGAGCTGGGATGGCCACCTCCTTAGGGGAGGCGATAGCCATCTGCCAATCCTCGTCATCTAATTCCAGGCCGTCTGCGGTCCACGAGGCCCTGAGCCGCACGAGGAGGTCAGCCCTGGTGTTAATAGTTTTTTTATAAATCAAAGAAATCGTGCTGTCAGGCACGTGGCCATCCAGAATCCGGTCCTCAAGTGTTGACGACTGGGGGATCTCCGTCCCCGGAGGAAAAACCGAGTTCAAAGCGTGGCGCAACTGAAGGTATCGGAAATACTCATTGTCGCCAAGATGATACTCCACCTTAAGGGCGTCGAAGGACTTAACCGCGCCCTTGGACCAAAGATCCTCCACCTTGCTAATACCAATCGTATCCCACTTATCAAACCCTTTCGTTCGCCACAGGCTACCCAACCTATCAGAGTCATACAATGGAGTCAGTCGTGTCATCTTATCGCCCCAGCCCGTAGCAACATTCGCGTCTCTCCACGCACGCGCAGCACACTTCGTAGGTCCAGTCAGAGATCGGAATGGCTCCTTCGAGTACAATGCCCTGCTGAAGTTCCTTCCTTGCTCACTCTTGGCATTTACTCACTACCCTTCATGTTCATATCCTCTCAAGGGGTGGCGATCTAGCTCTGTCTTTCCTCCCTACATCCCACCAAACCTTCCATCCTCTTGCAACTACTCTTCGCTTGTGGTGTGAACCAAGCTCAGTCCCACTCAATGCTCTCTGTCCATATTAGAGCCCTCTTTCTGGTATCTGATGCCTTGAAGTCAGCCTCACACTCTTGGGTTTTCTGCATTTGTGATATAGCAAGGCGACCGTAGACTTCAATGCAATCAAGGAAAATGTACTTCCCTTACCCTTTGTGTGGTGCCTAAAAGGAGCCAAAAGTGAAGTTAATCGTGTGCCTCAAACCCCTGTGTCACAGCACCTATTTCACTGGCTTAATTTACCTTCATCTGAAACTCACAGCCCATCAGTCCCACCTCTCCTGAATCCCATTTTCACCCTCCTTTACATGACAGGCCCAAACCCATACATTAACACACCCCTAGGATCACAGCCCAACATCATACCACCTTACCTTCTTATCACATAGAAAATAAGGAAAATAAAGTTCCCAATCATTCTCTGTGATTCTATGTTTCAGCAGTACTTAGAAGAGGAAATACGTGCTAATCCTCCTGCAACCCTCCATTTTTCAGCACTACTCTAGATCTAACTAGTTGTATTTGTGCTAAGTGACTTACTAATGTCGGTGAGCCAGCCTGTAACAAGCTCACCGGATGGACCTCTTACTATCCCCACCCATCCATTGTATGTCACAGGTGGCAATGGATATTCTATCTGTGCTCTAAAATCTGGGCTTCTCCTTCAAGGCCCATCATGAAACAATGAGGTTGCCCTTTCCCTTTTCAAGAGGGGGGCAATAGACAAAAAATCTCCACTAGCTCCACTGTGGATGGAACCAATGTTTCTCTACTTGCTTACGTCAAAGCTGTGTGGGTGTCTTTCTAGTCTCTGTGACACAGTCCATCACATCTTCAGTGCATGATTGTCTGTGACTTTCCTATGTGATGGCCCGCTTACTGCTCACATCCTCCTCACTTTCAGGCACATTAGGATGGCGGGCGGACTATGTCCGCCCGCCATCCCGTCGCACAAAGGGACCACCCGCCATAAGGTCCCGTGGCTGCTATTAGGATGCCCCGCCACAGTGGCAGGCACAGCCAGCATTCCTGACATTGTGGCGGGCGGTGCACTCAGCACCGCCCACCACAATGCCAGGAAGGCATGTTGTGCACTTCCATGCACTACATGGCAGGCAGCGCGGTGTGCCTGCCATGTTGTGCATGGAAGTACATGGTACCCCCCATGTGCACCCCCCACCTGCGGAGTACCTGGGGGCCTGGGCCCCCCAAGTAGACTCCGCATGCCTTTCCATGGCAGAAAGACATGTGGCATCCTAATGGCCCCCTTTGTGAGGCAGAGGACAGCACCATTTCGGTACAATCCGCCGAAATGCTATGAAAATTGAATGTTCAAAATCCTTAGGTGGTTCTCTAGACAAAAGACTCAATCTCCAATCGAATGTTAAAAATAATGATTGGAGCACATATTTCTCACTGCAACGGTTGTAGGGTATCAGACAGTTCATTTCAGAGCACGAAAAGAGCTTAGTGTGAAGAACCAGGAGGGAGGCGGTGAGTAATGCTACTTTATTCCTGTAGCAGGAGCAGACTCTACCAACAGCTCATCCTTGCCAGTCTTCTGCTCCCCAACCTACTAACATGGAACCTCCATAACATTCCCATTACAACATCAACATTCCATATGTTTATTCGTGGTGGTGTTCATGTTGATATTGGGTTTTTTATAGGTGGTGGTGTAGTAGGAAGTGACATTTTCATGATGGTATTGGCGGTGCTGATATTCGTGGTTTTGCTTGTGGTCTTTGGTTTTCACTGTAGTGTTGATTGCAGTGGTGCTGCTGCCATTTGTGTTGGTGGTGGAATTTGTATTGATGGTGGTATTTATGATGATATTGCTGTCAGTAGTGTTTGCATTGGTGGTTTGAAACAACAACTTGAATGTAACAAAATAGGGTGATGGTCGAATATGCTTTTTAGATTTTAAATCGGACCTCATACATTGCAATGCAAGCACTCCATATGAGTCTAAATGATGCATGAAACAGCCATGAGTGAGAGAGTAATACTTCTGTTAATGAACACAAAGCTACTCTGTGTACATTTTAAGAATTGTTGGCAAATGATCGGTCAGGGAGCAAAAGCTGTAGCGACACCTAAATGTATATTTGGGCTTGAATGGCCTTTATACTATGAGGAAGGAAGTATAACGCGCCCCATTCTGACCATTTGCCTTGAAATCCTTCCTTCCTTGCTCGTAGCCTCGTGCACTATTTTCACTCTAAGAACTCGTTTCCCCACAAAGTTCTCACGCCATACATTCAAAGCCTGTGATGTTTTTCGGTTGTCTGAATTCTAGGCCTGCTTTTTCATGTAGAAGGCTTTGAATTTTGCTCTGGGCAATATAGTATTCGATAAGCCTGGATAAATGTAATTATTTGAGAAAATTAAAGTGCCTCCGATGCATCAGGGACTGCATAGTAATTACAGTATTTGGATTCTGTTCAACTTTTGTTCAGTTTGTTGTCTTCAATTTAGTTTCCTCTTGTTGATAAGAACTTCAAGGTGACATTTTCTTCTGTGGCATTACTTTCTGACATACTCTCTTTTTATATCTGCAGCTTGATTGGCAATAAAACTTCATCTGAATATCCTGAATTTTCAGTTACTGTTGTATTGTATTGAAACATTTATATAGCGCTTACTAACCCTGTGTAGAGTGCTGAAGTGCTTGCCTGTATGGGTGGCGCGCCACAGCGTATTGTGTTTTTTGTTGGAAGCGTGGTGTTTTTGTTACCATGCTATGAGGGAAGTATTCTATGTCGCACCTGATGAACACTGAGGTGCGGGTATCATATTATGGGATGCAACGCTTAGCAGTGTGATGGCTGAAGAAGTGTGAGAGACAGATTTGCAGTCTGTGGTTTTCAACAATGACACAGGCACTGCGTACGCAGTCGTTTATGCTGCTAATCCAACTACAGTGCAATGGCAGTATATAATGACGTCATGTTTAATGTTTGTGACATGCATGCGACAGATGTAATCTGCGTGTATTGTTAGATAATAATCAGCCACACGATGATTCAGGAGAGCTGAGTTTATTAACGTCTGGTCTCTCGCACTGCGCTCACCTCAGTGAACGTTCTATGTCAAACGCCCTACCAACATTCCATGGGACAAACAATAGCAGTTGTGGGAGTAGGGGGGGGAAGGAACATACCATTAGTATATATCTAACAAGAACATTAACAACATATATTAGCGCACTTAAACAGGATGAGATTACAACACATCTCCCCTTGTACATGGACAACTCAAGTGAAAGTCCTCAGGGAGGAAAGATTCCATCGTTTTAGGTTACATAGTCTTTTTGCCAACTAGGTGGCTGACGCATCCTGGTCACTCTGGTTTCCTGCGTTGCCATTGAATTATCGTCTGGGGTTTGCTCACCAACAGCCGTTGGTACACACACATCTGGGCAAACACTCACATTGTCTATACTCCATGTACTTCCATCCTCCAACACTAGGGAGTTATTGTTCACTCTCTGTATCCTTGCAGGTTTAGAGAAGGAGGACACTTTAGCTCGACCCACAGCAGGTCTTTTGACCACCACCCACTGACCCACATAGAACTTTCTGGAGGATGTTCCCCATTTCTGCTCGTACTTGGTTTTGTACTCCTTTTGATGTAGCTCCACCTTGTCTTTCACAGACTGACTGTCCACCCACACAGGACTACTCCCATTCAACCAATTGGGGTTAAGCTTGGACCCTGGGTTTCTACCTTTGAGGGACACAAATGGAGACACCCCTGTGACTGCATTGGGGGCAGAATGATATGACCATAGTGTTTTCCTGACTGCCTCCTCTACTGGTTCACACATAGTAACAGCCATTTGAATAGAACTCTTCACCATCCTGTTTGCCCTCTCCACCATACCATTAGCCTTGGGACAGTAAAGAGGAGTTCTTATGTGTGAGATGGCTAAGTCAGACAAAAACCTTTTCATGACTTCTGACGTAAATTGGACCCCATTGTCTGTCACTAAGGAACTGGGGATACCTTCTGTAGCGAATATTTCCTTCAGGAATTCTATCATATCCTGAGTGGTTATAGAGTGGACAAACTTGGTGCTGATCCAATGTGAATGGTAGTCTATAATTACGAACATGAATCTCTGGTTGGCTCTGAGGGAATTCATGGGCCCTATTATGTCAATTCCCAACTTGTCCCATGGTTTACTGGGAACATCTATAGGAATAAGGGGGGCTTTGTGTACAACTTTTGATTTGTCACTTCTGCCACACGCTTCACAATCTTTTACCATGCTCTCCACCAACCCATCCATACCTGGGAACCAATAGTGTTGTCTCACTTTACTCTTTGTCATGCTCCTTCCTGGGTGACCCTCATGTGCTAGCACAATGATCTTGTTTCTCATGCCAGCCGGGGGAATGACCTTGTTTCCTCTCCACAGCTGACCATTCAAGCTAGAGATTTCATCCTTCACAGACCAATAAGGCTTGAGGTTCTCAGCTAACTCTCTATTGTGCTCAGGCCACCCTTTCTCAACAAACTTCATAAGATCCTTTAATTCTGGGTCATTTTGGGAATCATTCTTCCATTCCTCTTTACCGATGGCTGGAAGTTCCACCGCAAGTATGGTTTCATCTGGTGGTTCGCTTACATTGTCTTCACCTTTTATGGGCAACCTAGACATACAATCTGCAATGGTATTTTTCTCACCAGCCACGTAACACATTGTGAAATTGTACCCTTGTAATGCCAGTACCCATTTGGCGATACGTGGAGTGGCCCTCTCCAAGTTCTTAGTAGAAAATAGAGGAATCAACGGTTTATGGTCAGACCTTAGAGTGAAAGGGATACCCCACAGGAAGAATTTAAAATGGATTATAGCCCAGTAACACGCTAAGGCTTCCCTTTCAATGGTGGAGTAATTAGATTCAGGGTCCTTCAGTGTTCTGGAAGCGAATGCAATGACCCTTTCACATCCACCATTGGTTTGGGTGAGGGACGCCCCTAGGCCCTTGCTGCTAGCATCTGTAGTAAGAGTAGTCTTTTCATTAGGATCGAACATCCCTAATGTGGGTGCTCTTGCTATGGCTGCCTTAATGTACTTGAATTCCTTATCGCACTCCTCACTCCACATAAAAGTGCTATTTTTCTTTAAAAGTTCTCTCATGTTGTTTGTGTGACTAGAAAAATTCTCCACAAACTTGCTCATGTACTCAACCAAACCCAGGAAGGATCTGACCTCCTCTTTAGTAGATGGAGGGGGTGCAAGAGATACAGCATCTACCAAACTGGTTTTAGGTTTTATCCCTTCGCCGGATATGGTATGTCCAAGGTAGGTTACAGATTTGACTCCTATCTTACATTTGTCCTTTTGTGTAGTAAAACCAGCTTTACTCAATTTACATAAAACTACTCTTAAGATAGAGTTATGCTCGCACTCAGAGTCCCCATAAATCAATATATCGTCCTGGAAGCACAGAACCTTACTGAGGTCTTCTAGGATGTGCTGCATTATGCGTTGGAAAACCGCCGCCGCGGACGCCAACCCGAAAGGCATACGATTATACTGGTATGCTCCGAATGGCGTAATGAAAGAGGTAAGGTTTTTGGACTCCGGATGAAGGGCAACCTGGTGGTATGCCGCCGAGAGATCCAATACACTGAAAAATTTAGCCCCCTTTATCACACTGAGCATCTCATTTATTCTAGGGAGAGGATGCCTCTCTACCCAGATGTTGGCGTTGAGATCCCTGAGATCCACACACAAACGAATCCCTTTGCCACCACCTTTAGAAGCGACCACAATGGGGGCTAACCAGTCAGAACTCTCAATTTTCTCAATCACCCCCAAGGACTCCAATTTTTCCAACTCCTTTTGCAGGGAATCTCTCACCACCAATGGCACTGATCTGGCTCTGTGTACTGTGGGCTTGCAATGTTTTTTAAGTTTTATTTTATGAAGGAATCCCTTTAACAATCCTAACTCACTGGAGAATACTTCAGGGAACTCCTCACACACCTCATTACCGATATTGGGTTGCTCAATCAAATAGACAGGTTCAGAGGCGTTGGGGTCTAATCTTATACCTAGGTCCTTTTGATGTCTCCATCCCAGTAAGCACGAACCTTTCTTGGTTAGATACACTTTACCCACAGTAGCTCTATCTTTAAATCTGATGTGCATAATGATCATTCCTACCACAGGTATGGTGTCATGGTTATAACCACCCGGGTTGATGTCAGTGGGCAAAACTTCATAAACTTTGTCAACAGACTTGGTCTTAAACGTGGTTTCATCTATAAGAGTGTATGGTGAACACGAATCCGCATAAACTCTATACGCCACACCATCAAGCATAATTTCACATTCTGGATAGCTACATCCAGTATTTTCAAACAATTCATTAACCATAAATACAATATCCTCCCTTGGTTCCTCATCATCCCAAATCATATGGGTCATTTCTTTCTTTATATCATGACACACCTTGGTGAAGTGTCCCCTCTTGTTGCATTTTCTGCATATGGCACCCCTTGCTGGACATTTTACACTATTCGCCAGGTGATTAGGATTACCACAACGGAAACATTTCATCTTTTGAGACTCTTCCTTTAAGACTGTGCTACTTTTATGCGTAAATTTGCTCTTGTCATATTTGTTGGACACTTTAAGGATTTCATCCTCACATACTTGTTTCACCTCAACCGCCTCTTTCATCTCATTCATACAGAAAGCTGTGTGTTCAATGCTTTTAGCTATGTCGATAGCTTGCTTTAATTCAGGGGCATCAGCAAGTAACTTTTCTTTTATTTTCCTATCAGAAGTGCACCTGACCAATTGGTCTCTGATAAGCGAATCTGTGAGATTACCAAAATCACAGGTGGAAGACAACCCTCTGAGGACAGCTATGTAATTCACCACCCTTTCTTGTTTGCCTTGATTCCTTGAAAAAAATTTGTGTCGCTCCAATACCACATAAATTTTTTTTCCAAACTGGACTTCCAATTTTTTCAAAGCAATACGGTAAACATCTGGTGGAACATCCCCTTCTCCTTCTCCACCTCTATTTTCCAACTCAACTTCAGGTAGATTATCATACATTTCTCTAGCATGCTTACCCAAATTGTGCAATAATATGTGCAACTTCCTTTCTGATGAAAACCTGTTGCCTCCTATAGCTATCAGATAAGATTCAAATACTTTCTCCCAATTCTTCCATGGAGTGAGAGGTTCTCCATCATCATTGAGAAATGGAGGGGGTTGTGACATCGACATTGCAGTAGCCATTAGAACTTAATACACTCTATACCCCCGTGAGATTATAAAAAAATGCAATATAGGCAATACAATGCTATCTCTTCACTACGCAGTGCACTTTTAAATAGCTCTAGGCAAAATATAAGTGACGAAAATGGTACCAACAATGTCAAAAGACAATTTAAGTCTCAATAAGCTGTGCCCGTCAGCGTGACACGCACCAATTAATGACGAGATGAATGCTGTGCCTGTCAGCGTGAACGCACAACAAGCTCCTGAAGTAAGTGCCCTGTAACGTTGAAAATCTTTAACAGCGTGAAACGCAAACAGCACCCTCTGACAAGGATGCAAAGCTGTGCTTGTCAGCGTGAGGAAATACCAACTCTAAAGCACAGGAACAGGCTCGACAACTATGCTTCCAACGCCACGTGAAGCTGGGCTGTCGTTATCCTTGGCTTCCCCACCGAACTGTCACAATTACACAGGTGCCTTGGTGTTCTTCATACACTAAATCTTGTGCTAGCACCTTCCGGACTGTAGGCTCCACATCAAACTCGAATACCACAGTGAAAGCAGGGCTGGCAGCTTCAAACAAATCAAAATAGCGCTCTGCTAAAGTTTTAGTCACCAGGGAAGCTACAAGCAACAGCTGACTGAAAGGTAACAACTGCGCCGTGGAGATGAAAAGCAAAACACAAACGGTGCTCCTTAATTAACAGTTCCCTTAACAGTCACAGGGTGATCGGTGCGCTGAAGGAAAGCGCCGACCTAACTAATCATCTGTCATTAACAGCTGAAGGGAATTCACGGAATACCGCTTGAAAGCACAGCGGAATGCAATGACAAGCTTGGCTAATTTCTGCTTAGGTTTCAGAAGCGCCAGCCAAAAGTCATTAAACGCCAGGAATTTATAAATGCGTAACCTCTTCATGAACGAGTAAAGAGCCTCACGGGAAGGAAAAGGACGCTGGGCTCCGTAAATGACTCGTCAGCAAACACAGTTCGCATGTCACAGAAGACTCACGGTTACTTGACCTCGGCGTCGTGGTTTACAGCAGTGCTGAATAAACGGGGGAAGACCAGACCTGCCCCCCGCGCAGCCCCGTCGCCAATTTGTTAGATAATAATCAGCCACACGATGATTCAGGAGAGCTGAGTTTATTAACGTCTGGTCTCTCGCACTGCGCTCACCTCAGTGAACGTTCTATGTCAAACGCCCTACCAACATTCCATGGGACAAACAATAGCAGTTGTGGGAGTAGGGGGGGGAAGGAACATACCATTAGTATATATCTAACAAGAACATTAACAACATATATTAGCGCACTTAAACAGGATGAGATTACAACATGTATCACAAAACATGCTTATTAGGACAGCTGTGGGATGGATGCACCTGGAGGTGTTGGCAGGAGACAAGGATGTTGCTTGGATGGGGGAGGGAGAAGGGGGGCGCTGCTGACTCCATTAATTTCCTGCGAGGTCTTGTAAGTTTTGACCCTTGTAACAGAGATTAGACTTGGGGTTTATGAGGCATTTTCCGTGGTTCATGGGTGTGTTTAATGGCCAGTTTGTGTAGTGAGTATTTCCATTCACCACAGGCGTGGCTCAGCCCCACGTCCAATTGCATTCCAATGGATACTAATTTGCTCCTTCTGTTCACTTGACTCCGCAGAGGTATTGAGGGCGAGCAGTCAAGGCTTACTCTAACAAGCATTGACTTAGCCAAAAGTTCTTGCCTTTGGGACCTTATAAGTGTTTAGCCATGCAACAGTTGATGTTGTTGCACCAAGGATATCGTACTTCATAACTTAATACGTATACGGTTCCAAAGGTGAGACCTATTGGCTATGCCAGTGCTTGTTTATTATTGCTATGTATTTTAGGTTATATTTTATATCTATGTGATGTATGTTTTTTTTGTATTAGAATTGTTTGTATTTTTAATATATGTGTTACATTTTTAGTAGTTATTCATTTTTATTTTATTGTAATTTTTGCGCTTTTTGTTCCGTGGCAGGTTGTGGGTTTATAGGGGAATAGGGTGGGAAGTAATTTAATGTGGGAAGTAATTTAATTAAATTACATGGTTTTTTTTGTATTTGAATTGTGCACTTTTAGTTCTGTAGCAGGTTGTGGGTTTATAGGGAAATAGGGTAGAAAGTAATTTAATTATAATAAATGTATTAATTCTTTTATTTGAATTTTGCGTAGCGGCTTGTGGGTTTATAGGGGAATAGGGTAGAAAGTATTTACATTACTTTAAATTTATTGATTCATTTATATTTATTAATGTTTGCTTAATTGAGATGTTATAGTGTTAAGTATTTTATTATTTAATTAATATTTGGTTGTTAATTGATTATGGTAATTGTGTAATTAATTATAGGTGTGTGTTGTGGTGTTTATAGTTTTAAAGGATAGGAAGTAATTTTTTTAAATTGATGAATTATTAATGGGTTGTTAAATATTTTTAATTTTTTAATTAGTAAATAGTTAAGGTAATTGTGTAATTAATTTTACAAGTGTGTTGTGGTGTTTATGGGAGTAAAGGGTGGGCAGTAATTTGTGTTTAATTAATTAATATATAGTTGTTAATTCATGTTAATGATTTGATATTTATTTTGGGGTATTGTTTATTTTTGGGCGTGTTGTTTTTGCTTTTAAAAAGGTAAAGGGTGGGTATCAAATACATTTTAATTATTTAATAATTAGTTGTTAATAGTAATAGCTTTTAATTTGAAAATACGTTTTGGTTGTGTTTTATTATTTTATAGTTTAATTTAGGTGTGTGTTGTGGAAATTATAGTGTTAAAGTGTGTGTAGCCAATCAATGTTTATTACTTTTTTTATTATTAATATTTTAATTAATTATTAATTATGTTAGTTATGTAAATAAATGTAATAAAAAAATGTTGAAGTGTTTTGTTATTGGTGTGGTGTTATAGGGTAGGAAATAAAATAAATACATTTAGGGTTTAATAAAAAATTTTGTTTGTAAATATTTTCTAGTTTAAAATAATTTTTGGGTTTGTAAATGTAGTTATTATTTAAATATATATAGTATTTGTTGATTTTTGTTATATGTAATTAATATTATAATATGTGTTCTTTTTTATATGTTTAATATTTTTTATTTTTTAAATATTGTTAATCCAGTTGCACTCTTTGGAGTGGGAATAGTAATTTTGCCCCTCCTCTATCCAACACTTTCCCTACTGTTGCTCTCACTGGAGTGAGAATATCAAACTTTACTCCTCCACTATCCAACACTTTCCCAACTGTTGCACTCACTGGAGTTGGAATAGTAATTTTGACCTCTCCACCATCCAACACTTTCCCTACTGTTGCACACTCTGGAGTGCAAATTGAAGTGTTTACCCCTACTCTAACCAACACTTATCCTAATGTTGCATTCAGTGGACTGGGAATATTAATTGTTACCCCTCCGCTATCCAACATTTCCCCTACTGTTGCACTCTTTGGAGTGGGAATAATAAAATGTGCCCCTCCGAATCCAATACTTTCCCTACTGTTGCTCTCACTGGAGTGGGAATATTATATTTCACCCTATAGCTATACAACACTTTCCCTACTGTTACACTCACTGGAGTTAGAATTGTAATTTTTACCCCTCCACTATCCATCACTTTCCCTACTGTTGCACTCACTGGAGTGTGAATAGTAATTTTACTTCTCCGCTATCCAACACGTATCCTACTGTTGCACTCAGTGGAGTGGGAATAGTACTTTTTACCCCCCCCGCTATCCAACACTTTCCTACTGTTGCTCTCACTGGAGTGCAAATAGTAATTTTTACCCCTCTGCTGTCCAACACTTTCCCTACTGTTGCTCACTGGAGTTGGAATATTAAATGTAATTATTTTGCGTGCGATCCAACACTTTTCCTACTGTTGTACTTATTGTATTGGGAAATTTAGGTTTCAATATTTTTCAGAGTTTAATGTTTTAATTTATTCTAAAAAGGTTTTTAATATTTAAAATTATATATATATATATATATATATATATATATATATATATATATATATATATATATATATATATATAATTTTTATATAATTTTAAAGTTTTAAAATAAATTAAAGATAATAGTTTATTAATTATTTTAAAGTAAATATATATATGTATAAATTATTATGTTTGTGTTTCTTTTTTTAATTGCACTTATTTGTTATATTTTGCAAAAATGAATATTACATTTAATTTATTTTGTTAAAATTCATCTTTAATATATTTAATATCTATTATTTTAAATATTTAAATCAATATTTTTAACATCAATATTTTTAATTTAATATTTTTGTACTTACCTCTGTAGGTATGGGAGTCGATATTTTTGTAGTGTATATTTTTTCTGTTATTATGAACATCAATATTTTTACCATCGATATTCTATCAGTGAACCCTACATTCCATCTTCCAGCTCCTGAGATGCAACACACCATCCTTAGTTAAACACAAACAAAACAAACTACAAACAATTTAAAATATAGAAGCATCATTAAGAAAGAAACGCTCACTCAGAGCAATTTACATCAAAAAATATATTTGATAGAATATATATATATATCTAAAACATTTCAACATCTCACAAACTCTCAAAGTTTTCTGGGATGTACGCCTCATAAGACCACTGGTTCTTACTCCCTCATTAACACACACTGAATGCTCACCTCTCATAGAAAAAGGATCAAGATTTGGATGAGATCCCGCAAATGCCCTTTTCATGTTATCATTCCCTTTCATGTTCATAATCATGTCACAATCGGTATCCTTGTTGGACACTACAGTATTATCCAATTGTCCATCAGATGGAGCATCTAGAAGCACATTGTTTTCTTTCGCTTCATCGTTACATTCACTATTGTGCCCACTAAACTTTATACTTCCTGAATTCCAGCAAATTGAAACTCAGAAACTCTGCTCATATTATAAATGTACCTCCCTCTATACTTACAGATCTTCCAAACACTTCAATAACTTTAACAGGACCAGACCACCTAGGCAGTTCCTCACGACAGGAGGCAAGTTTTTGTAAACAAAACCAGTCCCCTGGGCTAATCTGATTCATGGTAGCTTTATATCTCTTCAGATTTACAAGCATTTTCCTCTTCTCTTCGTAGGTTTGTTTTCATTTCTTTATTTTGTTTGAAATCACCATCACTCCCTACTCTGCAACTGCTTTTAAACCACCAAAGTGCTAGTTTAGAACCAGATTTTTTCTCCTACGCAGCTAAAAAGGAGAACAACCAGTTACCATGTTAGGTTTTAACATCAAAGTCAACAGTGTAGCCAGCAGAGCCTTCCTCCATGCTAATCCCCCCTTTGCAGTAAGCTGAATAGACTTCCTTACCACTCGGGTAAATTGTTTCACCTGGCCAATTGCGTGGGGATAAAAGCTGTCTTCTTACTTTTTGTACCACATCTGCCAAGATAATCTTCAATGGATTAAATCTTTTCACCTGGCCGTTCATTAACAGCTGGAAGACTTATTTATTTATTTTGTTGTTTTAGAAATTGCTAACATGACCGAAGGCTATCAAAGTGCTGTATATATGAATGATAAACATGGAGTAACTTAATAAAACTCAGTAAGATATTGTATGTAATAACTGAATTATTTATCTTCATTAGTTTATGATTCACTGGGATAGGTTCTTCTGGGTGGTTTATCATGAGTATGCTATGCGTGGTTCCATTCTACAGACCAGGGGGAAGTGTTTTGTGTGTGTTCCACTTGTATTGATGTGTGTCTGCCCTGCATTAGTATTCCAATCATTGTAACGGCCAATGTGTCCAAGGTACAGGTTCACCATGATTTATGAGATCAATTTGTTCATTAGGATCTTTTTTACCTCTTTTTTGAAGACGTGGATCGATAGGTTAGACTGAACTTTGGGTGGTAGTGAGTTCCAAATCTTTGGAGCCAGTGCCAAGAAGGAGAGTGTGCAGTTTTGTTTCCCTTGAATCTGGGGGGTTTAAACCTAAGAGAGTTTGTGCTTCTTACTAAGCGGCAGCCTCCTGATATTAAAATCTTTTCTCCCAGGTACCTTGGTACATTGCAATGTGTGTCTTTCTCTGTGACGCAAGCAATGTTCAGCTGAGGTCTGGCCTCAAGAGGAAGCCAGTTGAGAGATCTGAGACATGGGGTAATGTGGTCAAACTGTCTAGTGCCTGTTGGCAGTCTTGCTGCTGCGTTGAGGGTTGCTTTGAGAGGAGACGTTCCTTCTTTGGGAAGACCTGAAAGGGTCGCTGAACCATATTCTAGTCAAGCTCACTAATGATTGGACTGCTTGTTTGAAGTGAGGAGGTAACAAAAATGGTTTCACTTTCTTCAGTAGTTGGAATTGGAATGACACACTGCGTGTGGCTGCACTGATATGTGCTAGCATGTTCAGATTCTTGTCCAGTGCCCAGTTTGTGTTCCCCTCAGTGTTGACTGTAGTGTCAACATTACAAGCTGAAAATCAACAGGAGAGAAAGGGCAAGAGTAGGCACTCCTGTACCTCAATCAATATGTCATAAACAACTAAGGAGTGACTCCGTGAAAAAGATAAAGTGACAAAAATAACTTTACTTTGTTTGGTTAATAATACCCCCCATAAACCAAAAAGTGGATCCAATGAAGGAAAACGGCCACTGGAAGCAGCCTATGCCCAGTTGTGCCTATAAAAAAGAGAGAAAAGTCTCTTTCTTTGTAAAAGGACCCTCACTCACCACTAGTTGGTGACATGCTTCATCATTGGGTCCCCGCTGGGGTGGCCGAATGCCTCCCCAGCGTGCTACAATGCCTGAGTTACAGCGGAGCAGGATAGTGTTGAGTGCGACAGTGCTCTAAGTAAAATGTGAGAATAACTGTGAGTGCCAATTAAAAAATACAAGGTTGAAACCTATAAAAACTTTTAATAAAGGTCAACCCATATTGAATAAAAACAGTGTAAACGGACAAACTAGGTTCTATATTAGGAAACCTGTGTCCTTAGTGAAAATAAACGGTCTACATGTTTCTGCTGCTACGTATGCAATTTCGCTCAGTATTCGTCAGGACCTAGTATAATGTGATAGGCAGGCCTCCGGTGGTGTGCGCGCACTAAGGCGCACCCTCCTGTGAGGCACTAGATGTGAAAAATAGGAATAACTCACGGTTGATGCCCGTGACAGCTCACTGAATTTCACAGGAGCGAAAAAACCTGTGGAGAATGGGAGGAAAGAAGGCAAAACACAATAACATATAATGACATACGTAGACATATAGTTGATAATTATCAATTTTGCTATAGTCACATGTTTTACTCACTGTCAATTGTATTATAATAATAGTCTTTTGCCAAATCTCCAATGTAACCTAAATGGAGAAATAGGTTTATTCTCTTATTATTTGGAAAACGTTGTCTCCAAAAAGAGGGATACTGGACCAATATTGTTTAGTTCCAATAATGTTATATTTAACATAGGCAGTGTGTCATAGGGAAATTCCATGTTAATGACATCATTATACTGCCTTCTTATGGATAAAATCAGTGTAGCAGGAGCATTAGGTCTGTGAAGCATTCTTTGTATAGTTAAATCACCAGTGGCGTCTCATAATCAAGGATACACAATCATTGTGAGCACATAAGTAGACACACTCACATTGCGAGAGGGAGATATTTTCTCCTTGGGGTCTGACGACGCGGGAAACCTTCACGCGGTGTCAGTTCTAACCAAAGAGAAAGAAGGTGCTGTTAGCCTTCCACCTCGTAAATGCGACATGGAGATCGCTCAGTCATGTACGCGGTAACTAATCACTTACTTGAACACACGCGACTCCCCGCCCGGTACCTACACTCTCGGTTGTCGTCAGCCCGGAACTGTTTGCCAGCAGACGGGGTCGCGTATTTCAATTGGCCGCAGCCCTGATCACATACTCGGCTTGAGCCGCGTCATCGTTAGTGTTCAGTCTCTTAAAGCGATACACGCTATTTTCTTTTTCTGACGGATGGGGTTCGAATCCCCGAAGGGGACTCAGATGTTCGATAACCAAGAATTGCAGTGTAGACCTACCAATAAAAGTGTTCTAATCTCTTCTTTTAGAACAAAATGGCCAGAAAGGTAAATTACAGTAGAACTTGTTTAAAAACCACGATAAAGGAACAACAGTAATACCGGGGAACCTCTCTCTTATAACCAGACATTACTCAAGAAACAAAGAGGACAGGAAGCCCAGGGTTTTGTTTAGATGGCAATCAGGGTATCTAGCATACTGTGTGATCAACTCTATATGTCTTGGACACGGGCATTGTTAGCGTCGCATAACTGAGCCCCAAGGGATTTCGTCATTCAGCCCTTTAATATTAGTGGCCAGACGGTATACCCAGCGTTGCTCTTTTTAAAATAACGCTGCCTCAGAAGCTGCTTCCAAATGTTCGAGAATGGTCCAATGTAAATCATTGGGGGTGTGATTCTTCTCAAGAAAGTGTGCCGACATCTTAGTTGTTGCTCTATGACAACGGATATTACTGCGATGTTCACATATCCTTGTCTTGATGCGTCTGGTAGTCATGCCCACATACTGTAAGCTACAGGGACATGTTACTAGGTAAACAACGTTGCTGTTGTTACAATTTGTGTGCTTGCGCTATTCCCATTGCTTGCCATCATTCAGATCTAATGTTTTAGTGTGGGATGTGAGGTGGCAAACATTACAATTCCCACAGGGAAAGTGCCCAGTCACCGCAGGTAGGCCCCATGCATTCAGGATAGTCACTTCCCGTTTTCCAGTTGTCAGCTCCCTAGGACGTGTATGAACCAATGAGACTTTCAGGCTCATCGCTCTTTTGTAAGAAAAAAGAGGCTTGTCCCATTTATATTTAGGGCTTGTAAGTATTTTCCATTTTTTTTAAATACATTTGCTAACAGCATTAGATAACGGATTGAAAGTGGTCACACATGTCAAGGGAACCTCATTATTGGTAATCTTGGGATGGTCATCCAAGAGAGTGTCTCTCTGCTGATTTCTGGCTCTTTTTTGGCTCTTGTCAATTATGCCTTTTGGGTACCCTCTAAGTTCCAACTTAGTTGTTAACTCGCCTGCCTGTTGCTTGTAATCAGATAGACTACTGCAATTTTTGCGTATCCGGAGGAATTGTCCGTACGGGAGATTCTCCCGTAAGGCACAGGGGTGATAGCTTTTGAAGTGCAGTAAGTTGTTTTGGTCGTCGGCTTATAATAGGTTTGATGGTGACATCCAGGAATGTAATTGACTCCAACGAGTGCTCATGTGTGAATTTAAGATGTTGATCACAAGTGTTGACCCAGGCGAAGAAATCGAGTAGAAGATTCTCCTCACCATGTCAAATCATGAACACATCATCTATATAGCGTTGCCATAAGATGATATTAGTTGAAAATGGGTTTGTGGGGCTCAGAATGTGATTACTCTCGAAATTGAACACATACAGGCCTGCCACCAAAGGGGCAAATGTGCTGCCCATCGAAGTGCCCGTTACTTGGAGGTAGATCTTGCCCTCGTATTCAAAATAGTTCCTTTTTAACGCCAGTGTGGCACATTCTCCCACAAAAGCACGAGTTGTGAGTAAGTGCAGAAGACTCTTAGTGTCTTTCAAGTAAGTGCTCTTGGATTGAATAATGGGTCTGAGGAAAAAATCACAATACTTGGAGAGTGGTTCCAACAGGGAACCTATCCCTGAAACAATAGGCCGTCCAGGGGGTGGTAACACATTCTTGTGTGTTTTGGGTAATATGTAAAAATAAGGCATCTTTCCTTCAGATGTTGTAAGGAAATCTGCTTCTTTCTTAGTAATTACCCCATCTCTCTCTGCTGTGGATACTAAATCACAGATCTCGTCCTTCAGATCATTGGTTGGGTCCACTGTTAAAGGGACGTAATTGGTGGTGTTATTCAATAAACGTCTACATTCAGTATCATAATCTGTCTTGCCCTGAATCACCACCCCACCACCTTTGACCGCACTTTTAATGATAATGCCTTTATTTTGTCTCAAAGTTTGTATGGCTTGAAATTCATCTGCAGTCAAATTCTTGAAGGGAACAGGTTCGTGTAATTGTTCCACTTCATGGAAAACTGCTTGCTCAAAAGCAAGGATTTCGGGAGGGACTGTGTGTGGTGGTGGTGTGAGAGATGATTTTAATCTAAACTCAGTGTCACTTTTAGTCATATTGGATTCCACATTCTCCTTGTTTTCAAAAAAACTTTTGAGTCGTAGTTTCCAGAAAAACCCGTTTAGTTCACATTGTAGTTTAAACCTGTCCAGGCGAGGGGTAGGTATAAATCCCAGACCTTTTTCAAGAACATCTTTTTCAGCCACAGTAAGATTGTGTGAAGACAGATTGGTAATTAGGGTTTCGCATTGCTTGGGCCTGGCCTCTGGTCCCCTGACTTGCTCCGGGTATTGTCCCCGACCACCTCGCGTTGTTCCCAATGAACTTGGATATTGCCCTTCTGCTTCCCCCTGCCCCGTCTGCCTCTGTCTAAAAAAGGAGGCGCATAAGGCGGTTGGTTGAACTGTGGGTGTGGCACAAAATGTGGGTTCCAACCCATCATCGGGGGAAAGGGCGGTTGAAAGCCAGTTTGATGATATGACCCCATCCCTTGTATTTTTTAATTGGCACTCACAGTTATTCTCACATTTTAGTTAGAGCACTGTCACACTCAACACTATCCTGCTCCGCTGTAACTCAGGCATTGTAGCACGCTGGGGAGGCATTCGGCCACCCCAGGGGGGACCCAATGATGAAGCATGTCACCAACTAGTGGTGAGTGAGGGTACTTTTACAAAGAAAGAGACTTTTCTCTCTTTTTTATAGGCACAACTGGGCATAGGCTGCTTCCAGTGGCCGTTTTCCTTCATTGGATCCACTTTTTGTTTTATGGGGGGTATTATTAACCAAACAAACTAAAGTTATTTTTGTCACTTTATCTTTTTCACGGAGTCACTCCTTAGTTGTTTATGACGTGTCAACATTACAATCAACACTAAGGGGAGCGCCTTTAGTGTTGACTGTAGTGTTAACACAACAGTCAACACTGAGGGGAGCGCAAATTTTACCATGATGTAAAGGAGCAAACTTTTCTGGGATATGATGTAGTGGCTAGCCACACCCTTTTTCTTGCCCAAACTGATTTTCATGACCTTTTTTACCATTTATAACACGTTCCTAATGTTCCCTTTTGTAAAAATTGCATTCTGCCCCATTGAACACACTTCATTCAGCTTAAGCCAGAGAGGAAGGCCCACACCGGAGTGTACATCCTGAGCCGGAGAGTACGGCCCGTGTGCGGAGAGTACGGCCTGGGTGTGGAGATTCCAGCCCGACTGCAGACTTAAAGATACGACTCATAAATTATCTCTGTGAATACTGAAAGTCGTAAAGTTAGACTTTTATCTCAGATTACCTATATGAATCTGCCACATAGTCTTCAATACTTTCATCACCTTTTAGGACTTTTGAATTGAAATATATATCTCTCTATCACTGTGTTGAGCTTCTTCACATACCTTATGTTCAGTTGTTTAATGGCGTACTCAAATATATCTTTTAGACTTGGCTATTTCAGCGGAAACACCCCCAGACATTTTGCTTTTTGGCTTCCTTTTTTTTTAAATTAATTTTACGTTGCTTTTAGGACTCTGGGCACTTTAGCACTGTTAATCAGTGCTAAAGTGCATATGCTCTTAATGTAAATTGTGTTTTTGGAATGCTGTTTCCCTGATTGACATTTGATTTCCTACTAAGTCCGCAGTACAGTACACTGTATATGCCCAGGGCCTATAAATAAAATTCTCCAAGTGGGTCTGCAGCACTGATTGTGCCACACTCCCACGTAGCTTTTCAAAGGTGACTCGGGCCTGCCACTGCAGTGTCTGCGTGCAGTTTTTAACTGTGATGCCGACCTGACAAGTGCACCCACTTGCAACGTCCTCCCCTTTTCTTACATCTATGTCACCCCAATGGAGGCCCAAGGTTGCCCCATGGGCAGGGTGCAGTGTATTTAAAAGGTATGACATGTAGTGGCATAGTTTTGCATGTCCTAATAGTGAAATACTGTGTATTTCGTTTTCACTGTTGAAAGGCTATCTCTCCCATAGGTTAACATGGGAGCTGCTAGGTAACTCTTTACAAATGTAGTTTGCCATTGGGAGCCAATAGAAAAATTAAGTTCAGTATGCCTAAACTCAGGATTTAGAAAAACATCTTTTAGTAAAGATGATTTTTATATTGTGTGTTTGAAAATGCCACTTTTAGAAAGTGGGTATTTTCTTGTCTAACCATCTATGTGCCTCTGCTTGTTTGTGTATTCCCCATCTGGGTTCAGAGCAGGGGCAGGGGACATACATTCACACTAGACAGACACAAGGGATGGGGGGTTGAGGTGTGTTCTACTTTTCCAGGGTGACTCATAGCCAGGGCAAATAGACCTGGCTACATTTAGAGTAGTGGGAGGATTTGTTGCTTGCACCTGGATAGATAATGGATGCCTCTCACAAAGCTCTCTCCCCATCCTGTGGCAAAATTTCCTGAGCCAGGCTGATCTGGTTTATATGTGCCTGAGGAACTTTGGGGCATATTTATAAGCCCCTATCGCCACAGGAACGTCACTTTTAGTGATGTTCCTGTAGCGATATGGGCTTTGCCTTATTTACAAGGCAGGGTTAAACCAGCCACTTAACGTGGCTAAATACTGCCTTGTAAATAAGGCCCCCTTTCACTCTATACGTAGCGTGAAAGGGGCGGGCAATGGGTGTTATGGTGGGCGTTCCACCGCAACACCCATTGATTTTTACGCTTCCCTATATTTACAAGGGCAGTGTAAATATGGGGCAGCGCCAAAATTAAGACCAGGGAAAACCTGGTCTTAAGCATGCACAACCGTCTGCCATCCACCATCTACGATAATTTCTCTCAGATAGCTCTTGCCGCTATGGAATCTCTAGTAGAACTGGAGGAGAAGCGGAAGATACAAAACTGCTCCCTTGAGAGTTTTAAGTTAGTCACCAAAGAGGAGGTACAAAAAGGCTTAGCCTTGGCGAAATCAGGGTCTCCCTATGACCCATGCCCCTTTAAAATCATGGCTCTCTTAGCTAAAAGCTGCACACCAGCTGTCTGTGATATCTTTAGTTGCTCTATCTCCAAAGGCACAATTCCCTCCTCTTGGAAGGAAGCAGTGGTACGTCCTATTCTCAAAAAACCCACAGCAGACCCGGCAATTCTTAGTAATTACCGGCTTATCTCCCTTCTATCCCTGTTGGGGAAGCTGTTGGAAAGTATCATAAATCAACAACTAAGTGCCTATTTAGAACAAAATGAAATCCTGGACCCTTCCCAATCGGGTTTTCGCCCCGGTTTTAGTACGGAGTCTGCTGTTTTGGCAGTAACTGATTCATTACGACTAACCATGGACTCGGGCGGCTCCGCAATATTGATTCTCTTAGATCTCTCCGCAGGTTTCGATACGATCTCTCACATTAAGCTAGTGGAGAGACTATCAAATTGCGGAGTCACTCACAGGAACAGCCTTAAAATGGCTGCTACACTCTCTGTCAGAAAGAACACAAACGGTCATGTTAGGGCCTTATTCCTCTGCAAAATGCCTTTAGAAAGGGGGTTTCCGCGGGGCTTGTCTGAGCCCCACCCTTTTCAACATTTATATGGCCCCTCTGGCTCAGATTGTGGAACAGCTGGGTTTTGAAATCGTTTCATATGCCGACGACACTCAGCTGATGTTCATGATCGGGAAATGTCCAGAGCAAGAAAAAATACGCTTTGCCAATGGCATGAGGCTGATTTCAGACTGGTTCACAACGAATCATCTTCAATTGAAATTATGCTGATGGGAAAGCCCCAGATATCTGGATGGATGACTGGTGGCCTGATCAACTGGGCTCTGCCCCCTCCCCTAAACTCTCTATAAAGAATTTAGGAATAAAAATTGACCGCTACCTGTCAATGAAAGACCATATTGCGACTAAGACCAGCACTTGCTTTTATGGTCTCCGACTTTTTTGGAAAATACTTCCGTTTACACCCATCTCCCATCGTAAGACGCTAGTACAAGCTATGATAACCAGCCGTTTGCACTACGGCAACGCCCTGTTGGCAGAAGCGGGGAGACTCTTCTGGCAAAATTGCAAATTGTCCAGAATATGGCCGCTAGAATAATTTTAAATCGTCCGGCCGGCTCTCCATCAGTTCCCCTGCTCAGAGAACTGCACTGACTTAATGTAAAAAAGAGATCCTTTTTTAAGGTCTGTTGCCTAATCCGTAATGCCCTTAATGACAAAGGTCCTCGTTACTTACAACATAAACTGGTTAAATATTGCCCCAGTAGGACACTTAGATCGACTTCACAGAATCTGTTAGAGTTCCCCGAATCCGTCTGACCCGTACTGGAGGGAAAGCCTTCTCCTATCTGGCTCCCAGGTACTGGAATAAGCTCCCTCTGGCTCTCCAATCCATTCCGCACTATGGCATCTTCAAGAAACACTTGAAGACGTTTCAGTTTTAAAATCCTTGCCCTAGCCGGGTCTTCCGACAGCAAGTAGTCCAGTCTCTAGTCAGCGCCAAGATGCCCCAGGGTGAGTTGTGCGCTCAACAAATACCTTATGTTATGTTATGTTACAACGAGAAGAAATGTTTCATTTCTCCTCGTTTTTTGCTGTTTCTATGTGTGCAGACAAGGTGACCCTTCCTGCACATAAACAATCAATTAAAAAAATTGACTGTTTGTATATTCTATGTGTGCTGCTTTAAGCAGCATAACAATAAGTTTCAAATTTCCATTTCAGATTGCTTATGTGTAGGAAGGGACACCTTCCGCCACATAAACAATCTTCCCCTACAATGCAGGCACCCTTGCACTATCGTATTAGGGTGTATGCCTCGGCGCTAGGCAGCTAAAATGAGCACCAGCACAGGGGGAAACATAGGGCTGCACTGTATCCTTGTAAATATGGTACAGCTCTGCATTTAGGAAGTAGCAGAGTGCAGCGTTAAGCCAAGGTGGCTAATGTTGAGCTCTGCCACTTCCTAGTAAATATGCCACTAAGTATATCCAAGGGCTTGATGTAGAGCTTGTCTCCTGTTGGATCTCAGGGAAATCCAGAACTTCAACATCTTTTGGGTACCGGCTTCTGGAACTGGATGTTTAAGCTGACACAGAGGAGAAAAGTAACCCAACGCTATCACCAACGTTACTGCTGACTCCGTGACCTGAAGTCAATTCAGAGGGCACAGCTGCACTTTGCACCGCAACACTGGTCTTACCGACAATGCGTCTGACGCCACCACCGAGCCCCTGCTTTCACCATGACTTGTGGGCTCCACACTCGCCGCACACGCCGCCTCCCTTTACACCACCACCCTGGTATCCCGACGCTGTCACCTTCGCTGCTACTTCCACCGTGACCTATGGACACCACTCCAGGGGAACACAGAGCACCCTCCCGCTTTGCATCGCAGTCCTGGTCTTTCAGAAAATGGTGCTCCAAGCTGACATAGCCGCAGCAGCCTGCACTGCGGTTTGAGGGCACTGCTCGTAGGTTACATGATGCACCACCCATCCCACACTGCAGCCTTGGGCATCGACTCCAGATCGCCAATCAGTCCCACTGCTTGCAACGCGGCCTTGAGGCCCGTACACTGCCCTGCCCCATCTCGTAACAATGCCTTGGGTCTGCCAATAAAACCGCTTCAGCAACGACGATGCCGCTGCTCGCACCGTGACCTTTCAGAACTGCAACGAGCACCGCCCACTTCGTACTGCAGCCCTGGTCTCACCGACACCGCTGGATGACCGTAACCAAGCCACTGCCTGCACTGTGACATGAGGGCACCATACATTGCACCATTCCGCTTCAAACGTCAGCCCTGACGTCTGCCGGCGTGCCTGACTTCAAACTTACGAAGCTTGACCTGCAACGTGTGTAAGACTTTAACGGCCCGATGACCACTGCACCAACTCCCGGAACTGACGCCTCTCCTCCAGAGGTCACCGCAATTTCCGACACCCTTCAAAGGTACTGTTTTACTGGTCTCCCTGACACTATAGCTGGCCCGCGTTGCGCGATCGGCAGAAACTGTTGGATATGTTTGTTCATGATGCCGTGATAGACCCGGATGTAGCTGTCGACTTCAACTGTATAGAAAGCCTATTTTTGCATTATTCATATTTTGATCACTGTAAATTGGATTTTTATTATTTTGGTCCTATTTTCCACAGATAAATATTGGATATGTTTCTAAAACTGGTGTGATGTCCTTTTGTAGTGCATTTACTGTATTACTGTTAGTTATGAGCAAATGCTTTACACACTGCCTCTGGGATAAGCCTGACTGCTCATGCCAAGCTACCAACGACTAGGGTGTTGGATTGTGCTTGGCTTAGGTGCAAATCCTAGCCAACCAGAAAACCCATTTCTAACAATATCGATTTTCCCTAGATTCTCTAAGGGTGGTAAAGTTTTGAATTCTTTAAGGCCAACACAATCTTAGGTATGTCATCAATCTCAAGGACTTCAACGTAAGCAAGGGCTGTTCTGTAAACAGTTTGAAGAAAAAATGGAGGTGCCACAATGTTAGCTATAATTTAGAAAGAACATGGACTGTATGACATATAAAATAATTCACCAGGATACAAAACTTTGCTGCATTAATATGTTCCTTAGGAGAAGAATTATTGTAAATTTTACAGCCATCTGTTGAAAGTTTGTAGAACTTGGTGGAAATGTCTTGTAGAAGAAATTTGCGAAAACAATAGGTAAGAAATCTAGGTCAGTGTTGTGAACATTGTGTAACTGAGAATAAACAATTTTACCCAATTATCACATGTAACAGCCACCAATTTAAAGAAATTTGCATTTTGCCACACTGATAGGCAATGCTCAGTTACACATACTCCCAATAAGGCTCCTTGTTACTTACTGGCATTCAACATTCAATGCCATTCCAAAAGATTTGGGTCTGTCAGCCCAATCATTTAAAATGGCAGTACTTGAACATCGCCAAGCGCTTGATGTCGAATGACTCTTTCTCATCACGACAAGATGGGAGGACATGCCTGAGTGTCAATTCATGGGATTCACACTTGCTCTGAGCCACTGTTGAAATTTCCTCCCACACTCTTCCACATCCTGAAAGCGACAGTCAACAAGGACTCCATGGATGCTTGTTGGCAGGTCACCGTGGTCCTGCACAAATGTAGGATGAAGTTTCACAGCTGGACACTGAAGTAATACAAATTGGCACTCTTACCAATCTGCACTTTCTTTACTCAGCACAGACTTGTCTGCTCCTGTTCCTGCTCATTGCCAATGTGAAGAAAAAGGAGGGAGGCTGTGAGTAAATATTTAAGTTATTGTATTCCAGTAACAGGAGCTGATGCCACCAACAGCACATTCTTGTCAGTCTTCTCCTCCCCAACCAACTATGGAATCCCTATGCCATGCTATTACTCCATCAACATTCCACCCTCCAACATCCCACCCTCCAGCTCCTGAGATGTAACACTTAGTACAATCCCAAATTCTCTTTAGACTAGATTATCAAAACTCTCTTCTGATAGACCTCCTGAAAGTGTGATTGTGGTAGCCAGCTTTCTTGCTAGAGCATAACATTTGACCACATCACCTGCATCCTCCTTATGTTCAAATGGCTTCCTTTTAAAGCTAGATTGATCTACAAATGTTACTCATCTGTAACTGATTGAAAATCTCTGACTGTTAGCAGTCTCTGTGCAGTTCAAAATGCCTCCTACTGGAATCCCAGGGTTTAGAAATTTAACACCTGTAAAGTCTGCTTCTATCACTGTTTGTTTTTAAACTTCAATTACTGCCAACTTAGTGGCCCATTAGGATGGCGGGTGGACTTTCGTCCACCCGCCACCCTGGCGGTGCTGGGACCGACCGCCAGTGGTGCGGCAGTCCCGCACCGGGGATTAGGATGCCACTGTGGCGGTGGCATCCTCCATTTCCAGCAATGTGGCAGGCAGTGCTCACAGCACCACCTGCCACAATGCTGGGAATGCACTGCGTGCATTGTCATGCACAAGGTGACAATCACCGCGAGGTGCCTGCCACCATGTGCATGACAATCCAGGGGGGTACCATGTGCACCCCCACCCCACCCCCAAGGCCCCCAAAAGCAGAATCCGCATGCCTCGTTGCCGCCACGTAAAGGCATGTTTCCGCCCCCATTCTAATATGGATGACGGTGTCTAACAGACACCGCCACTATATTAAACCCTTTTCCGCCGGTCAACTCGTTGATCGGGCGGAAAAGCAGCGGACGGTCTTTCCGTCCGCCCTGGCACCCCGCCATAGTAATATGGCAGGGGGAAATGGGTGGCAGGTGGGCAAAGATGTTGGGCGGATCGCCACCGCTCGCATGGCGGTGGCGATCCGCCCGACATCCTAATGGGGCCCTTACTGTTTATTTCCTCTACAGACTTGCCCCCTCAGTTCTCTTATCTGCTATGTCCCTTGCATCTTTTGATTACTTTACCAAATCATGGTCTTCCTTGTTGTTTTTGTCTTCTTACACACATTTAATTATTATTGTTAGTTTGTGTGTATTTGAAATGCTCTTTTGAGTATTTGTATAGCCTATTTACTGTTCCTTTTGAAAACAGATCTTTCCACTTCAGCTATTCTAATGCCTTTGGACCAATCTGTGATATAGAATATACAAATAAATACATACATACATTTAAATCATGAACAAGAAGGAATGAGAATTACACAAAATCTATGGCCTAGTAAAAAGGTGCTGCTAATATCAGGAAGTGTGTAGTGAAAACGCATAGTTTGTCCAGCAGCCAGCCGTCTAGATGATCTTTTAAATTACTCCCTAATCAAGAAGTTTGATTAAAAATATACGCTTTTGGAAATAGTTACCTACCCTGGCAGCTTTCTTGTGCTCCAGATGCCTCTGGCCGCAATTGGGAGCATTCTTCTGTGGCTGTCTGATTGGCTGTTGGGGGGGACTCTCGCTGCTTGCTACCCGCCTCCTCTGCCCCGCGGACCGCACGCTGCCCAGGACTACATCTCCCAGGAGGGCAGCGCGGTCCAGAGAGAGGCGTGAGGCATCTCTCCCGCCCCCGGGGCTTTAAATTGAAGTGCAGACTACTGCGGTGCAGGGAGCGCCGGGCAAAGCCCGGGCCAAGGGCAGGCCCGTCCGCGCCCGTCAGAGACCAGAAGAGACCGGACCGGGCCACATCTCTAAAACCCCTTGCAAACCAGCTAAGATTATAAGACTGATCTATTGTTAGCGGGTTGCCTTTGTTAATTGTTTTGAATAATTGTGTTATCCATCTTAGATGCCTCGGGGACCTCTGTGTGGCAAACAATCCATTGGGAATGAGTAAGAGGAAGATTGGTGATAGGGTGGTGGGGACCCTTGACGATTACCTGACTCGGGCCGAGACGGCATTGATTCAAAAGATCCAGGAGAGCGTAGGCTCTCCCTGGAACCGGCCCTTTCACTGCCCTGTGCACAGCCTATTGTTGAACAGGCTAGCACAGAGGGATTCCCTCCAGGAGATCGCTCCCTGTCCGGCCCCCTGTGTATAACCCCTAGGTCAGGGTCTTCCGATCCATCTCTACTTGTAAGTAGCCCTCAAAGACCATCTAGGGTAACCACGTGGGGGAGAAAGACCCATGAAGGGAAAGAGAGAGAACCACCAAGTAAGAAAAGGAAAGGGCACGGCCCTAGTAAGCAAAATGCTTCTAAGGTTGTATCTGGTCCTACAGGGGCCCAAGTACATGAGAATATTACTGCCCCTAAGGGCAAACCGCCAATGCAATCTATGGCCCAGCCAAACTTTGAGACACTGTGTATAGCCCTTAGGGATCAGCTAGTAGCCCTCATACAACCAGTTCTGGTAAAGCTTGATTTAGTGGTGGAGAGGCTTAACTGTATCAAAGCTAATATTAATAGTAGCAAACCATTCCTAGATGAGTTGTTTACCCAGACGATTGGAGAAGTGGTTGGTAGCCACATAAATGAGGAGGCCAATACCAGACACAATGCCCCATGTGCCCCAGCAGGTAACTCACAGTGCCATGTAGTGATGGCTGATCATCCCAAACAGTCTGTCATACCTTCTAACACTGGTATTAGGGCCTCTCCACAGCAACAGATAATGGGAAATAGGTGTAGGTCAGTTGGGGAGGTAGTAGGGGGCCATGATATGTTACCAAGCTGACACCTTCCCCCGGAAGCCACCCCATATACGGTAATTTTAGAAAATGTTCCCCCACTACCAGATGGGTCGACTGAGCACTGGTCCAATCTTAAAAATAAAGCCCTGCACTGTCTTGGGAAAATATTTCGGAACAGTAAAGTATTGTTTGATATTTGATATTTGATATTTGAGGGGGTATTTCTAAAGCGCAGCGTTCGCTCCGGAGGGAGCATCATGGCGCTGAAATTCCTGAAAAGCCCGGTCAAGGTGGCGGCAAGGAGGCTAGATGGCAGCTCTGGTCCAGTTGTCGGGGAGGTTAAAAATCCAAGTTTTAAGAATTTTCCTGAAAGGTTTCTCTAGGGTCTGTTGTCTCAAGTGTTTGGGCATGCTGTTCCATGCTTTGATGGCCAGGGAGCTTAAAGTTTTACCACCTTTTAACTTCAAGTTGTACCTGGCGGAGGACATGAGATTGTCTTGGGCAGAGCGAAGGGAGCGACTCGGGTTGTAGTGTGGGAAGCGTCTGGTTAAGTATTTAGGACCAGTATTGTTAAAAGCCCGGAAGGCAATGGTAAGTATTTTGAAAAGTATTCTTTTGTGGAGGGGGAGCCAATGCAGGGATTTTAGGGCTGCAGAGACAGAAGATCTGCGGGGTAATTTTAGGACCAGACGGGCGGCCGTGTGAAGGACGCTTTGAAGTTTGGTCAGTGTGGACTTTTTAGTCCCTGCCAGGAGGCCGTTACAGTAATCAACGCGTGAGATTATGAGGGCTACTGTAACTGTTTTTCTGGCCTCAAGTGGGAGAAAGTCGAAAAACTTTCTGAGAGATTTAAATATACCGAAGCATCTGCCGGCGACATTCCTGGCGTGCTGGTCGAATGATAGGTCAGAGTCAAATAGTACACCGAGGTTTCTCGCTGTTGTGGCAGTCTGGGGAGGGGCAACAGAGTTATCCGGCCACCAAAGGGCTGGGCAGAAGGAGGTGTTCTTTCCGATGGGTAGGATCTTAGTTTTGCTGGAATTACATCGGAGGTGGTTAGTGTCCATCCATTGGAAGACCGCAGTTAAGCAGTTTTTGAGATTTGAGGAATTCAAAGTGGTTAGGCGCATTAATTGGATTGGTCATTCCCACAAATCTCTGGCAGGGGACTGTGTAGTGTTGAGTTTTAGGTCTCCGCTATTGGTAGAACACATCTTAGATATAGCCTCTCATCAGGTCCCTACATCCAATGAGATTAAGATCCTACCCCTGGGTTTTTTTTATAAACCAGGAAGGACTATGTATAACAGAGAGCACTGGGTCCCACCTAGAGTCCTCACCCCGGCTGTCCAGCCTATTATGACTTCCAATCGATTTGCCCCTCTATCCACTCTTGAGGATAACGACTGACTGAGGGATGGTAATGATTCCCCTCAACTAGAGGTCATTGGGGATTCTGCAGCATTATGGCGGGTGGCACCGGACTGTGCTGTACCACTGGTCCAAGGAAATGATCCCGCTCATGTATTGTCATCTATAAATGAAGGCCCTCCCAGTATAAGCCCAGTTAATCATTCCAACATGGCTAACCAAGTGGCAATTTTAAGTTCTAGTAGCCATTCCTTCATGGTTTCTTCATGGAACATAGCAGTTTTAGAGCCCAAATTACACATACCTGACTGGGTGAATTTTATTGACCAGGCAGAAATTTGGTCCGTCCAAGAAACCTGGGCGGTGGATTCTATATTCCGCATGGGCTATTTGAATTATTTCAAACCCGCGGTTAAGGGCCATAGGGATAGACCGATGGGAGGCTTGACCACTTGGGTACGCCAGTGTGAGGGTGTCTCGTTGGTTGAGGTTCCGATCGATAGCCCTGACATTCTGGCTATTAGGATTAGCTCCACAAAGGGCCTTAATATCCTCATTGTCTATATCTATGTGAGGGGTCTCCCAGGAGGGAAGTGTTCTCCAACAGTTTTACTTCTAGAGAACCTCCTTAGTTTAGAGATGAATGATGGCCACAGGGTGGTGACAGGTGATTTTAATACTTGTTTTGAGCCCCTGGATGAGGATGATGGAAAGTTAACTAAGGTTGAGGATTCATTGTGGGGAGTTCACCAGTTGGAATCAAAACCCATAAGGGAATGGACACAAGCGGCCATGTATATGAAGGGATTGTGTCTCGACAAGGGTATGGGAGCAGGTAACGGCAGAACTGAGTCTGATAAGGTAGGGAAGATGACCTTTGACAATGGTAGACTTGGGAGTCGAATTGATTATATTTGGCTAATTTGGAGATATGGCCAGCTATTGTAGATATGGTGGTAACGAATAGACAAGAAAGCAACCATAATTCCTTGATGCTGTCTCTAGCAGACGATTTACAAAAGGGGGTGGTGATGAACAGAGTGTCTGAATTGAGCAGACCACGTCTCTAGCAGACAGCAGTTTTATCGGCTCCACCATTGATGAAGATGTCATTGTGCAGGCGAGAGTATCATTAGCCAATGATCAGAGAAGAGTTTGGTGGCCAAAGATAGCCTCAGACGAAATATCCCGGGCTGCCATTAGGAACTTGGTTAGTAACTCTATGGACAAACTAACTAGTTGTGAGTCGCAAGAGGAGATTAAGGAAAAAATCTCGAGTATTCATAGTCAAATATTTCTGGGGCTAAAAACTCTCTTTATCAAAAGCATACCAAAATCCGACCAAACAAATTGCAGAGACAAGATTCCTGGTATGATAAAATCTGTAGACAGGCCCAAAAAGCACTGCTTATAGCTATTAAATCCAGATCACCAGATGCCATCAAAAGCTGTGGGGCCTTATATAAATCAACCCAAATAAAGGCGAATAAAAACTGGGATGAAGATCGGTGGAGGGACCTATTTGAGGCCTGTGAGGGCAGGAATATGACCCATTTTTGGCACCTCCTTAAATGGGGTAGCTGCCCTCAGGACATGAACCCCACTACCCATGTTGAGCCCCAGCAGTGGGTAATTTATTTTGAAAATCAGTTTAAGACTAGGGTTAGCTCTGTAGCAGTAACACCAACCCTTAATTGTGAAGAACCCCTGATATTTGTCCCCAGTGAGGTGAAGTCTGTTTTGAAATCAATCCCGAGTGGTAAAGCCCCGGGACCTGACTGTATACCCGCTGATTTGTTTAAACAAGAGCAAGACCTGTGGGTCCCGTATATAACTATTCTAGCCAACGCCCTTTCTAGTGGAGCAACGGTTCCCTATTCTTGGCTCGGGGCAGAGATATTGCCGATCTTCAAGAAAGGCAATCGATCTGCCCCGGCCAACTATCGTCCGATTAGTCTTATAGACGCAGTTCAAAAAATCATAGCCCGTCTAGTATTGGGACGTATTCAATGTTGGATGACCGAAACCTATATCCTGACACCTTTACAAGCAGGTTTTCGGATGCATATTATGACTCTTGATCAAGCATTCAGGTTTGTGCTCTTGTATTGGAAGGAAGTATTCCTTGGGGTGGGTATGCTTTTTGCAGCCTTCGTGGACCTAAGGTCCGCGTTCGATCTTGTGCCAAGGGCCAAATTATGGGAAGTTCTCCTGGAGATGGGTATGCCTAAAGAACTGGTGAGATTCTTGGTCAACATTCATGAACACACCTATGCCCAGGTTCGCTGGGGCAAACCAGGGGAGGTGACAGCAAGATTTGAGGTGTCCAAAGGGGTTAGACAAGGGTGTGTACTGGCCCCCACCCTGCACCCTCCATAGCTGGCTTGAAAGTCCCCTTGCTCATGTTCACGGACGACACTCTTTTAATCTCGAAGACGAGACAGGGGTCACAGCTAGCACTGTCCCGGTTTGAGTTGTTTTGCCGCGAACATGAGCTGGAGGTCAACGTGGGGAAGACCAAGTTTATGGTTCTTCGTGGCTCAAGACCAGTTAAAGCAAGGGTCCACATGGGAGGAGCCATCTTGGAACAGACACCAATCTTTACCTATCTGGGGGTCACCTTCAGTGACAACCTAAGCTGGAAGGCCCAATTAGACCTACTTACCCTAAAACATGCCCAATTAGGGGGAGCCCTGCTTAAATAACACAGGTATCCTCTATATAAACCGATGGCTCCCCTGGTCAAAATTTACGGCTCTAAAATTCTCCCGGCCGTAATGTACGGAGCAGAATTGTGGGGTTTTAGTAATCTGGAGACTTTAAAGGTTGCACAAAACACATTTTTTAGGTCTGCTGTAGGGTTACCACAATCATCTCCACGTCTTCCTTTATTATATGACCTAGGTGGCCAGCCTGTTGAGGACATGGCGCGGTATAGACCACTGGCGTTTTGGCGACGTATGTGGACTACACTGGAACTGTCCTTATATGCTAAGGCCCTACTAGAAGTTAAAGGGCTATGGTGCTCACATAGGATTACCTGGCTGTCTGAAATCAAAACTATTCTGATAGATATGGGGATGGGGGAGCTATGGACTAACCCTGATACAGCTGTCTTTCCCTCGAAAAAGCTCTTTAGGGATGCATATTGGAATAGGATCATAGCAAAGAGACACGCTTCCCCGACTGGCAGCTTTTTGACCGCAACATTTCTTGTCATCAAGGATGACCTCTTCCTTGAAGAATACTGGAATACAATAACGAAGTCACAGGATCGTAAATTGTACCACCAGTTTAGAGTAGGTTCCCTACCGTTGCGAGGGCTAACGAAAAGTTGGAATAGATCTGGCAGTGGGAACTGTCCTTTCTGTGTGGATCAAACTGAAACAATGGATCATTTTCTTTTTGTTTGCCCGGAGTATCTACAACCTAGACGGCTGTGGCTACGACCTGTATGTCGGATAATGGGAACAAGATCTGGGCAGGTAGCAAGTAGAATTTTGAAAACTGATACCTCAAAACTTGTGGTCATAGGTGTAGGTAAATTTATCAGCTGGGCCTGGACACTTCGGATCCGGAAGATCAGTTCTTAAGCACTTGGCCCTCAGGATATTGCCGGTGTTTATTGAGATAGAGGTTGTTCTTCGAGGTTTCAATGATTAGCTGAGGATGGTCCCATTTGTTGTAATTGTTTTTATTTAGCCGTCAAGTCTTTTGCTAACTTGTATATTTAATATCTTTTTAAACTGGTTTTAGCCTTGCTATTTATTGTATGTGTTATCTTTTACATACTATGGATAATTAACGTCATGATTGTATTTCTTTAGACTAATTGTATAAATTATGAATTGGATAGTATGTCTTTTATGATGAAATATTCGCAATAAAGACTTTTTGACTGACTGACTGATTAAAAAAATGTCCTGAAGCGTTTGCAGATCATAAAACTACTAATTCAACACACCACCTCTGACAATCACAAGTTCGAAAAACTGTGATAGTTCAAATGTGTTCTTTATTTAATATATTTTCTATTATGTCACTGAAAAGTGATATGCTTTGTCCCAGGAGAAATGAAAAGTTTGGTGGTGATGCTATTTCTGGAATGGCCTCCTTAGATGCAACAGAACTAGCTAACTTCTGACCAGCCTCTCTGCTGTCCGATTAAGCAATGATTTTTTAATCCTAGACCCTTAGAATATTTGCCCTTGTGATTCACGATTCTACTAATGAATGAGCACATATATTACAGTAAATATCCTCAGAATGGAAGCAGATGGATGTAGATTTGATGATCTGTTTCTGTTAAACTTATCAGAAGTGTGCCACATCGCCAACCATCAATTCCTTTTAAAAACGTGGCACAGGTCAGTATCCTTGGCCTTGCTCTAAAATGGATAAACCTTTTTCTCACTTCTCTAGTTCAGTCAGTAAAACTAGTGTTATAAAATATTCTTCCAGATCAGTAAAATGGGAGATCCCATAGAGGCCAACTTTGCAGCCACCAGGGGCCTCATTTATGAGAAATGATGCATCTCTGTGTGAAAGCAGCGATGCGTCACTTCTCAGTGCGCACTCCTTGCGACATTCCTGATGCGTCATATTTAATGTATGACGCATCATGTCGCAAGGAGTTACAGATACGTCAGTATTTCTGACTTATCTGTAAGCGCAAAAGTGATGCAGTGCTCGAGTATGTCACAAAAGTGATGCAACTCCAGCAATGTGTCCTTTTACATGGGACAAGCCCCATGTGAAAGGGCCTGCGTCAGTCTTACGCCTGCTGCGAGGCAGGCGCAAAATTTTGACGCAACAACGTCCTAAAAGTGACGCAGTGAAATCTCATAGATTTCACTGCGTCACTTCTACGACCCTTCCTTGCGTCAATGCGCCCCCCTTGCATACATTCTACCTGGCGCAGGTATAATGTGGCGCAGGGGTTTACAAAGTGATGCATCTACCTAGATGCGTCACTTTGTAAATATGGTGCAACAAGGCACATTTTTTACGCTGCTGGTGCGTCACAAAAAGTGATGCACCGGCGGTGTAAAAGTGACACACGGCCTCACAAATGAGGCCCCATGTTTTTAACAACTATCTGAGATCTCTAGCATCCCTGCACTATGAGTGAGGACTTAAGCTATTTGGGCCCGATTCACAGAATGAACTTAAGACTAAATCCTAAACTTACTACTGTTTTGGTATTCACAGATTGCACTTACTACTTTTGGTATTCACAGAATGAACTTACTACTTTTGGCATTCACAGAATGAACTTGCTACTTTTGGTATTCACAGAATGAACTAACTCATTTCGGTATTCACAGAAGTTAGGACTCCTAACTTTAGGACTCCTAAATGCCTTCTGTGAATACGGAAAGTCTTAAATTAGGATTTTTCTCAATTTAGTAGTAGTAAAGTTAGGAGTCCTAACTTTACTACTACTAAATTGAGAAAAATCGTAATTTTAGGACTTTTGGTATTCACAGAAGGCATTCAGGAGTCCTAAAGTTAGTAGTCCTATCTTTACTACTACTAAATTGAGAAAAATCGTAATTTTAGGACTTTCGGTATTCACAGAAGGCATTTAGGAGTCCTAAAGTTAGGAGTCCTAACTTTACTACTACTAAATTGAGAAAAATCGTAATTTTAGGACTTTCGGTATTCACAGAAGGCATTTAGGAGTCCTAAAGTTAGGAGTCCTAACTTCTGTGTATACCGAAATGAGTAAGTTCATTCTGTCAATCCCAAAAGTAGTAAGTGCATTCTGTGAATGCCAAAAGTAGTAAATTCATTCTGTGAATACCAAAAGTAGTAAGTACAATCTGTGAATACCAAAACAGTAGTAAGTTTAGGATTGAGTCTTAAGTTCATTCTGTGAATCGGGCCCTTTGTGTCTATTTAAGCTCCACAGTTTTAAGGCACCAAAAGGAAACAAAGATTCATTCTAGGTTTTCTAATAATTCTGCGAGGGTCCAAGAGACAGTTGTTACAGCACAGCTTTGAAGGCGAGGCAGAGTTCCAGTATGTAGGTGAAAGAGGCAGTTTAAGAATCCAACAGTAGTTTCACTGACTTTTATAGCCTGTGAGATTCCCAAATTGTGCTGTAGATCCTCGAATCCCGCTGTAGCCTGCAATTCAGATGGGGAATACTGTCACAGCTTTTGGGGTGCCTGCATAGGGACATGATTGGCTGTAGTGGTGATAATTGTATGTGGTCTTTCATTTATTAGAGCAAAATCTCATAAATATTGCCTTCATTTACACTGCGCTCTGCCTTTAGTTTGGTCCTTGAGGTTCTGTCTTTCTACTCCAAAATTATGGCCAGTGTATCTTTTAGTGTCAAAGTGATGAATCTCTATAACAGAAAAAAAGATCTGAAATTTCAATAAAGACTTAAGGCCTAGCTTTACTATCTCTATTATAGCTTACTAGTCATTCAGAAATAAATAAGACGTGTTTTTCCCTAGTTTCTCCTTCTAATTTGTGCTATGAGAATATATAAAAAATATATTAATATAATCTAAGATAACATTTCAGGACCTCAGACTATCAGGACAAAACTAGTCCTTTGCCAGTTGTCTAGAGAGGGTGCAATAAGCCCATTAAAGCCAAAGTTATTGTAATCCACACAATCAATTAGACAACAATCACCTAGAGGTCCCCTGACTTGAGTACCACACGCTTGATTTTGTTATTGAGAACTCTGAGAGAGACATTTTATCACAACCTCATTCGTTGCACATGACAAATATAGAGTCCTGATGCCTCATATGATAATGTCCTTGTTTTTAGGATTAGAGAACCTGACCTTATGGGCCAGGCGCGCAGGGCACGCCTAAGATCTCCGGGTTCACCTGCTTTGGCAGAAAGAGACACGAGACACTCTGTTAGGCGTAGAAAAGCAGATTTATTAGCTGCAGCTAAGCACAGTTGTCCTGTAAGTACACTAATGGTAGGTTTCCAGGAGCCTGCCACTTCATTCCGTGGCGCACAGTCTATTATACTACACAAGTTTACAATGCCAACACCCAAAACATACAAAACTGACAAATAGGAATAGTTTGAAAACAAGCTATCGAATGTCTAAAACACACCCTTCTTTCAGACCCTGTGTGCTCTCCTCCCCTCAAGTTAATCAACACTAGTGCCCGTAATTCAATTTGCAGGTGGTAGAACATGTTTGAATGCTTCAAAAGACAGTTTATGTAACAAGAGAACACACGAAGAGAATAGCGAAGGTCAGTTAAACAAGATAAAGTCAAGAAGAATGGTGGGACCCAAACAGTGGAGTAAGACATGGATTAATCAGTCTAGACATGGATTTACAGATTCGGCAAAACCCTGACATCAGTTTCGTAAACATGGGCAAGAGTTACTCTTTAACTAGAGAGAGACGTAGCAGCTGAAAAGGCAAAAACATCGCGTTCACCACATCCGCCGTGCTGCCTGAGTGAGGCAACACAAAATGGCGGTTAAACACAAAATGGCGGCTAGATACGAAGCAAGGTCAAAAACCACGTAACCTCAGGATTAGCAATGGCTTATGCATTATGTGAGGTTTTACATACGTAAGAAGTTATAGTTTGTGTTGTTTTGCTAGTTGTGGTACAAAAGGAGGTGGTGATGGACGGAGAATCTGAATCAATCAAACATTCACACCCAGTCAAAAGATCTGGGTTTAATCCATCACCGTTCTTTATGGCAGGGTATGCTCAGACGTGAGTCCCTTGCTCACTTTGCCACTGGATTCCAGCAAGCCGGGCTGAAGACGGCTGGAATGCCAGAAACCGGTCCTCGGAAGCTTGTTTCTGGTCCAGGGAAGACATGGCTTGGCAGTTCGGGCTGGAATGTTCCCATGAGGCACAGGGTCAGACTGATTTGCATATAGCCATGTCTGAACTGAGGTGGCAGAGTGGGCTAAAGAACGATGATGGATTAAACCCAGATCTTTTGACTGGGTGTGAGTGTTTGATTGATTCAGATGCTCCGTCCATCACCACCCCCTTTTGTACCGTTTTGCTAGTTGTATCACATACTTTAGGGATCTCCCGTTTCTCACTAATAATTAAAAAGCAATAGGCAGTGCAGTAAATAAACAACATGGAAATATAGCCAAGCATTTGCAAACTGGTGCTCTGCTCATTTACAAATTAATCTCAAGATTGCCTATAATAACGTGAAGCATGTAATCTAACAAGATTGAAAAAGATATTCTCCTACTTGTTCAATTTGTACTTTAGAACACCTGCTGCCCTCAACCGCTCACATGGCCTTCCATTATACACCTATGCTGATGATACTCAACCTTTATTTAATTAAACTTCCATCCTACAAATGATTTTCCCCTCCAGTGTTTTCCATCAGAACTAAACGTATGGATGGACTAACACTGGTCAAAACTTATTATGAATAAAACTGAGATTTTCATCAGTGGGGGTGAAGGGGAATGCTAATCTCTGGCATCCCTCCCTATGGCTCCTTGATTTTGGCCTATTTTCTAAACTGTCTTTTTCCATGAAATCATAGGTGTAAAACTTGGGGGCATATTATCAAGGACAGGTGTTAAAATCATCGCCATTTTATCGGCAGGAAACTTCCCATAAAACGGCGATAATGGGCTTGATAATACGCTCTTGTTAATTCCCATAAAAGCCCATGTTCTGGTGTTAACATGGGCTTCTATGAGAATTAACAAGGGCATATTATCAAGCCCATTATCACCGTTTTATCGGCAGTTTCCTGCCGATAAAACGGTGATCATTTTAACAGCTGTCCTTGATAATATGCCCCATGATTCTTCTCTTAAAATGGACTACTGTGTTGCGTCCGTCATTACCTCTTGTACCTTTCACATGAGAGAAAATAACCCAAACCTTTTATACCTCACTGATGGTAGCTGCTGTAACTGGGGGTGAGTGTCTGAAAAGTTTGAGTGCTCCATACATCATATCCTTGTGTTTGCTTTGTTCTACCTAAACTGCTGTGCTACTGTCATGGAACTGATTTGATCTAGCCTTGACTATTGCAACGGCACCTATTTATGCATCATGAATACTCGTCCATGGATTCTCTGTCTACTCAACTCCTGGTTTCCCGCATTGTCATCTCTGTCCCTCGGGCGTGCAGAACTGTGCACTTCTACAGGACCTCTGATTACCATTCTACTCCGTTTGTGCCATAGTCAAGCACTTTAATTCTGGACAGCCAAACACTTTTCTCTGTCTCATCTGTATAAGTTCAGCAAATCAGCTTTCAGACTCCAAATATTATTTGCCCTGAATTTCCATACTTCATTCTGCTTCTGATCCAGCATGAGGTCTGAGTTTGCTTAGGCTATGGGAAGAAGCATCGAGTGCATGGAACTCCTGTATGTAAAACGATTTAGTAAGAGAATCAAGACCGAGCTAACTTTAAAAGTCATATGAAACCGAAGGTCTAGACATTTGCAAGTATTCAAAAAAGCACTCCACCAAAATGTTGAGATTTTAATATTGACCTTCCAAAATATTGTGGCAAAATGTCGGCTACCGCAGTATTGTGAAAGTATAGTTTTACTATTCTTAACTCCACACATATGTACCTTGACGATGTGTCGAAAAAAGGGAGGCATCTTTTTTTTTTGTACGAAAAAAAAATGTTGATCTTCCACAACAATAACTGAGCACACATAGCAGAGGCGGAAGAAAGCCCAACATTCTTGGGTAGGTGTACTACCTCTGGAAATTCAGGTATTAGTGCTGTACGATGTGAAAGTGAAAGTACATTATTCATATAGACGATCACTTTTTATGTACACACAAACCTTTTAGTTGGAGGCTAAACGAGAAGCCCTGATCGCTCGACTCACCAGCTGCCAAAAGAGCAATATGTTAGATATATATCTGGCATCGTGTACCCATGAGCATCATGTTAGGTATGGCATGGGTTACCCTTGGGCATTAGGTTAGATATGGTATGGTTTATGCATGGGCATTATGTTAGATATGGTATAGTTTACCCTTGGGCATTATGTTAGATATCGCATGGTTTACCCATGAGCATTAAGTAAGGTATGACATCGGTTACCCTTGGGCATTATGTTAGATATGATTTATTCATTGGCATTATGTTGGATATGCCTTGGTTTACCATTTACGTACTAGGAGGAAGGGGTCCCAGTGGGAGGAAGGGAACAATTTACACAATTAATGAATTAATCAAAGAACAATTATAGAATCCACAGAGTTTTATTCACTGAGTGTAAAGAATACATATAGCGATCAATCAACTGTATTAAAGGTCATACAGTGCCCCAGGAGAGAGGAGGGAAGTGATAGTGGTGAGGATAAGAGAGTGGTAGGATTGTGTGACAGTAAAATCAAACATTTGAGAACACGCTATAGCTATAATTTGAATAGCAACACGGCCATAAAAAATGGCGACCATAATTTTAGAACGGCATACATCACAAAGTACATCATATCTACATAATATTGGCGTGAGGTTGCCACAATTAAAACAACAGTCGACGTTTCGACCCTCTTGACAATGCAGGAATTGTTATCCTTGCTGCGGGGTCTTCATCAGGACCAAGGGATTGGGGCAGGTAACCTAGTGAAAAATGAGTATAATAAACTAAGGTTAGAGGGGTACTATTCCGGCCTCTTGGGGTTATCACAGCGGTAGTTAGAACATGCCTCAACATACTGGTTCGAGGTAGTTACTCAATTGATTATAAAATTGAGGCGTATAAAACAGTACATAATTACTAAATTCGGGAATATACGTCATGGTAAATCATTACTGGAGAGTACCATAGGTATAAACATGTCCGTAGCATAAGAAGCGGTGGTACATGGTATGCAATTGGATTGGAAAAAGGGCCCGAGCGTCCGGGTCAAAAAGATGGCACGTGGGTCGGCAACACAGCGACTCACTGTTAAGGCACGATGTAATTGAAACTTTGTGGATTCTATAATTGTTCTTTGATTAATTCATTAATTGTGTAAATTGTTCCCTTCCTCCCACTGGGACCCCTTCCTCCTAGTACTTACTGAACCCAGGTCCCAGTGACTACATTTGGGTAACCCACTTACTTATAACCCCCTTGGTTTACCATTTGGCATTATATTAGATATGGCATGTTTTCCTCATGGGCATTATGTTATGTATGGCCTGGGTTAACCTTGGGCATTATCTTAGATATGGCAACTTTTTCTCTTGGGCATTATATATTTTATTTATTTTACAGAGTTTCATATAGCGCGACCTAGACCCGAATCGGGTATCAGAGCGCTTTACTTAGCACAGTTGCATTACATGAGGACACATTCATTTAATTGTTAGGCATTTAGTTTTAGTTTAGGATTAAGTGATTTGCCCAGAATCACAGGATGTTCAGCATCATTGCCGAGACTCGATTATGTTAGATACAACCTGGTTTACCCTCGGTCCATTTTTGCCAGGTTCTTACGAGTTTTGAAGGTTGACTAACCCTGATGCCCTGCTAATGTAAGTGTGAGATCGGAAAGGTCAGCCAAGTCCTTTATTTTATTTTATGGAGGAACTGTGGGAGGTGGACTGGTGTGGAGACATTTTCTCCCATCACATTAACTACATAAAGAATACATGATGGACGCTAATAATGCTGCAAATGTCTGTGCTTTTTGAATACTTTAGCATTGTTCAGGCGATTTTGTCTGGAGCGTCTTCGGAACTTTCACGAGGTCAACAGGTGGCATGTTTATACTTTACAAAACACCTACAGCAAAAAAAAGAGAGAAAATAAATGAACTGATTAAAAACATAGTAAAAAAATATATTTTTTAAGTTCCTTACTTTGTCAAGATGCCATTGGCTGAGCACGGGTTCCACGGTCTCTACTGTAAGTAGGTAAATTAAGGCTTCATTCGTCCAGCTGGGGAGTGAAACATAGCCACAACATCACTGCAGCAGGGCCCTGGTGCCACTGGACCTGTTGCACACATGATTGCTTCCTGTACATAATGTCTTTCACATTTATGGACCATGTGCCAACATTTCTGTCAAGAAAATGTAGAATTAACCAGGTCAGGTAACCGTTGTGTTAGTGTTGGTCAAATGAGGGTTTGTCATGCTTTAAACACCTTGGCTTGAGGCAGTAATGTTGCTTTGAAGTCACAGGAAGATGGTTTCCATCCCCCTGGATAACATCCAGGAGGTGCTTAGTGTGAGATGGAAACCGTAGCACGCTTCTCTTTAGCATGTCTCTGTTTCCTGCTTCGTCCTATAACAGTACACGCCCTCCCCGCCTTTGAAAGAATATTTCTGACAGCCCTGGACGGGTGAGAAAGACAGGAATTACCAGTGAAGCTAGCCCCAGTCGCCTGTCCAACACTGCCTGAGGGGCCACAGCCGGGGAACCAACTGTTGTGTAGCCTGTATTCAGTAGAAACGTGATACTTTATTTATGCGCTGCCGTGTGGTTTTTTGGATGCTTTTCTGGTACACTCTGCCTGCCTAAGTGTGCGATTATGTTCCAGATTTTCCGATATGTCTTTTCAATGTGTTCAAGCTTTCCTGTCAATGCGTGAACGGGTTAGATGATGTTTGCACGTGGCTCCTATTTTGTGTGTGCCATCTACAAAACACGTGTATGACACATACACGTAAGTATTAATAGTTCACCTCCTCTTTAATGGGGCCTTTCAGTAAGTTATAATGTGGCATTCCTTCGGAATTCCCGAACATAGAATTGCAGAAGTGGGCAGGAGCTTAGGGTGACCAGAATTTTAAAGACAAAAACCGGGACATTTCCCCAAAACAGAAGAAGGACTACACTTTTACATTAAACCCTGCGCACAGAGTGACAGTGGTCCTTAGCAGAGAATTAAAGAAGAGGCAGTAAGAACATACTTAAAATGCCATTTTTAAAGCCAGTTACATGCCTGTTAATGAAATTGCTTTTTTTTTAATAACAGTTGCTAACTATCTCTGCTTTGCAAAACATAAAAAGAAACCTCCCACTGTTTTCAGCCGACCCTCTCTAAAAACCGGGGCATGAGCTTAATTTCCTGAAATCTGCCGGGACACCTGGGAAAAAACCGGGGCTGTTGGGGCAAACCCAGGACGCCTGGTCACCTTAAGAGGAGCTGCTTTTCCGCAGAAGCTTTACCTCTATACAAATATGACAGTGAACTTTGTAGTGCGGTTAGCACTCTAGCAGACGCACGTACGCATCCACGCATCCGCAGGCCAGGCGTGGCCTGCGGGGTCCAATAAACGAAGGACGCGCGCTCGGGCACGTCACTTCCGAATGAGACGAGTGTGTGGTTTACTGGCTGATGCTCCGCGCTTCCACCTCTGCGCACGCGGCCATGCTGGTCGCTTAGGCCTACCCAGGCACCCTCACCACATTGGCGACGAGTGGAGGGATACCAACCCTCACTCCCTTCATCGGGTGGTACCATCAGCACCAACCCGCGGTGCCTACCGCGAGGAGACCAACGTGTCCTCATTCTGGCGGGTCCGCCCCAGTGACCCGAGATTGCCTGACGCACGCTGAGATAACACCACGGTTTGCCGACCCACTAACAGTCGGGTACAGCCGCCATGGGGGACGAGGCAGCGGCACCGGTCATCAACATCCCGTTCCAGCATGCTGCTGCTGGAGTGCTGCCGCCTTTCAGCGAAGCGAGTGACCCATCCACAGCATCACCCCGGTGGAAGGTGTGGTTAGAGAGACTTGAAAATTACTTCGTGGTCACCAGAGAAACGGACGACGCAGTGAAACGATCACTGCTCCTTCACTACGCGGGGGACGAGGTATTCCGACTCTTCAAACACCTACCCAATTCGGCGGGAGTAACCACGTATGCTGCTGCGGTCACCGCACTGAACAACCATTTTGACCCGCAACTGAATGTAGACTTCGAAGTCTTTAAGCTGGGACAAGCCCGCCAACGAGAAGGTGAATCGATGGATCAATTCCACACTCGGGTTCGGGAACTGGCCAGTTCCACGGACGAAGACCAACCCAAGGCCATCAGGCGCCAACTGATACAAGGGTGTCGGGACAAAACGCTGAGGGGCCACATCCTAAGAAAGCCCGGGATCTCGCTCGAGGACATCCTTGCCCTGGCCAGAGCTCATGAACTGTCAGATGCCAGGGCCACGGTCATGGAGCAAGCACTGCACAAGATTCCCGCCAAACCGGAAACGACCAGGAATGAGCGGGCTGACGCAGTACGGGCACGACCACGTGGCCCAGGAAGAAAAGGAGCCCGGCGAGACGCACCACAGGGCCGGTGCGGATACTGTGGACACGAACCCCATGCGGCCAGAGACTGTCCTGCCCAAGGCCAAGTCTGCGGGAACTGCGGAATCCCAAATCATTTCGCAGCGGTTTGCCGCCGGAGGAACAAACCCCCAAACTCGCAGAAATCATGGACAACAGCCAAAGCGGTCCGCCAACTATCCATAGCAGAATCACCTCCGGGGAGGACAGACAATTTCCTACCAACGTCGCAGGTTGAATCGGACTCCGAGGATGAGGAAGAGGCGTATGTGGTCTCCTTCGCCAGGGAACTAAAAATCAGACGACGGCCGCAGCCAACGTGTGTGATCCACGTAGGTGAGAGCAAAGTGAAGGCCGTCATTGATACAGGAGCCACCGTTAATGTCATGGGCCTACAAGAATTCAACAAGCTGCGCCCCCGCCCGGAAGTTTTAAACTCCAAGACCAAGATATTTGCGTATGGCGCCGACACCCCACTTCCCCTGAAAGGGAAAATAGTCACACCCATACGGGCTGACGACGTGGAAGTAACCGCAACGATCCATATCATTGATCGAGAGGCCGACACCCTAATAAGCAGCCACACGGCGGAGGACCTGAAGCTCATTGCTTTTGCCAACCACATACGGAACCACCAGGTAGAAGAACTTCTGGAACGCTTCCCCGAGCTGTTCAAAGGTCTTGGGTGCATCAAATGCGCACCGATCAAACTGCACATCGACAAAACCGTCACTCCCACTGCTCTCCGCCATCGGAGAATCCCATTCCACCTGCGGCAATTGGTGGAGAAGGAACTGGTGAAACTCGAGAAACTGGGGGTCATCGAAAAGGTAACCGGGCCCACCCCGTGGGTGTCGCCCATGGTCATCGTCGAAAAACCCAAGCAGCCGGGCGAGGTCCGGCTATGCATAGATATGAGACTGCCGAACGCGGCAATCAAGCGGGAAAGACATCTGACCCTGACGATGGATGACATCATAGCCGATGTGAATGGCTCGAAGTGGTTTTCCAAAATCGACCTTAATGCGGGATACCATCAACTGCCACTCGCTGAAGAGTGCCGCTTCATAACCACCTTCAGCACTCACTTGGGCCTCCGGAGGTACAAGCGACTCAACTTCGGAATATCCTCGGCCGCCGAGGTGTTTCAGAACACCATCAGGGAGCTGCTTTCAGGACTACCAGGAGTCATCAACGTGAGCGACGATATCCTCATACACTCAGCCACGGCCTCCGAACATTACAAGCACTTGCGGGATGTGTTGAAGAGACTCAGTGCACATGGAGCAACACTCCACAAGGAGAAATGCCAATTTTTCCAGCCCTCGATTGAGTTCTTTGGCTACGTGTTCAACCAGGAGGGAGTCCAGATCGACCCGCGAAAGTCGAAGTCCATCAAGGACGCCCCAGCACCCCAATCGCCCACGGAAGTGAGGAGCTTCCTCGGAATGGCCACATATTGCGGCCGTTTCATCCCAGGACTGGCCACACGCAGCGAGCCTCTCCGAGCGTTGACGAAGGCAGATGCCGCCTGGACCTGGGGCCCCAAAGAACAGGACGCCTTCCGGAGCATAAAAGGAGCACTTCTAGAGAACGCCACCCTCTCATACTTCGATCCGACCAAGCGGACTGAGGTAGTCGTGGATGCCAGCCCCGTGGGGCTCGGGGCAGTCCTGACACAAGAACATGAACCAGGGAAATGGACCGCCCTAGCATTCGCGAGCAAAGCCCTAACTCCCACCGAGGCTAGATATGCCCAGATTGAGCGCGAAGCGCTAGCTATCAAGTGGGCCTGTGGACACTTCCACCTTTACTTACACGGACAAGCATTCGTCATGGTCACAGATCACCAACCCTTGGTGCCACTCTTCAAGGGCAGTGCCCCCCATCCACCGCCACGAATCGAGAGATGGGTGATCCAGCTCCAAACTTATGACATGGAGGTCATCTACAGACCCGGAGCCAAAAATCCAGCCGACTACTTGTCACGGCACCCACTGCCGCGAGAACTGACAGCCACTGATGAGGAGTGTGATGGCTATGTTCAGTGGGTGGCTCTCACATCCTGCCCCCAGTGCATGACTCTAGATGAAATCAAGGAGGCAGCCACAGAAGACCTCCCCTACATGCGGTCACTCCAGGCGGTGCAAGAAGGGTCCTGGACGGATTATCTCCGGCCCCCCCCGAGTTGGTCGGCGGCGGACAAGGAAACCCTCACCAAGTATTGGCAGATCCGCCATGAACTCAGCGCCACGGAGGAGGGCACACTCTTAAGAGGGACGCGCCTCGTGATACCAAGGCGACTCAGACATCGGGCCACCCAACTGGCACACGGAGGTCACCAAGGGGTCACCAAGATGAAGGCGCGCATGCGCGAGAAGGTGTGGTTCCCCGCACTGGAAAGCACCGTGGACGAGTATGTTAAGAACTGCATGTCCTGCCAGTTAACCAGCGACCCGGAACGACCAGTCCCCATCATCACGGAGGAAGCCTGCACAGCTCCATGGGAAAAGGTCAGCGTGGATTTTGGAAGCTTCCCCGGTGAGGGGCATACTCTGGTGGTCATAGACTCTTATTCCAAATACCCCCTCGTAGAGAAAATACAATCCACGGCTTTTGCCCACGTGGGGCCAGCACTTGAAAAGATGTTCTCCCTATTCGGCCTGCCTGGTGAACTCAAAAGCGACAACGGCCCTCCCTTCCAGGGAGCGGAGTTTGCCACCTTCATGACGACGCGAGGCATCACCCACCGGCGCATCACTCCCCAGTGGCCACAAGCCAACGGGGAGGTGGAGCGATTCATGCGAACACTTAACAAAATGTTCAGGATCGCAGTGGTCGAAGAGGCCGACCCCGAACAGAGACTGCACGAATTCCTGAGAGAATACCGTGGAACGCCCCATTGCACCACGCTGAGAAGCCCGTGGTCGTTGATGTTTCAAGGCCAACGTAGGGACTTCCTCCCCGTGCCGCCGGGGCCAAGGCGGAAGGATGAGGAACTGGATGAGATGCAGGAACGCGCACAAAGACGCCGGCGCAGGAATAACATGCGGGCGAGCAGCCGCCGCAGGGCCACACCAAGGCAACTACATCGAGGAGACCGGGTCATCATCAAGAATCGACGACCCGGGGGAAAGTTTCGGACCTTCTATGAACCAGGGCCGTGGACGGTCACCAACACGAAGGGCACCATGGTGACCGCCAACAAGGAGGGAGAAGAAGTGTCAAGGAACTCGTCGTGGTTCAAAATAGTCACTCCAGCCGGCAACACAAGTGCTGAAGCCCAGGAGGACATCCCCGAAACACCCGGAGCGACAGCACCAGAAGCGGCGAGTAGCTCTGCAGCAGACGGCGGGGGCCTCACACCAGAGCCTGAAGCACCCACACACTCCACCCCCGTCCGGAGCCAGGCCCATCACGGGGATCGAGGCTCGGGCCGCACGCCTCGTTACAGTCTGAGGCCCAACCCCCGCCCCAACCAGAAGCTCAATGACTATGTCTGCCACCTGAGCTCCTGAACTCTGCAACCGGGGAGCACGCAAGTACCCTTTCATCATTGTATATTCGTTTCATGAACAGTTTACTGAACATTTTGAAATTGTTGAAAGTTGGATAGAGATGTAGTGCGGTTAGCACTCTAGCAGACGCACGTACGCATCCACGCATCCGCAGGCCAGGCGTGGCCTGCGGGGTCCAATAAAAGAAGGACGCGCGCTCGGGCACGTCACTTCCGAATGAGACGAGTGTGTGGTTTACTGGCTGATGCTCCGCGCTTCCACCCCTGCGCACGCGGCCATGCTGGTCGCTTAGGCCTACCCACGCACCCTCACCACAAACTTCACAAATTAAGGGGCATATTATCAAGGGCCATTTCGGGGCTTTTTTGGCTTTAAAAGCCAAAAAAGAGGCAAAAATTACATCGCCCTATTAACAACGTGGTGCTAACATGCAGTAGCGAATGTTAGCAGCCATTTTTCTAACACCTAGCTTTGCATCGCTAATGAGATGCAAAGTAGGCGTACCTTCAGGAAACAAAAGGAAAATGATTGCTGCCCGCACATCGTTGTATTTACAAGCCGGCCTTGAAAAAGCTGAGCGATGTAAATATCCACACTAAGCGCGGATATCGCCTAATACTAACGTCTGCTAAATTATCGACTTAGCCATGTACATAATGGGAGGTGGATTGTAAGGTTACATCCACTTCTCCCTATTTACAACATTTTCCTCAGCGCTGTTCCAACATCGCTGGTTGTCATGCGATGTTGATGACAATCAACATATATCGCTGGATTTCACATCACCTGTTTGCAAATTGTTGCAAATACGTTACTAACATGGTGATGTGATCCGGCGATATACGGCGATAATGGAAAGTGCGCTAGATGCGTTTAGTGATATTTATCGCTCGATTTTGATAATAAGCCCCATAATGAGTAAATATGAGGCAGTGAGAGCAAAAATGTGCAGCTTTAGTAGAGAAAAAAATACTGTCATCTTATTTATAGCACATGTTAAAACACTTAATACAGGAATGTTGCTGTATTTAGTGTTGCAAGAACAGTTCTGTTATCATAATGAGGTTATACTGATTGGGTGAGCAGACTTTTTTTCTCTGTGGCATCGCAACAACACCTGGAAGAGGAAACAGTAATACCAGAAACATTGATAAAACTGGCTGCGTCTTGAGGAACCCTTTGCTTAAGGAGGAGACATGCAACAAACACTGATGAAATCATGTTTACACCAGGTAATCTCAAAATTACCAGGTCAGGATCCAAATATAAGAAAAATGTCTTCCAGCTAAGCTGCTTCTGCCATATTTACAAGAGGAGTTCCTGACATATAAAGAATTAAAGGCTGAGATGGTCTGTAGAACCATTTCCATGGTTTCAAGTGAGTTGATATTCAGTCACGCAGTGACAATGCGCTGTAAGATGTTCAAAAAGCGCTTTCTGATAGTATTACACAAACTGCACCCTATTCACTATGGTGACCTGAATAGAAATGGAAGACCCAATGTTATCCAGCGCAGGATACTTTGGCCTGGATTTACTCAGACGTCAAGCAAGACATCACAGGAAGTATAGTTGCTGCATTGCATTGTGTGAAGGGGAGAGAGCAGAACAGCGACATATTTACTAAGATGAGGCCTTTCTGCTCTCTTCCTACAGTTTGTATGTGTGCTGTATAATGCAGATCAAATGCAAAGCGGAAAAAACACTTTTAAAACTGCCTCAAGAAGGTACAGGATTTTGTTGCAAATCCATGTCTACGGTTCTTTGTAGATAGGAATTTGAGTCAAAACCCAGGGGTGGTTGCATGCGAATTGGGCAGCTTTGCGTTACTATGGGTAACAATCAAACGCAAATTGTGATTTATGTTGGATTGTAAATCCCACCACAACACTTAGCATTGGGTTTAAATTAAAAAAGTAACTCATGGAAAGTGTTTGTAAATATGGGCCTTTGTTTTAGCTAGTTGGCACCTGAACCTTATGCAGATCAGCTCAAAAAAGCTTTGAAATATTATGCAACATTCCTTCTGCAAATTGGTTCACTGTCCACACAATATCTAATGCCTTTTACTACTGACTTAGTGGTGTTCAACCTATTGTGATACCTTCCAGTAAGGGATGCAGTTTCACTTGGTGGAACGAATATGAAAAATCCAAAGTAAGAAGAGTCTAGGATTTCATTGCAAGACTGGAGGCTAGCATTATTTGTGCATAATCTCTGTTAATATGCCACTCCTGCAGCACTTTTATGAATCTTACAACCAAAAGAGGAAACATTAGATTTAGAATATCCACTGCAGTCCACATGAAACCCAAAGGCCAACATTTCTACCTCTTTTACATGCTTCTCCTCAGAAAGATAACTGATATTTTTAGATCTTACCTAAGAAAGAGCATATCCTGTTTCTTGCCAGACATATTGTTTTCTAAGAGTGAGCTTAGAGGCTACCCTTTGATTACCATTGTTTGGCTAAATTTGTGATCTCATTTGCTTTCTTCTTATTGGCCAACTGCCTTAGCCTTCCTTCATCTTCATGTGTTTGTACCCCGCCTGAAGCAGGGGCACATTACTTGTGTCTTTCCACTGCTCATTCTTTGGTGCTACATTTTTCTATGTATTTAAATACTCTAGCCAATGGCATCTTTTTCAGCTGTCTTCCTGGTGTGCTTCTTCATCTCTGTGTTACTCCTGCCTGCTGACCGCTGCTGTCTGTTGTGTTGCTCCTATCAGCTGTCCCTCTGTGGTCCATGATGCTCCTTAGTCCGCCCTCCCTTCATTGTCCAATTTGTCTCCCACAACTACGCAGTCGAAACGCGTCTCTCGTGTCTTCGGGTTGAGGGTGACCTAATCCATTAAAGAAGCCGTATTCTCATAGCCTTGTGTCCATGCCTACTTCGTTGGTTGGGTCTGAGGAAGCAATATTGGAATCTGCCATGTCCCCCGCCAGAAAGGATTCCGTTGTGAAGTGGTTAAAGCGGATTGGGGACTGGAGGAAGCGCCGCTGCCCAATTGTGTTTGTTGAACTTTGGGGGCTATTCACTGACATTGCAGCACAGACATTTTCCTCACTTCGTTTGCGATACTTACCAGGATCTTGCTGTTGCATGCTGGAACCTGTAGGCGCTGGGGCTCCAGCTGACCACAGGAAGTATATGCAGTGTGACATCATCGTCGTGGGAGTGGCTGCAGTCCGTGGATGAGATGAAGGCTGGACATTTGAACCTTCGCTCACACCCCTTCTTCCTACACTTTCACCCGGCGCTGAAGAGGCTAAGAACGCCGAAATGCATCCGCCACCATGGGTGCCAGAACTCTACTCTGTGTGGGCAAGTTGATTAAAAGCGCTTCCGAAAACCTCCTCAAGTGTGGCCTTTTCTCTTTCTGTGAAGGAGTCTGTTCGAGATACTTACTAGCGTGGTCACCAGCAATGCGCACAAAAGGCTCCCGCTTTCTTCAGAGGCCCTGTTTTTGCTGGACTACTGCTTGCAGTCGTTTCTACTCCGGGATACCGGAATTTTACAGGGTCCGCCACAGATCACCGGAAGAAGTATGACGGTGAAGTTGCCACTGAGCAGCACGTCGGACTTGGAATCTGCCATGTCCCCCGCCAGAAAGGATTCCGTTGTGAAGTGGTTAAAGCGGATTGGGGACTGGAGGAAGCGCCGCTGCCCAATTGTGTTTGTTGAACTTTGGGGGCTATTCACTGACATTGCAGCACAGACATTTTCCCCACTTCGTTTGCGATACTTACCAGGATCTTGCTGTTGCATGCTGGAACCTGTAGGCGCTGGGGCTCCAGCTGACCACAGGAAGTATATGCAGTGTGACATCATCGTCGTGGGAGTGGCTGCAGTCCGTGGATGAGATGAAGGCTGGACATTTGAACCTTCGCTCACACCCCTTCTTCCTACACTTTCACCCGGCGCTGAAGAGGCTAAGAACGCCGAAATGCATCCGCCACCATGGGTGCCAGAACTCTACTCTGTGTGGGCAAGTTGATTAAAAGCGCTTCCGAAAACCTCCTCAAGTGTGGCCTTTTCTCTTTCTGTGAAGGAGTCTGTTCAAGATACTTACTAGCGTGGTCACCAGCGACGCGCACAAAAGGCTCCCGCTTTCTTCAGAGGCCCTGTTTTTGCTGGACTACTGCTTGCAGTCGTTTCTACTCCGGGATACCGGAATTTTACAGGGTCCGCCACAGATCACCGGAAGAAGTATGACGGTGAAGTTGCCACTGAGCAGCACGTCGGACTTGGAATCTGCCATGTCCCCCGGCAGAAAGGATTCCGTTGTGAAGTGGTTAAAGCGGATTGGGGACTGGAGGAAGCGCCGCTGCCCAATTGTGTTTGTTGAACTTTGGGGGCTATTCACTGACATTGCAGCACAGACATTTTCCCCACTTCGTTTGCGATACTTACCAGGATCTTGCTGTTGCATGCTGGAACCTGTAGGCGCTGGGGCTCCAGCTGACCACAGGAAGTATATGCAGTGTGACATCATCGTCGTGGGAGTGGCTGCAGTCCGTGGATGAGATGAAGGCTGGACATTTGAACCTTCGCTCACACCCCTTCTTCCTACACTTTCACCCGGCGCTGAAGAGGCTAAGAACGCCGAAATGCATCCGCCACCATGGGTGCCAGAACTCTACTCTGTGTGGGCAAGTTGATTAAAAGCGCTTCCGAAAACCTCCTCAAGTGTGGCCTTTTCTCTTTCTGTGAAGGAGTCTGTTCGAGATACTTACTAGCGTGGTCACCAGCGACGCGCACAAAAGGCTCCCGCTTTCTTCAGAGGCCCTGTTTTGCTGGACTACTGCTTGCAGTCGTTTCTACTCCGGGATACCGGAATTTTACAGGGTCCGCCACAGATCACCGGAAGAAGTATGACGGTGAAGTTGCCACTGAGCAGCACGTCGGACTTGGAATCTGCCATGTCCCCCGCCAGAAAGGATTCCGTTGTGAAGTGGTTAAAGCGGATTGGGGACTGGAGGAAGCGCAGCTGCCCAATTGTGTTTGTTGAACTTTGGGGGCTATTCACTGACATTGCAGCACAGACATTTTCCCCACTTCGTTTGCGATACTTACCAGGATCTTGCTGTTGCATGCTGGAACCTGTAGGCGCTGGGGCTCCAGCTGACCACAGGAAGTATATGCAGTGTGACATCATCGTCGTGGGAGTGGCTGCAGTCCGTGGATGAGATGAAGGCTGGACATTTGAACCTTCGCTCACACCCCTTCTTCCTACACTTTCACCCGGCACTGAAGAGGCTAAGAACGCCGAAATGCATCTGCCACCATGGGTGCCAGAACTCTACTCTGTGTGGGCAAGTTGATTAAAAGCGCTTCCGAAAACCTCCTCAAGTGTGGCCTTTTCTCTTTCTGTGAAGGAGTCTGTTCGAGATACTTACTAGCGTGGTCACCAGCGACGCGCACAAAAGGCTCCCGCTTTCTTCAGAGGCCCTGTTTTTGCTGGACTACTGCTTGCAGTCGTTTCTACTCCGGGATACCGGAATTTTACAGGGTCCGCCACAGATCACCGGAAGAAGTATGACGGTGAAGTTGCCACTGAGCAGCACGTCGGACTTGGAATCTGCCATGTCCCCCGCCAGAAAGGATTCCGTTGTGAAGTGGTTAAAGCGGATTGGGGACTGGAGGAAGCGCCGCTGCCCAATTGTGTTTGTTGAACTTTGGGGGCTATTCACTGACATTGCAGCACAGACATTTTCCCCACTTCGTTTGCGATACTTACCAGGATCTTGCTGTCGCATGCTGGAACCTGTAGGCGCTGGGGCTCCAGCTGACCACAGGAAGTATATGCAGTGTGACATCATCGTCGTGGGAGTGGCTGCAGTCCGTGGATGAGATGAAGGCTGGACATTTGAACCTTCGCTCACACCCCTTCTTCCTACACTTTCACCCGGCGCTGAAGAGGCTAAGAACACCGAAATGCATCCGCCACCATGGGTGCCAGAACTCTACTCTGTGTGGGCAAGTTGATTAAAAGCGCTTCCGAAAACCTCCTCAAGTGTGGCCTTTTCTCTTTCTGTGAAGGAGTCTGTTCGAGATACTTACTAGCGTGGTCACCAGCGACGCGCACAAAAGGCTCCCGCTTTCTTCAGAGGCCCTGTTTTTGCTGGACTACTGCTTGCAGTCGTTTCTACTCCGGGATACCGGAATTTTACAGGGTCCGCCACAGATCACCGGAAGAAGTATGACAGTGAAGTTGCCACTGAGCAGCACGTCGGACTTGGAATCTGCCATGTCCCCCGCCAGAAAGGATTCCGTTGTGAAGTGGTTAAAGCGGATTGGGGACTGGAGGAAGCGCCGCTGCCCAATTGTGTTTGTTGAACTTTGGGGGCTATTCACTGACATTGCAGCACAGACATTTTCCCCACTTCGTTTGCGATACTTACCAGGATCTTGCTGTTGCATGCTGGAACCTGTAGGCGCTGGGGCTCCAGCTGACCACAGGAAGTATATGCAGTGTGACATCATCGTCGTGGGAGTGGCTGCAGTCCGTGGATGAGATGAAGGCTGGACATTTGAACCTTCGCTCACACCCCTTCTTCCTACACTTTCACCCGGCGCTGAAGAGGCTAAGAACGCCGAAATGCATCCGCCACCATGGGTGCCAGAACTCTACTCTGTGTGGGCAAGTTGATTAAAAGCGCTTCCGAAAACCTCCTCAAGTGTGGCCTTTTCTCTTTCTGTGAAGGAGTCTGTTCGAGATACTTACTAGCGAGGTCACCAGCGATGCGCACAAAAGGCTCCCGCTTTCTTCAGAGGCCCTGTTTTTGCTGGACTACTGCTTGCAGTCGTTTCTACTCCGGGATACCGGAATTTTACAGGGTCCGCCTCAGATCACCGGAAGAAGTATGACGGTGAAGTTGCCACTGAGCAGCACGTCAGACTTGGAATCTGCCATGTCCCCCGCCAGAAAGGATTCCGTTGTGAAGTGGTTAAAGCGGATTGGGGACTGGAGGAAGCGCCGCTGCCCAATTGTGTTTGTTGAACTTTGGGGGCTATTCACTGACATTGCAGCACAGACATTTTCCCCACTTCGTTTGCGATACTTACCAGGATCTTGCTGTTGCATGCTGGAACCTGTAGGCGCTGGGGCTTCAGCTGACCACAGGAAGTATATGCAGTGTGACATCATCGTCGTGGGAGTGGCTGCAGTCCGTGGATGAGATGAAGGCTGGACATTTGAACCTTCGCTCACACCCCTTCTTCCTACACTTTCACCCGGCGCTGAAGAGGCTAAGAACGCCGAAATGCATCCGCCACCATGGGTGCCAGAACTCTACTCTGTGTGGGCAAGTTGATTAAAAGCGCTTCCGAAAACCTCCTCAAGTGTGGCCTTTTCTCTTTCTGTGAAGGAGTCTGTTCGAGATACTTACTAGCGTGGTCACCAGCGACGCGCACAAAAGGCTCCCGCTTTCTTCAGAGGCCCTGTTTTTGCTGGACTACTGCTTGCAGTCGTTTCTACTCCGGGATACCGGAATTTTACAGGGTCCGCCACAGATCACCGGAAGAAGTATGACAGTGAAGTTGCCACTGAGCAGCACGTCGGACTTGGAATCTGCCATGTCCCCTGCCAGAAAGGATTCCGTTGTGAAGTGGTTAAAGCGGATTGGGGACTGGAGGAAGCGCCGCTGCCCAATTGTGTTTGTCGAACTTTGGGGGCTATTCACTGACATTGCAGCACAGACATTTTCCCCACTTCGTTTGCGATACTTATCAGGATCTTGCTGTTGCATGCTGGAACCTGTAGGCGCTGGGGCTCCAGCTGACCACAGGAAGTATATGCAGTGTGACATCATCGTCATGGGAGTGGCTGCAGTCCGTGGATGAGATGAAGGCTGGACATTTGAACCTTCGCTCACACCCATTCTTCCTACACTTTCACCCGGCGCTGAAGAGGCTAAGAACGCCGAAATGCATCCGCCACCATGGGTGCCAGAACTCTACTCTGTGTGGGCAAGTTGATTAAAAGCGCTTCCGAAAACCTCCTCAAGTGTGGCCTTTTCTCTTTCTGTGAAGGAGTCTGTTCGAGATACTTACTAGCGTGGTCACCAGCGATGCGCACAAAAGGCTCCCGCTTTCTTCAGAGGCCCTGTTTTTGCTGGACTACTGCTTGCAGTCGTTTCTACTCCGGGATACCGGAATTTTACAGGGTCCGCCACAGATCACCGGAAGAAGTATGACGGTGAAGTTGCCACTGAGCAGCACGTCGGACTTGGAATCTGCCATGTCCCCCGCCAGAAAGGATTCCGTTGTGAAGTGGTTAAAGCGGATTGGGGACTGGAGGAAGCGCCGCTGCCCAATTGTGTTTGTTGAACTTTGGGGGCTATTCACTGACATTGCAGCACAGACGTTTTCCCCACTTCGTTTGCAATACTTACCAGGATCTTGCTGTTGCATGCTGGAACCTGTAGGCGCTGGGGCTCCAGCTGACCACAGGAAGTATATGCAGTGTGACATCATCGTCGTGGGAGTGGCTGCAGTCCGTGGATGAGATGAAGGCTGGACATTTGAACCTTCGCTCACACCCCTTCTTCCTACACTTTCACCCGGCGCTGAAGAGGCTAAGAACGCCGAAATGCATCCGCCACCATGGGTGCCAGAACTCTACTCTGTGTGGGCAAGTTGATTAAAAGCTCTTCCGAAAACCTCCTCAAGTGTGGCCTTTTCTCTTTCTGTGAAGGAGTCTGTTCGAGATACTTACTAGCGTGGTCACCAGCGACGCGCACAAAAGGCTCCCGCTTTCTTCAGAGGCCCTGGTTTTGCTGGACTACTGCTTGCAGTCGTTTCTACTCCGGGATACCGGAATTTTACAGGGTCCGCCACAGATCACCGGAAGAAGTATGACGGTGAAGTTGCCACTGAGCAGCACGTCGGACTTGGAATCTGCCATGTCCCCCGCCAGAAAGGATTCCGTTGTGAAGTGGTTAAAGCGGATTGGGGACTGGAGGAAGCGCCGCTGCCCAATTGTGTTTGTTGAACTTTGGGGGCTATTCACTGACATTGCAGCACAGACATTTTCCCCACTTCGTTTGCGATACTTACCAGGATCTTGCTGTTGCATGCTGGAACCTGTAGGCGCTGGGGCTCCAGCTGACCACAGGAAGTATATGCAGTGTGACATCATCGTCGTGGGAGTGGCTGCAGTCCGTGGATGAGATGAAGGCTGGACATTTGAACCTTCGCTCACACCCCTTCTTCCTACACTTTCACCCGGCGCTGAAGAGGCTAAGAACGCCGAAATGCATCCGCCACCATGGGTGCCAGAACTCTACTCTGTGTGGGCAAGTTGATTAAAAGCGCTTCCGAAAACCTCCTCAAGTGTGGCCTTTTCTCTTTCTGTGAAGGAGTCTGTTCGAGATATATATATATATATATATTCACTGAAAAAACCATAGGTTATAGACCATATATAGTTAGGAATTCGCATTTACAAAACCTTATTTTACTCACACAAAACCATTGAAATTCCATATATAGTTAGTTGCACTAACTATATATCGCGCACCCGCAATCCACTGCTGATGATGTCACATATTACATCATTCATGACATGGTCAGTGACATCACTGATGACATCACTGATGACATCTCAAATGACATCACTGATGACATCTCAAATGACATCACTGATGACATCACTGATGACAACTCATTTGACATTACTGATCACATCACTGATGATATCATTCATGTGATAATACGATGAACCTCTTCAGACTCTAATATAACCTTAGATACAATCAGTGTAAACAGACACTCACAGACTGTCACTCATCCATGGAGTTACTCACACACCTAGTCAGTCAATCAAAGAATCAATCACACCTCCATTTCCTCAACTATACAGTTATACAAACTTTACTTATTCAAACATATACTAACACCTATTAACTCTCTTATACAATCCCTGATACAAGTTCACAATGATCCATACAGCCACTCACACATTCACTGGCTCTTATGCACAGTTATTTATATATGTCAACTCTCACATGTACTGTGTTTTACATATGTACTTACTTTGACATGTAGCACTGAGATATCCATTCACTCACCAATACACTCATGCACACAGTCAACCGCCCATACAGCTGTTTCCACATGCACTTTTGAAACCATACATCTAGTGAATCAACTGCTCACACATCTATGCACAGAGTCATACACCTCCCAGCCACCCACACACACACTCAGTATCCCATACAAATACTTGGGCAACCAATCAATAACCCATATAGTTACTCATATAGCTACTTATCAACACATGCAACAGTTTACAGAACAACAGACATAATGATGCACAAATTAAGACAGTTTAGTCACTAACCCATGCACTCAGTGAGACACATTTAATCACTCACTCATACAGTCAGTCATGCACCTACTAAATCCTTCATCCAGACACTTATACATCCACTCATTCTTCAATATGTAAGACATATTTTAACTTTACAGAAACATACAGTCACTGGATGTTGTCATCAGTGATGTCATCAGTGATGTCATTTGAGATGTCATCAGTGATGTCATCAGTGATGTCACTGACCATGTCATGAATGATGTAATATGTGACATCATCAGCAGTGGATTGCGGGTGCGCGATATATAGTTAGTGCAACTAACTATATATGGAATTTCAATGGTTTTGTGTGAGTAAAATAAGGTTTTGTAAATGCGAATTCCTAACTATATATGGTCTATAACCTATGGTTTTTTCAGTGAATTTTCAAGGTTTTGTAAATGCTAATTCCTAACTATATATGGTCTATAACCTACGGTTTTTTCAGTGAATTTTCAAGGTTTTGTAAATGCTAATTCCTAACTATATATGGTCTATAGCCTATGGTTTTTTCAGTGAATATATATATATACATACATATATAAACATATATCATCTGTATATCTACATATAAATACAAACATAAATGCATGCATACATATACTTATATGCATTTTAGGGTTGTTAGGGCGTTTTCGTGTGTATTATGTTGCTTTTTTAGGGCTTTTGGGTCAATTAAGTAGGGTTCCCGGAGCCTAGGGCTGAGGGGCCGGTTCAGTTTCGTGCGTATTGGTGTTGGCAAGGTTTTGAGGGATTTTGGCGGTTTTTGGTCGAGATTTGGCCGTTTTATGGCTTTTTTATGTGTTTGCAGGGGGCGCGTATTCGGGTTGAAATTCGTCCCCGTTCCAGTGGATGGATTGGGCTGATTTTTGGTGAGATGTTAGGGAATCGCTGGAACTAGTGTCCAGCCAAGTTTGAAGCGGATCGGAGCAGTGGAAGTGCTTTAAAGAGCAATTTTTGTGCGGAGTAGCGAATTGTCATGTTATTCAATGGGAGTTTTTGGTGCGCATGGAGAAGGTGAATTTGGGGTGTTCCAGTTGCGCTAGAGGGACGGGGCTTGGGTGAGCTGTAGGGAGAGTGGATCGGCAGGTGTGCCGAATTTTTGGGATTTGTTGGCCGAAGGGAAGGGTGTGCTTGGGCAAAGTCGATTTGGTGAAAACGGTGCGTTATTTACATGAAAGTTGAAAAAACACTAATAAAAGCAAAGCTAAAAAGCCACCTCATTACAAACAGAATGGCTTTAACTTAAATGAGGGCGAGATCTATTGCATTTTCAATGCTTGTTTACTTTGGTTCCATCAAGAAGGCATTCAGATGTGTCACACATTTGCCATAAATTCTGAATGTTAGCACTCTAGTTGCACATTAGATCACTGTAGTAAAGCTACTGCTCACCAGGGACGTCTGCTGCTGGTATTCAAAGTGCATGTTTCAGTCTGCATGTCAGAATTTTTTTAATGAAATAGAAGAGGATTTGAGAAGTCACTCAAAATGATCCCTAATTTTTCTTTCTGAAGCACTAATCATACTTTCTATGGCAAAATTAACCCCCTCATGTTGTTCCTTTTTAAATTGAGTGTTTTCAGACTTACCACTTCATTCCAATCAAGATGGCTTCTGGTGTGCCATACTTTTGTCATAAGTAAGACTGTTAGCGCTCTAGTTGTTCTTTAGAACACTCTGGGACATTCTGTCATTGAGCTATACTTGGGGTACATCTGGGTGATATTTGGGCTACATTTAGGCTCTTTTGTCTCTGGTGGCCATCTTGCGAGACTATGTCAGAATTTTTTAATGAAATTGAAGAGGGTTTGAGAAGTCACTCAAAATGTGCCCTAATTTTTCTTTCTGCAGCACTAATCATAATTCATATGGCAAAATATACCCCCTCATTTTGTTCCTTTTTAAATTAAATGTTTTAAGAGTTACCACTTTATTCCAATCAAGATGGCTTCAGGTGTGCCATACCTTTGTAATAAGTAGGACTGTTAGCGCTCTAGTTGTTCTTTAGAACACTCTGGGACATTCTGTCATTGGGCTATACTTGGGCTACATCTGGGTGATATTTGGGCTACATTTGGGCTCTTTTGTCTCTGGTGGCCATTTTGGGAGACTGCATGTCAGAATTTTTTAATGAAATAGAAGAGGATTTGAAAAGTCACTCAAAATGTGCCCTAATTTTTCTTTCTGCAGCACTAATAATACCTTCTATTGCATAATATACCCCCTCATTTTGTTCCTTTTTAAATTAAATGTCTTAAGAGTTACCACTTTATTCCCATCACGATGGCTCCAGGTGTGCTATACCTTTGTAATAAGTAGGACTGTTAGCGCTCTAGTTGTTCTTTAGAACACTCTGGGACATTCTGTCATTGGGCTATACTTGGGCTACATCTGGGTGATATTTGGGCTACATTTGGGCTCTTTTGTCTCTGGTGGCCATTTTGGGAGACTGCATGTCAGAATGTTTTAATGAAATAGAAAAGGATTTGAGAAGTCACTCAAAATGTGCCCTGATTTTTCATTCTGCAGCACTAATCATACTTTCTATGGCAAAATATACCCCTTCATGTTGTTTCTTTTTAAATTAAATGTTTTAAGAGTTACCACTTTATTCCAATCAAGATGGCTTCAGGTGTGCCATACCTTTGTAATAAGTAGGACTGTTAGCGCTCTAGTTGTTCTTTAGAACACTCTAGGAGGCTGCAGTAGAACACAAAGGAATCAACTGACAGTCTCTGTCCTTGTTGGATGTACATGTTTTACTGAGAATGTCAGACTTCATTTTCACATGACTGAGAAAGATAATGTGAATTTACAGAAAATATGCTTTCAGTTTAGCTTATAGATCCCCTTCCAAACCACTGTGGGAAAATCATGAGATATTAGTTTTCTTTCAAACAATATTCATGATATCACAGCAGAAGGTTTTTTCACATGGTAAAATCACCTTAGAACCCACCACAATTCCTAAAACGAGTATGGTACCATCAACAAATGATTGATAATGTAACTAAAGTCCTAAAACCCTCTATTAACTACAATGCTTTTTAATGAGGTGCTATCATGTATATTGGTCCCAAGATGGCTGCCAACACTTCTTGGATGAAGTGCTGACAGCCAATCAGATCAGATGTGTGGTTAGGCTCCGCCCAGATATATATATTTTTTTGAACCTAAATTACTCAAAATCCACTGGAGCACATATATTGAGACCTAGCAAAGGCACATCAGGCTAACAGTCCCTACAATTTTGCCAAGTTTCGTGCAAATCCATTCAGCCGTTCGAGCTAAAAGTGAGGCCAACCGCCCTATGGAAATTAACATGGGAAAAATGCGTTTTGGGACCCCCCTTTTTTCTCGGCCCCCCCTTGATGAAACCCCCCCAAATTGTCAGGGGCTGCTCAGAAACAAAATGTTCCATTTTCCTGAAAATTTCAGCCAATTCCGTCCACAAACGCCAAAGTTATTAGACATAGAATTTTCAAAAATCCCATAGAGAAAAAATCCTAACTATATATACCTACTGGCGACCGCCAGTAGGTAATATATATATATATATATATATATATATATATATATATATATATATATATATATATATATATATTCACTGAAAAAACCATAGGTTTCACACCAGTTATAGTTAGGTGGAAATTTTACTCGCATAAAACCATTGTACCATTGATGTCATGAGTGATGTCACTGACCATGTCATGAGTGATGGAATATGTGACGTCATCAGCAGTGTATTGCACGCGCAAGTTATAGTGGGTCCAACTAACTATAACGTGGGAATTTCAATGGTTTTATGCGAGTAAAATTTCCACCTAACTATAACTGGTGTGAAACCTACACCGCTTGACATTACAATCGCCGAGGTGGATAATGCCATTCCGTGTAGTAAGGGAGGGAAGGCACCCGGCCCTGATGGGGTCCCTATCGACCTTTATAAAGCCGATGTATTATTATGGAGCCCCTTGCTGACTAAGGTATTTAACACTGTTGCTCTGGTCTCTGCACCACAGTCCTGGGGAGAGTCGATTATTATTCCTATTTACAAAAAGGGAGATAGGAGCGAGGCCAAGAACTATCGCCCTATCTCACTCCTCGACTCCTCCATGAAAATAATGAGTAGGGTGTTATTGATCCGACTGGAGGAATGGGTTGAAGAGAACGGCATCCTTGCGGATTACCAGTTTGGTTTCCGTAAGGGGCTAGGCACTATAGAACAGTGCATCAACCCAGACCTTATTATAGGCAAGTATAAGCGTGCAAAACAGGGTTCGCTGTTCCTCTGCTTTGCAGACCTTTCAAGTGCATTTGACTTGGTTGACCATGGTTTACTACGGACAACCTTACTGAATATGGGGGCCCCATCCGAAATTATCTATTTCTTTGCACATTTATATGGCAATTTGACCGCTAGCTTCCGTTTTGGGCAAATTGGCGAATGTACTTCAAGCATCCGAGTAGGGTCCGGTATCAGGCAAGGATGCGTTCATGCCCCCCTTCTTTTTTCTCTTTTTATTAACGCTATTGAATCAGAATTGCGTTAAGTAATGCCGATGACCCGTCCGCCGAGGGTATATCAATCCCAGTTCTGCTCTACGCGGACGACACTGTCCTTTTATCCAGAACCCCTGTGGGGCTGCAGAAACTAATGGATAAGTTTCAGGATTTTATCAATGGGAGAAAACTCAAGATTAACAATTCAAAAACTTTTATTTTGGCTTGTGGAATGAAAGTTAAAAAACTAAGACCATTTTCATTCAAGGATCAACCGATCCAAGTGGTTGAAAATTTCTGCTACCTAGGCATTACCTTTAATAGTGGGGGTATTTGGTCCCAGGAGATGACCAATGTTAGGGCAAAAATGGGTAAAAGTGCATTTGGTATTTTTAAATTTGCTTCTAAATTGGGCTCAAGGCGCATATTCGATATGTTATACATATATCGGCACAGATGTGTAGCTCTGGCCCTTTATGGGTCAGGGGTATGGGGACACTGTAATCACCATATGCTCCAAGTTGAAGAAAACAAATTCATTAAGAAACTCCTCTGTTTACCAACCTCAGCCTCTACCAGTTTGATCCATCAGGAGGTTGGTTTGGAACACCTATCAGATCTTATTGGTCTTAGACCCCTACTGGTATGGAGGTCTATCTGGCTTAAAGAACAGACCAGTTTTACGAGGAAAATTATTAATGACTGTCTCCGCCTGGACAAGTGTAACCTGATTCCCTGGCTCAATTACATTCTTTCTTCATTTGAAGATGTTTGTAAGTTAAATGTCTGCGAAAACCCCTCTAGTGCCTCGGACATCCCTAAAAAAGAGTTAAAACACGTGTATTTGAGGGCTAAGGCTCAAAAGCGTTGTTTTGCCACCAGCCAGTATTCTACACATTGTTTCTATAATACATATAACCTGGCTGAACCTGGTTTTGCAGAATATTTAACAATGGTAACTATACGTTCACACCAACATGTTCTTACCAGATTACGTATGGGGACTGTTCACTTGCTTGTTGCCTGTCCGCTCATCAAGCTTCATACTGTAGCCCCATGTCCGTGTGATGGGACATCCAAGCAGAGCCCTGTGCACTTTCTATTGATCTGCCCTATTACTTACAACTTCGTATTATTTATTTGAAACCACTTTTTAAGAAATATAAGGTATTCTCTGTGAAATCAGCCATGAGTCTTTTATTCGCACTTGCTGAACCTGACGTTTGCTTTTTTACCGCTGTATATATTTTAAAATCTGTATCTCTTAGGAAAAGTATGTCTTTTGTAACTGTAAGTTTATAAAATGAAATTTGTATACTGTAAGCAATGTGATGTACTGTTTGCACTTTTATGATTATTTTTAAAATGATCGAATAAAGTTTTGAATTGAATTGAATTGAATTGAGTCACTCATTCATGCATCTGTGCTCTAAGTAATATCCCCCACCGAACCATACAGACACTGATACTGATACTCAAAAAAACAACTAATAACCCATATACACACTCATGTAGCTACTCACCAACCCATGCAGCCACTTATACACAAAGTGAGACACAAATACAGATATTTAAATATTTAAACATTACTCACTAATATATGTATTCACTAAGATACATTTAATAAGTCAGTTAACCAATCAATTTTACACACAAAAAAAAACATTTAGACATTTATTTACCCATTTATTCTTCCATCAACCTTTAGATATACATATATAAAAAATATTTATTTTTCAGAAAGATACACGTTCACTGGATGATGTCATCAGTGATGTCATTTGAGATGTCATCAGTGATGTCATGAGTGATGTCACTGACCATGTCATGAGTGATGTAATATGTGACGTCATCAGCAGTGTATTGCACACGCAAGTTCTAATGAGTCCAACTAACTATAACGTGGGAATTTCAATGGTTTTATGCGAGTACAATTTCCACCTAACTATAACTGGTGTGAAACCTATGGTTTTTTTCAGTGAATGTAATAGGTTTTTTAAAATGCTAATTCCTAACTATAACTGGTGTGAAACCTATGGTTTTTTCAGTGTAGATATATATATATATATATATATATATATATATATATATATATATATATATATATATATATATATATATATATATATATATATATATATATATATATATATATATATATATATATGTATATATATATATATATATATATATATATATATATATATATATATATATATATATATATATATGAACAATTTCTATGGCAAAATGAAACCCCTCATTTTGTTCCTTTTCAAATTAAATGTATTAAGTGTTACCACTTTATTCCAATCAAGATAACTCCAAGTGTGCCATACTTTTGTCATAAGTAAGACTGTTAGCGTTCTAGTTGTTCTTTAGAACACTCTGGGACATTCTGTCATTGGGCTATAGTTGGGCTACATCTGGCTGATATTTGGGCTACATTTGGGCTTTTTTGTCTCTGGTGGCCATCTTGGGAGACTGCATATCAGAATTGTTTTAATGAAATATAAGAGGATTTGAGAAGTCACTCAAAATGTGCCCTAATTTTTCTTTCTTCAGCACTAATCATAATTTCTATGGCAACATGAACCCCCTCATTTTGTTCCTTTGCAAATTAAATGTTTTAAGTGTTAACACTTTATTCCAATCAAGATGACTTCAGGTGTGCCATACGTTTGTCATAAGTAAGACTGTTAGCGCTCTAGTTGTTCTTTAGAACACTCTGGGACATTCTGTCATTGGGCTATAGTTGGGCTACATCTGGCTGATATTTGGGCTACATTTGTTTTTTTGTCTCTGGTGGCCATCTTTGGGCTACATTGGGGCTCTAACATATATATAGCCCAATGTAGCCCAATATATATTTTTTCAAAGTAAATTTTCGTAAAAACCACTGGAGCATATATCTTGAGACATAGCAAAGGCACACCAGGGTACCAGTCCCTACAATTTTGCCAAGTTTGGTGGAAATCCATTCAGCCGTTCGGGCTAAAAGTGAGGTTGACCGCCCTATGGAAATTAACATGGGGAAAACACGTTTTGGGACCCCCCTTTTATCTCAGCCCCGCTTGACAAATCCCCCCCAAACTTTCAAGGAAGGACTGGAGGTCTGCGAGGCAAATTTGAGGAAATTTTCAGGCAGATTCGTCAACCGGCGCCAAAGTTATTCACAATAGAAATTTTGAGACTTTGCATGGAAAAAAATCCTAACTATAACTACCTTCTGGCGACCGCCAGTAGGTAATATATATATGTATATATGTATATATATATATATATATATATATATATATATATATATATATATATATATATATATATATATATATATATATATATATATATATATATATATATATATATATATATATATGTATATATCCAACAAAAGAGCTGCACCATCATTGAGGCACCACACACGTGCGTGTCAGTCACCGTTTATTTTCAGCAAGTTGCAGGGAAAAGCGGGCTTACTCTTCACAGCAGAAAAACGAACCAAACATGTTTCGGGCTTCCATAGCCCTTGCTCACTGGTGTTGCACGGAAAAGCAGCAGCAAAGTTCAATGTCGCACTCGCGGCTTTTGAAGTAGTAGTCCCGCCCTTTGGGCGTGCCTCACGTGGCATCTTCGTAGCTGTAGTTTTGCATTTTCAGGTATAGTACACTGTCACTGCTTTTTCGAGTTATTCTCCTGTAGTAGGTTATAGCTGTGACTAGCAAGATCGTGTCCCTGCTAGTATGCTTGCTCAAATTGGTCACGCCGTTCCTTCTGACGCTTAAAGCTTCAAAGCATCTAGGAGCTGCTCGTCCGCAGCGGGGTTGCCTCGCGACCTGGTACACGGCCGCTTATTAATCCAACAAAAGAGCTGCACCATCATTGAGGCACCACACACGTGCGTGTCAGTCACCGTTTATTTTCAGCAAGTTGCAGGGAAAAGCGGGCTTACTCTTCACAGCAGAAAAACGAACCAAACATGTTTCGGGCTTCCATAGCCCTTGCTCACTGGTGTTGCACGGAAAAGCAGCAGCAAAGTTCAATGTCGCACTCGCGGCTTTTGAAGTAGTAGTCCCGCCCTTTGGGCGTGCCTCGCGTGGCATCTTGGTAGCTGTAGTTTTGCATTTTCAGGTATAGTACACTGTCACTGCTTTTTCGAGTTATTCTCCTGTAGTAGGTTGTAGCTGTGACTAGCAAGATCGTGTCCCTGCTAGTATGCTTGCTCAAATTGGTCACGCCGTTCCTTCTGACGCTTAAAGCTTCAAAGCGTCTAGGAGCTGCTCGTCCGCAGCGGGGTTGCCTCGCGACCTGGTACACGGCCGCTTATTAATCCAACAAAAGAGCTGCACCATCATTGAGGCACCACACACGTGCGTGTCAGTCACCGTTTATTTTCAGCAAGTTGCAGGGAAAAGCGGGCTTACTCTTCACAGCAGAAAAACGAACCAAGTCGCGAGGCAACCCCGCTGCGGACGAGCAGCTCCTAGACGCTTTGAAGCTTTAAGCGTCAGAAGGAACGGCGTGACCAATTTGAGCAAGCATACTAGCAGGGACACGATCTTGCTAGTCACAGCTACAACCTACTACAGGAGAATAACTCGAAAAAGCAGTGACAGTGTACTATACCTGAAAATGCAAAACTACAGCTACCAAGATGCCACGTGAGGCACGCCCAAAGGGCGGGACTACTACTTCAAAAGCCGCGAGTGCGACATTGAACTTTGCTGCTGCTTTTCCGTGCAACACCAGTGAGCAAGGGCTATGGAAGCCCGAAACATGTTTGGTTCGTTTTTCTGCTGTGAAGAGTAAGCCCGCTTTTCCCTGCAACTTGCTGAAAATAAACGGTGACTGACACGCACGTGTGTGGTGCCTCAATGATGGTGCAGCTCTTTTGTTGGATTAATAAGCGGCCGTGTACCAGGTCGCGAGGCAACCCCGCTGCGGACGAGCAGCTCCTAGACGCTTTGAAGCTTTAAGCGTCAGAAGGAACGGCGTGACCAATTTGAGCAAGCATACTAGCAGGGACACGATCTTGCTAGTCACAGCTACAACCTACTACAGGAGAATAACTCGAAAAAGCAGTGACAGTGTACTATACCTGAAAATGCAAAACTACAGCTACCAAGATGCCACGTGAGGCACGCCCAAAGGGCGGGACTACTACTTCAAAAGCCGCGAGTGCGACATTGAACTTTGCTGCTGCTTTTCCGTGCAACACCAGTGAGCAAGGGCTATGGAAGCCCGAAACATGTTTGGTTCGTTTTTCTGCTGTGAAGAGTAAGCCCGCTTTTCCCTGCAACTTGCTGAAAATAAACGGTGACTGACACGCACGTGTGTGGTGCCTCAATGATGGTGCAGCTCTTTTGTTGGATTAATAAGCGGCCGTGTACCAGGTCGCGAGGCAACCCCGCTGCGGACGAGCAGCTCCTAGACGCTTTGAAGCTTTAAGCGTCAGAAGGAACGGCGTGACCAATTTGAGCAAGCATACTAGCAGGGACACGATCTTGCTAGTCACAGCTACAACCTACTACAGGAGAATAACTCGAAAAAGCAGTGACAGTGTACTATACCTGAAAATGCAAAACTACAGCTACCAAGATGCCACGTGAGGCACGCCCAAAGGGCGGGACTACTACTTCAAAAGCCGCGAGTGCGACATTGAACTTTGCTGCTGCTTTTCCGTGCAACACCAGTGAGCAAGGGCTATGGAAGCCCGAAACATGTTTGGTTCGTTTTTCTGCTGTGAAGAGTAAGCCCGCTTTTCCCTGCAACTTGCTGAAAATAAACGGTGACTGACACGCACGTGTGTGGTGCCTCAATGATGGTGCAGCTCTTTTGTTGGATTAATAAGCGGCCGTGTACCAGGTCGCGAGGCAACCCCGCTGCGGACGAGCAGCTCCTAGACGCTTTGAAGCTTTAAGCGTCAGAAGGAACGGCGTGACCAATTTGAGCAAGCATACTAGCAGGGACACGATCTTGCTAGTCACAGCTACAACCTACTACAGGAGAATAACTCGAAAAAGCAGTGACAGTGTACTATACCTGAAAATGCAAAACTACAGCTACCAAGATGCCACGTGAGGCACGCCCAAAGGGCGGGACTACTACTTCAAAAGCCGCGAGTGCGACATTGAACTTTGCTGCTGCTTTTCCGTGCAACACCAGTGAGCAAGGGCTATGGAAGCCCGAAACATGTTTGGTTCGTTTTTCTGCTGTGAAGAGTAAGCCCGCTTTTCCCTGCAACTTGCTGAAAATAAACGGTGACTGACACGCACGTGTTTGGTGCCTCAATGATGGTGCAGCTCTTTTGTTGGATTAATAAGCGGCCGTGTACCAGGTCGCGAGGCAACCCCGCTGCGGACGAGCAGCTCCTAGACGCTTTGAAGCTTTAAGCGTCAGAAGGAACGGCGTGACCAATTTGAGCAAGCATACTAGCAGGGACACGATCTTGCTAGTCACAGCTACAACCTACTACAGGAGAATAACTCGAAAAAGCAGTGACAGTGTACTATACCTGAAAATGCAAAACTACAGCTACCAAGATGCCACGTGAGGCACGCCCAAAGGGCGGGACTACTACTTCAAAAGCCGCGAGTGCGACATTGAACTTTGCTGCTGCTTTTCCGTGCAACACCAGTGAGCAAGGGCTATGGAAGCCCGAAACATGTTTGGTTCGTTTTTCTGCTGTGAAGAGTAAGCCCGCTTTTCCCTGCAACTTGCTGAAAATAAACGGTGACTGACACGCACGTGTGTGGTGCCTCAATGATGGTGCAGCTCTTTTGTTGGATATATGTATATATATATATATATATATATATATATATATATATATTAACAAATCAATTTGTATGTTTTCTTTTTTACTTACATTAATTATTTATTAATTTTAAGGTTACTTAAGTATTTTAAGTATGTTTAAGTTAATTATATTTATTATTTCATTAATTTTTAAATAATTTAAAGCACTTTCAAAAATTCGATATTTTGGCTAACTATGTTTTTTACATCGATATTTTTGATTCAATATTTTTGTACTTACCTGTTTGGAGATAGGAGGTCGATATTTTGGTATTCTATATTTTTACCTCAATATTTTTGTAATTCGATATTCTTGATGTCGATATTGTTTCAGTGATCCAGCTGATATCGGTTGACAAAATTATTGATAATGGTTGATGCACCCTGTAATGAAATTCATACTTTGTTGTTACGATAATGCATATGCTGGATGTAAATAATTCCATATATAAGAAGATTTAAAGTGAAGCATTTTAAGAAATCAATAGGGGATATTTTTGATCAAAGTAAACTATATGAGCTTCAAAGTTGAATAAAAAGTCTTTGCTGTTTTTATTCCTTTTTCCCTCCAAGCCTATGTTTCGTAGCTACATGAGAGCATTGAGGGCTCTTACAATGCTCATAGGAGAACAGTTAAGCAATGTGCAGAGAAATGCCCTCTAAACCTTAAACATGGTATATTTATAGTGGAAATACAAGGCTGTTATTTTTGTATAAAATAACAGCTCTGACTGCATAGTCCATATGTTTTGTAACGTATTATAGTCTTTCTAGTTTGAACCTCCACAGACGCTTCTTTAAATTAGGCCTTGACTTCTTGACCAACCTGCCTTGAAGAGTTCTCTTCGACAGTGAAAGGAACCCTGGTGGCATATATCTGCGGGCAAGTCAGAGCGCACATTGAGGAGTCCCGCCACAGCAAAGAGGACGGAGCAGTCTGGCAGCTTCGGCAAATCTTCCTATCTCATGTTTGAGAACAGCTCTACTCCCACCACACCCGCCATTGCATTATGGCCGCTGCATGCAGTTCGTGACTTCACGGAGGGGGCTCTGTCACTGTATGAGAGCCTCTCAGGTCACTACTAGGAGCGGACACGTGTGGTTTGTGGCGTCATGGGGACTCAGGAGGAGAACTTTGTTTCTAGTGCACTGTCTGCCGCAGTTCCATACAGCGCTCCGTTTAAAGCCAAATTCACATGGACTACTCCAGGGTCGGCATCATCACCTACCTTGCATGCAGTGGAAGTGCATGCTGGGATCTGCAATTTTCCACAAAAACTACAGGTCTGTGCGTGATGAGAACTGACGAATCAGGATGACTATTTAAAGGCGGAATGACTGGTATGAGTTTGATGGACTGTTGGCAGTACGGGGGTGAGAGATGGCATTTGATAAAGGCATTGTGCCGAAACGTGTCATGCCGTTGTTCATGGAATAAAGCCCCTTCCTGCAGTATCCCCTTGTGTCTCCTCGTTCTCTTCGACAGTGAAAGAAACCCTGGTGGCATATATATATACACATCATGCAACACGGAGTTTGCGGTTTATGCTTTATTCTGTCCCTGTGATAAGGCCTATATAGGCAGCACGATACACAGAGCCAAAATCAGGATTTTGGAACATTTAAGGGCCATCAAGAACTGCGACAAGGCTTACCCCATGGCAAGGCACTTTCAGACAGAGCATAACCAGAATACAAACTTACTGAGATTCTGTGTGTTAGACATGGTTAAACACGATGAGAGAGGGGGTAACAAAGTCCAAAAACTGCGGAGACTAGAATCCAGGCTGATTATTAAATATCAAACAACAGTACCGATCGGACATAATTGTGATGAGGAACTGGAAACTCATCTAGGCTAAGGAGTTAGGAATGTAAATATAGGAAACTTAGGTCCAGGACTGTTAGTTGTGAATTTTGAGTTTAACAACAAGAAGCATTGGAGATGTTAAAAATGTTAAAAAGGTTGATTTATAACAAATACAGAGGAGAGAATTCTTAGGATATTATTGGTGGTGAATGACCTAACGTAATACTAAGAGATACTATGTAATACCGCTTTGAAAATGCAACCCCAATTTTGAACCACTCCAGTCTATAGGACAGAAAAATGATTTCGTTAGTCTCATATCAGTAAAATAACTATGATAAGTTTTTTAAATTCACAGGGTGAAGTTGTAATATGTGTGGTAAATATAATTTTTGTCTATGTATTTTCATAGATACTAATGAAGAATGGAATGAATTTGGATACATGTCAGCTGAGTATAAAAGGACGAAAAGAGAGAAAATGGGGACTTAAAACTGACCGCTTGAAATTGAGAGGTTTAAATTGATGCCCAGGAGAGCAAAGTGTATGCCCACTAGGGCGAAAGGATTCTTTATGGTTTAAGCAAGTGAAACCAGCCAGGAGTTGGTATAACTAAGCATCATAAAAATGCAGTGATGGTATTTAAATACCCCTGCCTGTTGTAAGACCGTAGTAATGCAACTGCGAAGTAAGGGTGATAGTTGTAACTTAAATATGTATAAACTATAAAATAGAAGGAGTTATGAATATAAACCCACTGGGGCAGAATAACTCTTGGGCACGTAGATATAAATATGCCACAAAGACGAGCCAAGTAGCAATTACGTATGATGAATTACAAAGAATGTGATTTGTGTTGACATTTTTTCATATGGAATTATAGAACATTAAAATATGTAAATGCATATGCTATAATAGGTCAGAAAGCCTTGAATAGATTAAGCAACTTGAGGATACTGTCATGTCCTTACTCGGTTAAACATTCCCATTAGTATCTTTACACTGGTTATTTTTGCAGCGCTAGTCTGCTTTTTATGTTTATGCACTGGAATGTCACATGTCTGTTTAAAAACCTATCGTGAACACACTACTGTTACTCGTGAACAAGGGAGGTGAGCTCCTGAAACGCATAGAGTTTATTGCCAGAAACCTGCATTAAAGCGTTTCCTCAGCAAAACGTTGTTCGTGTGCTTTTGACCGAAAAGGAGAGTCAAAAGTCGACTTATATATATATATATATATATATATATATATATATATATATATATATATATATATACATATATACATATATATATATATATATATATATATATATATATATATTTTTTTTTTATATATATATATATATATATATATATATATATATATCACCTTAGCTTCTTCTCCTACGAGTTCGTAGATAAAGACACGGCACAGCAACAATTGATTTCCTCACAGTTTTATTTACACACCATGTGCAAAAGAAAGTGCATCAAATGGACGGTCTACGCGTTTCGGCTCCTGCCTTCAACTGGACCATGAAATCACTGAAAAAAACATAGGTTTCACACCAGTTATAATTACCTGGAAATTTGACTGACATAAAACCATTGAAATTCCCACGTTATAGTTAGTTGGACTCACTATAACTTGTGCGTGTAATGCACTGCTGATGACATCACATGTTACATCACTCATGACATGGTCAGTGACATCACTCATGACATCACTGATGACACCATCCAGTAACTGTGTGCCTTTCTGAAAAATAAATATGATTTATATATGTATATGTATAGGTCAATGGAAGAATAAATGTTTAAATAAGTGTCTAAATGGATGTTTTTTTAAGAAAAAATGATTGGTTAACTAGCTTATTAAGTGTATCTTAGTGAATACATATATTAGCGAGTAATGTTTAAATATTTAAATATATGTATCAGTGTTTCACTTTGTGTATAAGTGGCTGCATGGGTTGGTGAGTAGCTACATGTGTGTGTATATGGATTATTAGATGTTTTTTTTATTATCTGTTTGATTTGGTGGGGGTGCTACTTAGCACATAGATGCATCACTGACTGACTCACTGTTTGTATGTGTTTTGAAGACAGCATATGTGTAGGATTGTAAGGGTGAATGAGTGTGTATATGTATGTGTTAGTAAGTGAATGAATGTCTCACTAGTGTCTTTATCAGTAACTACATATGTTTTAATCTAGTGTATGTGAGTATTGGTGTATATAATTGAGCATATGTGAAAGTGAGAGATTGAAAGAGTTCTTGTTTTAATAAGTATGTGTTTCTATAAGTGATTGTTTAAGAGACTAAGTATGTGTAAGTTTCCTTAGAAGTAAGGTGGTAGTGTGTGTATAGCTATATATGCAAATAAATGGATGTTCAATAGTTTATTTGCATGTGTGAGTATGTGTGTGAGCAACCTTTGGAAGACTGTCGGTGTGTTAACGGATGTATAGGTGTCTCACTACATATGATGAGTGAGTATATGTATGAGTGACTATATAGAAGTGTTGCTGAGTGAGTGGATGTGTATATAAATGGTGGAATTACTGAATTGGTTGTTGTAACTGGTATAGGTATGTCCACTTTTTTTAAATGTTAGTTTTTATTTTTCAAAATGTGTTTCAAGGGTTACTTTACAGTGAAAGTAGGTCAGTCTCTCTGTCACAAGGATGGTGTCATCAGTGATGTCATGAGTGATGTCACTGACCATGTCATGAGTGATGTAATATGTGATGTCATCAGCAGTGCAGTACACGTGCAAGTTATAGTGAGTCCAACTAACTATAACGTGGGAATTTCAATGGTTTCATGTCAGTAAAATTTCCAGGTAACTATAACTGATGTGAAACCTATGGTTTTTTCAGTGAATTTGGTAGGTTTTTTAAATGCTAATTCCTAACTATAACTGGTGTGAAACCTATGGTTTTTTCAGTGAATTTCAAAGGTTTTTTAACTGCTAATTCCTAACTTTAACTGGTGTGAAACCTTTGGTTTTCTCTGTGAATTTCATAAGTTTTTTAACTGCTAATTCTTAACTTTTTATAGGGCTTCATACCTATGTACTTTTTAGTGAATTTCTAAGGTTATTTTTTTGCAAATGTCTATAGCTGAGAAAGGTATGCTTTTATAAAAATGAACCCTATATTGTATATTAATATAATATTTTTTTTTGAAGTATATTCATTTTGCAAAAGAAATTCACTTTGGTGCGCTTCCGGTGCGCGTACCGGTGAGCGCCCCAATGCGCGTACCGGGGCGCGTTCCATCAGCGCACTTTTTAAAAAAAAAGAAAAAAAAATTATGAGAAAAGGAAAATGAATAAGGGAGCAAAAGAAGAGAAGAAAGAGGAAGAAGACTAAAGTTGAAGTCCTGGGAGAATGTGAATGGGTGATGAAAGTAAAAGGAAGGAGAGTAAAAGATGGGGAATGACAGGTAGTGACAGAACTAGAGAAAAGGAACAGCGGTGACAGAGGGAAACAAAATAGCACTGAGTGTAAGTAAAGAGGAGTGAAAGAGGGTGGATAAAAGTGAATAAGGGTAAGACATGGGGAGTGATAGAGAGAAAGAACAGAGAGAGTAAAGGAAGGAGTGTCAGAAAGGGACTAGTTGAATCAGAAAAAAAAGGTAAGTGAAGGAGTTCAAATGAGCAGGGACACTGAAAGAAGTTGAATGTGGTAGGAAAGTAAGGAAAAGAGAAGTAAACATGGAGGATAAGAATAAGTGAGGGAAGCACAGTAAGGAATTAGGGGTGAAGTAGGGTGAAAGAAAAGTAGTGAAGTTAAAGCAAAGGGTGATGATAAACTACTTTTTTTAATCACACTTACCATATAATTATTGAAAACTTTACTCCATGTTAAAACTACACTTTGTATCTGTGAAAGACAAAATAAAAACAAGTTATAATTAGTAAAATATATATTTTAAAATAGAAGAAACAGGTCAAGAGGAAAAAAAACAAAAAAGTATACTAAGAAATAAAGCAAGAGTGAAGGATACAGAAACAGAAATAAAGTAATGTAGAAAGACAAAAAAGAGGGAAAAAGAAATAGAAGGAGAACAAATTACTGAAGATAAGTAAAATACTAAAAGAATGTGAGATATCAAAACGAAATCAGGAAAGAGAAGTAAGTAAAAGGAAATGAGGGAAAGGGAAAGGAGTCTAAATGATGATCCATTAATAAGAAACAGGAATGGAAGGTGACTGAGAGCGAGTGAAGGGGAGTCACAGAGTGAAGGGATGAAAGGAATGAGGTTAATATAGAACGATAGAGGAAAAAGGAGTGAGGAAGGAAGTACACAGAAAGACAAAGAGAAGGACTGAGTGAACTGCAGTACAATGAGTGAAGAATGCAAAAAGAGTAAAGGAGCAAAAGAAGGAAATAGAGGGGAAGAGAACTAAAGCAGTGGTACTGAGAGAATGTGAGAAAGATGAAAAGTGGTGGAAGGGAGAGAGGAAATGCAGACAGTTGAAATTGGATTGAGGAGTTGTGAATGAAGTGGAGTAAAGGAACAGTGATGAAACAAAGTGAAAGAAAGGCAGTGTAAGTGAGTAAAGAGAGCTAAATAAGGGTGGAAAAAGGAAAATGAGTATGAGACAATGGGAATACAATATAAATTACACAATGCAAACTATAGAATAACTTATACAGCATGTTACATAGTTTTTTTGCTGTTCTCAGAATATATTGAATTTCACTTAAATTAGTGAGTTCAAACTCTTCATCATATAACAGCGGGAAAAAAACACAATCTAAAAGATTGTGTTTAAAAAAAAACATAAAAACTTACAACTCATATAAGTACACTAATCTTTAATTCACTTCTTTTTCCGTGAGGCCAAATAGAAGATAGTGAAGGTCCTTTTGGTGGAAAAAAAGTCTGCTGTTCTCTATAACTTCCATTTCATCGACTTCCTATGAAAAAAAATCTAAGAACATCATACCTTCCACTTTCCTTACGGCCAAATCGTGTCTGGTATGTGAGTATTTTTTGCTTTGAGATCCACTTACAGTACCTATATGAGATAAATAATTTAAAACATTAGTTTGACTAACTAACTAACTAACTTTTATTATCTATTCCCGTCTTCAAAGGCCAATTCCCTTTACTAAAACTTTGGTTTTAAAAACACTAGGTAAGAATTTTTAGAGTCATAAGGCAAACGTTGTTTATAAGTCAAATGAGAATCATTGCAGTAACTCCATCCTTTTTCACATTTTAAGTAGCATGTATAATGTTCTGAAGTTGTCGAAGGAACGTCATGATAAATAATAGCTTCAGTTGTAAAGGTTCTTCCTGAAATTGATAACTGAGAAGCCACAACATTTTTGATAGAAGTTGTCAATTTAGTTCCATTAGGTCTACATCATTTGAAAACTAAAATGATATACTGACCATAACTTTGTATAAATAATGTGGATAGCATTGGACAGTTACATTGGGTACACACCATATTATGATCTACTGCTGTAACTATATTTGTAAATGACGCTGATTTACAGTCTGGTAAAGTCAAATATATAAATCTTTCAGTGTCTATTCTAGTATTACTTGATGAACTACAAATGTGGCAGTCATGCTGCCATTGATAAGAAAGGCTGAAAAGATTATCTACATCTACACCTTCATCTTCCAAAACACCAAACATATACATAAAAAATTCCTGACAATCCTGCTGAATGTTCTGTGAAAATTTATCTTGACCAGAACACATATCTAAAATATTTCGAATTTCTGTTACACTTTCTATTTTTGCTTTATCACTGCTACATTTCTCAAACGCCGAATTGAATAAACCACACAATCTTTGATCCCGATTTGAAACAATCTGTTCTTGTAAAGTTTGAAGAAAAAAAACAACATTAACCACTACATTAGCATAGCAGTTGACACCAGAACTATTTTCAAACTGAAACCCAACAACATTTTCATCACAATCCTTTTTCTTTCTGTTTTGAATTACAGTTTCATCTACTTTTTGTCTTCTTGCTACTACCTCACTGCAATTATCCTCATTTCTTCTTTTTCGGCCTACCACACGTTTTTCAAACAGAGGATATTGAGGCAAATGTGGAGCATGCTCTCTTCTTAACCTATTGTATTCTTTAACACAATCTAGATCTGCACAAATTTTTGTCTCATCACACTCAATCAAGTACAATCCTGATAAAGTTCTGACTCGGGATAATGCCATATATGCCATACCCTCTTTAAACACAGATCTTCCAATGTTCTCTAAAGCATTATCTATACTTAAACCTTGAGATTTATAAATTGTTACTGCATATGCCAAACAAACAGGAAACTGTTTTCGGCGAACATATAAGTCTTTTACAAGTAAAAATCTAGCAGAACAACGACTGATTTGTTGTACTTGCTCAATACCATCAAATTTTATTTTTAAAAATTCAATTCCATCTCTATTTCTATAATTCACAAAATCAACAACATAACCCATTGCTCCATTTACCAGACCTCTTTCAACATTTAAATTACTTCTCAAAGTGATACGACAATTTAAACACACATTCAGAGTCTTTTCAAAACCAGCTGTTTTAGAAATACTTTTCTCTAATGAATCCAATTTGGTTTTCAAATTTTCGGACAAAACAATTGTTGCACCCATATGTTCTATTTTATCTTTTGCTTCCAGTTTCACAATCTCTTCATTTTCTAACTCTAACATTTTGTTGTTGAAGATGGAACATTCTTGCAGAGTTGGCATCGAACATATCCCAGATTTCTTCTCAGTCATTTTTAAAAAAATATTCTCTGGAAGAATGTTTTCATTTGGATACAAATTTGAAATTATTCGAGCATGTAAAGCTTCTTTCCCAAGCTCACTTACTTTTCCAATTCTTACATCTTGTAGAATATTTTTATAATCTTCATCCTTTGCCTGTCGCATATTTTGAAGCAGTTCAGCATATTTAAAATTTAACCATATATTAACGTTTCCAATGCTTCCAAGGGACTTCCTGGTATCTTCATGCATGAGCATTTTAAACACTGGTTGTCCTTTTACTGGAGTCAACTGCAATAGATCTCCAAAAACAATAATGTGTTTTCCTCCAAATAACACATCATACTCTGTTCTAAGAATTTCTTGCATTCTCAAATGCACAAAAGCAAGCATTAGATTTGAGACCATGCTTACTTCATCAATGATAAGAAGTTTCATTTTCTTCAAGACTCTTGAAACTTCAGAACACGCATCTCCAGATAACTTGTTGTAATGCAATTTATTATCATGCTCAACTGGCAGCATCAATAAACGATGTAGAGTAATCCCTTTAATGTTATGTGCTGCCAGACCAGTTGGAGCAGTTACAACACAAGACAGCGGTGAATCAGTTCTTTTCTGCAGATAACTTGAAATGGCTTTAATCAGAAAACTTTTTCCTGTCCCCGCTTCTCCACTTACGTACAGTCGGACAGGCTCAAATGATGTACATGAGCACTCTTTTTTCTCATGTCTGAATCCATGTTCAATCTGTTCTGTGACTTCATCATATATCTTTTTCTGCTCAACATTTAGTTGCATTACCAAATCTTCTAAGTTAACTCCATCCTCTTGAGCTTGTTCCATAGCTCTTTCCACCTCATCCATGGCAGTTGCAGCTTCATTTTGGATAATTGGTCCTCCTAGTGGATCCTGGATCAATGAAGTAGAACTCTGACTGTCTTGAGAACTGTCTCTAGCAATCTCTTCAGCAATTGTGGTTTCTTGCTCTATTTCTTCGTTCAACATTTGCAGATAATTTGGAAAAACAGGACATTCTATGGTATCCTTAGTTGCATTAAAAGAGTCTTCATAACACAGAAAATCTCCAAGTAGTTCCTCTTCTGTACGTCATGGCTTGAAGAGTTGCAAAAGAGCTAAATAGTAAAATTCTCTTTTGTCTTTTCTCTGCTTCACTAGACATCCTTCATACCCAATGACAGCATATTTTCCAATATTGATATCTTCTGTGATGTTCCTCTTATAACTGTAGTTTTGCAGAACTTCATATAAACAAGTGTTCTCAAGGTGAGTACTTCTATTTGAGTATGTATCCAACATATTTGTCTTCAAAATATCTGTGTTGTTTGGTTCTTTCTCCGCCAAATATTCAATTTCTTGTACAGATTTCAAAACTCGGTTTCATGTTGCAGCAAGACCTAGACTCACCCAAATGATTGTTCTTGATTTGGCATAGAGACTTGCTGATAATAACCGATCAGAACATTCATATGCTCCAATTTCTCGATGCGACAACATCTTCAGACTGAAACTGTATAATTTCTTGCTTAGACTCTTTTCATGTGAAATGTCCTCCCACATTTCCTTCAGTTCTGTCTTTTCTTTTTCTGTGATGTAAGATGTCACATATCGAGCCACAGCAATAGAGTTGTCAGCAACGAACTGAATATCCATGTTAGCATTCCACATGGACAAAATCACTGGGTTGTAGTCGTTGATGTACTTGGACTCTTCGTTTCTTTTTAAATTATATGTATTTTTGGGAGATTTCCTCGTCACAGTATGTCGTAGAGATGACATCAAATTATTTACTCTTCCCTTAGAAATCACTGGTTGTGGAAACGCAAAACGACATTTCGTGTAGTACTTTTCCTTGTTTTAAAATTTTCGACGATAGTACTTTCCACAACGATAAGATTGAAAACGTAAAACTTGTTGCCTTAAACTGTTTTCTTCAGTAGTTTTTGGAACAGCACATGTTGAATACTGTTCAATGAAACTCATCACTGTTTCATCCGACTCTAATCCAAATTTGGGTGCATCTTTAATCCATAACAGCATATGTTTATGAGGAGCACCTCTCGCTTGATATTCCTTCCTCCAAAAGAAATCCAAAACCTCTCCAAGGGGAGGATTTTTTTTGTTGGTAATAAAAGACATCATAGCTTCAAATCTATGATTAAAATATCTGCAAACATTCACTGGATAAAAGAACACAGTTCTCCAGGTGTTTTCAATTCTATATTTTGTATGTTTCCATTTGCCTCTCGTAGAAATTGAAGTAAGTCGTCCCATGCATACTCAGCACAGCTAAGAGTAAGGAACCATGTAGGAGTTCCTAAGTTTCTTAGCATATATTTCAATTCCCCATGACGACGGAACCAATACTCATTTGGTCCACGCTGGCATGCCATGAGATTGATTAGCTGAGATTCCAAAATACTGTCTGGCACATTGACTTTCTTCATAAAGTCCCTTGCTGAAACATTTTGCAGATGAGCTCCACTTTTCAATATATGATTAACTGCATAAGAAAGCAAGGACAAATCACTTTCATACAGTAGATGAAACAAATACGGAATGCATTGCCAAAACCTTGGATCTTCAGCATATAATCTTAAAGTCCGGTATTCAGCTACAGGAATTTGAACTGGTCGATCGTCATATCGTCCACCACGACCTGTTGGAAATAACTGTGGAAAACAACGAGCTTCCAAACTTTCTTCCCATACACTAATGGGACTTCCTTTTGCTGCTTTCATTTGAAACAAGTCTATTGCATTCCCCATTACTTCTTTGGAATGCAAAGGATGAACAGTATAATGTTCATATATTTCTTCACTTCTAGACACATCAACTTTTTCAATTTGGCCAACTGAACAATCACTGTCTTCTTCTGTAGCTGTTTCCTCTGCTCCAACACTTACATCTTTATAGTACTCATTGTTTTTGACCAAATACAACGTTGCCTTTTTGACTTTCCTAACATCCACTAAATCTTGCCAGATTTTCTTACTCTTTGTCGGAACCCCATTAACTAGAATAACCAGAGAATCCTCTTCTACTCTTTCTACACCAATTGTATCAATATTTTTCTTGATATCTAGAGGCAAATAAACAACTCTTCCCTTTAATCCTCTTTGTAAATCTGTAGGAGGTAATTTCCCTATCTTAGGCTCCATGCGAACAATAGCTTGAAAAGGATGGACACAGTGAATCAAAATTGATTCATAAGTATTTAAATCCATCAATTCAGAAGGAATATCTATCAACTGAAGATTATTATGAGCAGCTCTAGCAGGCATTCTATTTTCATTTAATTTTTTCAAACAATAATTACAAATACACTGATCAAAACTCAAATCAAAAGAATTCTCCACCAACAAATAACTTACAAAATCCTGCCATTCACTATTATTTTCCAATTCACATTTTGCATATAAATCAACTAACCTAGTCTGAATCTTATAATGAGTCCGTCGACAACACACACAAGTTAAATTAGGCCTTTCACTTGATTTCACCTTAAACTTGGTAATTTACTCGTCAAACTTTTCTGTACTTGAAATCTGTACATTTTCTTCCACATTACCATCCAATACTATATCCATTTCTACACTGTCCTCTTTGTTCCCAAAATAACAAAACTCAATTTCTTCACAAATAGTCTTCACATCCACTTCAGATCCATGCAAAAGAGCACTGTTTAACTGTTTAAGCTTAAGTGCTGGACTTTTTGCATGATACAACCTTCTCACTAATTTCCTCACCTTATTATGATGCACTGCTAACATCCTAAAATGATGAAAAACACTCTGACATACTTTTCTAGAAAGACAAGCCAGTGAATGCCCATGCAAACCTGTGCTTTCTCTCACTCTGCAAGGATCTAACTCTTGCAAGATCTTCATTTTTTGTTTTAGACTTTTCTTACTATATGTACGTAAGAAATTTCGAAGCAAATCGATTGAATCCTGTCGCACACTACAAATACTACTGCATTTCCATGTGTACACTGGACGCTTAGTACATCTCCCTAAAACTTCATCATCTAACACCTCTTCTGCATCTCTAGACATAAGTTTCTCTTTTTCCATCGGACAACCGTCTTTCACCTCATATGCTCGACCACTGGTGTCAACTGCATGCACCAAATCATTTTCCTGAAAATAACTCTCCTCATTAAAAAACGGCTCAGAACTTGAACTATGCATCCATTCTCCAGAAAATACTTTACAAAAATTAGTTCGATTAATAATTCTTTTCCATCTACTGTTCGATTTGAAAACATCAATTGCCTTATTAAGTATTCTAATTCGATTGATTACTAAAATAAATAATTTTTTCTTAACTTCAAAAGCCTGATCAACAATCTTCTCTACACTTTTATTTTTCTTGTAAAAAGCAGCTCTCTGTTTACCTTTCTTTTCATTTTTTAGCAAATTTAAAACTACCCTATTGTGAAACATTCGTCTACGAATGTCCCTAAATTGATTTTAACCTTCTATTGCTATCCATAGTCTTATCTCCTGCTCCAATAGAGACATTTTTTGAGGGCCTCTCCTTCCTTTTTAAATTTGTTCTCTGCTTCTGGATCTTCTTATGACCATTAACATTACTTTTTGATCTACATAAATTGTGAAGAAAAGACTTAATTGTCTTACCAGGAGCTTTTCTGGTGTTTTTTGAAGTACTTGTTGCAGAAGATTCTTGTATTTCCTTTGATGATTTTGATTTTTTACGTATGGTATTTTTTCTATTCCTTTGCCTTGATGGCATTTTTGCTTGCCTTTAAAATGTTGATTTCAATCTGTGGTTCTGAAAAAAATAACACATTAAAGACCACTATTAGCAAACAACAAAGTAATGACAAAAAGAAAACAATATAAACACTAATTTGCAACATATTAAAGTTTATACCACAGCAACTCAGGGCCTTATTTATGAAGGCCTTGCGCCACCAGTGCATCCCATGTTAAAAGAGACGCATCGGTGCCACAAGGCAGTAATAAATAAGGACCAAATGTAAATACCATTGATTTTCCCCAAAAATCCTTTTTTGAATAACATTTAAGAAACACTGCGCAGAACCTATGTACAGCCACTCAATATCACTTTGGGAACCTCACTGTTTCCCAAAATACAAATCCTTTATCTTGCAAATGTTGATAGCAAGTATTATCAAAAAGCAAAAAACAAACCAACAGCAAACAAACTCAGGGCCTTATTTATGAAGGCCTTGCGCCACAAGAGCGTCACTTATTTCCCATGTTTAAAGTGATGCACCGGCTGCACAAGGCAATCATAAATAAAGGCCAAATGAAAATACCATTGATTTGCAACCAAAATCGTTTTTTGAATAACATTTTAAAAACACAGCAAAGATCCTATATACAAGCACTCAATTTCACTACTGAACCCTCACTATTTCACAAAATAGAAATCCTCTATCTTGCAAATGTTCATAATAAGTATTATCAAAAAGCAAAAAACAAATCAACAGCCAACAAAGTCAGGGCTTTATTTATGAAGAACTTGCGCCACAAGAGCGTCACTTATTTCCCATGTTTAAAGTGATGCACCGGCTGCACAAGGCAATCATAAATAAAGGCCAAATGAAAATACCATTGATTTGCACCCAAAATCGTTTTTGGAATAACATCTTAGAAACACAGCAAAGATCCTATGTACAAGCACTCATTTTCACTAATGAACCCTCACTATTTCACAAAATACAAATCCTCTATCTTGCAAATGTTGATATCAAGCATTATCAAAAAGCAAGACACAAACCAACAACAACAAAAACTCAGGACCTTATTTATGAAGGCCTTGCGCCACGAGTGCTTCAAATGTTAAAAGAGACGCACTGGTGCCACAACGCAGTCATAAATATGGGCTAAATATAAATACCATTGTTTTTCCCCCAAAATCGTTTTTTGAATAACATTAAAGAAACACTGAGCAGAACCTATGTACAACCACTGATTATCACTTTTGAAACCTCACTGTTTACCAAAATACAAATCCTCTATTTTGCAAATGTTCATAGCAAGTATTATCAAAAAGCAAGACACAAACCAACAACAAAAAAAGCAGGGCCTTATTTATGAAGGCCTTGCGCCACAAGAGCGTCACTTATTTCCCATGTTTAAAGTGATGCACCGGCTGCACAAGGCAATCATAAATAAGGGCCAAATGAAAATGGCATTGATTGGCACCCATAAACGCTTTTTGATTAATATTTTAGAAACACTGCGCAGAACCTATGTACAACCACTCAATATCACTTTTGAAAGGTCACTGTTTCCCAAAATACAAATCCTCTATCTTGCAAATGTTGATATCAAGCATTATCAAAAAGCAAAAAACAAACCAACAGCAAAGAAACTCAGGGCCTTATTTATGAAGGCCTTGCGCCACAAGAGCGTCACTTATTTCCCATGTTTAAAGTGATGCACCTGCTGCACAAGGCAATCATAAATAAGGGCCAAATGAAAATACCATTGATTTGCCCCCAAAATCGTTTCATGAATAACATTTTAGAAACACTGCGCAGAATCTATGTACAACCCCTGATTATCACTTTTGAAACCTCACTGTTTCCCAAAATACAAATCTTCTATTTTGCAAATGTTCATAGCAAGTATTATCCAAAAGCAAGACACAAACCAACAACAAAAACAATCAGGGCCTTATTTATGAAGGCCTTGGGCCAAAAGAGCGTCACTTATTTCCCATGTTTAAAGTGATGCACCGGCTGCACAAGGCAATCATAAATAATGGCCAAATGAAAATACCATTCATTTGCACCCAAAATCGTTTTTTAAATAACATTTTAGATAAACTGCTCAGAACCTATGTACAACCACTCAATATCACTTTTGAAACCTCACTGTTCCCAAAATACAAATCCTCTATCTTGCAAATGTTCATAGCAAGCATTATCAAAAAGCAAAAAACAAACCAACAGCAAACAAACTCAGGGCCTTATTTATGAAGGCCTTGCGCCACAAGAGCGTCACTTATTTCCCATGTTTAAAGTGATGCACCGGCTGCACAAGGCAATCATAAATAAGGGCCAAATGAAAATACCATTGATTTGCACCCAAAATCGTTTTTTGAATAACATTTTAGAAACACTGCGCAGAACCTATGTACAACCACTCAAAATCACTTTTGAAACCTCACTGTTTCCCAAAATGCAAATCCACTATCTTGCAAATGTTCATAATAAGTATTATCAAAAAGCAAAAAACAAATCAACAGCCAACAAACTCAGGGCCTTATTTATGAAGGCCTTGCGCCACAAGAGCGTCACTTATTTCCCATGTTTAAAGTGATGCACCGGCTGCACAAGGCAATCATAAATAAGGGCCAAATGAAAATACCATTAATTTGCACCCAAAATCGTTTTTTAAATAACATTTTAGAAACACTGCGCAGAACCTATGTACAACCACTCAATATCACTTTTGAAACCTCACTGTTTCCCAAAATACAAATCCACTATCTTGCAAATGTTCATAATAAGTATTATCAAAAAGCAAAAAACAAATCAACAGCCAACAAACTCAGGGCCCTATTTATGAAGGCCTTGCGCCACAAGAGCGTCACTTATTTCCCATGTTTAAAGTGATGCACTGGCTGCACAAGGCAATCATAAATAAGGGCCAAATGAAAATACCATTCATTTGCACCCAAAATCGTTTTTTGAATAACATTTTAGAAACACTGCGCAGAACCTATGTACAACCACTCAATATCACTTTTGAAACCTCACTGTTTCCCAAAATACAAATCCTCTATTTTGCAAATGTTCATAGCTAGTATTATCAAAAAGCAAAAACACAAACCAACAACAAAACAAATCAGGTCCTTATTTATGAAGGCCTTGCGCCACAAGAGCGTCACTTATTTCCCATGTTTAAAGTGATGCACCGGCTGCACAAGGCAATCATAAATAAGGACCAAATGAAAATACCATTGATTTTCACCCAAAATCATTTTTTGAATAACATTTTAGAAACACAACACAGGACCTATGTACAAGCATACAATTTCACTACTGAAACATAACTATCTGCTTCCAAATATTCTCCATAGAGCAAACAAGTCTCAATCTAAATGAAATAAATCATTACTTACCTTTACAAATGCTTTGGGAGATTGAAAACAGTGTAAGACACACACACCAATTTTTCTTTAGCAGAGCAAAAGGTGTGCACTCAATACACTGAAACCAAGACTGGCATAGAAAATCTCTAACTTTACACACATATGCCTTATTACAACCAATCAAAAGTCTTCCCTCACTATTTTCAAACTAACACCCTTCCCCCTCTCAGACCTTTCTATCTGTTACCATAGCAACTCCCTCCTAACTGAACTCTCAGGTTCAAAAGTTTATTCTACAATGTTGCAAATTAAGTCAGCAAGGATGTTTGACCTCTCAATACACCGGCTTATCCAGGGCATTATTGCTTTTAGTGACTTTTTCTTAACCATTCAAATTGCTTCTTACACACAACACAACCATGCACCCTAACTTTCTGTTTTCAACTAACTGAATCCACCAATCATTGCTTGTGATTCAACAGCAGGGAAACTCCACAATTATTTTTTTGTAAACTCCTACTGTTCCAACTGCCATTTCATTCCCACACTTCATCTGACTGCACCAGAACCTTCTCACATCATGTATTCTGTATGGATTATTGGACATAGCTACATCCACTGGGCTCAAAGGTATGCAGCAAGCAGAAATTATCACAACCTTGATTTATCAAATGTGGAAATTAAGTGGATTGGCCAGAGAGGATTGAGATGTCATCAATTGATAGAATTGGTGAAAACCTTTTTGCATCTGCCAAACCCTGACCTCTTAATAGTGCACTGTGGTGGAAATGATTTGGGCACTATGACTGGGGTTGGTCTGGAAATGCTTTTAAAGGACACCTTTGATCAATTGATGACACTTTTTCCACAAACTGCCTTGGTATATTCCAATATATGCCAAAGACAGAAATGGAACTGGTCCAACCAATTTTGTCCACAATTTGAGAAAGCACGGAAACATGTGAATAAATCTGTTTCTGCTTACATGAGAGACTGTGGAATGGGTTCAATATACAATAATAACTTGCGTTACAACATGCAAGACATCTACAGAGGAGATGGTGTGCACTTCTCAGATGAGGGGAATAGAATATTCCTCCTGAATTTAAGACTGTGCATTGGAACCTACTTGTAGGTACCTAAATCAGCCACAGAACCCAAAAGCTCTTTTCAGAGCTACCCTACCTCTGATCATTCAAAACGTTTATCTTTTTCTAACTGTTTTCACTATTTTTCACCAAAGTACGCTCCCCGGTACGCTTACCGGTGCGCGTACCGGGCGCTCCCCCGCGAAATGTTCAATTTTTAAAAAATTTTTGGCCTATATGAGCGTCCTAAGCCCCCCTCAGAAAACTTAGAGGGTCAGGAAGTGTCTACCGTGCCCCCTTCTACCCATTCCCAACTTTGTTTGTCCTCCATCTTCTGTCTCGATTGTACCGAAACACAAAATGGAGGACTCCCGTAACGCTGCCGGTGCGCGTACCGGAGCGCGCACCGGTAAGCACTCCATAAAAAAAGGTGGGAAAGTAATTTACAGAAAAAACACTGGAGACACTTTCATCAAATATAGAATAGGCCCTACTACATAGCAGTCCCTACCATTTACCCAAATTTGGTGAAATTCCATTGAGACATTTAGGCTGCAGACCTGTCTAAATATCCTGAGGTAAATTACATGACCAAAACACATATGAAGTGTTAGAATTGACAACCAATTAAAAAGGTTCTTACATTTTCTACGATTATTTCCTGACATTTGATTGGTTATGTACAGGAATATATATAAAAGAAGAGAAGCTTCACTATTAAAAAATCCAAACTGCCTGTCTGAACTTAAACACAACAGTGCCCTAACTCTACTGATATATTTTTTTTAATGCAATTTACAGCAACAAAATGGAAGGAGAACCGGATATTTCTTTTGAAATTGTTTTGGACAACAACACAGAAGAAAGAATTGCAGAAAATGATGACTTTGATTTTATAGATGAGTCTCAGGACCATGAATTAGTTCAGTGTGTGGAATCAATGGAATCACAGAATACAAATCAGGACATTCCAGACAATATATTATTAGAAGTTGTATTAAATTATTAAAAAGAATCAGAAGAATACATTTATATTTAATAATCAAAAATTGTTCGAGCCATTATTCATTTTTATATGTAATTCATCAAGTAGATCAAAAATGTTTAAAATATAAAGTGAGACTTATAGTATACTGTGCAACTTTTTTGTGTTACATAGTAAGTTTGCTCATAGTTACTTTCTTTCTCCCACTATATTATCTCCAATGTGTATTTAACATCTCTTTATCATCTCCTGCCTCCATGTTGTTTCTGCTTTCCTGACAGACTACGCTATGAATTCCATATACCACAATAACTTCTGTAACAACATGCAAGATATCTACAAAGGAGACGGTGTATATTAAATAATAGACTCTGCATTGGTACCAACATGTTGGTACTTAAATAAAAAAAACAACAAAAAGAACAATTAATAAACATACAATTTTTAAAAGTGTCATTCTTTTTTCCCCATAGTACGCTCCCCGGACCGCTTCCCGGTGCGCGTACCGGTCGCTCCCCCCGCAAAAAATCGAAAAAAAAACAACTTTTTATTGGGCCCCGTGGGGCCCTTTTAAAACCCCCACATCAAACCTAGGGGGTCAGGGAGGGTCTACTCTGACCCCTTATGGTAATTTCCCCCTTTGTTTTGGCCACCTCTCATGTCTCGATCCTACCGAGACACTAGATGGCGGCCGCTCCGGACTGTTTGGAATGTTTACAGACACCCGACAGCCAATCAGCTTTCCGTGGGCAAGTCGCGTGGCGAGCCCGGTGCGCTCCCCGGTGCGCGTACCGGGCGCGCTTACAGATATATATATATATTTTTTTAACCTAAATTACTCAAAATCCACTGGAGCACATATCTTGATACATTGCAAAGGCACATTGGGCTACCAGTCCCTTCAATTTTGCCAAGTTTGGTGTAAATCCATTCAGCCGTTCGGGCTAAAAGTGAGGTCGACCGCCCTATGGAAATTAACATGGGGAAAACGCGTTTTGGGACCCCCCTTTTATCTCGGCCCCCGCTTGACGCATCCCCCCCAAACTTTCAGGGAAGGACCGGAGCTCGAAGAGGCCATGGTGAGGAAATTTTCAGGCAGATTCGTCAACCGGCCCCAAAGTTATTCCAAAAAGAATTTTGAGATTTAACATTGAAAAAAATCCTAACTATAACTACCTACTGGCGACCGCCAGTAGGTAATATATATATATATATATATATATATATATATATATATATATATATATATATATATATATATATATATATATATATATATATATATATATATATATATATATATATATATATATATATATATATATATATATATATTCATAAGGAGGAAAGACCAATACCTGTAACAAAAAACTACTCTGCATCACATATTCATTGTCTTGGAAAATCCTTAAACATCTGTTTCTGGTTCATCTGGTTCATACAAGAAGCTTTATTCTCTTTGGGTACACTGCTAGGTTTACATCTTGTTTTCTGCATCTGAGGTCTGTAACTGGTTTTTATCTCCGTTATAAAAGTCCCATGTATATATATTCAATAACAGAGCAATCACACGGAGATGATGGGCGGAGCACTGAAACTTTTCAGACATTCACCCCCAGTCACATATCTCGGTTGAATTCATCATCATTCTTTAGCTCACTTTGCCACCCCAGTTCAGACACAGCTATATGCAAATCAGTCTTGACCCTGTGCCTCATGGGAACAGTCCAGCAGGAACTGTCAAGCCATGTCTTCCCTGTACCGGAAACAATCATTCTGTGACCTGTCTCGGGCTAACAGCCCTTGTCAGCCAGGCTAGCTTGAATCCAGTGGCAAAGTGAGCAAGGGACCCACATCTGGGCATACCCTGCCACAGGGTCAAGACTGAGTTGCATATGGCTGGGTCCAAACTGGAATGGCATGGGGAGCAAAAAGAAACAATGGATTTAGGCCCAGATCTCTCTACTGGGGTGAATGTATGACATTGTTCTGCATTCTGTCCATCAATTGTTCTTTTTGCATTTGTCACCCCGAGTGGGATGGGTATGCCCAGTTGAGGGTCCCGAGCTCTCTATGCCACTGGAGTCAAGCTATCCTGGCTGATGAGGGATGAAAGCCCGAAACTGGTCCTAGAATGCTTGTTTCCAGTCCAGGGAGGACCTGGCCTGGCAGATCGGGCTCGACTGTTCCCATTGGGCACAGGGTCCAGAGTGATTTGCATATTGCTGGGTCCAAACTAGAATGGCATGGGGAGCAAAAACAATGGATTTAGGCCCAGATATCTGTACTGGGGTGAATGTATGATATTGTTCTGCGTTCTGTTCATCAATTGTTCTTTTTGCATATGTCACCTTGAGTGGGACGGGTATGCCCAGACGTGGGTCCTGTGCTCTCCATGCCACTGGAGTCAAGCTATCCTGGCTGATGAGGGCTGAAAGCCTGCTACCGGTCCTAAGATGCTTGTTTCCAGTTCAGGGAGGACTGGCCTGGCAGTACGGGCTGGACAGTCCCCATTGGGCGCAGGGTCCAGACTGATTTGCATATGGCTGGGTCCAAACTGGAATGGCATGGGGAGCCAAAAACGATAGATTTAGGCCCAGATTTCTGTTCTGGGGCGAATGTATGGCATTTTTCTGCATTCTGTCCATCAATTGTTCTTTATATATTCTCTAACAGAGCACACTATTGCGAAATCCACTCTATACTGAATATATACTGTTAGAAGGGGGGTCTCTAGTTGGCACTGGTTGGTGCCACTGTCCAAATAGGGACCCTTCCTCCTAAGTCAGGGCACGTAAGTCACCCTGTTCTATAACCCCTGCTCAACCCTGTGGTAACGTAGCACTAGCAGTTAGGCCTATTTCAGAGGCAGTGGGTGAAGAGTTTATGACCAAGTACAACAAGGCAGTAATGACACCACAAAAGGAAACAACTCAAGTAGGTATAGAAAAATAACATCTCAACTCTCGAAGCGCTTCAACAATAGCAATTCACATCAACCTGTAGGGACTCAAAGAAATAACAACGTATCGACCAAAGAATAACACTGACTGAGTTCAGGGACGGGGCCTATGCAACACGGTGTGCACCAGGTACCTGTCGTTTGAAAGGGGGGACAGCATGCAGCTTCTCAAAGAAGCGAAGATGGTGACAGGCGGACTCCCAGCAACCACAATACGGGGCGGCAGAAGTCCGCAGTGTTCACCACCACTGATTCGGGCACTCGGGGACAGGCGGGCTCTCCGCAGTTGCAGCACGCGGCTGAGGCTGCCCAATGGTGCACAGTAGCAAAAGGTGTGGGCACTAAGCGGCTACAGCTCTCTCTCGGCTGCGGTGGCCCACGGGACAAATCACAGTGGTGCACAGTAGCAAAAGGGTGTGGGCACTCAGCGGCTACAGCTCTCTCTCGGCTGCGGCGGCCCACGGGACAACTCATGATGGTGCAGGTTTAGGTGGCTCCCAGCGGCCGCAGCTCTCCCTCAGCTGCCCACACGGATCCTGCAGAAGGTTGGAGGGTGCAGATTTTGGCGGGCACTCAACGGCAGCTGCTCTCGTCTTAGCTGCCACGTTCCACACAGGCTTAGCAAAGAAAGGTTCAAAGGTTCAGAGTTAGGCGTGTGCTCAGCGGCGACAGTTCCCTATGAGCTGCTGTGGCCCGCACAGGTTCAGCCAGGAGAAAGGTTCATAGATTCAGAATTAGGTGGGCGCTCAGCGGCGGCAGTTCTCTATGAGCTGCGGCGGCCGGCAGAGATTCGGCAAACGTTTCAGAAGAGGCCCAGTCCGCGGCCCCTACAGTAGAACTAGAGGCTCCGGATTACTCTACAGGGGCCTCACCTGCAAGTGGAACTCCCTGCACGGGAACTCCAACAGCAGACTGGGTGGAGTCTAATGTTCCTGAGACTTCAGCAGGAGGCTCCCTCGATTTGGGCCCTCGGGTAGTTTCTTCGGCAAGATGGGTTAAAGTTGCAAAGTCCTTTTCTCTGTTCACTCGGACAGAGTCTCGTCTTGACATGCAGATGAACATACTTTGCTAAAGTTCCAGCGCAGCATTTTATACCTAGCATGTCTTTGTTCTTTAAGGTTGCAAATCACTGACTTCAATCAGAACCAGATCAGTGGGGTCGGGGAGCACTTGATTTACGAGGTGACATCTTGCCCTTTCAGAATGAGGGGGTCTGCTATCAGGCACCCAGTGGAAGGTGGAGCCGTCATTCACCTTGCCAGGCGCAATCCTGCTTGGATCAAACAGTCACCTCTCCCCACGCTTGGAATACCGATCTCTCTCACCAGCCAGGTCTGACCCAGCTGGACCTGCTGCTCCAAAACCAGACGGCCAATTCGCATACTCGCATTAGCCCCAGTAAAGCTTTAACCAAGAAACTGCTGCATTTTCAGGAAAGGCATTTATAATATAATACCTAAACGGTCCTCATTAAAAGGTGGCCCTTGCCGGCCTGATTATAAATATATTAACCTCATAGTTCCTATCGGGTTCCTAGGCCCAGATAGGGTGATAGAAAGTAATCCTTAACAAAACAGGCTATACTAATGTAAGTGTCAGAGTTATCCTCATCACACAGTCATTTATGTACATGGAGCATTCGCGTTGTGGCACTTAGTAGCTGTGGCACGCTGCCCAGAGCATCTATATCCAGCCACCATACAGGACAGTAAGAGTAGCAGGAGAAGAGAGACCTACGCCAATGATGCATATAAAGGAAGTCGGTTTTGTCACTATACTAATCCCTATAGACTTATGTTTTACATCATGCCCAATGTTAATAAGATCGTAGACAATGACAATGTTGTAAGTGGGCGGTGCCCAGATTCCAAGGCGATACAAGTCACCAGGATAGTGAGAACAGGAGGGTTACGTCACCACTTCTGCTTGTTAATGCGGCCGAGACACAACTGAAGAGCAGAACTTAAGGGTCCTACCTGCTCTCTCGCCTATCACTGCCGAACCGAGATGACATTCACAAGCTCTCCAGTCCCACGAGGAGCCGCAACCACGACTCGTGGCCAATCAAACCTCCGACTTGGTCTCTAAATACTCTGCATCTAGCAGGGGTGAGGCTTCCTCTTATAGCTGCTGTTCGGCTACGATAGCGGCATCACTCTGGGGCCCTAACATAAACAAAGGACTACTGTCTGAGTAGGGGAAGAAACAATATAAAGAGGCAATATCAAAAGAGAACTAGGCATTTCCTTCATGCCTTCCTTAACCCTTTGTTGGGCTGTTTGGCAAAAGCCGTTTCATGGCACTGTTCAGTGTCACAAAGATGTCAGTGTAACAAGGGTGTCTGTTATCTATGTCACACAGTTGCCAGTCTGCTTCTGGAGGCTGTTGGGCATACCCTGGAGTACTGAAAACCTAAGACACAAGAGAGAGCAGTACATAACACCTAATGCAGTACAGCGTATATCAAGGCCCTTAGACCGCATACCAAGGCCCTTATTCAGCACAGAGGAAAGCCAGGCAGGATCATGACAACCTTACATAGGCGAGAGCCATTGGCTTTGCCAATGTTTGCTCTCCTGCTTGATTAAAAGGAAAGTGTTCTAGAGCAGATAGACCAGCGCTGACCCAGAAGAAAAACATAATCTCTAACCTACTGACCGTACCACCATTGTCCTATTCTCCATCATCTCCAGCCTCTCTGTCTATTTCGTAATCCCTGACCCTTTATATACTCTATTGGCCACATGCATCAACCTATTTAGGAAGTGCAAACGGTGCGAATCGGTAAATTCGTCCGTTTGCGATTCCTAAGTAGGTTTTTGGGATGCATCAAACATTTTTGGAAAAATCGCTATTTTTAGCGAATTCCAAAAATGCGATTGCTTTTAAGGAATCCCAAATTTGCGATTCCGTAAAAGCAATGCATGATTACTTTTAAAATTGCGAATTCGCAATTAAGGGGTGCAAATTACCACGAGGGTGAACCTCGTGGTAATTAGCGAAAATGTATTAAAATGCTCAAAATTGCATTTTAAAACACTGTCATGTTACAGACACACATGTCCTTAGGACATGTGTGTGTGAAACATGCACTTCAAAATACATTTCAGGGGTGCAGGGGGGGTTCTTTGGACCCCCCCTGCACCCATGGAATGCATTAACATTTTGCGAATCGCTTATTGAAATTCGCAAAATGTCAAACTCCTTCCCATTGATTCCTATGGGCCTTTTGGCCCATAGGAATCAATGGGAATTGCGAAATCGCAAATTAGAATTCGCATAATATTTGCGATTCAGTAAAAATTGCGATTTTTACCGAATCGCAAATATTATGCGATTTAAATCATGCATCCCATTTTGTGATACCTTATTTGCGATTCCCTAAAAATCGCAAATAAGGAATCGCAAAACCGTACTTTGATGCATGTGGCCATATATTCCTGACAGCAGAGTGGGTTTTTGTTTAGCATGAGTTTTGGTGGAAGTATTGATATGCATTTGGTTTTATAAACCACACAATTACTTGTGAGGTGCCCTGGCTCTGAAAAGATTTCAGAACAAAACAACCAGATGAAGAAATGGAGAAACAAAGAAGAAAAGAATAGCCAGGTCTTGAGACCTTTGGAAATGAAGTGGAAGGAAATTCAAGTGTTTGCCAGCAAGAACACAGAATACGCTTTCCCTAGCATGACTGCAGGATATTTGGGAAACAACAAAGAAAGAAAGATCTCAGAGTACCTAGGAGCGTAGTGCCAAAAACCTATGTTGTAAGTAAACTGAACTGGTGTGATGGAAGGCCTTTTAGACCACACATTAGGATTTGAAAATAATCATCTTAGGAACCAGAAGCCAGTGAAGAGAGCTCAGGTGTGGTGTGGTGTGGTGCGATGGGAAGATGGGAAGGTGGTGAGAGACATTAACAATGAATCTTGAACCTTTAAATTATGATTCAAAAGATAAAGAGGAAAGCCAAGTTATAGGGAATTGGAGTAATCCAAACAGCCGAGTATAACTCAATTGACATCCAGGTTGCTAGATTTAAATCGGAGGGAATAGAGAATTTTCTGGGAAAGACAAAGATGGGAAAAGCATGCTGACAATAAATAATTGACTTTTGTTAAAAGAAATAGGTCCCTGTCAAAGTGAAAGGGGAAGAAACGCTAGTTAGGTAGGCCAAAAATCATCAGGCCAAGAAAGAAGTTTGTAACAACCTCTAACAATGAGATTTGTTGTCTTTTTTCTCTGTATTCAGTTTGAGGAAATTATTCCCCATCCAGGTAACAACAATGAAGAATCTGGAAGATAGCTTGGGATTGGTCGTCAAGGTAGCTTAGAGCTGCGTGTTGCAACACATGAACTGAAACCTAGCAGATAGAATTAGAGGAGGCAGGGGAAGAATGTAGATATTAAAAAGAGTAGGACTCAAAAACGAGCCCTGAGGCACATTGTGTAGAATAGGCTTTGTTGTAACTTAATGCATCCTCCCCAGCATTCCAAGTCCCTGCTGCTCAGCCAGTGTGTGAGGTCATGTAGAATTTTGAGAGTGTTTAAGTGTGATTAAGTGTCATTTGAAAATATGGACTGAGCAGCAAGGATGCTGCACCTGGTGGGGCTTAGCTATCTACTTACCTACTTGTAAATAAGATCTAATAAACCTTCATATAACTTACACTTTGGCCATTGGGCTTCCTTTACAACACTGGTGATGATCAAGGAAAGGAAGCATGCAAGAAATGGAGAAAGGAAGCAACTACAGAAGAAATTAAGAAGATTACCAAGAAAAAGAAACTGAGGATTTATGGAAACCTGTACATCGGACAACCCACCGATTTGCGCATTTCATCTGATCTGGCAGTGTTTAGTTGGAGGAACTTGCAGTGGAATCAACCTGCAGCATTGCAGAGTGAACCGGCAGCGTTTATGTTAAGGAACCAGCAGCTATTATTTCAAGGAGTCAGCTGCATTATTGTGATCTGGCAATGAGACTTATGGGGCCATGACACTGTCTTAGTGGTATTACCACCGTAAGGATTCTTAATTACAACTTGTTTCAACAGTATTCAATTAAGGCAGTGAGTAACTGGTAGCACAATAGAAGAGGGTAGCAGTGTGAGATTGTGAATACAGCTAGTGTTAGTTGGGTTAGCAGATGTGGTGGTGTAACAAGTCTGGTGAGCGATGCTGGTGCCTGGCCTAAAATTTAGCATGCTTCTTAGGGGTGCAGAGTGCATGCACCTGTGCTGTTGAGTTTGCACAGCATTTGAATGGGCCGCGGGACTGTCATGCGAAGTCTCTGTATCTTGTGGAGCCAACCGCCTGACCTCCTGGTCTAACGCTAACGATGACGAGACTCACAAGGTCATGAACTCCATCCACTCAGGATCTCCATTGGCCGTTGCCTACACCACGTATTCAACAAAGCAGACGCAGCCATCGCACCCCAACTACGGACGATCATCAACATCTCCTTCGAAACAGCGACATTCCTGGAAAGCTGGAAGCACTCCGGAATCAACGCTCTCCTCAAGAAGCCCAAGGTGGACCCCAAGGTCCTCCAGAACTTCCGGCCCATCTCCCTGCTCCCGTTCCCGGCGAAGGTCATCGAGAAAATCGCCAACATACAACTGGTCGACCACCTGGAAGACAACAACATCTTGTACCCGTCCCAGTCCTGCTTCAGATAAAACCAAAGCACAGAGACAGCCCTCATCGCAGCCACAGACGACATCATGCCCTCATCCTCCTGGACCTGTCGGCCGCCTTCGACACGCTCTGCCATCACACTCTAAAGACACGCCTCCTAGAAGCCAGAATCCAAGAGAAAGCCCTTGACTGCACCACGTCCTTCCTCTCCGGGAGAACCCAGAGCGTCCGTCTCCCACCCTTCCGATCTGAAGCCACCAACATCATCTGCGGCGTCCCCCAGGGCTCGTCCCTATGCTTGACGCTGTTCAACATCTACATGGCCCCCCTCGCACAAGTGGCCCGCCATCACGACCTCAACATCATCTCCTACACCGATGACACTCAGCTCATCCTCTCCCTCACCAAGGACCCACGCACCGCCAAAACCAACCTCCACGAGGGAATTAAGGCCATCGCCGACTGGATGAGGAGCAGCCGTCTGAAGCTGAACTCGGACAAGACGGAGGTCCTCATCCTAGGACCCACCACATCAGCCTGGGACGACTCCTGGTAGCCAACCTCACTAGGAACAGCACCAACACCAACCGACCATGCTCATAACCTAGGATTCATACTCGACTCCTCCCATCCTCCCTCTCCATGTCTAAGCAGGTCAACGCCGTCGCCTCCTCCTGCTACAACACCCTCCGCATGCTCCGCAGGATCTACAAATGGATTCCTACAGAAATGAGAAGAACGTTGACACAGGCCCTCGTTCGCAGGAAACTGGACTACGGCAACACACTCTACGCAGGAATCCCGGCTAAACACCTACGACGACTACAGCGCATACAAAACGCCTCCGCTCGTCTGATCCTCAATGCTCCCGCTGCAACCACATCACCCCCCACCTGAGAGACCTACACTGGCTCCCCGTCGACAAGAGGATGACGTTCAAACTCCTCCCCCATTCGCACACAAAGCACTCCACAACGCCGGACCAGCCTTCCTGAACAGCAGACTCAGCTTCCACACCCCCACCCGTCAACTCCACTCCGCCAGCATCGCCCTCGCTGCTGTCCCCCGCATCCAACGAACGACCTCCTACCAGCAGATCCTTCTCGTACCTCGCCGCCCAGACCTGGAGCACCCTCCCTACCCACCTACAGCAGACCCAAGACCTGATTGCCTTCAGAAGAATCCTCAAAACCTGGCTCTTCGAGAAATAGCGGCACCCTCCCTCCCCTCAGCGCCTTGAGAATCTCACGGATAGGTAGCACGCTTTATAAATATTTTGATTGATTGATTGATTGATTATTGTTGGTTTCACTGTGAGGCTACCTTGTGCAACTGGTGCAGCTCTTGCTGTGGAGCGTGAGGACTGGTGGAGCGTTTAGGAGCGAGCCGTACGCTTGCACCGTTGTGATGTCAGCTGGAATTCTGATGACTGTGACGCACTTGCTCCAGTGCAGGGGTAAAGCACAGCAATGCACCCTATCTCATAATTACGAATCATTCCTGCCCTTTCACATTAGCATAGGGCAGCACAGCAAGAAGACTTGCGGGGCTGCCCTACGCCAATTCCTCATAAATGAGAACCATAGTTTATTTCAGGAACTATTTTTGTGTGGACATTTCTTGCTTACAATCACTTATTTTCTCCTTTCTTTTGGTACTTAAATATTTGGATTGATTTTCGGGACCAGCAGATGTTCAAAGACATGTCTTTTGCTATCCGTACAAACCAATTTTTTTTTTTTTTATAGCAAACCTTGGCCTGCGCTGGCTTACTGCAGAGCCGAGCGTCTATTTTTTTGTCTGAGGTGTTTAAAATTCATACATATTATTCAGAATTCCTTCGAGTTGATGACAGAACAAGTTAGAAATGGTAATCAGCGATTGCATCTTTCTGTTTCCGACTTTTTCTGTCGAAAGTTAAAGCAATTAACTTGGAAAAATTCGTAGGTGTATGTTTGAACTTTAGATGCCTCAGGTGCAAAGAAACTAGTATTTTGCTCTGGGCTGAGCCAGTGCAGCTCATCAGGATTCGGCCCTCAGTATGTTAAACAGTGCAATTAAACATGATGATTTGTGGCATTGCATTTTTTGAAAATCCTTTAAAAAAGTCTTTTTTAAGGTAAAGTAGTACTTAAAGGTTAAGGTTTGCGCCTTAACTTACTGGTATCGTAGCCCTCACACGATCGCAGAGATGGGACTTCCGTTCCAATTACCACACACACTATCAGCATCAAACACAGCGAACCCTATGACTATGATTTTTTTAAAGTTGAAATTGAAAGTTTGATATGAAAGCCCGAGCCAATTCCCATGAGGTTGGGAGTCAGAACGGGAGATGGGCACAGGACATGGTCGCCAGTCAGGTCCTAAACTCAACCCCATGCTGTGCTTAGTGGGGGGCAGGAAGTTGCCGCCTGTTCGGGGTTGGGTATGGTAATAAAATATTACTTTATGTTAAAAAAGCCCCGGAAATTCACTGAAAACATGCAAAGGTTGAAGTGACGTTCTAGTCAGGTATAGTAATAGTATCAACCTTTATATTTTCTTTAAAAAAACCCTCAAAGGTTTACTGAATAAATGAAAGGTTAAGGGACATCATAGTTAGGTGAACATGTCAGTTAAAATGTGACACAGTAATTGGTTGTGAAAAAAAAATGTGACACAGTAAACAAAAAAACTGAAATTCATCAGTTTTAGTTTACTGATCTAACTACTAATAAATGACTAACATTTATAGTTTCAGTCAAGAATTAACACCTATTGTTTCTTTCAAATGACTTTATTCCAGTTGTATATGTATATTTTCTCATAGAATGAGATAATATTAAAAACTAATATCTAATATTAACTTTTCAAAAGGTTAATCTATTTCCTAAATTATTCCTGTGATAACATTTTTCTGAATAATGTTATGAAATTGTAGTAAACCATCCTGGGAAGCTAGCAGAAGACATCATACAATGGCGGCTCCCCTGCTAAGACGGAGGAGTGTTGCTCCACTGCTGCAAAGCAGTGAAAGAAAGTACAAATAAAATGATAATAACTTGAGGTTATTATCATTGTATTTGTTTCTGATGTGCAGCTTTGTGGGGCAGGCGGGGATGCTCTGCTCTCACAGCAGGGGAGGAATTGTTTCCCCACTCCAAGTGCGCAATGACTGTTTGGCCGGCCCTCTCAGCCCAGCCATACAGTCATGCGCACTTCACATGTTCTCCATGCAGGCTGCATTACAGCCTGCGGGAGAACATGCCCAAGCACCCATTACCTGGCTGAGCGCCGATCCATGGCACTCAGACCAATCCCAATGCTGTATTGCAGCATTGCAAGTGGCTTAGGGGAGGGAGCCTGGCTGCTTCCTGTTCCAACCCCGGAGAGACTGAGATGACGTGGGAGAGAGCAGAAGAGCGGCGAGGAGATAGTTTTTTTCTTTTTTTGTCAGGAATGCCTTACTCACAGAATGAATGCTTTCAAGACTCACAGAAGCGGAATATGATGCCCCAAAACCCAATTCCCCATCTAGACTTCTCCCAGCCTCCATAAGACTGAAGACTGATTGAACCCCAAGGAGGGAAAGGGGATGGGGATAGAGAAGAGACTGCCTTATCTAGTTCTTCTGGTTCACCGTGTAATCTCCTCTGTCTTCTTTAAGTTTCTTTTGTTATTTAAATGGAGATGATGGTTCACTGCAATCCTAAAACACAACTGTTACTTTTCGCCTATGCGTGTCTATAACCCACTATATCTTAAAAAGCATTTTCCTTTCCTAAGTCTTGCTCTTACCCAATAGACTAACAGCCTTATTCATCAATATCCCGTTTTGCGAGGCCCTAATAGCGAATCATAGCGAATCGCTATTAAGGACTCGCAAAACGGGATTCATGTAGGATTAGCAAACATTTCTGCGAATCCTAATGATTCCTTATTTGCGATTAGCAAATTGCTAATCGCAAATAAGGAAAAACTCCCCATTCATTCCTATGGGCCAAAAGGCCCATAGGAATGAATGGGGAGTATTCCTTATTTGCGATTAGCAATTTGCTAATCGCAAATAAGATTGCGATTTAACGGGTGCCAGGGGTGTCCAAAGGACACCCTGTAGCACCCCTAAAATGGAAATTTTCACAGGTGTTGCACACACACATGTCCAAAGGACATGTGTGTGTGTAACATGCAACTCAGAAAAATGCATTTAAATGCATTTTTCTGAGTTTTCACAATTTACCGCGAGGTTTGACCTCGCGGTAAATTGCGGCCAGGAATTGCGAATTCGCAATTAGAAAATGTATGATGAATTGCATTTAAGGAATCTCAAATAGAGATTCCTTAAATGTAATTCCTCGCACATTTGCGAAATCGCAATTAGCGATTTTTGCATTTGGGATGATGAATCCCAAATGCAAAAATCGCACTCGCAAAGGGCCGGATTCTCAGAATCCGGCCCTTTGCGAGCCGATTTAGCCTTCATGAATAAGGCTGTAAGGTCTTTGCTTCTCTTCTGTCATTTTATTCTCTAAAAAATTTTAATCTCAGAACTTTTTCTCTTTCCTTCTTTTCTTTTTAGAACCACATATAAACTTAATACTTTTAACTTTGCCTCCTCATACATTTATGTTAATTTTCAAAATGCTTTTTTCTTTTGTATGCTTTCTATTTTTTAATCAAGAATTTTAATAACTTTTTCTTCTTTTTCAGGTAAACACTACTTGCGTGCCCAACGTCTTCTCAGACTTAGGTGAGCACTTTAATCTGATACTCTTGACCTTCTCAATTGTGTATTCCTTTAATTCTCTGAACAGTTTCTGCTGAAATTGCAATTTCAATTTACGAAAATAGGAGCTCCAAAAGACTAAGGGGCAGATTTATGTTAACTGGCGCATCCCGAGGAATGCGCCAGTTAACATGCGCCACAGTGCGCCACAGCTACGCCACCCATGGTGCGCCGCATTTATGATGCGGCGCATCATGGGGCAAAAACGGCACAGATGCGTCACGCATCTGTGCCGTAAAAGTGACGCATTGTTGGAGTTGCGTCGCAAGCGCGACGCAGCTCCAGCTATGCTCTGGGGGGCCTATTCTTTCACTGCTGCCTCAAGCCTTACGCCTGCTTCAAGCAGGCGCAGGGTTTTGACGCAGCATTGCCCTGAAAGTGACTGAGTGAAATCTCATAGATTTCACTCAGCCACTTTCAGGAGGCGTTCCTGCGCAGGAACGCCCCCCCCCTGCGCAAGAACGCCTCCTCATGGCGCAGTGCTGTACAACGTGACGCATCTCCTAGATGCGTCACGTTGTAAATAGGGCGCAGGGATGCGCCACGTTTCCGCGCTGTTGCGTCACGCAACAGCGGCGTAAACGTGGCGCAAGCCCTTCATAAATCTGCCCCCTAGATCGGCAACCTCCACCAGTGGCCGCGTTGAAACTTCTGCCTCTCCTGGAACGCCGCCTGAGAATCCTGTCTTTCGCTGAGTTTTTAAGGCTACAGGTAGGCCGACTGAATCTTCCTGCTTTTACCACAGGGTTCAAAATCTTCTACCCCAAAACCATACAAATGTTTCTTGGAGTCCAGTTCAAAGTCTCGGAGAGAGCACTGACATTTCTTTTTTTATATATCCTCCCCTGCCCCCCGCCCCAATACCCCTGATCTATGCCAGCCACTACTGTCATCATAGTGATGGCTTGGAGAGGAAAAGGCACAGCAGGCATGCATCCGGGAGGGATGAAATAACATGCTTAACCCAGTTATGATCTGTCTCTGAATGTGGAATCAGACCACACCTGGAGCACATTTTGAGAACAAATTATTACTTAAGTCGCTTCATACAATCGAGAGTCAGAGCCAGTTTACTTCGCCTTGCATTTAGAAGAAACCAAGTCACAGACGGAGCAGCTTTGCAAGCTGGGGTACATTCAAATGTGAAAATTGTGAGTTTTAAAACAATGAGCCTGAGCCCTGTGGTAAACTGCAAAGATCAGGAGAAGGGCCCAGTACTCAATTTGAGCCATGGTTGCAGGTGGGGCACTTATTTTTGGGGACTTCCAGTCTTGTTTCTTTATCATATTTTGATGCAGAGTAAGAGAGAGAAAAACACAAAAGGGGGAAAGAAAGAGGAGGAGAAATACAGAACAACAGTGACAAAGAAAGTAAGCAGGTATGAAAAAAGAGCCAGAACGAGTGAGATAGAAAAGCAGTATCTGGTGGTGAGTAAAGAGGCATTTTAGTAGTGGTGTAGCAAGGGGAGTGCAGGGGGCGGGCTGCCGTGGGCGGCATGAGTTATCGGGCGACAGCCTCCCCCCAGCTCTTACCTACTGTTTCGGGGCAGCAATCTTAGCCCCCACCCCTTTTTAGTACGGCTGTTGTGGGGTCGGCAAGAAGCTGAGAAAACAGCCAGCACCCTCCCCACGCTCCTCAATGTGGCCGCCGCAGGGCGGAAAACGCAGGGACCGCCTTGGGCAGTCTAAGGGCTAGCTACACCACTGCATTTTAGATAATATGGCCAGAAATGCATCATCCAGAGAAGTCAGTATCAAGCAAGAATGCACTATGCAGCAAACTAATATGCATGTTTCACATGTTTCACATGGCCCTCAAAGCTGTATGTCTTTGCAGGCATGATGTTGAAGTCATAATCTGAAGACACATAAGTGGTGGTAATCAAAAATTGTCTACTGAACACAGCAGTGTAATTACAATGGTGACATAACACTAAACTCCCAAATGCCTGTCCATACTCATGCCAATCACCCAGGCAACCACATAAATTACAATCACTACTTAGACAACATGCCTGCCTGCATTCCTCATCTATTATCCACCCCAATGAATAATACTTCAACATTTCCAAAGCCTACTCCACCTGAAACCTCCAAGCCCCTCATCTATAAACACCTAGGGGCATATTTGCAATGGAAGTGACAGAGCTCAGCATTAGCCTTCTTGGCTTAACGTCACGCTCTGTCACTTCTGAAATGCAGGGCTGCACCCTATTTACAACAATATGGTGCAGACCTGCATTTCCCCCTGCGTTGATGCTAAATGTCCATTGAGAGGTCAATGGTAATCCAGAAAAGTCCAGATAATAACGTTTAACAAGCCACTGCTCAATTGCTTGCCTGGTATGCCTAATTTAAATTATGTGCCTTCAAATAGATGGCCTTCCCTAGCAAACTTGTATCACTCTTGTCAATGGGATCCTATGGAGAATGAAAGAAGAATGCAAGTGAAAGACACCAATGTAAAGCAAGCATTGGCAAAGCCAATAAGTCACACATTGGCTGCCACCCTTTTGGCTTTGCCAATGCTTGTTTTGTTTAGTCATTGATTTGGAAAACGTAATTGTTGGGGATCCTGCTGTGCCCTCACTCATAGAAATAAAAATGCCTAAAAGCAAAAATATTTTCTTTGTCTCAAAAACATTAATACTACTTAGTTTCCATGGTAAATGTGAACCTTAAGGGAACTACTTTGTATGCGGATGTGCAGCTTGTGAAAAAGTTAAATGCTGTCACCTGCAGTGAAAACATCCAATGGTTGAAGTGGTCTGACCAATTGCTTATGCTCATATATGCTTTAGTGGGTAGAAAAAAATTAAAATGACACAGCAACAGACCAATGAATGAAGAGGGCTGGTTGAAAGCCACTATAGATAAGTATATCATATATATATAATTTTAGTAAAATCAAAAGGTTGTGGCTAATGCCAGACCTAAAAAAATGCAAATTTTCTAAAGTTTACAAATATTAATAAAAAATTAAGCTAATTTTAATTTTGGAATGTTGTAGTATGCAATTTTAGAGGGAGGTTGAAAACAAAAAAAATACATCTTTACTTTACCCATTAACGCAAACATGGCGCAAACCACTCCAATTCATTAATGACCACTTTCCAAAAGGTATGTTTATGTAAAAAATTGCGCACTGTATCCATATACTTAATAATATTGCATCATAATGCACTTTTGAACCATATTTTTGCAGAAATACTAATAATTTAAAGCACATTGTTTACTGGGATTGCCCCTGTTTTTTCCACGTTTCTGTATATTTAAAGTATATGAATTGGCGGTATTTTTGAGAGGACAAGGCTGCTTCCAGGATGGTCAGCAGGGGTTGCTCGAGTAACAATGCTTCACACTCAGTGGTCCACGGTTATTTCAATAAATAAGCTGGACAGGAAACATTGGTTAATAAAATATTAACCACAGTTCTAGGGTACAACAACAGGCCAACATCTGTGAGCATTTCATGTAAAAGATATGTAATGGGAGAAGGTGAAATCTTCAAAGTGTCCGTAACTTTAGACAACCTCAGTTATAGAAGCACAAAAGGCATCGAGGGATTATATTAAGTTGTGTTTGGGCTACAATATGAAGCCCCTAGTCTTAAGAGCAGTTTTTTGCTCCCTTCTTCCTCCGTGCTTTTCAGAACCCTTAGAGGGTTGCGTTCAAATGTGAAACATTATATTGGGAATTCTTTTTGAGGCTGTGACGCCTCTTTTTTTTTTTTAACAGAGCCACCACAGTACACCTGGTACATTGTGTCTGCTGCATCCTTTCTCCTGCAAAAAGAAGGTTGGCAGTTCGGGCTGGACTGTTCCCATGAGGCACAGGGTGAAGGCTGATTTGCATATGGCATGTCTGAACTGGGGTGGTGTGGTGAGCAAAAAAACAATGGATTTAGGCCCAGATCTCTGTACTGGGGTGAATGTATGACACTGTTCTGCATTTCGTCTATCAGCTGTTGTTTTTGCAGCCTTTCTCCTGGTCCTCTTCAGTGGCAAAACTCAAAATGATGGGTCCCCCTTCAGAATGTGAAGAGGGGCCTCTTAGTCTCCCATATCTCACAGATATGCATTGGCTGTGGCATGAATGGGGGCCCCTGAAGCTTTTGGGGCCCCCTGAAGGGTTGATGCCTCCTCTCCAGCACAGGTGCTTCAGTGGCACGCGTTACGCCGCTGGCCCTTTGGTGTGACATATTCATGGAAGGAGCAGTGGCAAAGCAAAATGATGGGGCCCCCTACAGAATGTGATAAGGGGGCCGAGTCGCAATACTTCACAAATATTCATGGGCTTTGAGCTGAATGAGGCTACCAGAAAGCATTGGGCCTCCTTGTGTCGCGGGTGCTGTACGCCCCTGGGAAGTAACAAAACATATAACGTGTATTTGTAAAGCACATGTTCACCGAAGGGTGTCTTGGCGCTGAACAACGAGAGGCAGATTTATGTTGGACTTGCGCCACGTTTGCTTCACGCAACGGCGGCGTAAACGCGGCGCATCCCTGCGACCCATTTACAACGTGACGCATCTAGGCAGATGCGTCACGTTGTAAAGCCCTGCGCCACATGTGGCCGTTCTGGCGCAGGGTGGGCGTTCCGGGGCAGGTGCGCCTCGCAAAAGTGGCTGATTTCACTCAGTTACTTTTAGGCCAATGCTGCGTCAAAACCATGCGCCTGCTTGAAGCAGGCATAGGCTTGACACAGCATTGGACAGATAGGGCCCCCCCGAGCCTTGCTGGAGCTGCGTCGTGCTTGCGACGCAACTCCAGCAATGCGCCATATTTACGGCACAGATGCGTCACGCATCTGTGCCATTTTTGCCCCATGGTGCGCCGCATTGTAAATGCGGCGCACCATGGGTGGCGGAGCTGCGGCGCACAATAACTGGCGCATTCCTGGGGATGCGCCAGTTATTGTAAATCTGCCCCCAGATGTTTATTGGTAGTCAACTCAATAGTTCTCATCTCATGGACCTCAGAAGGATGAAAGACTGAGTAGATCTGCCGGGGTTTGAACCTGTGACCATGAGGTCGAACACAGGTCCCTGTAGTGAACGTATTAGTTGACTAAGTCTCCAAACCCGACTGGGCGTGTCCTTAAGAGTACCTTAAAGCTGGCCGTCTGTAGAGTTACTATAGCTTCAGTCTCACAAGGTATATCTGAAAAGACTTCAGTAAGCAGGGTGTCTAGAACTGTAGTTGCCCCTGAGCTATCTGCCGATGTGTTTTCACTTATGGCTTCGTTATGACACATTGTGTGACCATCGGCAGGCTCTTCCTGACCCTTTAAAATCATTTATTATTAAAAGTGTAGAAACTGAAGTGTCTGACTATAAATGTTTTCCTCAATCAATTAAACGGCTTGCATGTAAACAAAATGGATCGAATGCAAGACTGGAACATGTGTTACTTTTGAGCCTCATCAACCATTTATGTTGTGAAAAAATAGTATTTGATAAGAAAACGTTAATTTTCAGACTTAATTACAGCACAAGAGCTGCAACAGTCGCTAAAGTATACTTTTGTTGATGGCAGAGGCTCTAACAATGTCCTTGTATATGTGTTAGGAGGAAAAGCTACTTTGTAGTCCCAGTCAATAAACCAGAACGTTTACAATGTGACGCTATTGACGTGAACACTTCACCTAAATGATACAAGCCATAAAGGCAGAAACGTGTCAAGGTTGAAGGTAGAAAGCATATCAAAGCAGTTATTCTACACTACGCGTTGCCAAAGCCAATAGTTCTGCTTATTGTACAGCACAGACAGACTGCCCAAGAGGCCATACACGGATAACATGCATATGGGAATCAAAGCCAGCAATAGCAGCAGGGAGGAGGATTACAGACACGCACAGATATTCAGCTTCCAATTAATTTCACCCAGACAAAAACCACGCGCACACGTATGCAAACAGACAACCACGCCACCTGATTATTTACTTTGTGAGGAGTAATAATGTGTTATGATGTATGCGAGGCCCACAAGATGTAAACTTTAATATTAAGTTGACAAAACAACCATGGGGCACATTACCAAGGGTGGCGATGGGCAATTATCGCCGCTTTAGCGGCCGTTTTCGGCCGTTTTCGGCCGCTAAGCGTGATAATTCTATCGCTCTATTAGCAAGCTGTCGCTAACAGCAGTTAGCGACAGCTTTTAGGCGATAGCGAGCGGTTTGGGGCCAGCTTTGCATGTTAGCGATATTTATCGCTAATGACATGCAAAGTGGGCTTTCCCAACCTGTTAGCGACTGAAAGCAGTCGCTAACCTCGCTATCGCCTATTAGCAAGGCAGGCTTAGTGATGGAAATATTTGCGCTAAGCGCGAATATCTCCATAAACTAACGCCTGCCCAGACCAGTTCTTAGCCATGTTATCCAAAGGGAGGTGGATAACATGGCTAAGAGCATTTTGTCGCTAATGCGCGAATATCGCTGTATTCTCAGCGATATTCACGCTATCGCCGGAAAAAATGTATCGCTTTGGAGATAAACTTTGCTAATAGCACGTTATCTCAGAGATAATTTCCAGCGATGCTTAGCGATAAAAAAATCGTTGCTAAGCCTTGTTAGCGATAAATATCGCTACTCGTTGGTAATATGCCCCCATGTCTTTTAAAAAAGGGACAAGTATCCTATTGAAAAATGGCTAAAATAGACTTTATATTCATAGTGAACACCAGTGCTCTGTAAAGCACATATCTTACTATTATCTCTTTAATCCCTAATGTGACTTATTTTCTCAACCTGAAAAGATGGAAGGCGCAGTCAACTTTGGCAATATTCAACTCATACTCTGCAGAACATCCTCTACGCCAGTGACAAATGATTTTTGTACTGAACTCAGTTTTCAGCTAAGAAAAATCCACTTTTTGTGGCAATGAAAGAAAACAACAGTTCCGAATTTTCCAGCTGACCAGAATGTAGAGCTAGTCAAGATGTTGCATGCATCCCCATTGTCTATGACTACCAAATGTGTCAAATTTAAGATTACATTAATATTCATGTTAATTAAAGCACAGGTTAATAGCCTGCATCACCGAATCAGCAATGCCAATTATGACTAATGATGCTCCTACTATCTAAGACAACGGTGAATCCTGCCTGCATGTTTGCCTGGACTTGTCTGCAGAGTTTAACACTGTCAACAATGTCTCTCTGCTAAAAATCTGAAGAGACGGATGGGCTTAGAGGGCAGAGTTCTATCTTGGTTTAGATCATATGTCTCCAATTTCTCTTTTCAAAAATGTCTTTATTATCATTTCCTCCAAGACAGTGGTCAGTCAGGGCCGACACGCCCCACCAAGTATGCTTATGAGTTGTTAGCTATGAAAAGACTTGGAACAATGTCCACCACCAGCAGGATCTATAAAGAACAGGACAGTCCTAGCATCCAATCACTGAGTCACAAAAAGAACAATACAATATCATTTCATTTAGGACTCTGTTGCCAATGCAGATTGGCAACAGAGTCCTAGCCCGCCCCGTACAAATACACCAATAAAAAAAATTCTGAGGTAAACATAAAAGCCAAGACTAGTAACCCGGCAAGTATTTTCAGTTCTTATCTCCACATATGCACCCAACTCAGCAGATAAGGTGTATATAGGCAATCAGACCCTCTAAAATAGGCCAGAGAGATGGCAATTCTGGACCATCCAATAACTCCCCATGTCGTACAATTGTTCTGGTAGTACAGGTTGTGTGGATATAATCCAAATTCACACCCCCATTACTCTTTCATGCACTATCATGTTCAGAGGTAAGGCCTCCTCCCCGTTAATGGAAAGAAATGGCTCAAAACTTCTACCCAGAGCCCTGGAGTAGGCTCCCTCTGGACCCTCTGCACCCTCCGCCTCTCTTCATCTTGCAGCGCTGCAGCCTCCACCTGACCCAGTACTTCAGGGATGAGCATCGGCGAGTGTGTGGGGAAGCGTCTCGTGACCTCCAATGCAGGGTGATATCTATTTTCTAGATACCAAAAAACACACTTTTAGTCTGATCCATGTGTATTAATTCAACTGATGTAAATTTTGCTTTATCCCTCTCAAACTTCAATGAAGTGACAAGTATCACTCAAGGCGGAAAAGTAGAGAAAAGACATCCCTTAAGGATAAGACCCCTCACTCACCCGAAGGTGACATGCTTCATCATATGGGGCCTCCTTACCAGAATTGAAAACCTACTCAATACTGGGAGCTACTACTTCAAATTTTTAAGGAAGGAGCTCAGAGATGTTTTTTGGGAGAAGGATGGTAATCCCATATGTGTGGTGATTGGTGGAGTGAGGTTAGCAGCGCTGTGTGGGAATAAAGAGAGTGAATTAAAACTGACTAGGTAGATTCCACTGTTACTCACTTTATTCTAGTGTACTACCTGCCAGGATTAAAAATGAGACAGCACAGTGGTGTAACTGTATAACCACTGTCACTTATATGGTCAAAATATCTATTTTCACCAGAACTATTGTTAGATCAAGAAATCTGTTATTCACTTTACACTGCCTACTGTGAGGGTAGCTGTCCATCAAACAGACGACCATGAAGTCTACATCCCTCCTACCTAGTGTATGTGCCACATTAGCAATCACGTTGCTCCAGAATTGTTTGATCACACAGCATTCCCATACCATATGTATAAGCCCTGCGTCTCTCAGGGTTCATCAAGAACATTGCATTTGATCCAATTGCTGCATGCATGACATTGATCCTGTGGGGGGTTGGGGTCAGATAGGTGGTATGGATGTGATTGAATTGCATTTATTTAAAATGAGTGTCCCACAAAACCATGTGTATTTGTTTCAGCACCATCCTCCATTTTTCTGTCCCAGAGCCTCCTCCCCAGGGCAGATTCCCAACTGTTAGACCTGACATCATTGGCGCGAGTCTCCCTTCCATTTTTGATGGATTGCCTCCTCTGTTTTGATATGTTTTTGCTGGATTTATGCTTTGGGCCCTGTGCCACTGCTAATCAGTGCCACAGTGGAAGTGCTCCCCATGTTAAATTGATATACTAATTGGATTCCGTGATTGGGTTATTTGATTTATCTGTCAGCCCCTAGTACAGTGCACCATGTGTACCCAGGGCTTGTAATTCAAATGCTGCTGATGGGCTTGCAGCACTGGTTGTGCCACACACAGAAGCAGCTTGTAAAGTGTGTCACAGGCCTGCCATTGCAAGGCCTGTGTGCAGTCTAGCACTACATGAAATTTAACAACCTAGGCAATTTAGTACTTAGTGCTCATAAATGGAGTGACAAAGGAGAGAAAAATACTATAAAGCATAAAATCAGTGACTTTGGCTTTATTAACATAAAAGATAAAAAAACACTAATAAAAAGTTGATTCTCAAGTATAATTAATCAACTACAAAAATAATCAAATCAGCATTACATAATATCACAGTACAGTTAAAAATTACAGTTAAAAAAGTATAGGAAGAAAAAGAATAAAGTGGCATAAAGTGTTTCTAGTCTAGCACTGCCATGTCGACTTGGCCAAGTGCACCCACTTGTCAGTCCCTAAACCTACCCTATGCTTCATATTAGACACCCCCATGGTAGGCCCAAGGGCAGGGTGCATTGTAAGTATAAGGTAGGACATGTTCTGATGTGCGTAGCATGTTCTAATAGTGAATTACAGTCATTTTCGTGTTTCACTATTGAAGGCTACCTGTTCTCATAGGCCAGAATGGGCAGTTAGATTATTACATTCTTATAATCCTAACTGACTCAGGGAACATGGTAGAAATTCGAAATTAGTATGCCTGAACTCAGAATAATAAAGTGCATCTTTTAGTAAAGGTTATTTTAACCTCATCGCTGCTGCACATATTCCCCTCCGGTGCTGAGGGATAACAGCAATGGGTGTGGTCATGACGGAACGGTTCCGTCATCAGCACAGCTCCACTGTGCCTCATGACGGAACCGTTCCGTCATGAGCATCGAAGGGGTTAATAATCTGTGTACCACTTTTAAAAAACAGGTATTTCCTTGCCTAACCATTTGAACCTGCCTCTGCTGGGTTGTGTATTCCTTGTCTGGGTTTGTGTGTGACAGGGCTGGGGAATTCCAGGAGACAGGCTGGGGCAGCCCAGTGGTGAATAAAGAGATCTGCATCTAGATGGGAGGGAGGAGTTACACCTGGGACCTGAATAGGGCTGGGCCTTCCCTCTACAATGCTGGCTCCACCCCCTGTGGTTTGTCTGATGTCTCTGCCCTGCACTGTGAAAGGAGAGGAGGAATCATGTCAACAGAGTGCTCCAGAGCTATATCTTTCCTCCCCTGTGCTGGCTCCACCTCCTGTGGTGCTGCTGATGTCTCTGCCATGCACAGTGAAAGGAAGAAGAGAGTCATGCCAACAAAGTGCTCAGGAACTGGGTTGAACTAGGCAGAGGCCTTTCTGCCTTTGGAGAACAAAGGATTTTGAGGTATAAATATTGGGACCCTGATCCCAAGAAATTAGATCACTTCTGGAACAAGAAACCTTTCTGCCAAGGAGAAGAACCAATGAAGCTGCAGGAGTTTGGACTGCCCCTCTGCCAGTATGCTGTTTGCTGGGTTGGCCTGCAGTGGTTGCTTCATTGCCAAGGGAAAGGAGAAGGAACTTTGTAAGGACTTTCATCTACAGAATATTCTTCAAGGGCTTGAACTTTGCTGTCCTCCTGCTGGTCTCAGGGACAAAAGACTTCACCTCCAGCTCCCTCCTGAATTTCCTTGCTGTGAATTCTGGCTCCAGACACTTGCGTGCTGCTGGGAGCTGGAAGCGCGACGCATCGAGAAGAAGCTGCAGCTGAAATCATCGCAACGCCGGAGAAGCGAGCCTTCGCCGCATCTCCCTGGAAGCGTGTGTTTATCGAAGCTGCCTGCTGTCGCATCACCGCCGGAGAAGCGTGACGCCATTGTGAGAGTCGCCATCGCATCACTGGAGAAGCTTGTCGCAGGGCCTGTCGTGGCTCCAAAGTACAGAGTCGTCGCAAGGCTGCCAGGGAGTAATTGCATCGTTGTCGCATCACATCAAGGCGCCATGTTGCGCACCGCAACGGGCCCGCAAGCCGAGAATCTGTACATCACCTCCGCCGGTAAGGCTCACGACGAGTCCCCTACTCTGCGCAAGCATTGAGGCAGGACGCAACCGTTCCCCCGGATCACGGAACCAGCGCATCTCCCCTTTTGCAAGCCTTTTGTTCACTTTGCGTTACGCATGCAGGTACTTAGTTGAGAACTTTGTCGCATTTAACACCAACTTGATCTAAGAGACTTTAATCATCTTTTAAGTAATCTTAGGTGTAGTATTGTGGATTTTTATCGTTTGTGGTCTTGTGTTTAACACCTTCAGCGCGGCGTGAATTTTCGCGCTGTGCTGAAGGTTCTAATGAGCCAACGGGCTCATGACGGAACGGTTCTGTCATGAGCACAGCTCAACCGATGCTCATGACGGAACCGTTCCGTCATGAACATCGAAGGGGTTAAGTTTATATAAAGAATAATTATTTTTATAAAACCTGTGTTGTGTCCATCTGTAGTGTTTTCACTGTATTACTGTGTATATTCACAAATGCTTAACACACTGCCTCTGAGATAAGCCTGTCTGCTCGTGCCAAGCTACCAAGGGGGTGAGCAGGGGTTATTAAGGAGTGTAATCCCCTTATCTTGACTTAGAAATAAGGGTCCCTATTTGGACAAAGGTGAATACCATTGCCAACTAGAGACCCCCAGATGTAACACCCACGCTCACTACTACGTGGCAAGTCATCTGTGACTATTTCTAATGCTGATTTATACAAGACCAACTTGTGCCCATGCCTAAATGTTAAAATGACATGCAGCAACTCATTCATCCGAGGCTCCATCTGACCCACAGCCCACAAACTCTGCATGGCCCCTCCAACTGCCCCATATGAAAGACACTGGGTGTCCGATGGAACACTCTCCTCCATCTATGAGTCCAGTGTATGCATGGTGCCCTCTGTATAACAATCCCCCACAGTCTCTATGCCTGCCTTCAGTTACTGCTCCATTCTGCCCTGCTTAAAGTATTCCACCCTCAAGGTAGGAAGGCCCACCAGCGGGATCACCAGGTCATAGAGCCCCAAATGAGGTAGTCTAATGGGCAAGGCCCTCCAACACCTCATCACGAAGGTCAAAAGTTGTGAGGGCGGTGTACCCCTAATAACTAGTCCTAACATCCATGCCACAAGAGCACCCCTGCATTGGGGCTCAGCAAGCCCCCAAGATGGAGAAGTGTGGCTCAGGGTGGAGAAGTGTGGCTCAGGGGTTAGAGGCGACAGACCCGGAAGCTGAGATCGGCCCTGGACCAGGGTTCAATTCCCTGCCTCGGCGGGTCTTGGGCTAAAAATTCCACGGACTCGATAATTCTCGCTCCGGTGCCTTCTCGACTCACGGGGTTCACACTCTGCGACTCTGGGCAATAGCTTGCTTAATCTCCACAACGGCCCCTTGCGGCGGGATGCCTGGCTTTCACCTTGTGGATACCCTGCCGGGGTTATCTCACAGGGGAATACCAGGACGGGTTCCCTAAGCAAGCGCCGGGAAACCCACTGCGGGTAGCTGTGCGCTATATAAGCTCAAATACATTTACATTTACATTTACATCCTGCATATCTCGGCACTCCAACAAGCCAACCACTGCATTTGCGCTGAGAGGAAGTATAATTCCATATCAGGGACACCCAGGCTACCACTTCCGTAGGTCTACGTAGAGTAGCAAGGGGCACAAGATTTCATGCTTCATCCCAGACTAATTTACAGAGTATGGCGTCAATGACCTTGAACCAACACTGGAGGATCTAGACCGGGATATTGGTAAAGTAGTATAAGACATTTAGAAGGATCATCATCTTGGTAAGAGCAACCCTTGTCACAATGGTGAGTCTGAGGAAATGGCAGAATGTTGTGCTGCTCCTAACTGCTCGCAGTGCGGCACCTAGATTAGATTCCTTTGTGTCTTACTCATTGTGGATTATATACACCCCCAAATGTTTCAGCTGAGTTGGTGTCCATTGAATGTGACAATCCGAGATGGCAAAATGTGTGTCTACCCAACCAGGGTACAGGGGGAAGGAATATATCTTCTCCCAATTAGTTATAAGGCCTGAGGTGTCACCAGATCCTCCAACACGGACATGTAACACAGGATACCCAAGTTAGGGAAACACAGATAAATCAGCATGTTGTCCGCATATAAGGACACTATATGCTTGTTGCTTTGTACTAGTATCCCCAGAGAACCCACTCGGTCCTCATTATACTTTAAAGGATTCCACCACCAAGGCAAAAAGCATGGGGGAGATGGGGAATCACTGTCACATTCCCCTGAGCACCCCACCTTCACTCAGGCCTGCACATACGCATAGAGAAGGGCAACCAACCAGCATTCATGCGGTCCCAAATTCATCTTCCGCATCACCTCCTGCAAGTAGGACCAACCTAGCATGTCAAGGGTCTTGCGCACCTCAATGGAAAGGGCCACGGCACCATTGGCATGTTCCTCCGGTGTCTCATCGATGAGACAAAATAATCTGCAGATATTGTATGAGGTGTTGCACTGTGAATGAAGCCATTCTGGTTATCTTGAACCAGTGCAGATAGGTGGCCATGCAGCCTCCCCACCAAAGCTTTACTCAGTATCTTGTAGTCGATGTTTATCATTGATAAAGGTCCATATGTTCCCATGTCAGAGTGATCTCCTCCCAGCTTGGGCACCAAAAGGATGAGGGCCTCTAGCGTAGTACCCAGCCTGCGTCCCACTTCCAAAGGGTAGCCAGCAACATCTCCAAATGGTCATAACATATAAAACTGACAAAAGATATCTCAGGACGTTCACCCCTTGAGCAAGGAGTTTTCCAAGGCTCCATCCTCTCCTCAAGCCATTTCAACGTATACATGAAACCACTGACCATTCTCCTGAGTAAATCAACATCTCTTTTGACTTAGATGCCAACCACAAGCACGTGTACATAAAGGTTTCCTTCCTTGATTACACAGCAGCACTGGTAAGAACAGTGAATGGGTTACAACCAAGGATGACACAGCAACACCTTAAACGGAACACAAAGACTGATTCCTTTTGATCCCACCTCATCGTAGCATCAGTCCTATGCAAACGTGGTTAAATGCATCAAACTTACGTGACGGTAAGTTAATCATTATTGATTCAGCAAAGTCCTTGGTATTCACTCAAATCAGTGCCCTAGGAAGGAGCGTACAACACAAAATCAAACTCCTCGGAAAAGTCAAATTAATGAGTCCAACTGAAGATTTCAAGACTATAGTTCAATCTCTAGTACCAACAAAACTTGAGTATGGTCATGACATTCTGACCGCCAATCCCAGTTTTGCTCATAGAAAAAGTAAGAATGAGGAGAAATAGAAGTATTTCTCCTCGTTTCGCCATTCTAAGGCCTGCTATTGCATGGTGTTAGTTTTTGGCACTGTCTTAGATTTACACATCCTTGTAAATCAGGGGGAGTGACAAAAAGCAATGAGTGTTGGCGTGGAATGCCCACAGCAACACCTATTGCACGCCCCTTTTACGCAAAGTGATGCATGTAATCGGGCCGCAGTTACAAGGTGGCGTTAAGCCACAAAAAGTGGCTTAACATAACTTTGTAAATATGGACACGGATATAGTGCCACCATGACATCACTAAAAGTGACGTTCTGGTGGCTCCATCTCCTTGTAAATATATCCCAAATTGTTAGTGAAGTAGTGTGGCTCACTGGATAGAGGCGGCAGACCCGAGAGCAGAGGACGGCCCGGGACCAGGGTTCGATTCCCGGCGCGGCAGGTTTCTGGACCAGGGTCAACGGACTCGATAATTCTCTCGCCTCGGTACCCACTCTGATCAGCGATCACACTCGGCAACTCTGGGCATTAGCTTGCCTCATCTTCACTAACGGCCCCACCAGACCGCCGGGGATGCCTGGTCTCACCCTGGAGATACCCATTAAGGGACCATCTCTCAGGGAAGCCAGGAAGGGTTTTGCAGCGGTCGAAGCGCGGAGATACTCCCCCGGGAGTGATTCTAGCGCTATATAAACACGCAAAATTAAATTAAATTATGAACAGGCATCTAACTTGATTTAGCACTTCCCCACTCATTTACACCCGGAGACTTATTTACAAGCCCTTCGCATTCCAGTACGTCACTTTTTTCCATATAAATGTGAAGCACCGCCAGCACAAGGGGGTTGTAACTACCCCTCCCCCCATCCCACCCCTGTTTCACTAAGTCTAAGAATGTGACGCAAAGCAGGGTCAAGCTTATGCTACTTTTTTAAAATCTGGGGGCCTCATTTATGAGTAATGACGCATCGCTGCGTGAAAGCAGCGATGCGTGACTTCTCAGTGAGCCCTCCTTGCGACACCAATGATGCGTCATATTTAATGTATGACGCATCATGTCGCAAGGAGTTACAGAAACGTCAGTATTTCTGACGTATCTGTAAGCGCAAAAGTGACGCATTGCTGGAGTGTGTCTCAAAAGTGACGCAACTCCAGCAATGTGTCCTTTCATATGGGGCAAGCCCATGTGAAAGGGCCTGCGTCAGTCTTACGCCTGCTGTGAGGCAGGCGTAAGAAATTGACACATTTGTGTCCTAAAAGTGGCGCACTGCGTCACTTCTAGGACCCTTTCTTGCGTCAGAACGTCCCCCCCTGCATACATTATACCTGGCGTAGGTATAATGTAGCGCAGGGGTTTACAAAGTGACGTATCTACCTAGATGCGTCACTTTGTAAATATGGCGCAACAAGTTGCATTTTTTACGCCACTGGTGCGTCACAAAAAGTGACGCACCGGCGGCGTAAAAGTGACGCACAGCCTCATAAATGAGGCCCCGGATGTGCACCAAACTATGGATGTTTGCGCTCTTCTGGCCACCCGAGATGTGCTCCCTTTGCTTGAATAGACAGGGATTGGCCCTCCATGACGCAAAAAGGTTCAGATGCTGTGTAAGGGTTAACTTTTTCCGCTAGAATACAGTGCTGGAAAGTTGATTGACACAGCCGTTTGCACCGCTTTGTATCGCTCGAGCGCCCTTGCAAACCTTGAGTTGATATATGTTTCCACGAAAAGACGGGAAACAACAATTAGCTTGTTCATTTGCCATGAGAGGAAGCTCTATGCATTACTTTCTTTGATGCTCTAAACGTCTGCCCCAAGTATTCAGTCTTATTAATATACCTCTAAAAAAATTATTTTTTGCATTTTTTTTCTTTCTAGGACGATTAAATGAAAAATGTACCATTCTATGTCTGTTAGGCAAAGAGCATTCCGGCCACTGTTTAGCTACAAAATTCCGTGGATTATAGTAGCCTACTGATACTGTTAACTTAATCTGCCTTCAAACAGCGTCAAATCAGAACAGTTGCCCAGACCTAATTCCTCTGGATATTGTATTATCCAAATTAGCAAAAGTATGTGAAGAGGATAGTGTTCCTTGAGTATTTAGGATTGTGTCTGGGGACATGGTGAATGAACTTAAAATAAAATGCGGCCAAGGTTTTTCTTTTACCATAGAACCGTATCAAGCAACCAGTAACGATTTAATTGATCTTTTAATGGAACACGGTAATATTAAGGCCTTTTTAAAAAAAAAAATCTTGCACAAACAGTATCTGAGAAACTGCTGTTACTGTCCAAAACACATTTTTCACAGCAAAATATACACATTTCATGTAAGCACTCCCGTGTGAGTGTATGAAAGAGCGAGAGTCAAAGAAAATGTTAAAATCTACTATGTTGAGAAAAATAACCTAAAGCAAAAAAAGGTACCCGAATTATTAGAAAGCAAACCTACAGGAAATTTCTTAAAGACTATGGGGCAGATTTATGTTGGGAATGCGCCACGTTTGCGTCACGCAACTGCGGCGTAAACGTGGCGCATCCCTACGACCCATTTACAACGTAACGCATCTAGGCAGATGCGTCACGTTGTAAAGCCCTGCGCTACTTGTGGGCGTTCCGGCGCAGGGTGGGCGTTCCGGGGCAGGTGCGCCTCGCATAAGTGGCTGAGTGAAATCTATGAGATTGCACTCAGTCACTTTCAGGCCAATGCTGCGTCAAAACCCTGCGCCTGCTTGAAGCAGGCGTAGGTCTTGACGCAGCATTGTAAAGATGGGGCACCCCCGAGCCTTGCTGGAGCTGCCTCGCGCTTGCAACGCAACTCCAGCAATGCGCCACCTTTACGGCACGCATCTGTGCCGTTTTTGCCCCATGGTGCGCCGCATTGTAAATGCGGCGCACCATGGGTGACGGAGCAGCGGCGCAAAATAACTGGCGCATCCCTGGGGATGCGCCAGTTATCATAAATCTGCCCCTATAATAGTTGCAGAAGGGGGTAGCAAGATAGCCATAGGCCCAGGTGTAAGCAGGAAAAATGGGCCCCAATGTCAGCTAGTTGGGTAGTAAAGTTCAGCAAGTATTGGTTTTCAGTGGGACTCTAAATTCCACTACAGTGTAAGAAAATATGGTTAGAACGTCCTGTTAATTCAGTGTTCACTAAATAAGAAATGAAATAAAAGTTACCAGAAGTACCACAAGTCAGTTGTGTGAACGGTATACATTTTTGAGTGCCTAAGGACATTGAGAACGTTGGGAAATTGATGATATATTGTTTTGGATTTTGCATTTTTTTTAATTAATATCTTGTGAGCAACCTAATTTGGTATACATTTGATCACTGAGGCATTACAAGAACGTTGGCCCTGTAATACTGCAAGATTATTTACTGTGTCAAAACAAGACTATAATAACTTATGCTTATAATGCTACAAAGTGCAGAAATGCCAGCAAAATGCATATGCCACAAGTTACAAGAAAGAGTTCTGTGTACTATGGTGAACTATAGAAACTGATTATTAATGAGGATTTTTTTCTTCGCTCTTATACTCACTACTGATCTGTAACGTAATAATTATCCTTAAAAATATTCCTAAATTCACGACGACGTAACAGTCCACTTCCATTCTCTGACCCGAGATACCCCTACTATCACTGGTTGAATGTATCTTTGAAACTGACCCTTTACAGCTCCACTGTACTGTCTAGCAGATAGGTTTACACTGCACACATCCCCCATACAACCACTCACATTGCTGCAGCTATTACTCCATTTTTGGAGGTTATTGCATGTATCTTCCATCTGCTCATAAATGAATGAATGAATTAGCAAACTTGTTAAGCGCAAACGAATAATTGGCGCTGAACAAAACAAGAGAATGGCTGTACTAATCATCTATTTCTGTACAAAGAGCCATGTTTTCAATGACTTTCTCAAAAAGGAGCAGGAGGCAGTTGCTTTAAGTTCAAAAGGCCGGCTGTTCCAAATTAGGGTGGTAGACCTAAAAAAGCTTCTACTGCCCCAAGAGGCCCGTTTGAAAGTTGGGGATGCAAAATATTTTGCTGAGCTGTACGGGCATGTACCACCTCAGATTTTTCTTGAAATAAGGGGAACCATACAAATGAAGGGTCTTATAGGCCATGCAAAGAGCATTAAAGACCGTACCTAACATGCAGCCAATGAAGTCTGCAAAAGTCTGCTTTTGCTGAGTGGAATTTGGGGATCTTTAGCAGGAAAAGTGCCACAGCGTTTTGAGGAGTCTGAAGCTTCTTCAGTGGAGCCACCAGAAGATTTAGATAGAGGCTGTTGCAGTAGTGCAGTCTCGTCAATACAAGGGCAATGACAACTGTCTTTAAAAGAACAAATGGTAAGTATTTCTTGATTTCTTTATGATTCTGAGAGCGTGAAAGGAAGCTGAGGTGACCTTATTAACTTGTTCTTTATATTTCAGGTCATTGTCCAGCATCACCCCAAGGTTTTTGACCTTCGATCCCGGAGTGGGGAGTAACCCTAATTCGGGTGGCCACCAAATTGGAGACGAGAAAGATGGGTTGTTCCCGAATAAAAATGGTTTAATTGTTTTCTCTGTCTAAATGTGCATACTAGATCTTTCAACTAAGAAAAAGGTTTGCATCACATTATAAATGCAAGAAAAGAGTAGATAAACCTGTCCTATGTACAAGTGTAGTAGGAGGGCTGTTGGAACCAGCTCTGGTGCCACAGGGCACACAGGGACTGCTGAGCCCCAGTTGGGTGCACTGGGTTCATGTTCCTATTACGTCCTGGGGCTGACCTTTTGTGTGATCCAAAAATAGAACAGCAATGAACCTCTTTAGCACTTGACTGTCAAAGTAGCGAGGTGTATGTATGTATGTATGTATTGGCATTTATATAGCGCACTACTTACCCGTAGGGTCCCAAGGCGCTTCGACCGCTGCGAAACCCTTCCTGGCTTCCCTGAGAGATGGTCCCTTAATGGGTATCTCCAGGGTGAGACCAGGCATCCCCGGCGGTCTGGTGGGGCCGTTAGTGAAGATGAGGCAAGCTAATGCCCAGAGTTGCCGAGTGTGATCGCTGATCAGAGTGGACACCGAGGCGAGAGAATTATCGAGTCCGCTGACCCTGGTCCAGAAACCTGCCGCGCCGGGAATCGAACCCTGGTCCCGGGCCGTCCTCTGCTCTCGGGTCTGCCGCCTCTAACCAGTCAAGGTTTACTTACAGAAGTATATTTAACAAAGGAGGGACAGGGAGCCGAGTTTAGAGGTGCACCAAGGCTCCCCAGGAAGCACAAGTCTAAAGGGGGTGTGCTGTTCCTGATGGGCTCCCGGAATCGGGGCTCTTTGTCGGATTCTTTTGAAGAAGCTGTTCGATGCGTGCGGGTGCGAGGGATGGGTGGTGCACAGGGGGGTGAAATAAATAAAATAGGTCTGGAGCAGTCCTACTTAGATCAAATTTTAATGTATTAGGTAGCTCTAGCCTGGTTAAAAACTGTGCGTGTGCCCTCATGTTGAAACAATGTTCCTAAAGGGCTATCAAAATGTGGATGGTCAACATGTTTCGTGCCCAGTCTGCCCCTAGCGGTTCAAATGGCATTTCATCAACACTGAGAGCAAGGGTAGGATGATTGTTAGTTGACTGCCTACACCTCAACTGGAGCAACGACGTGCTCTGGTCATCCCCGTCAGCCTTTGACTATGTAACTAGGGGTCTACAGTACTCCCCAGTACAAGTCTACTAGGGCATTCCTACAGCATCTGGCAATTTATGTCACAGAATCTGAATACCAGACGGTAGTGCACTTTTTACACTTAGCTTTCTCGGTCCTGATAAAGTGCCATTTGACCCGCACGCACAGAACGGCTTCTTCAAAAGATCCCTGACAAAGCGCCCCGATTCCAGGAGCCCGTCAGGCATTGCAGCGCCGGCCTGGTGAGGGGCAAACGCCCGATGATGAAGCATGACACCTCTCAGGGTATGTGAGGGCATCATGAAGAAAGACCTGTCTTTCCCCCACGTCCAGACAGGAACTGAACACCCCCTTTAGACTCTTACCTACAGAAGTAGCATTAGGTTAGAGACTCAGAGCTTATTAACACAAATTAATTGTTAATAAATTGATTTTCCAGCCAATGTGTTATCTTAAATAGGAAAACAATGGCACAATGATACAAAAAGAATCTGCTGAGATTTTGTGAACATGCTAACACCTTCTTAACAATTTGTTTCCAGTGATTTTGCTCCAATAAATGGCTGTAACCCTAGGGTCTGTTTTTAAGTTCTCGTAGGACATTTGGGTTTTTGGTTGGGGGTTGTAACCCTCCTCAAGCGACAACCACAATCCCTGTCAGAATAAACTACAAAAAGTTACTAAATTAACCTGTGCTTAACCCTCTTGTAGTTCGGCACAAAAGCAGTTAGACTTCACTTAGAGGCAATGTGGTAGGTATTTATGCAACACATAAACAGTAATAATGTGAAAGCACAAGAACAAACCTAAACCAATTTAGAAAAATTGAGAACATTTTATTAAATAAAATTAGAACAAAACAACATAAATCTAATCAGTGGAACCAGGGCTTTGCAAAAATAGCGCCAAGAATCAGGAAGCTCTATCTGTGCGTATCTGGAAGTTCTAGACTGGGACAAAGCCACAGGTTCAGGACGACTGCGATGGAATGCAGGCCAGATGCAGGAATCAGGTTAGTCCCATGAAAAGTTACCTTCTCAAAGACCAGCAAGCAGAGTTCAAAACCTCAGGATTTCACAGGAGGCACTCAACTGATGCTAGCCAAAGGCCCAAGACTTGGGGAGGCATTTCTTGGTCATCAAGAACCCACTCCAGCAGAGGCCAGCAGGGCTCAGGCAGCTCCTGTAGCAGGTCCAGGTAGGTCCAGTTGCAGGCTCAGACAGGGCTACTTGCAGCAGGTCAACTGGGCTGTTGCAGGGAGGCCTCTGAAGCTTGTTGTGTACCAATAGCTCAGAACAGGAGGTCAGCCAACTGACCTTTGGAGTCACTTAGGTTAGCCTGGGATGGAGGACGCATGCCCAGTCTTCCTTCTCAGAGAGCAGAGCATGATAGTTCCTTGGGGAATAAGGCAGGCCTCTTGCAGCAGGGCAGTCCTCTGGTCCAGAAGTGTACTGATGAGTGGCTCCAGAGGTCCAATATTTATACCTGGTGACACCCTTTGAAGTGGGGGATACTTTTAGTCCACCCCCTCATCTGATTCTGGAAAGTTCCTTCCCCTTTCTTCCTATGCCCAGGCTTTGAGTAGTCAAGGGTGAGAAGAGGCTGGTGTCACGTTCGTTTGTGAGTGTTAGAGGGAATAGGACATTTTACCCCCCACACTTTTACTCTGCGTGCCATTACCCACAGTTTTTGCACAGCAAAATCTTTTACAACGCAGGGCTTTGCAACGCAATCCATTACAACGCATTCCCCATTACAACGCAATTTCCTATTCTAACTCAAGGGGGGCTTTAATTTGGGGAATGCTTTGTAATAGTTTGTGGTGTAAAGCCCTGCGTTGTAAAATATTTTGCTGTGTACAAAATGCAGGGTAATGACATGCGAGTATCGCATGCGGGTTAAAGAATGTTTCCCATTAGAGGCAAGCCTTTTGACATGTAGGTAGGACAGGGAACAGCTCTTCCCCAACCATCCTGGCAGGATGGCCCATCCTGCCCACATCTATTCTCTTTTTGCTCACGATCTGTGCCCAATACGCTTTCCTGATGGGGGACCAATGAATAGGCCTCAGAAAGTTTAGGGCAGAAAAATGCCCTCAAATTCTCTGGGTCCAAACTGGTGTGGCATGGTGATCAAAAGAATGATGGATTTAACCCAGATCTCTTGACTGGGGATGAATGTTTGATTTATTCAGTATTCTGTCGATCATTTGTTTGCATAGTATTTTTTGCCCTAAGTGGGATGGGTATGCCCAGACGTGGGCCTTTTGCTCACTTTGCAGGGGTGATACCCTGAAACTGGTCCTAGGATGCTTGTTTCTGGTCCATGGAGGACCTGGCTTGGCAGTTTGGGCTGGAATGTTCCCATGAGGAGCAGATTCAAGACTGATTTGCATATGGCTGCATTCAAACTAGGGTGGCATGGTGGGCAAAAGAACTATGGTTTAACCCGGACCTCTTGACGGGGGGTGAATATTTTATTCATTGCATCCATCATTCGTTTGCACAACTTTCTGAAAGTGGTATTTTCAAAACTGTAATCTAAAATCTGACTTTACTGTTAAAGAGGATTTTAAAGTGCAATTTATTTGAGTCCAAACATGATAATTATACCTGTTCCCAATCAAAAGGTAGCTATTGAATGTAACAAGATGAGCCAATGGTATTCTAATTGAAAGGTAGGCCTCACAGTTGTGAAAAACAAAGTTCTGTTCTATGATTCTTATAGAGCGCATGGCTACCTGTAGGGCTCCTAGTGCTAGGACAATCAGCATAAAGACCCAGTACGTCACTGAGGGTAAAATTATTTACTGAAAAGCCAGGTCTTCAAGGCTTTACAAAAAGATAGTCTGGTGATTAGCTGACACAGTTCATGTTGGAGTGTGTTCTTGAGTTTAGGTGCAAGATGAGACAGTGAACGGCCTCCCCAATGAGATCTCCTAATCTTGAGAACCTGGAGCAAATGAGCTGAGGAGCATCTTAGCGTCCTCCCAGGAATGTATTGAGTGGCTAGTGACCTTAGCAGGAGGGATCCTTTCTTGTGAAGTGCTCTGTGCAGGATTCATAGGGCCTTAAATTGCACTTGCCGCTTCACTGGGAGCCAGTGTAGGTCTTTCAACGCCTTTTTGGGTGATTGGTGCCTTGGAAGATTCATAAAGCTTGGCTGCACCATTCTGACCTGCAGCCTCTTGAACCGTATTGGGGGGAACCGAGGTACAAGGCATTACCATAGTCAATACGCGAAATAATAAGTGTTTGGATAAATAATGTTCTGGATGAAAAAGGAAGATTAAGAACCTTTCTTAACAGTCTCATGATGCCAAAGCAGTTAGCGCCAAGCTGACTGGCCTTGTGGTCCATCATGAGGCTGGGATCCAGTCACATACCAAGACTCTTTATCACACATTTATGGTTGGGAAGTCTCTCTAGACATTCGGGGTCAAGAGTTGAATTGTTTTTGCTGAGATTATTGCCCAATAGCAGACCTCAGTCTTGTCTACGTTGAGCCTCAGTTTACATTTAGCCATCCATTTGGATACATCCTGAAGACATGGGGCCAGACTGAAATGACTACAGCTGGAGTCAGTAGAAATTGAAATCACCAGCTGAGTGTCATCGGCTTAGGAGAGCAATGTCAGCTCATGGAAACGCACAATATATGCTGAGGGGTACATGTAAACGTTAAAAAGGGTGTGGCTCAGGAGGGCCCTGTGGCAGCTAAAAGAGATAGTGTCTGAGGAACATGCATGATCTAACACCCAGAATGTTCTGTCCTCTAGAAAGGAAGTAAGTAAGTAAGTAATATATATATTTGTACATGATTAATTAAAATCTTTAAAAAAATATAAAATACCATTAGCGACATTAAAAACCAAACTGTAATTAGGATTAAAAAGAATACTGCATTACTGTAGACAGATCAAAGATGTCCTCAGGTGCTAGTGAATAACTTCAAACGATGTCAAGTCTTTTTTTTAATGAGTCAAAGAACTTCACGATCTGGCAGTTGAATTTTGTGTTGCTAGAGGTAAAGCATAGTATAACTGCCTGCCTACAGGTCCGGACAGCATGTGTCTTAAAAGATGGAAGCAGGAGATTGCGCCTCAGGTCCCGCAGTCTAGGGCATATACATATCACGTGGACAATGTCCTCCATGCCAGACTTGCACAGGCGACACTGTTGCAAAACGGGTGGTCTCACCCAGGGGGGCAGGTGTGGCAATATCGGGATTTCGCCAAGGCGCAGTTTTAAAAACTTTCTTTGACTTGTATTTTCATCCCGATGTTAAGGTATGCTTGTGACTGTGTTTTACCATATCCACCTAGGGTTGTCCATCCGTGCGTTCTGTTTGCTAAGACTTTCTTGTCTTCAATCGCAGAGATAATGCGTGCTGATTTTTTAGCCAGTTTTTTAAAGGACTGGAGGTCTGTAGACGTTTCCCAAGTGTCAGACAAACCTAGGACTTCAATAAATTCAGAAAGATTAACTCTATGCAGCGAGGTGCGGTGCCGTAGTAGCTCAGCCCATATGTTGGCATTTATGGAGTCGGCCTCTGCATTGCGGACTTTGCGCCAGGTTGCCACGTACGGACTCCGCCTTTCTAGAGTCTGTCTGATGATGCCGATATATGGCCCTATAGGAGTTGGCTAAGACCGTGTCCAGCAGTTCGGCATCTTTCCCATGAAGTGATTCACTCCCATACGTGAGAGTTGATTGTAGTTTCGCACACAAGATTTCAAGAAATGGTTTTAGTGTGAGATCAGGGAGTTTTGCCTTTAGAGATTTTAATGCCAGGTAAGTCATTGTGGCTTTCCCTCGGATGGAATGGAGTTGAGGTCTAGAGTTATTGTTTGAATCCAAGAGGGCACCCAGATATGTATATGAGGCTACCCTATCAAGTTTTTCTCCATTCAGGTACCAGCAAGGATTCAGTTTTTTCATGTAATTGACCGTCATGGATTTTGACTTATGAAGATTTATTTGGAGGGCGTTCTTTGTTGAGAAGGCATAGGTTGCGTTCAGGAGGTGCTGGAGGCCTACTTTGGAGCGGCTTATCAACACAAGGTCGTCGGCGTATAACAGGTTTGAGAGGGTGATGTTCCCTAGCTTGGGTGCGTGATTACGGCATTTCTCTAATTCTGCAGGCAGATCCGCTAAAAAGAGATTAAAGAAAGGAGGAAAGTCATATCAGTGCATGGCCATCAACGACCACTTTTGATATCCGATAGATGAGTGTAACATGATCTACCTTATTGATGGCCGCACTGAGGTATAAAAGGATGATGGCTGCCGATCCTCCTTGATCCAGTAAACGTCTTAGGGACACATTAGCAAGGGCGTTAGTGACAGCTTCCAGGCAATAGCGACCGGTTTGGGGCCTGCTTTGCATGTCAGCGATATTTATGGCTAATGACATGCAAAGTGGGCGCACCCAAACTGGTAGCGACTGAAAGCAGTCGCTAACACAGCTATCGCCTATTGGCAATACCCGCGACGTGATAAAAAAACGCGCGCTAAACCCGATTAGCGCCAGGATTTTACACCTGGTTAAATCCTGACTTAGCCATAATAGTCAATGGGAGGTGGATTCTATGGCTAAGTCCCCACCTGCCTATTAGCAAGATTTTCCTTAGCGATAGGATTTTTATCGCTGGAAATCTTGCGTTAAACATGGGATTCGCCGCTATCGCTGGATTTTTTATCGCTTTGGAGATAAACGTTGGTAATACTGCATTATATCCGTGATAAAATCCAGCAATAGGAGGCGATAAAAAAAATCGCGCGAAGCGCGGTTTGCGATAATTTTCGCAAGTTGTTGCTAATATGCCCCTAAGTTCATCGCCCACTGTCATCAGAGCTCTTTCTGTGCTGTAGTCTAAACCCCATTTGAGTGAGGGGAATTTTGATGGAGTTCAGAAAGGCAGAAAGGTGATTGTTCACGTTTCTCCAGGAGCTTTGAGGCTCCTGGTAACAGGGAGATTGGGCTGTAGTTTCTTAAACAAAGGGGATAAAGACAGTGCTTTTAAGAGGGGTTTAACTACTGTACGCTTCCATAGTGAGGGGACCTGCCCACTGAGAGAGATTAAGCAGATCCACCAAAGTGGGAGCAATGCTATCAGACCCTTGCAGGACAATGTGAAGGGGCATGGTCGAGGGCAGAGCCTGACTTTATTGCCCTCAAGAGATCCGTTAGGAGGCTTATGGTAAGGTTAGGAAAAAATGTAAGGGTATCTTTTGGCTGTACTAAGGAATCCTCATGTTTTGGGCTGTCGGGGAAGGAAGAGTTAATGTCCAGAATCTTCTTCAGAAGGAAGAGGGCCAGATCATTACTTTGCTTTGTTGACACTTCTGGGGCAGGGCCGGAAAGCTTCAGCTCCGATATGTCTTCCAGAATCTGAAAGATCTCTTTGGGGAGTTAGCAGAGAGCTCGATTTTGGGAGAGAACTAGGCTTATTGAGAGACTTTTATTTCCACATGATAGGACCTAATGGCATTACTTTGGATATGTTTGCTGGCTTCGTCATAGGATTTTCTCCAACTTCTTTCCAGATGCTTGCAGTCCTTTTGGGGAGGGGGTTTGGGAGTTTTCCACTACCAGGACATAAAAAACTTGAAGCCACCTTCTCAGCCACCTTCTCAGTCTTTCAAATACAATACCCAGCTCTATGGGTTGTTGAGGGAGGTTTAGGCACAGCAAAAAGTTTATTTTTCCAGGTCAAAATGGCAGTTTAAAAGTGCACTACAGGCCTGAGACATGCTTTAATGGGCTTCTTTAGTGAGTGGCACAATATGTGCTGCAGAGCCACAGGTAGCATTTAATTTACAGGCCCTGGCTATATATAGTATCACTTTACTAGGGACTTATAAGTAAATTAAATGTATCAATTTGGTGCAAGCCAATGTTATCATGTTTAAGGAAGAGAGCCCACACACTTTAGCATTGGTTAGCAGTGGTATAGTGCACCGAGTGCTAATGCCAACAAAAAACAATTTCACTATACTGGAGGGAGAGGTTTTCGGGAAGATAACAACAAGGCTAGCCGGTCTAACAGTTCTCTTATGCCAGTTTTGCCTTATCTCCTATTGTGGAGGTTAAGCAGCAGATAGGTATGTGCTAATTGAAAGTCTCAAGCCGCTGTAGGTCTCAGGTAGACCATTTATCTTGGGGGCATGACATTGCTGTGGCTTCCTGGAAGCAGCTTCTTCGCCTGCCTAGCCCCACCTTCTTCCGAACATTGCTAAAATCTCACTGAGCAGTCATGGTCAGATCAGGAGTAGTGACAGTCCCAGAAGATTAGGTTAGGGGCCCAAGCAAAGCCCTGCTTACCTAGGTTGAGTGCCCACCTCTATATCACTTGAAAAGGGGAGCAGCTCTGCAAACAAGTGAAGTAAAAGTCAAATTCAGTTGTCCCTAGAGTGTTCAATATTCCCAAGGTCGTTCCACTGTTAAAAGGGGCAATGATCAGGGGTGCACTTTCATAGTGCCATGCATAGTCTTTTAGGTAGAGCAGGAACATGTTTGAGTCTATGCAATGGTTTGTGCTTCAGGGATCTATACAACACCCATAGACTTACAGGCACGTCCATTAGCAGCAGACCTCCCCACTCTGGGTAAATACAGCCTCAGTTTGCTCCATCTTCAAGGACAAACTCTCCCAGGTCAGAAAGGAGGTCCAATGCAATCTCAAGAAGCAACAGGGGTAGCCGGGTACATGCACTTAGTGAGCAGGGCCTCCCCACAGGGCTTTGTAGCATCAATCTCTCCCTGAACTTTACAGCACAGGTGACATTTTTTAATTTGTTCAGATGTTCTCTTATCAACTCCTTATCATCAGACATTTGTGTTACCCTTTTCCATTAGTCAACCTCCTGCATAAATACCCCCAATGCGTCTCCGTCAGCAGCAAGAGCAGGCTCCTCTTCTCACGAGAGATCCTCAGCTCTTCCAGCAGGGATCCTTGGATCTCAGGTAAAGTGTTTATGGATTTTACAGGCACAGTTCTGTGGCTGGTTTCAGGTTGCCCAGCTTATTTTACTTACTTCTCAGTTGGCCAGCCATAGTCTTCATCTTTGAGTGTCAGCAGGAAGGTGGGCCTAGGAGTCTCTAGCTCAAAGAAACCCAAAACCCAGCCATGAAGAGGGAGAGAACTTCACAAACTACACCCATCAACCTGATGTGCTCAACACCTAGTTAAAATGTTGGTGTATGGTTGCCGGTGGTTTTGAAATCTGCCTGCCAAAACATTTTGTTTTTCAAAAACAAACTCCCAAATGGGGTGCATTTACTGAAAAACAAATTACGAATGACCCCCACACCCAAGGAGTTTTTTCCCTGGGCATGGGGAAGGGGGTCATTATATGTGTTTTGTATTAGCCACTGCCAAGTTTTCCCTGGCAGTGCCTGACAAAAGAAAGACATTGGACCGTCCGCTCCAAATTGTTCAAACAGCCTGATGCCATTACTCTTTCAGGCCAACAGAGTAAGCTTTCTGTTAATGGACCAAGCTAGGACACTGCCGAAGGAAAGAGTTTAGTGGACACAGTACTCCACATCATGTCTGTAGAATATGGATTTTGATCAAAACACCCTTACAGTGTCACAGGGTGACTCCTGCACACACTTGCAGGAAACAAAAGCTATTTGCACAGATGCTCGATGTAATGTCATGCTGCAGTTTGTTGGTGTGCCATGTCAAAACGTATAATGTGTATATAAATACACATTTATTACACTTCTTTCCCATTTCCTAATTTCTGTTTTCTTTTGCACAATATATATAAAACATAAAAAAAGGTTGTAAAGCAAAATGTTCCCATCTTTATGCAGGAGCATTTGTGAAGTTGTCAAGAGTTAAGTGTATATCGAGGGCGCGCTCGAACTTTGGGTGGAACAGGGTCTACACAGGACATTCCGTAGGAAGGGGCAAGCAAACTGAATCACCAAACTTATGAGAATTTTTAGTGTGGCTTGTTCCCAGTGAACAGGTTAAGGTGAGACCTCATGCACAAAGAGTACAAACCTGTGCTTGATTATTCGCAATCAGAAGATTCTTTCACAAATAAAATAAAATAAATCAGAAATCGGTAAGTTTTCTAATGAGCTTTTTTATACCACACAACAATTTATCAGAACTGCTAGAATGTACTTCTTCCCTTTTTCCCAATTCCTCCAAGTTCACTTATAATTATATAAAATTATTTAGTTGAAAGACATCGGGCCCGATTACAAGCGCTGCACCAATCCCGGGTGAAAATTGCGCTCCCTTTAATTAGCATTTACACAGATGCACAATTTGCACTCAGTTCTGAGTTGCACACCTTACATGGAATTCAGCTCAAACTGTACCTGTTTTCACATTATCCTGCGTTCAGAAATTGGCATCCTCCTCTATTTGTCCCAGCGATGAGTGCCAGATTTTTCATAGCTAAACATTACTGAGACAAACTGCATTAAGCACAATTTGTGGCCGATTCATAATGAATAAGTGAAGCTGTCAAACATATTTCTTTACAGGTTTTAACCTACTTTTACCACTGCGGTGCCACTTCCACCATTGGCTCTTTCTAAAGCTGAGTGAAGTGGGGGGCGTGGCTTAGGAGCCTTAGGAGATGGCCGATGTTTCCGGGAGCTCTGCAACGACGTGAGGTGACAGGAACTCTCCAGGCCGGTATTCCTGTTTCTGGACCCCGAGACCGCGAGATACAACAGTTGGAACCTCGGCTCCATTGAGTGCGGCCTCTGTGGGAGAACCGGTTGAGCCAATCGGATGTATTTGTGACTTTGTTTGCTGGCCGCTACTCCACGCGTAGTCAGGCCGCCATTTTGTTTTTCCAACGCTCCTCCCGTTTACCGCTTGAGGTCATGAGATGCTTTTTCCTCACAGCAAAATGCCTGTTTGGCAATATATTGGCAATTTACCATCTTTCTTTGTCGTAATTTCCTCATTTTGACCACTAATTCTTGAACAACTGGTTCCTGGACTAATGTTATTTGTTCTTTACCTCATTCATTATTCAATGTGACTTTAATCTTTGTTTTAGAAACCTGTGTAACTCCATTATTATAGTTTATTCTCCAAATTCATTAAGGAGGTCTTCCTCTTGCCACCCTACATGGCAATGCCCCACACTAATCGTAGTGGTGTTTATCATTCCATCGAGGCTGCTTTAGAAGACCATAACCCTTTTAATGTTTTACAAGAAAACATGGGGAATATTATCAATGAATCCATTTGTACTAAGGGCTCAGCTCCTTCTACACCTCGTCTATGCTCCAAGCAGTTTTCCAAAATACCCTCAATGTTGACTTCCACATCAGGCAAACGAGTGAAAGTGAACCCGCCTTCTCCTACTAACTCTTCGTCTTCAATTTCCATGGAGCTCCTTCTTGAAGTAATTTGTGCTCTTAAGCTGCATATGGAGGAAACCAACACCCATCTACAGAACCTAGAAAACAATTGGTTTCTAACTGAGCAAAGAGTTGGGGACCAAGAGAAAGAAGCTGATTCTGTTTAAGAAATCATGGGTCAAGTTCCTCATATGCACAGAGAGATAGAGCAACTTAAACAACAGGTTGAAAATTTGAAAAATCGCAACAGACGTAATAACCTACGCATTTATGGTTTGGTCGAAGGCTTTGAAGGCTCTAATCCAATCTCCTTTTTTCAATCCTTCTTGCCAACTCTTCTGGGTTTTCCTGATAATCCATTATTAAATATCCAACGTGTGCATTACTTGGGACAGAGCTCTCGTTCTGCATCTTCCTCAACGAAGCCTAGGGGAGCTATTTTGTATTTTCTGGAGTACACAGGTTTGCTTAAGGTCCTCCACGCTGCCAAACAACACAAAAAAATCTCTTGGAATGGCTTTAACCTCTTTTTTGCCCAAGACTATGACAAAGTGACTGCTGACCAATGGAAAAGGTTCTTGGATATGAGGTCCGCGCTTCGCAGCCTGAATGCTAGATATGGCCTGTTTCACCCATGCCTCTTAAAAGTGACTTATAATAACAAAACAACAAATTATGAAGATCCTGCGCTCCTCCAGCAATTTTTGAACAGCTGTAGGGAAGAATCCATGCACATGCCTAGGCCTTAAATGACTTGCCTATCTCAATATTGCTTGTTTGTTATCTGCCTGTTCTTATTTGTAATTCGCCTAATTCCTGATGTATTTCGTGGTATTTTGTTGTATTGCAATGTTCCTCGTTAATATTCTCTTTTTCTTCCTCACCAGGTTGCGGTTTTGAGGTCCCTCGCTCTTTGTTCCCTTCATTCTTCCTAAATGATGTTCCCCTTGCCGTTTCGTCCTGCGTCTTCCATTCAGCATCATACCTCCCTTATTTGGCTCCACCAACCTCGCTTTTATTGTCTTTTTGTGGTATGTCTCTTTGTTACTGTGCTTTTTCATCAAATGTTTGATTTGTTTTGTCCTTCTGTTTTTTGTTGTGTTCATTCCTTTTTCCTTTCTCTCCATAATTTCTCGTTTCACTTCAATCACTGGTCTTTTTTCTATCTTTTGTATTCTTCCTATCTCTTATCTTATTTTATTTCTTTTCCTAATTCCTACTTTTCTGTTTTTTATTTTTACCATTTCTCTATGACAGTTCTCCAAACTTATAATTTGTCATATGGTGTATTATTCTTTACATATATATAAATTCTCTTCTCAAATTTTCCGTTTTAATGTATATATTTAGATGTCGTTAAATATTATATCCTGGAATGTTAAAGGTTTGGGTTCTCCCATTAAACGTCAGCGAGTTTTGGTCCATATTGCAAATTTAAAAGGAGACATTGCTTTGCTACAAGAAATTTATATGAAAGATATTGAGATACCTAAATTACGTCAACTTTGGGTAGGCCATATTTTTGTGTCGCCTAGTTCAGGGAAAAAGGATTTGGTGTTGCTATTCTCTGCCATAAATGTTTACATGTCCAACTCATAAGTCAAAATAATGATTCTGAATGTAGAGGGGTTGCGGTGTCTTTACTAATTAAAAATATTCCTTTAACCATTTTTAATATATATGCACCCACTAACCAAGATAAACTGATCTGGACCCAAATCCTTTCCTCTTTGATGCGCTATACTGATGAATATTTAATTTTGGGTGGTGATTACAACATGATTATGGATCCTTTTATAGATAGAGGGTCTAACTCTACATTTTCACCTTCTCCCATGCATACTCAATTTACCTCCACTATCTCTCAAATATCTCTTGTAGACTCCTGGAGACTTTGTCATCCTATGTTACAAGAATACACGTACTAATCAGCTGCTCACTCTTCTCAATCCTGGATAGATTATCTCTTTATTTCCAAAGCCCTAACTCAGCACATTTCCCACTCTGACATAGGCTCTATTTTAATATCCGATCATGCCCCAGTATTCTTAAGTCTAGATTTGCTCCCTCCCATCAAAGGCTATGCCAATGTTTGTTTGTTTTGCCATAAAAAGTTTGATAGAATAGTGTAGATATTCTTGTAACAGGTTTTAGGGATATTGACTGAGAGATTAGATAAGAAAAATAGAATTATTGGGACTAACATCATTTTTATAGAGTCTAATCTACCCCACCAATCTAAAAATAAGGGGTGCCAACGCGTTGTGTTAGTTAGATTTAATTGTAGGTTTTTAAAATTTAGTGTTACAGTATCTTTAAGAGAAGGTGTGAACCATAAGCCTAAGTTCACAACACAATTAAAGCGAGGGTGCGTAAAAACAGTGAGAACAACCAGAACGTCAACAGCTGTTTGACAATTGTGTACCGCGCTGGAATCATTGTGGGCTAAAAATAAAGCGTTAAATGACGGGTCACTATTTTTGTAATTAACTGTAATATCACATAATTTTCTTGAAAATCTGGGTAATTACCCAAAAGCAACAACTTCGTCCTGGTCTTGCCCCACCTGTTCCAATCCAGCCTAAACTATTAGGCTGCAAAAGCAAATGCATTTCCCTATTAGGCCTCGTGATTGAAATGGAAGTTGTCCTAACCCCCCAACCCCCGCCCTCAAAATCACAAGGCAAGGAATGTTGGGGACCTATGTGAGCCTGACATGGGAGACATACAGCGACCCAAAGAGAAACTCAAAAACTGATAAATAGAAATGCTTTAATACATTGAAAGGACTGCTAATTACACTAAGCACATTCCATTCCATTGCTTTTAGCTTATTTGAGCCAATGTGGACCGAAATCAACCAAATGCAAACCAGACCAGTTTCATGTCTAAATGGGACAGTCCAGCTGGAAGAGTTAGGCCTTATTGGGGTCACCTGTGAGCTGAGGATCGAGTCAATATGGGAAATCAAACCGCTAATCAGGCAATTTATTCAGTACTAAATACTGGATGTTATGCAGTTTCTAAATGCTTCTGATTTTGATACATAAAACAACTCAGCGCAGAGACAGTGACTTGTGCAGGATCACGCTTTGTTTTACAATTGGTAAGCAGGGATCTGATAACATAGCACATTCCATGCCAGGGCACGTCTTAGACTCTGCTCTACAGCGCCCTTTCTCCACGAACAGCAGCCAGGAGTCAGTGGTGTCCGTGTATCACCCAAGTACTAAAGCATGTTCCAATTAGAGAAGCATTTTCTGTTGTATTTCCATGCAGGACGCAAAACCACATCCTATTTTGTTTCCTCCAGTCAGACAAGTTGGTGTTCACTGTTCCAGCTCTCAGTATCCTGGTGAGCACAGGAAGAGGGGCGTTCCCAGGAGCTGCAGAACAAGATTGGGCTCCCGAGCCTGGGGGTAGGGATGAGTTGGCACAGGGAAGCAGATCCGTCTCTTGTGAAATCCCAAAATGTGTGTAAATGTAGAAGAGATGCACAGGCGAGGAGGGTTTGGGAAAACAAACCCCAGGCCCGCTGCCGAGAGGGGGTTTCGCAAGATAGCTCTGTCCTCCCACAAACATGATTCTTACGTTTAATTATTTACTTACTTAGTAGTTTTATAAAGCGCTACGTGTCACCTTTCAGAGCTTCAGTGTGTCAAGTGATTTTACAGAATATTTGAGAGGCGTAGCTAGGTGAGACCCTGCTTGGTGCTCTTCTTTTTTTCCCCGCCCATTTAAAAAAAAATCTCATTCTTTGTTAAAGATGTTCAAAAGTACATAAACATTTTATAACTTTCACAAATCAGTCCAAAAACAGAAAACACTTCAAGTTTGTGAATAAGATATGCAATAAAGTAAACTATGGAGCAAAAAAACTAAATGTATCATAATCACTGTCTAATCATGCTGCCCCTTATCCACTCTCCCCATTCCGCTAGGGATTCAGTGGAAGATAAGTCTGAAGAGTTGGGGTCTGTGGCACTTCTGGAAGCGCTCAGAGTCAGTTCTGGTCCTTGCGCCAGGGTTCAGAGGCTGCCAGCAAGCCTGTGACCCCCTGGCCCCCAGTGACGGCCCTTACTGTGTACTTGAATTGCCAAGGGGGATCAGCTGTGCACACATGAAGTGCTGAGTCCTGCTCGGTGCTTGGAGAGGGGAGGGAGCTTGGCCGCTTCTCAAGAAACGCTTCGGGCGGAGAACATTATACGCGAGCCCATGTTGGACGCCACGGCGAAAGGGCCATTAATATCACTAACCTTTAGAGGGCTTTCACCAAAGCTTTCACCAAAGTGCTATCTATACAAAGCTACAAAATAATTGAGTGACACAAGAGTTATGCGAAGACGTAAAAAGCAAAAATAACAATAAGCACTGGTTAAGTAAATAGGTCTTGAGTCTGTGGTGCTTGTAGGCACTTAATACCATTACATACATAAAGGTAGCACATATCCATGCACTTATAGATCCATACATCTAACCACTGACTCATTCTTGCCTTCACCCACTTTCCCACTCACACTGAATTACTCCCCCACAATCACTCAACGGGTATATGCAGGATCAATTAAAAGAAAGCAAAAAAAGAAAACATGCCACCACCTAACTGTGGTGGGCTCTTACTTAAATAACAAGAATTCAAGGAATGCAGTGTCCTGCAAATGGTGCGCGTGAATGCGAGCACCAGGCCATATGTTTTGAATTTTCGTGCTCGTGTCTGGGCACGATAATTCAAATATATGCACCAAGCGGGTAACCGCAAGCAATGGACCACACACGCACGAGCGTGTGTGTGGTGAGCTTTTTAAAGCCCTTACAATACGTCTTGCAGAGCAGTGCATGTGTGCTGCTAGGCGAGACCTAAAAAGCTAGGATGTCTTTTTCCAAGCTTAAACATCCTAAACATTTGGGTGCAATCAATTTCCTCTTCATATCATACGTCATTTTTTCTTAAACATTCTTCTTCTCTGCTATCTGAACGTATGACTGATTCTATCTCCCAGCCTTTATGGGTAGCGATTGAAACCTCCTTTTTTCATCCTTTCACTTTTGAAGAATTTGTATCTATATCTCATACTCCAAAGAAATGTTCTCTCGCCATTCTTAAAAATACCCATAAATATTTCTTCCTCTTATCTTGGAATGGCTGGATAATCGTACACGATTTTTACAATCCCCAATTTGGTATAATAAACATATTAAAATTAGAAATAAGACTGGATAGATCTTGGTCTTAAATGGACTCACCAACTTTTTCAAGATGAAACATGTATTCCCTTCTCTGTGCTTCAAACCCGCTTTTCTCTTCCTCTTTTCTTTCACTCTAAATATATGTTATTGATCACAGCCGCTCAAAATTCTTATGATGTCCTTACATCCTTTTCTTCACATAACAAACCCTCTCCTATCACACTCCCATTTTTACACTCTTCATCCTCTGCATCTCCAAATTTATAAAAAATAAGGGATACCACTAATGCTCGTGATAACTCTAAAGTAGAATGTGACTGGGAATCTGATTTAAATAAATCTTTTTCTATTTCAACCTGGACCAAAATTTGGACCAAAATAAGGAGGTCTTCTAGAGCAGTGAATACGGCGCAAACTTTATTTTTTATATACAATAGACTTTTGATCACTCCAGCTAAATTACATCATATTGATCCCACTACCCCCTCTACCTGTTGGTCTTGCTCGGCCCAGTAGCAGACCTTAAACATAGGTTATTTATTTGTCCATCTATTCGTGATTTTTGGATCAGAGTGTGGCAACAAATTAACACAATTTTCCTTTCACATATTCCTTTTTCTCTTTCCCATATTTTTCTAGTCAGCATCTCAGGGGTATGACCCTCCTCCCCTATTAATATCTCCATTGTTGATTTGCTTATAGCTGTAACATTCCAAAAAATCACTAAGTCATGGAAAAGAGCTTCAAATGTTTCTTTCCAAGCCTGGTGGTATGGAATTTGTTATAATCACTGATTAGATAGGGCTCAGGTTCACCCAATTACACTTGCTATTAAGCGAGATGTATTATGGTTACCTATTACTAATTTCCTAAACACATCTGCTCAACCCTTACCTTTACATACTCCTTGCAATGAAGAAGTATCCAAACCTCCTTGAAGTTAAGAGTAATTATCTGTTATCTACTGTATTTTATATCTTGGTTATGTTATGTTATGTTAAATGGAACTTTTTGAGCGCACTAACACCCGAAGGTTTCCTGGCGCTTGCTGGAGGGACGTATGAAAGAAAAACGAGGAGAGGATTACCCAGAAAGAGTAAACAGGAAAGTTTTAAGGAGTTTCCTGAACTGGAAAAGGGAGGCACTAGATTTAATGGTCTGGGGGAGGGGATTCCAGAATTTAGGGGCGAGAGAAGCAAAACGGCGACCCCCAAATTTATTGATTTTGAATTTGGGAGTGACAAGCAGGTGATGATGACCTGACCGGAGGGAAAGTACAGGTCGATACAAAGTGACCAAGGATTTCAAAAAAGCAGGACAAGGGCAGTGAAAGGATTTAAATACCATGCAGCCCATCTTAAAGGCTGCCCTCTCCTCCACTGGCAGCCAATGGAGCTTGCGGAGCAAGTGCTTCGCAGATTGCCACCTAGGGATCTTAAAGATGAGGCGGGCTGCCTGATTCTGCACGACCTGAAGACGGTGCAGAAGAAATCGTGAGAGTGCATGGTAAAGGGAATTGGAAAAATCAAGGCGCGATAGGACAAGGGACATGACGACCTGACACAGAGCCGCATGTGGGAGTAGGTGCCTGATCTTCCGGATCTTTCGAAGTTGGAACATGCACGAAGAGATCGTGGCACCCACTTGAGCTTTAAGTGACAGCTCTGCGTCGATCGTCACCCCCAAGCTCCTAACTGCCTTGAGTGGTGTAGGAGGGGGGCCAAAGTCAAGGGGCCAGAACTGCGGGCCCCAATATGCAGCACTTGAGCCAGGGAGGAGCAGCTCAGTCTTTCCAGGGTTTAGTTTTAACTGGTTTTGATTCATCCATTGTTGGATGTGAGTCATAACGGCGTGAAAGTTGTTAACCGCATGTGGAGAGTCAAGTGGAAAGACGAGCTGCAAGTCATCTGCATAATTGAAGACTGTGACGTCCCAATTATGGGGAGAACAAATTAAAGGGCGGAGGTCAAGATTAAATAATAAAGGGGAAAGTGAAGAGCCTTGGGGGACTCCGCAAGTGGTGGAAGATTTTGACGCGGTGAAGGGACCTAGACGTACAGCTTGTGACCTGCCTGTAAGGAATGACTCCACCCACCTAAGGGCAGAACCCTGAATGCCGGCCTGTCCGACACGGTGGAGAAGGATGTCATGATCCACCGTGTCGAATGCGGCAGACAGGTCCAGAAGAACAAGGGCCTGTGGTCTCTTAGCATCTGCATTCCCTCTCAGAGTATCCATGACTGCCAAAATAACAGCTTCTGTTGAATGGGCCGGCCTAAAGCCGGCCTGATTGGGCTCAAGGAAGCAAGAACTCTCGATGAAGTTGGAAAAACACAGAGTGACATGGGCTTCGAGGAGTTTTGACAAATAAGGCAACAGGGATATTGGTCGATAGTTAGAGGGTTCAGCAGGATCCGCCCCTGGTTTTTTCAAGAGCGGCACGAGAATTTCTTCCTTAAAGGAGCTGGGAACTGTGCCAGAGATAAGGGATGCATTCAAGAAAGGTAGTATGCATTCTGGCAGCTTAAGGCAGATGTCCCGCAGTACCGAGGGAGGACAGTGGTCATTCGGTGAACCCGATCTTACACAGGTGGCTAATTTCGCTAAGGTAGGGAAGTCTAGGGTAGGGAGCAGAGTAAGGGATAGAGGGTTATCCAGGGAAGCGTCGAGGAGTGATGACGGCTGTGAGGCAGGGATAATGGAGTCTTTTATTTTAATAATCTTCTCGATAAAGAAAAGATTAAGGGGCTCACAGGTTTCCTTAGTAGGGGTTTGGGCTGGGAGAGTCCTGTCATCAGTAGTCAACTCATTCATAATCCTGAACACCTCTCGAGATTTATTAGTAGCTGAGAGAATTCTGTCGGAGATATGCTCCGATTTAGCTGAGAGAATAGCTAGTTGATATTCTCTGCGGGCTGTTACATATCTCTGTCTAGATGAGTTGGAGTAATCCCGCCTCCATGTACGTTCCAGTTGGCGAACCTCAAGTTTTAATTGCTTGAGATTGTCAGAGAACCACCGGTTGGCGTTAAGATGTCTGGTGCAGGGGAACTTGATTACTGGGGCAAATTGGTCACTGGCCCCTTTTAACCAGCCACCGATGTCAGTGTCCATCCTATTAACATCATCATGGGGGAAGTAATAGGGCAGGTAGAGGCCAGTGTTGCTAAAAATCCCTTAGAGTCGTATTTATTCCATTTGCGTGAGGAACCGCCTGCCATCATGGGGGCCTTAGTCCGCCCACTAAGAGTGATGGTCGTGTCGATTATGTAGTGGTCCGACCACACACATGGAAGTGTAGAAGGTTGGGAGAGGGTTAAATTGGTTGTCCAAACCTGATCTAATATGTGACCCTTTACGTGAGTGGGTAAAGAGACGTGTTGACTCATGTTCAAGCTTGTCAGGGTCTCGGATTATAACATAAGTTAATACTAGAGAACTAATGGAATCTAATTGTTATATTTTGAATACAAGATCAGTAATATCATTTGATATACCCTTCTTACCCCCTATCCATTTATTTCTCCTACATGAAATGTATGCATTACATTATATTTATAAATTGTATTTTATTGCTATTATGTTTCATTTTTTATATCCAATAAACTCTCTTAAAACTGAAAGAAAAGCTGAGTCAAGTACCTGACCTGAGTTACCTAAACCCCACCTTACTCAAGAGGGTTTTGGTGGAGTTCTCTCGTGGGTATGTTAAACATGCATTTGCAATGCAATTGTTCTCGCTTGTGGAACCTTATAAGTATTTAGCCATGCAGCACATTATCCTGGGTGCTACAACATCTACCGTTCTTTGATGTAGGTATTGGTTCCATGCCTAGGAACACATTAAATTTGAAGCATCTCCTATTATGAATAAACTCTTTCATGCATAAACATTGTTCCTCACCATGAGTTTCAAGCCTCTTATAGCCTACTGTCAATTACAAAGAACGTTCTGTTATCGTACTGGCTTAAATACCTCTACAGTCAAGTACAAATGTGCTCTCCACAGAATATTAATTTTAGCAAATGCTAAATGACAGCTGGCCTCCCTATACATTGCTTCATTAAGAAAGGTTTCACCAAAGTCAGCCATTAAAAATCGAGAATGAAGGCAAAATACTTCAGCCTGAGTACTTATAGTAACACCATTTTCGGTTTTCCATTAATAATCACATCCGTAGCAAGTACACCATGCCTCTCGTTACTCGCATTCTAGTACACAAACACCCACCCACACCACAGGTGGTGTGAAATGTGAGAAGCACAGGCAACCTCGTGAACTGTTCTCAGCTGGCCCAATGGGTAAGAAGGCAGTGCAGTGTAGAGTATTCATGTTTAGAATCAACATATGTTAACACAATGCCACCTACCCGCCCTCTCCCCTCTGTGCTACTCAACAATGGGCAGACCCTGTGAGATGTATTCGAAGAAGAAGAGGCTCTCAGAGTTCATGGCATTCACCTGGCTGCATGCAACTCTTGCTCAGTTATTGGTGAGCATCTGAGGCAACAGTGAAGCTCACTATGTACATGGACCTTCGAATTCCAGACTACAAAGACCGGCGTGTTCATTAGACAAGGGGCATGCTGCGGCTGCACAAGGCTGGGTATAGTGACCAAAAAGTGAGCAACCCAATATACCCTTGAGGGTTTGGGCAAAAGATATGGTAGGGTATAGGTACCTTCAAGGGATTTTGTTACTATATAATTGAGACTAATTTTCAAACAGTACTTAGCGGCCTTGTACACATGGGGCCGATAGTGCAAAGCAACAACCGCAAATATTCAATCAATGTACATAAGTCATTATAAGTGATCCAAAATAGAAGAGAGAGAAAAGGTGTGTATGAAAAAAGTTTGTATTTAATACTTAAAATGGTTTTGAAAAGGGTACAGAATAAATAACAATGTTATAGGAAGGATATTTCAAGAATAACAATCAAAATAAACCTCTCTATAACAATAACAATTGTGTATGCTTATCTGCCTATTCACAGTTAGTCTATTAGTTGAGCAGACAAAGCGTGTGTTGACGTTTCGGTCTCTAATCTAGAATTGATGAGACCATCTTCAGGACATGTGAATCATATCTGGGAAACCCTGGTAGACTGGAGTCTTGTTGCCTTCGAAATAATATATTGGTGATTAAAAAGGCGATCAATGATGCCTGCACAATAAATATCACAGGGAGTCTTCCGCTTTAATTTAATTCCTGGCAGACTGGAGTCTTGATGCCCTCAAGGCTTTATATTGGTGATTAACAACGTGATAAATGTTACCTGCGCAAAAGATGTCACAGGGCGTCTTCCGCTTTCATTTGGTTCCTTATGGGAGATGAAAGGTCTGGGTAGAAAGTCCTCAGACAGTCAGCGTAACAGCATGCATCCGAAGCAAGGCAATGCCTTGCTTCGGATGCATGCTGTTACGCTGACTGTCTGAGATATGATTCACATGTCCTGAAGATGGTGCCATCAAAGTTGTCACAGCTGTTTGAAAGTGAATTACTCTTCAGCTTAGTCTATTTTTTTTATTAAAAGGGGTTTATGTTTATAGTAACTCTACGTTTTATGTCATATGATATAATATGTACCCTTCCTCTCCCCCTCTTGCCTTCCTTCTTCCTCCCTTGTTCTTATTTTTCTTTCACTCTGATTGATTGTTCTTTTATGCTAATTTATTGATCCAATATTACCTCTCCATATTTTGTATTGCTCAATTGATTGGATTTTATTGCTATGTAATGCCTATTTTTTGTAGTGTCTTTTTATGTCACTCTCTTTTGAAACTTCAATAAAATTATTCTGAACTAAAAGGGGTTTATTCTTTCTTTCAGCTCTAGAAAGTCATAGAATTTTCATCAACCGTAGAGAGTAGGGTACACAGAAATTGCCAAAAGGTATATCATATGCCATTTTAGGGATAGAGAAACATAACATGATACAGTTGAGTTATTTCTTGTTGTAGCTGTCAATGCCTCTGCCTTGCAGGCAAAACCAGCCGTAAGTACAGGCTGAGTGAAGAGATCCAGTCCCAGAGTTATCAAAGGATTGCATTGCCCTTGAATCTCACAAGGTAATGCAAGGGCAGCGCAAACCTTAATTCAGATTTACCAAGCCACGCAAAGCCACCTTGAGAGGCCCTGCGCTGCTTGGTAATTATGGAATAACGCTAGGCAACGCAAGTCGCTGCCTTGAGTTACTCTGTGCTTTGGAAGGCATTACATGGTTGGAGAATGAGTATTCCAATGCATCCACCCATGTATTTTGGTATATTCCCAGATTTACCAAAACAAGTAAACCTTGGAATGCGTCAAAATTGGA